>NC_141183.1:51265000-51890000 GCF_055505025.1 Bos grunniens | reverse complement strand
GAAGGCAATGGCACCCCACTCCAGTACTGTTGCCTGGAAAATTCCATGGATGGAGGAGCCTGGTAGGCTGCAGTCCATGGGGTTGCGAAGAGTCGGACACTACTGAGCGACTTCACTTTCACTTTTCACTTTCCTGCATTGGAGAAGGAAATGGCAACCCACTCCAGTGTTCTTGCCTGGAGAATCCCAGGGACGGGGGAGCCTGGTGGCTGCCGTCTATGGGGTCACACAGAGTCGGACACGACTGAAGTGACTTAGCAGCAGCAGCAGGCACTCTTTACAAAGTAGAATCTACATAATTCCACAAGTGTTTGGGATGGGCAGGTGGTAAGTCAGCTGAGGGGGTGCCATTTACCCAAAAGTAGAAGGGGAGGGGAGGCCTGGAGGATGAGAATGGGTTCAAGAGTAAACTGGCGGAGTCGGAGATCCTAACATTTCTTAAGTAGAACCATCCAGGAGACAGACTCAAGAGAGGGAAGTGAGGTTAGGCTTGAGATGCATTGGTGTTTGTTGATGAAGGAAGCTGTGGAAATAGTCAGCATCATTGAGGGAGAGCAGTTAGTGAGAAGAGTGAAAAGTGAGAGTGAAATTGTACAGTAGTGTCTGACTCTTTGCGGCCCCATGGACTATAGCCCACCAGACTTCTCTGTCCTTGGAATTCTCCAGGCCAGAATACTGGAGTGGGTAGCTATTCCCTTTTCCAGTGGATCTTCCCAACCCAGAAGTTGAACCCAGGTCTCCCACATGACAGACACATTCTTTACCATCTGAGCCACAAGGGAAGCCCAAGAATACTGGAATGGGTAGCCTATCCCTTCTCTAGAAGATCTTCCTGACCCAGGAATCAAACTGGGGTCTCCTGCATTGCAGGCAGATTCTTTACCACCTACCAGCTGGTATATAAAACTGATAAACAATAAGGACCTACTGTGTAGCACGGGTTACTATATTTGATATCTTATAATAATCTATAATGGAAAAGAATCTGAACATTATACACATATATGAAAGTGAAAGTCACTCAGTCGTGTCCAACTCTTTGTGACTCCATGAACCATACAGTCCATGGAATTCTCCAGGCCAAAATACTGGAGTGGGTAGCCATTCCCTTCTCCAGGGGATCTTCCCAACCCCGGGAACGAACCCAGGTCTCCTGCACTGCAGGCAGATTCTTTATCAGCTGAGACATGACTGAAGCGCCTGTTCCTATGTCGGAATATCCCCTGGAGAAAGGAATGGCAATCTACTCTAGTACTCTTGCCTGGGAAATCCCATGGACAGAGGAGCCTGGTGGGCTACAGTCCATGGGGTCACAAAAGAGTCAGACGACTTAGCGACTGAGCACCTGTGTATATATATGTGTGTGTATGTGTGTGTGTGTAGATATAACTGAATCACTTTGCTATATACCTGAAGTGGACACGTTGTAAATTAACTGTACTTCAATAAAAAAATGGATGTATGAATGAATAAATGAGAAGGTGAATGCCCCAGACCTTGCACAAGAGCAGCGTCAAAGGCCTAGACGGAGGAAGGGGTGTCTAGGAGGGAGATCCCAGTGTCAGGAGGAAAGCGAGTGACGGGAGGGCCTGGAAGTCGGCCTCAGGCCTCTTGACTTCCATCCATAGCATTTGGGTGCAGTTTCTTTCACTCTTTCCTCTTCTATTTCAGGAACTTCGATAACCCTAACATTTTCCTTTTTTTTCTGTCTTTTCATTTTGAAAGTAGTACATGCTTATTGTAACAAGTCAAACAAAACAGAGATGTATGAAGAAACTATCAGAAAACAATCCTTCCTAAATTGTTCCTGTGCTCCATCAAACACACACACACATATACACACAAATACGTATCACAGGCTCACACATCGCTCACAAGCATATAGACTCACATGCCACACACAGAAGTTGCACACACATATGTGCACACATACGCAGAGGTTTTGTTTTATATTTCACACAAATGGGAAGCCATACATATTACTCAGAAATTTTTTCACATAATATAGCATGGAAAAGTGAAAGTGAAGTCGTTCAGTCGTGTCTAACTCTTCGCGACCCCATGGCCTGTAGCCTACCAGGCTTCTCGGTCCATGGGATTTTCCAGGCAAGAATACTGGAGTGGGTTACCATCTCCATCTCCAGGAGATCTTCCTAACCCAGGGATTGAACCCGGGTCTCCCTCGTTGTAGGCAGATGCTTTACCGTCTGAGCCACCAGGGAAGTCCGTATATCATGGAGGTATATATTTATATATTTCTTGATCTTGTTGATTGTTGTTTAATGATCTACAGTTTGTGCAATATTTTTTTCATTTTCTAGTACTATTGAGATCATATTCTACATTCTGTTCTATAGTGTTCAATCATGTCTGACTCTTTGTGACCCCATGGACGGTAGCCCACCAGGCTCCTCTGTCCATGGGATTATCCCAGCAAGAATCCTGGAGTGGGCTGCCATTTCCTCCTCCAGGGAATCTACTCAACCCAGGGACAGACCTGGCATCTCTTGTGTCTCCTGCATTGGCAGGCAGATTCTTCACCACCGCACCAGCTGGGAAGCCCATACACTATATTACAATCCTCTTTTTTCACTTAGTTTTTAAATCATTTCCCCATGTCACTAAACACACTTTGTAAACACAGGGTCAATGACTACATCATATTCCAGAATCTGAGTATATCATAATTTACTTAACCATAATTTACTCTCTGCCGATTCAGAGCTATTAAAAATAATAACCACAATGAACATTATAGAACATTAAGCTCTGTCCACATTTCTGGTTATTTTCTTTAGGATATGAACACTTTTAGAGTCTTTGTGCACACTACCAAATTGCTTTTTCCAGAAAGACTATAGCAATCTGTTCTCCTGCCAGCAAGGGCTAAAAGAGGCTACCCACATCTTTTCTTAAATGTTGATTTACTTGTTAGACAAAAGCAGTATATTATCACTTTAAATTGCATTTTCAATTATTAGGGATGTTCTTCTTGTTCAAGTTTATTAATCATTTGTCCTTCTTCACTTAAGAGCGATCTGATGGGTGGAGGTGGTAGGAGGGAGATTCAAGAGGGAGTAGATATATATGCGTACATGGCTGATTCACTTTGTTGTACAGCAGAAATGAACACAACTAACACTATAAAGCAATTATACACCAATAAAATTATTTTTCAATTAAAAAAAAAAAAAAGAATGATCTGATCATGGGCACCCACGGCTCTCATTTTCCAAGCCAGCCCTTTCTCCCTCCTCTCCAGCCCTGCCCCACCCCTGAGCCCTCCTGGCCCAGCGGTTCACTCCTCTCCCTGGGCTCTGAGATCGACCTCCCCATCCAGCTTCTGCATCCCATCTGCTGACGAGCCTCTCCCGTCCCCGCCGCGGTCCTATGGCCAGTCTCTCTCACAGCCTCTGTGCCCGAAGATGCCCTTGCTCTAAGTCCCCTAAACCCCTTGCACCAGAGAACCAAGCACAAGCCTAGAATTCTCCAGCAGGCTTCCAGGGTTCGCCATCAACCTGGGGTCAGTGGTGACAGCGGGCAAACCCAGCAGGGCCCTTCTTGCCCCACACGGGACCCAGGTACCTGGGGAGGGGCGCCCAGCAGGGGCCTAACCTGCCGGCACTTTGCACAACCTCATCTCATCTTTCCCATTTTCCTGCCCTCTGCATGATTCCAACTCGGGCTTTAATTTTCTCAAATGATACAATTTGGTGGTTTGGGGTTTCTGCAGGAGAATTTCTGTGATCCTCAGAGTACCGGGGCCTGTTTGCTCTTGTTAGAGAAGAGGGACTGTGGACGCTCTGCAGACCCCGTCAGGCTGTGGTAATAACCAGGGGCCGCTGGAGCGGCAAAGCATAAACCTGGTCCTTCTTAGTGAGACTTCGCAGAAATCCCACTGGAGATTTTTTGGCCCCTGCCCTGTCTACTTTCCTTCATCATGATAAATGACTGAAAAGAAAACTATCTAATCTCCAAACTGCTCGCATTTTTTTTTTCTTCCCCCAACTCTTTCTTCAAGGAGAGATGGGAGCACACAGTCACATAAAACAGAGTCCTTCATCGCCTGCTTCTCAGGAGACGGTTCTTTCCCTTTTCATCCGGGCCTGTTTCTGATCTCTGATGGGCTCGCCCTGAAAGCTCCAGCGGGGCCCTCTCTAATCAGCTGCGACAGACGCGGCTGTGGCTCGGGTTGCCCATTGAAACTGAATTGATTACCCGGCCCCTTTGCCATTTTGTTCTGCACACAATTGCTTAATAGCTGTCACCTTGGCTTTCAGTCGCAGCCGGCTTTGGGGCTGACTGGTTCCCATTACTCAGGATGGCCAGTGCAAGTTCATCACCTTTACAGGATGTCCGTGATTGATTCCGTATGCCTTGGAGACCTGTAATGTATTTGCATAGGAGGGCGGGGGGCGGACCCAATAGAGATCTCTGGGCCTCGGGAACTGCCAGGTTTTGCTGGGGGCCATATTTGAATCATTACCAGGGCTTCTTGTCACGAGTCTGGCCTCTGCTGACATCTCTGCTAATGAATTTGTAAATTAAAAAAAACTTTGCTGTTGCCACCTGTCGCCTGTAAGGCGGGGTGGGGTGCGGGGGGTGGGGGAGTTCGGCCCGCGGGACCCCAGATTTTCCCGCCTAGTCTTTGAAATGAAGCTCTCTCCTTCCCCATTCCCTCCCCCTGGTCACCAAGCAGGAGCAACCTGGCTTGGAGGCAGACATCTTTCAAGTGAAATCCTTTGCGCTGGGAACTACTTCAATTAGACAGCAGGGGGAATGTTAACATGCCCTCCGGCCTTTTAAGTGGGTTTTAATTTTATGTTGTAAGATAAGACACTGCATGGTTGGGGCTGCTACTCCTTCAGGGGGCTCCATTAGTGGGAAGAGGCGAGGCCTCTTGACCCCCTGAGGCCCAGCGGAGGCTGCAAGTTGGTTTGGTTTTTTAACAATTTGTCAGCCTGACCCAGCTTCATCTTTGCATTCTCCCTTCAGTGATCCCAGGCTCTTCTGCTGTTGGCCGGGAGCTGGATGGCTGAGTTGAGGCCGGGAGTCTGGTCCAGTTTCTCCTGGGGCCTGGCCCTGGGCTGACAGCAGGGCCCTGTTGGGAGTGGGGGGGAGTTTGACCGGGGGCAGGGCAGGGTGTTGGGGGGGCAGCCTGCCTGCCTATGGCTCACAGTTGAACGTTCGTTTTTTTTCTTTTTTTTTTCCCTTCCCAGGCAGGGCACCGCCGCAGCAGCCACTTTTCATGTGGCAGGTTTCTGGCCTGATGATGTATGACCTGTTGGCGCTACTGAATGGTGCCCTTTGTTCCAGGGGATCCCATGTGCCCCCTTTTTATTGACTTGTTGATTCAAAGGGGCAGGAAAGTTCCACAAATCCCACTGCAGGCCCTGTTCTAGCCCTGCCCAGGTGGGGAAGTCCACGGACCTCATGCTTCCCAGAAAAGCTGGTAGGAAGCTGCGGGCTGCCTGAAGACAAAATCTCTCTTAAGAAGCGGCTTTCTTTACCTCAAACTCAGGCAACTGTGTGTCTGGAGAGAGCCTGGGAACACATATCAAGCTCCCAGCCCTCTAGAAGGTGTGGAGTATTCCAGAATGCCATCTGCACCCAGAAAAAAAAGAGCAGAGCAGGTGTGTGTTAGGAAGAGCCCCCACTTCCCTGTCCTCTGGGCCAAGTTCAGTGAAGTTTTTCTCTGTGACCAACAAGGTGGGTGTGTATGTGTGCATTCAGGTGTGTCCAACTCTTTGCGACCCTATGGACTGTAGCCCGCCAGGCTCCTCTGTCCATGGGATTCTTTAGGCAAGAATACTGGAGTGGTTTGCCATTTCCTCCTCCAGGGAACCTTCCCAATCCAGGCAATGAACCTGTATCTCCTACATTAACCAGTGGATCCTTTACCACTGAGCCACCTGGGAAGACAGCAGCAAAATGAAGAAGGAGCCTGGCTTCCTTCTGCAGGGAGAAGTCCTGCCAGAGAACAATCCCAGGGCCACAGGGGAGGACCCTGGGGAAATAGGAGACAAGGTTGATGTCTACCCAGCAGGAAATTTCATCTTAATCCTGCTGAGGACAAGGATTTACAGGGTACCCCTTACCCTTGTCTTCTCTTCCCTGACTCCCTCCTGGAGATGGTGGGTGACAGTGAGCAGTTTTGGAAAAGGAGCCAGGAAGGGTAGGGAGCCAAAGAGGTGAGGAGTTGTTAGGAGGGAGACCCAATACACCTTCGGACATCAGTTTCTCTTCTCATTTAGGACTGTGAACCTGGACTGGATTTTGTCTCCTTTTTTTTACCCCATCTTAAGACCAAACTTCAAGGATTTGGCAGAGGACTGGACAAACAACGGTCTCTGCCAAGCCTCAATTCCTCCTCTAGGGGGTGAGGTGCAGGGGGTTGATGGGCGCACACATTGACTGTTGTTCCAGGAAGCTGCAGGCTCTGACTCCAACCAGCTCTTCAGTTCCTTGTCTGAAGTAGCCATACAGATGCCACCAAGAACTCCCCACCTGTGAGCATACTTCGCCCACATTGCAAGGTTGTGGGTCCACTACTCAAAGGTGACAGATTCTTGTATACTGTCTCCCTGCCCTTCTGGGGTTTTCATGGGCTCTGGAATCCTGACCCACCATCTGGGGAGTAGCGTGAGATCAAAGGTACGATTGCTCCCTTGGCCCTAAATTACTTCCCTCTAAGCTCAGAGGCTCCAGGTTACAAATGCACAGAGGCACTAAGGGCTCCCCCTGGCCCTTGAGAAACTCAATGAGGAAGAGGGGAAGCAGAGACTGTGGCAGAGCCAAGAAATGACAAGTCAGGAGTAAAGAGCATCCACACACTTCACAGTTGTAAAATGGCTTTATGTTCCAATATGTAAAATAAAATGTCCATGCTATATAACAAAACACTTGACGTTTCATATCCCGTTCGCTAATGTGTCTTCTAATAAAGTGTAATCTGTACTGTGTGTGTGTTTATATATATATATTTATTTATACGTTTTATCTAAGTCATTCTGTTTTTAACATCAAATGTGTAATAAAAATTTAAATAGACGTCTTTCCAAATACCCTCTCCAACGTTCATTTTATTAAGTTTATTCGTTTGTTTAAAAAAAAAAGCAAAGCTGGATTTGACATGTGGCCTGCATTTGTGAGATATATATATTTATATATTTTATTTATTTATTTATTTATTTTATATAATATATAAATAGCTATTCAGCATGCAAAGAGTTTAGTGATTTCCCAAATTTTGATTACAGAGTTCCCACCAGCCCCACGGATGGGCTGGTGACATTCAATGCTGAAGAGCTGGGCTCGGGACCATGGGATCCACCTTCCTGGAAAAGCGTTATCCTTGCTCTGAGCTCACTGGCTGAATTTACTGGAAGAAAGGAATGGTTTCTCAATTCTCGTTTTTATTTCTGTTGGGCTCCAGGCGCCAGAGGCGAGGGTTTTCTAGGAGCAGAACAGGCTCTGGAGGTGCTGAGTAGCATGGTCTCCTGGGGACACCACCAGGTCAAGTGCGTTTCCTAACAGCCGATTGAAGGACGCAGACGGAGCCTGAGAAGAGAGTCTGGCGCATCAGAGTGAGGGCTGTATGCTGGGGACCAAGGCAGAAGGGCTCTGTCCTTTATAAGAAAACCTGAATGATGCCAGAGATGTTATTGGTTGCATTTTCACAATTTTCAGAAAAAAAACAGGGTTTTAATATCTGTCAACTGGTGCTTAGCCCATGATTTTCTCTCTAAAAGTGGTCCCTCAGACCTCAGAGCTCCAGGGATCAATTTCCAGGCCACTAACCGAGCAGTCAGCCCTCCTCTCCGAGCGGGCTTGGAGGTTTAGCTGAGCCCACCTCTCAGGTAGTCTCGCAGACTCTCCGGAAGCCGAAGAAGTGGGCCTCCTCCTCCCTGAACAAGATGCTCAGCACCTTTCTCAAGAGCCAGGACTCTGCAAGATGGGCAGAGAGCCCCACCTCCCCAGTCAGGAGAATCCTCCTCCCCCAACCCCCCTACTCCCGACTTGCCCTGCCAGAGAGACTTCACCACCTGGCCCCTGAGTTAATCGAAAATTATAAAAACCTCTAAGTGACTCACATGAACACTCCACTCCCATCCCACCCAAGGGCATGTCAAGAGATGTCAGAAAAGACTGGATCCAAATCCTGCAGCCAAAAATCTCTTCTTAGATAAGTGTGTGTTTTTTCTTTTTGCTTTGTCGGGGCCTCAGTTGTATGTCAGAAGATAGGTGCTCTCCAAATACAGGCGCGCCGGGGGCACACTGCACCCCACCCTTTGAAATACCTTGCTGGGTTTCTTGGTTAGGGAGCAGGCCAACCCTCAGAGGTTAAGACTGGGTTAACATGGTCCAGGGGCTGCGGAGGGGACCTGGGAGTCATCCGTCAGTCCAGTTCTCCACGGTCCCCATGCCTGAATGGTATTGTAAGGAGGCTTCCCGGGACAAGGAGAAGCTCTGCGAGTAGAGGAACTCGTTGGCCGCGTTCAGGTGCGGCGAGGGCGGCTTCCGCTCGCACACGGCGCCCGGGAGGGCGCGATCTCTGGGGAAGGAGGCGCTGGGGCCCCGCTCTCGGACCTGAGACTGGGAGAGTTGATTGTAGACGCTGAAGTGGGCGTTGCCCGGCGGCTGGGAGCCCTGGGCGGAGATGGTGGGCAGCCGGGGCATCATCGTGGTGGCGGTGAAGTGCGTGGGGAAGGACTGGTAAGGCACAGTCTCCATGGTCTGAACGCTGTAGCTCGTGTAAGGGGACACGGACGTCCACATGTTACAGCTCAGTGGGGGCGGGGGCAAATCGTCCACCCCGGACACCCCCGCGATCTCGGGCCCCGACCCTGAGTACATGCAGGCCTCTCGTGGGGTCACCTCGCTGCAGTAGGAAGGGCTCAGCATCTGCTGGTCGTAGGGCGGGGGAGAACGGAAATAATGGTCCTCCCCCACCGCCGAGGGTGCTTCCAGATAAGATCGCTTGCAGGGTAAGTCCAGGTGGCGGGCACTGTCTGCTGGAAGACAAAGAAACCTCAGGAAGAGCCAGGTCCACAAGCCCAGGGCCTAGAACACCCCCTCCCCGACCCCCAGCTGGATGCCAGGACAGCCTATCCTTGTCATTGGTGGGAGGGGGGTGCCCCACACTGCGATGGCACTCCCAGACCATTTTAATCAGTGACAGCTTTTATAAGGTGGCAGTAGCCCAGAAGTGGTCAGATCATGGACTGCGCTCAAAGGTCACCGGGGGACACCGCATCCCTGGACACTGAGTGATGTGTTTAGCCAGGCAGCGTATGCCTTTGATCCCTTGCCGCCCTGACTCTTGGGGATGGTAAGAGGCTTTAATGTGCACTGGCATTCTTAGGCCAGGCCCACCCTGGCCAAGGAAAGTGCAAGCGACTGCCAGGCCACACCAGGCCCAGAGGCTACAAGCTGTCTGAATTAGCCAGAAAATTAAAGCCACAGTGCTTCTGCCTCCATCCTCCGCTCCCAGGAAGGCCTCAGCAAGCCAAAGCTACTCACAGGCACGTTCCTGTTGCTTTCAGAAGAGGAAGTAAACCCTATGTATGTTCAAAGAAGTTCCATCAGATTGTCATTACGCAGATTCCAACATAACAGGGTTTACACAATTAAGAAATGGAGCTGTTAATAAGTAAAAGGTGACTTGCACTTCTAAGGCGAAGCTAATATACTCTGTTGGGGGGAAAGATGACATTAAGTGCCCCAGGCCATGGATGTGTATCTTTCAACATCCTCAAGCATGAAGGCTTGATTCTGGACGAGCTCATCCACCCCTGGGACCCAGGGATAACCCAGGCCTGAGCACTTGGGCAGCAGCCCACTCTACAAATTTAAGAACACTTGTCCAGTTACTTGTCTTGGCCTCCGTCCTTCTATCTTCCCTAGGGATTCTCAACAGGAAATCGGCCATAGACAATAGGTAAATAAATGTGTATGGCTGTGTTCCAACAAGACTGTATTTATAGATACCAAAATTTGAATTTCATAGAATGTTCATATATCACGAAAGAGTCTTCTTTTGATTTTTTTTTCAACTACTTAGAAATATAAAAACCATTTCGTATGACTCACAGATAGAACAAAAATGGACTGCAGGCCAGATTTGGTCCAAAGGCCACAGTTTGCCAGCCCTTGTTTGAGGTCACTAGTTCCTATAGGACTGGTGCAGTGGCTACTCAGGAGTCTTCCAGGGTGGTCCCTAGGAGCTGGGCTGAAAGAACATTCTGCGCAGCAAGCAAAGTCCCTAAACCCATTCCCAAGAGAATTTCAGTGGCCCTGTGAGGACTTCTGACACAGTAATACTAATCATTGGTATTTTATAGAGGACAAACTTGAATCCTTGTACCAGGGCACAGATTTCTAGTTCTTGGCTCGAACTCCTCTCCCTCACAAAGAAGCCAGCATGGACAGGTCCGTGGCCTATTTTCCTGGCCCCCAGTCTACATCCCCCTACAGCCCCCATCCACTCTCAAGAAGCCTCTGGAGATCTGATGGGATGGGGTGGGGAAACTGAGCTTGGCCAGGACTCCAAGCTCAGCCAGGACTCCCAGGGTCAGGGTAGAGGTCGCTTCTACAAATGACAAATTCTGGACTGGGATGCTTCCGCCTCCCCCATGCCCAGAGGCAGTGCCTGGCTCACTCTGTCCTCTGCCCACCCCAAGGAGGTGCCCAAAGCAGCAGCTGCCAAGGGACAGCTGGGACTGGGGACTGCTTGTAGCAGACCCTCCGATCCTAGCTTCTGCTCCCCGCCCGCTGTGCGCTCAGTTCCGCCCTCATCGCTCTCTCCCCGACGCCTATAACAGCCTCTGTCCTCCTCACCCACTCCCCGTCACCCCGTCCCACACGGCTGTCGCGGCAGGTTCCACATGCCTGTCCTCAATGCCAATCTCTGTCCCTCTTCTGCCTAAAATCCTTGTCTAGGGGACACCCCGGCCACAAGCTGTCTGCATGCAAAGCAAGAAGCACTGAGCCTGACCATGGTCCCCAACGCTTTACGCTCGCTGTCCCAGGCCACAACAATCAGTGTGTGTGTGTGTGAGTGTGTACGCGCACCCACATCCATGCATGGCCGCATGCTCACATGTGCAGTGGGGAGTGTTTGTGGGGAGGGCGTCACCCCCATCCCGACCCTCCGGGGCATCCAGATCAGGAGTGAGCTACCTCGTCTTTTCAGGCAGTGGTAGAAGAGGCTGGAGTCCCTCTGGGCTGGGAAGGTGTTGAGGGGAAGGTCCTGGGGCTCGGCCGCAGCAAACTGCATGTGAGCCCCGTTCTCATACTGGTAGTGCTGGAGCGCCTGGTGAGCCCCGTGCAGGGGGCTGACGTCAGGCTTGGACGACAGCTGGGTGGAGACGAGCCTCTGCCTCACGATGCTTTTGGAGATCACGGGGTATTCTTTGCTGGAGGCGAGGGAAAGACAGTCAGCTGGAGACAGGAAGGGAGGGGAGATACTCTGAGGGTCCCCGCATTCATGTGCCTGAACTCCGTCCACCCGCCCCAGCCCCCCTGGGCGGGGCGGCCCCCACCTCTGCAGCCGGGCCACACGCAGGTCACTGTCGTCACTGCCCCGGAATCCCTTGGCGAAAGGGTTGTTCTCAATTTTCAGCTGTGTGATCTGTCAGGAGAGGAGGCACAGAGGAGTCATGGGAGAGAGGCCTGGGCCGGCCCTGCCCCGCACCCCAACCACAGGCACATTCAGAACCCCGGGCAGCATCTGGGGAAGTGGCATCTTGCAGAAGCCTCCCCGGCCTTGAAGTTCTCACCGCACCTCTTACCCGTTCTCCTAGCGGCAGACCCCCATTCTATGTCCTGTGCTCCTGAATTCAGCCCCTCGTCACTCTCTCCTGGGGCCTGTAACAGCTTCCCACCCACATCTCCCCGTCCTGCACAACTGCCACATCAGGTTCTGCCTGCCTGTCCTAAACGCCAGTCTGACACAATCTGACACAAGAGGGACAATCTTGTCCCTCTTCTGCCTAAAATCTTTCCCCCACACCCAACCAGTCCCAACACAGGTGTAGAAGCCTTCAGGGAAGGGCAGCTTGGGCACAGGCAAGGAGGAAATGGGATAGCCCATTCGGGGATCAGAAGACAGTCTGGGGTGGTCGGGCCGGGGCGGGAGGTGGGCCAGGATGTGCCAGGAGCGTGCCGGGGGGAAGGGCTTCTGAATGGCTCAATCACCTGCTCCCCCGCTGCTGGTAGTAACAAAGGGCTCCTCTCCCACCCTCCTTCCCTACTCTCTGCAGGCCCAGAATCCCACCAGGGAGAAGACTCCAGAACAAAAGGGCCCCACAGTGAAGCCACAAGGCAAGCTCCATGCTCCCGGTGTTCCCAGTTGCCATCTCTGTCCGTCCCCGGCATGGACCACAGACAGCTACCCTGTGCTGGGAATCAGGAGCCTCGTCTCCTTCCCCCGCACGTCTTTCATTTCTCATGGCTCTGCGGGAGACTGAGCGGGTTCCTGAAGCGACTGCCCTGCCCATCTTGCACCAGGGCTTCACTGCCTGCCTCCCTGGTGGCCCAGAAATGTGTCTGCGCTAGGGGCGGTTGTGGGGCTGTACCTTGTGATTCTGGTAGGAGGTCACAGAGATGAAGGAAGTCTCTGGGAACACGTGGGTGCAGAAGGCTGTGTTTTTGGAGCCAAAAGCGTTGTTCTCGTCGGCCTTCACGATGTGCAGCCGCGGCTGGTACTTGTGCATGGAATTGAGGATGATCTGGAAGAGAAGGGTATTTTGTCAGCGCCAGGTCCCCACCCTCTTGTCTTCAGCCTTGTCCAGCCGCCCGGGGCTGGATTTCCTTCTCCTGAACGCCCAAGGCTCCAGGGTTTGACCACAGGGGGTTGAGCCCAGAAGGGTCCAAATACCTCCCTTGCAGGGTGAAGAACCAGGCCCCTGGGCCCCAAACTAACCTCAGGGGCACCCATTGGCCTGTCTGCTTCAGCACTAATGCCTGGTCTCAGGGCCTCCCAGATGACAGCCCCTTTACTGTAGTAATGGGGGATGGAACCATTTAAAGGCCACCAGTGACTCGACACAGTGTTAATAGGCGGAACTGAGATGCAGGCAAAAGTCCAGGTGCCACTGACTGTGTGACCCCAGGCAACGCCTGGGCTTCTCTGAGCCCCAGCCTTCAGCCCTGCGGGCTGCCTCTTCCAGCTCACCCCTCCCCACATATGTGGGACCTGCCCTATGGTGGGCGCTCAGCCCCTCCTCTCATGACTGTCAGCAGTGAAAGCTGCTTCTCAGCCCAGGGTCTGCAGGACGGGGGAGGGGGACGCCGAGGAAGATGAACTCTGATCTGTCTGGTCTGGGCGGGCGCCTGTCCCTTGAGGACTTGCAGAGCGGAGGCTGAGAACACCCTGATGCACCCGGCCTTCAGACCCACCCCAGGCAGCCCACAGCCTGGGCGGCGGAGCGCTGTCATGGGCTGAAGTTCACAGTACCAAGGCCGGAGGAAGACCGGAGGCCCCAGGCATCCCCCCAGCCCTTGTGGGTGCCTGGGGAGAGAGGCCAAGCGCCCGGGACACTCAGCCCGGAGCCCTGGGACCAGCACACGGTAGTTTTGGCCCCAAAGCCTCTTCCTTCGGCCGTGCCCCACGGTAGCGGCAGCATCATGTGCCATTAAAATGTATTTTTTATCGTTGACATTTGCCAGACACCCTCCCCACTGGAGGTAGGACAGGCATTTGGGGCATTTTATCAGCACAGCGCGGGTTTTTGTTAACCCTTCAGCTCCCCTCCCGGCTGGACGAGGCTGGTCCCTGGCGGAGCT
Source organism: Bos grunniens (assembly GCF_055505025.1). Classification (NCBI taxonomy): domain Eukaryota; kingdom Metazoa; phylum Chordata; class Mammalia; order Artiodactyla; family Bovidae; genus Bos; species Bos grunniens. The sequence continues at coordinate 51,876,212 of NC_141183.1, read as the reverse complement.
CCTTTCTCTCCACCAGCAAGTGCCCCTCTCTTGGGCTGGCTCTCCCCACCCCCAGGTTCCCAGGGACCGGCCTGCGGCTGAAGCTTAGTGGGAGATTTAACCCCCGAGTGACTGAGTTGCCAAGCGAGGGTTCAGAGCCTGGCTTCCTCTGGCGCGGCTTGGCCTCCTCACCCCCTGGGAAGGAAGGCGGCCCAGGGAGAAGCTCAGCTGAGGGAGTGGGTGGTCCGGCACCCAGGCTGCGGGCTCTGCCCTGCCCTGGCCTCTGGGTCTGGCTGGGCAGCTCCAGCAAGAACTCTTCCACCTTCTGCACTGGCCCCTCCCCTGCTCCACTCTCAGGGACAAACCTCCAGAGCCTCCTGGGACAAACACAGAGCCCCCGAGCCCAGATCCCATCTGCAGCTGGGGAATCCACTGCCCAACGCAGGGCCTGCCAGGCGAAACACTCAGAATGAGGCTGAAGCCGGGAGGCCGCCCTGGACTGTCCACTCCGGGAGCCCAGGGAGGGGCTCTGGGGAGAGCGGCTGGGGCTGGGGACACACTGCCCAGTCCCCAGAGGTTCCTCTGTCACCCTGCGTGGTGCCAAGGTCTCAGAAGACCCAGCAGCTGAGTGCCTGGGAGGTGACCTAGAGGCCGGATTCCTGCCTCTGCACCTCCGCACCTGTAGTTCTCTCTGCTGTCTTGATCTTTTTGCCCCCATTCTCCCTCACCTTCTAGGCCCAAGTCTTCCAGGAAGTCGTCCCAGATTACCTGAGGCCTGCTCTAAACTCCCAATTCTGAAGCTTCCTTTCCACAGTACGGTCTACTGAGCTATGGTGCTGCTTCCAGCGGCTTTCTGTTCCTTCTTGTCCCTTCAGTTAAATTATAACTCCTCAAGAGAAAGGGCCATATCTTTTATTCCTTTTGTACCTCCAGGCTCCTCCTTTACTCCAAAGCAGGAACAAGTGAGTGCAAGACCAGGTTATGGGAAGAGGAAGTCCTGGGCCATAACCACAAACTCCCTGTCCCCTCCTCCCTCATCTTTCTTTGCCCATAGGATAAACTCTAAGGCATGTTTCAGGCAAAAGTAGTGATTGAACATGTGCACAGATAGTCCTTCTGTGATCACTTACACGCTCCAGCCCCTGGCATGCAGGGCTAGCCTCAGTCACTCCAACCCCCGTGGGTGGGGGGTGGGGGTGATGGGGGGTCCAAGGTGAGAACACACAGGAGGCAGACAGAACCCAGAGCAGGCGCTGCAGTCCCCAAGCAGTGAGGCTGTGCCATCCCTAAGGACCACTTGGGACGGACCACAGCCACCCTGCACCTCTGCCACCTAAGCAGTCAGAGCCCTGGGCATCGTCAGGCCCCCGGGCCCCTCACTGTCCCCCGCCTCCGGGTCTGGTCAGTGACCACGCCCTGTGACTCCACCTGTAAAACAAAGATCAGTTCATTCCCTTGCTCAGAACCTTCTGGTTCATCCAGGAAGACTGCCCTTGGTTGAAGGCAAGGCCCTTTGTACTTCTCCATCTTCCTCCCATTTTCCCACCACCACCACCAACCACCATTCCTGCCATATTTAAGGCTCAATACTTGGCTTCTGGGATTCCCTGATGGTTCAGACAATAAAGAATCTGCCGACAATGCAGGAGACCTGGATTCGATCCCTGGGTTGGGAAGATCCCCTGGAGAAGGGAATGGCCACCCACTCCAGTATTCTTGCCTGGAGAATCCCATGACAGAGGAGCATGGGGTTGCAAAGAGTTGGACACGACTGAGAGACTAACCCCTCACTTCACTTCACATGCCACTTCCCTTCTATTCCTATTTCCACCTTTGATGGTTCCCTCTTGCCCTTGGGATAAAGGTCAAACTCCTTAGCCCATCCATCAGACATGGTCCTTATGACAAGGGTGGAGACACTGCCAAACACACCTTCTAGGAGAATGAACCAGACAGGTGGGCAGAGAAATCTGGGGGAGAGAGCCACTGCCAGACTCGCAAAGGAAGGTGGGGCTCCTAGGGGAGCCCAACCCCAGCCACAGGGAAGCCAAGAGGGGCCCAGAAGTGTCTGCAGGTCTCTGCCCATCAGCTGCCAGTCCTGAGCAAGCGCTCGCCCTCCAGTCATCGCAGTCCCCATCTGTACAGTGAGGCCTTCGACTACGTGGTCCCAAACACCCTTCCTGATTCTGCCAGTCTGGAACCTGGGCAGGTATGTGGAAGAAAGTTCCAGCCACTGAACTAATGCAGACTCAAGCTGGAGCATCAGCCCTGACTGCCTGGGAGAACGGGAAACCAGCTCAGTGACTCACACCTGGCTTTCCTCGGAAGTTCCTCGGGCGCCACACTAAACTATTTTGCCAGAGTCTCACATTTATATTTCTTGCAGAGGACATGGGGCCAAATGGGCCAGCCACGTCAACAAACCCCACTACACGGCTGGTCCCGTCATCATCACTGCTCTACAGCGATGGGGTTCATTATATTCTGGCTACAATTCAGAAGCCTGTTCTATTTTAACAATTGTGATAGCGCCAAACAGCCATCTCCTCGAGAGATCAGCATGGCGTGCTTAGCTTAACGAGGCCCAGATTCATTTGCGCTGGAATCACAGAACATTAGGGCATGGAAGGGCAGGCCACAGCGATCACTCTAGTGCCACCTCCTCATCTGTATGATGAGGAACAGGAGGTGAGTAGTGGGAACGTGACGTGCCCAAGGACACACAGCTGGTGGGAGACTGGATCCCGAGAAGACTCCAGACGGCCCTGGAGAGAGCATGAACTGCTCTCAACCACAAGCTCGGTCATTAATGATAAGTTTCAACTAATCATGGTGGGAGACGAGGATCTACCAGACCCTGTCGCACCTCGAATGCGCAGGGTATCTGGATGCTGGCCATACAACAAGTGGGGCTAACGTCTGCCCGTCAAATATTAAAACCAGATTGTTTCCTGCCTCACATTTGTACTTTCTGAGATGACCTTCTCCATCATCCTTCTTACCCTGTCCTGCCCCACAAAGAGCTTTGGGACAGAGACAGGATCTGCAGCTCAGAAAAGTTTTAAAAAGAAGAAAACCAAACTGAGACCAGAGAGGCCCAGAGATTGGCTCAAAGAAGACCCAACCCAGGACTGAGTTGGACGGCCCGTCAGCTGACTCAAGAGGCCTGGACCGGGCAGGCCCGAGTCCTCACGCCCAGGGCAGCAGGCGTGGCGCCTTCTCTGCCAGCCAGTGTGGACAGAGCACAGCCTCTGTGCCAGGCCCTGTGCTGAGGACTGTCCACACAGCACACAGTTAAGCTTTACAACATCCCTGTAAAGTATTAATTGTTGTTGCTGTTGTTCATTTGTTAAGTCATGTCCGACTCTTTGCAACCCCGTGGACTGAGGCCCACCAACTGGAGTGGGTTGCCATTTACTTCTCCAGGGGATCTTCCCGACCCAGGGATCAAACTTGCACCTCCCAAATTAACAGGCGGATTCTTTGCCACTGAGCCACCAGGGAAGCCCCAAAGTATTAACAGGTGTTAGTATTCCGGCCCACTGTAACAGACAGGGAGCTGAGGCTCAAGAGGGTGCAGGTGTCTGCTCAGCCTCAGACAGTGATGGGAGCAGAGCCAGCATCAGCATTGATCTCCCAGCCTCAGCTCATACCTGCACCTGTTCCTGGCCAGGGAGGGTGGGCAGAGCTGGGTGGGGAGTCTGTGTCCCAAAGCACCCAGCAAGGCTTGGCACATCGTCAGGGCTCAGCAAATGTGGGAGGAAAAGAAAGAGATCAGTAGTTCTGGGTCCCCCCTGGCATATGCTTTGTGGGGACATCAGCTCCCAGCAGAGGAAGTGCCTTCTCTAAGTAAACCCCGCTTCGGCAGGTTACTGAGTTACTGAGAGAAGTAACACTTGCTCCTGCTCACTGCCACTCACACTGCCTGGCAGCAGGAAAAAAAAAAAAAACTCCTGGTTTACCGTCTAGTGGGAAACTGACACGGTAATCCAAAATCCAAAATCCAAAATCCAGTGGTGAGAAAAAGTGGCAGACGAAAGACTGCATTGATGATAGTAACAAACACGATGACAGGAAATGGGAAGGGCCTCTCAAAGAAAACACTTGAATACACTTTTGAAAGACAAAAGGCAGGCTTCAATGAAGAGAAAGGCATCATGATCAGTGCCCCCCACCCCCAGGAAATTTATAATTTAAAGTGATTCTAACAAAAACACCAGTAAGTTTTTTTCTCAACACTGCAAGCTTATTCTAAAGCTCATTAAAAAAAAAAAAAAAAAAGACCAGCCAAGAAAACTCTGAAAAAGAAGAGCAATGGGGAAGGACCGAGTCTGCCAGACACTAAAACCTATTATGATGTCTCAACGGTAAAAGCACTGGCGTAGGAACAGACACAGATTCAGGAGGGGATTTACTGTACAGAACCAGAGAGTGTCCTAAACCAGAGAGGGGAGAGGGCCAGTCAGTTATTGGTGTTGGGACCACTGGATAGCTCTCTAGAAAAAAAAATAAAGTTGGATTCATACTTGGTATCGAATGCCAGAATAAATTGAAAAGGGGCCAATGGTTTAAATGTAATAATAAATCCATAAAATACTATAAGAAAACACAAGAAAAATCCCTTATAAGTAAGGAATGGATTGGGGCTTTTCAATTACTCAAAATCCAGAACCCATAGAGAAAAGACTGACACAGTCGATCAAAAACGTCTGTGTAGGATTACCACCCCAGGCAGGGCCAAAAGGCAAGTGACAAACTCGGAAAACATATAAGCAACTCGACATCACAGATGGGAGCTAAATCTTTCTAGCTTATAAAAGCTTCTAGAATGGATAGGTGATTTTTTAAAAAGTAACCTAAGAATGAGAAAGGATAAGGACAGACATTCACAGAAGAGGAGATATATATATATATATACACATATATATATATATATATATAAAGATGCTTATGCTTACTCATAATAAAGGAAATAGAAACTGAAGCTAAAACTGATATCTGTATTTCAGCCATGAGACTGGAAAAGATCCAAAACTTTTCTCTCCCACCATGTTCGTGAGGCCACAGCGACGGTGGGAAGACACATCGCTGCGACGCCAATGCAGGACAGGGTGACAAATTGCAAATCCACATATCCCTCAAACAGGTACTTTATCACAAAGAACACTTGGCAGAGGTATAAAGTGACATATGTACAAGCTTAATCGAAAGAGCAAAGACAGGGAAACATCGAATTCCTTCAATAAGGACTGGCTACATGATTAACGGAACAATCGTTGGATGAAATTCTACGCAGCTATGTGAAAGGAATGACGCATGAATGAATGATGAAATGATCTACATGAACGAAATGATCTCTGAGACACTGGGTTTACAAAGCAAGGTGCAAAGTGTTTACAACATGGTACCTTCTGTGTCAGAAAGAAGGGATCTGAGACGCTGTATTCTGACTGCATGTGCAAAAAGAAACACAGAAAAGAAATTAGTAACACTGGTTCCTTGTGGCCAGAGCTGGAAGAAACTAGGTGGATGGGGAACCAGTGGAGGGAGATGTCTCACTGCAGACCTTTTTCACTTGTTCACTGATTGATTTTTCAATCATATGAATGTATTTCCTATTTAAAAACAGAGTTGACAAACAAGTATAAAATCATAACTGTGGCAAGTACTCGAATGGAAAAGTGTGTGGTGCGCTGAGAGCATATAATGGGGGCCCCAGACTGTCTCCCTGAAGCCGTGGCATTTGAGCTTGGATCCCAAGGCTCAGGAGTAACTGACTAGGCTAAGAGGCCCGCGGCTGGCAGAGGAAGCAGACTGAGGGGACGGTGCTTGTGCCATTCTGTGGCCCGGGGAGCCCACGTCCGCAGTCTGGGGCTAACTCAGCCTCTGCAAGGCTCAGACTGACTATGTGAGCAATCACAAGCTAACCTTTCTCCTCGGCAACGTGGGAGTCCAGAGACACAGGAAGTGGAGAAGATGGCCGTCTCCCTGTACACACACACACACACACCCCCACAAACATCCACACAAACCCACCACGCAGCCATCCCCTCCCTGCCTCCAGATTAGGAGAAAAGCAAGATCCAGGTATCAGCCATCTCCACCTCCTGCTGCAGGATGCAGGCCCCAGCCTAGCAAGGCTCTCCTCAAGTGCTCGGAGCAACTTCTCTTCCCATCCCGTGGTCACCTGGCACAGGACCCTGCTGGGGACAGGGGGCAGTGAGCAGGAGGGGAGGTAGGCAGGTGTCTTCTTAGCCAGCAGAGCCACAGCTGCGAAGCTGACCTGGAGCAGCCTGGTCCCAGGCCACCAACCCTTTCCACCCCTGCTGCTGGCTTATGCCCAGAACCTAAAGGTCACACCCTGACTCTACCCCTCAAGAACAGAGGGCTTTCCTGGACTCACAGCAAAAACCCACAGGAGTTTTCTAATCAGAAGCCAATCCTATCTTTTCTGAACACATGTCCTGAGGGGCTCCTGACCCTGGACCCTTCTCCTGGGTGGCTGGGTGGCACGTGGGAGACAGCTGCTGATGTCTCTGAGATCCTGAGTGGGGAGTCCACTGTCCACCTGGCTGGAGAAAGTTCCTTGAGGTTTGGAAGCTTTTAGGAAAAATGGCAAAGTGTGGAGGTGAGCTGTGTGGGAGGACTTGTCAGGGGCAGGTTCACAGTACAAGATGGCTTTTTCCCAGGTTCCTGCACCGAGAAGCCAAGAAGGGCGACTTGGAGAGCTCACTGCTCCAGTTGGCACAGACCAAGGGGCAGAAAGCCAAGGCTCAAATGGGCCACTTTGCCTTGATATGTCTAGGAAGTTAGCTCATCCTCCACAGCCCTTCCCTGCAGGGCCAGAGGCTGTGACCTCTCCAGTGATGCTCTAGATTGCTGAAGATCTGACAGCTGGAGCCCTGGGTACTGAAAGATGGGGGGAGAAGCCAAAGGAGCACAGGCCTAGGCATCAGAAGGCAGGGGTCCATCCGTGCTCTGTTACTCCCGGCTCCTGAGACAAGCACCTTGTCTCCATGAGCCCCTCCAGCCTCACAGAGGGTGCAGTAACCAACAGACTGCACGTGTTGGGAAAACGTGGGGGTGGGGAGAAGGAAGATACTCTAACACCCCAACCCTCCGGGGAGGAAGCTGAGTTAGTACAGGGAATAGCCCCCCAGCCAAGGAGAGGAGGGCCCCAGGCTGGTGTGGCGAGTATAGCCACCCCGAACATCACAAGCCCAGCAAGCCAGCCCCACTGGCTGCTCAAGACCACTGCAAACCCTTTCAGGACCCCAGAGGAGCCACTGAAGCAGCAAGCCAGAGTGAGAAACCTACTGCTGGGCAACGAAAGCCGGCTCACACCCTCCTGCTTCCAAAAAAGCCCCACTTTTTAACCACCTGACTCCCTCCCCTGGCCCTCTCTGCAGGGGTCCAGGGAGGTGGAAGGGTCCTCAGAGACATTCCTGCAGCTGGGAACCATGAGAGCGATCTGTGTGTCTAAAACTCTCGCCAGAGCTTTGATCCCTGGGTATTTCTGGTCACTCACCCAAGGATCCACCTCCCGCCCAGCTCTGTCCACCCCAGTGGGCGGTCCCTGGGTTGTGTGTGTGAGTGTGTGAGTGCGTGCAGTTGTGGGCAGAGATGTGGCTCCCCACCTCCCACCGTGGAGGCCCTCGCTAATCTTTCGAGGTTGATCCCAGAGCCTGGCCAAGCAGAGGAGGCCAGAGAGGAGCTGATCACGAGCAGAGTCTTGGCCAGAACAGCAGTCTCTCTGGCCCTTGGTCATAAAAGACCCTGTGATCTGAGAGGTGGGGGCTTGGCTGACCCTTCCCCTTGGAGGGCGGCCTGTTGACACCCCTGTGGAAGGCTGCAGGGGCGCATGTCCCCAGGGCCCACACACCCAACAGCATCTGCCTGCTCTGTGTGGGAAAACCCCATGCTGCTTGCAAAACAGACAAGTTATGAGTTGATCATATTAACTAAGCATTCTCCTAATTGTTGGTTTATCGATTGCTGATGACTCGGAAGAGAACTGAACAGACTCTGAGAAAATTAGAACCAAGAGCTGCTTGCCATGGAGAAGGCAATGGCACCCCACTCCAGTACTCTTGCCTGGAAAACCCCATGGATGGAGGAGTCTGGTGGGCTGCAGTCCATGGGGTCGTGAAGAGTCGGGCATGACTGAGCGACTTCACTTTCACTTTTCACTTTCATGCATTGGAGAAGGAAATGGCAACCCACTCCAGTGTTCTTGCCTGGAGAACCCCAGGGACGGGGGAGCCTGGTGGGCTGCCATCTATGGGGTCGCACAGAGTCGGACACGACTGAAGCGACTTAGCAGCAGCAGCAGCTGCTGCTTGCCAATTACACACCCATCAACCAGAAAGGACACATCGCTGGCATTCTCCATAAGGAGCTATGATTCACAGAGTGCTGATTTGCATACAGCTCCCCAGAAACAGAACTGAGGCGTAAAAGAGGCACGTGCCTGCATGCCCCCCACCCCTGCTTCCCCCACCATGCCCCGCACAGATGTTATGAGTGTGCAGCCGGGGCAACCGCATCCAGGAGCCGATGGCACCCACTCCATCAACACCCCACCCTGTGTCTCCAGGGTAACCATGCGTAACCTAGAGGGGCGAGGCTTGCTCCCTGGCAGATGATACTGGGTCCCCAGGCTTCTGTTTGCCACACGTATGAGCTAAACATTTCCACATAAAGAGCTTTTTGTGGGCCTGCCAGGGCCAGACTGGGGAAAGAATGAGCTTCAGCAGCCTGGATGGGGCGTCAGCAGCAGCATCCCTGGGGTTTCAGAGTTGCTCTTGTGAGAGCCAGGCCCTGGGCAAGGCCAGGAAGGGGCTGACACAGGAGCCAGTGCGAGGCCTGCCTTTCCAGGGCAGGCGGCTGCGGGGCCAGGCAGACGCCAGGGATGAGGCTTCTGAACTCATCCATGACTCTTTCTCAAGACAATCTCCTGGTCTTAGGCCCCAGCAAGGCCAGATTTGGGGAAACTGAAGCTGAGATTTGTGAGATGTGGGTCCATCCATGTCGTCATTGTCATCAGGTGTTACTCAGTCATGTGTCCGACTCTTTGCGACCCCATGGGCTATAGCCCACCAGGCTCCTCTGTCTGTGAGATTCTCCAGGCAAGAATACTGGAGTGGGTGGCCATTCCCTTCTCCAGGGGATCTTCCCGACCCAGGGATTGAACCCATGTCTCCCACATTGCAGGCAGATTCATTACAACGGTAAAGGGAAGCCATCATAGTTGACATTCATTTAGAGCCTCTTAGGCGCCACATGCCTTATGTATAATCTCATTTAATTTTCACCTGGTCATCCCCATGTTCTGGACGAGGAAACTAAGGTGCAAAAAGGCTAAGAAACTTGCCCCAAGTTACCTAGCCAGTAAGTGCCAGGGGAAGGATGCTTACTGAGGAACTCAGACCCTGTGCTCTGGCCCATAAACCCGCCTGAGACTGGGTCCCGAGAATGGATTCTCCAGATGAGCACCTCTGAGCACCCCACCTCCCTGCCCCAGCACCCACACTTGAGGCCAGGCAGCCCCCTGCTTACATGCCCGAAGGGGTCCAGGTGGTTGTTTGTCAGCTTCAGCTTCTGGAAGGAGACCAGCTGCCGCATCCAGTGGGCCCCCGTGGCAGGAGAATCCGGGTGCACGTACAGCCGTCCAGGCATGGCCGGCTCAGCCTTCCCTGCCACCATCCTGCCAACAGAGGGTGGAGAAGCCGCGGCTGGTGATTGCCCTGCGGTCTTGGAGGGCCCAGATTTCCTGTCTCCCACCCCACAAAAGCAAATCCCCAGAGGCCTGAACCTGTCTCCCACCCCACAAAAGCAAATCCCCAGAACCACATCACTGCTGGTGCCAACCGCACCGTCCATTTAGGGCTTTGGGGGTAAAAGGCGGGGAGGCAGAGGAGACAGTGCTGGGAGGGACAGCTGTCCTGAACCTCCCGTATCTCACTGCAGTAGAGAGAGAAAGGGAAATCGTAGAGAAATGTGATGGTTTATTTGAAGGGGCTAATCACAAGTGTGTCATGGGGAGATTTAGGCTCTTCCGTGTCTGGGCTGTATTTACACTTTTTACATGTTAGAAATAACATTATTTGGAGGTAGCTTCTCAGACGACAGAGAGGATTTTCAAACTGCTTGCCCCCAAAACAATGGTGAGAAGTTAGCTGGTAGCTGTCTGCTCAGGGAGAATCTGCCCTGAGTGCTAAACCAGCCCAGAGAAAGAACAGAACTGAGCTCTTGGCAGGACCCGGCCACCAAATCTGGCCTCCTGGGCTCGGGTTCTGCGACCTTCTTACCCCACACAGCCGCACTCACATGCTGGGCTGCGGATTCATTCATCCCTCCCTCTTTCTCCTCGAGAGCTGTCCTAGGCTCCGGGGGCAGATGGGGAACATGAACAGGATGGCCCAGGAAAAACCGCCTTCATTTACTGGGTCCCAGCTTGGGTTCAGCCTTTAACCTGCCTGCTCTCCCTGGATGGTGGACATGCAGCTTAAGAGGGAGGGTCCTGGGGTGGGTGGGGGTGGGAGGAACTGGGAGATTGGGGGTGACACCTATACCCTACTGGTACTATACGTAAAACTGATAATGAATGAGAATGTGCTGTGTGGCACCGGGAACTCTACTGTACTCTGGCGACCTGAACGGGAAGGAAGTCCAAAGGGAGGGGATAGATGTGTATGTCTGGCTGGCTCAGTTTGCTCCACAGTGGAAACTAACACAACATCGTAAAGCAGCTGCACTCCAATAAAAATTATTTAAAAAAAAACACAATACAAGAATTAAAAAAAAGCAGGAGCAAGGGGGTGGAGAGACAGGAGAGAGATTCACAGCCCAAGATCTAAGTATGGACTGTCAAGGCCCCCAAGGAAAATGGCTCTTACCTTCTGCTGTACCCCCACCTCCAGCACAGCCCTGTCAGAGCCTAAACCCGCCCTGCGCTGGGGCTCATGCATCACCCCACAGCCCAGTCACCCACCCTCGGGTGTCCACAGCCGTGGGGAGAGCGCAGACCCTTGAGATCCATCAGAGACCCAAACACTGTGGCTCGTTTTCACCCCAGCCCCCGCCCCATCTGCAGCAGGTGTGCAGACGACCCTGTGGCTTCGGCAAGCCCGGTGCCTGAGCATGCGGATCTGGCCAGTCACTGGGACTAACTGGTGAGTCCCCAGACCACATGGCAGGCAGGGGACGAGTGTGCATGAGTGGGAAGGCAGGTGACGTAGGGTCCCAGGTTCTTACCATTTGTTGTCACAGAACTTGTAGCGGTGGTCATCCGCTGGGACGATGTCAATCAGCAGGATGTACTTGGTCTTGGGGTTCATGCCCGTGACTTTTACCTTGTAGCTGGGGAACATCCTCCTGGGGGAAGCCGAGGGGTGAGGCAGGGGCGGGGACAGAGCACTGGGAGGGAGGGACGGCACAGAGCAGGCAGGCGAGATCTTGGCCCCTGTCTGAGCTTCGTGACCTTGTGTAAATCGCTTCCCTCTCTGGCCAGCCCCTCCCACCTCCCCTACAAGGAAAGGGCTGCACAAGCCGCTCCTCTGAGCCCCTGCAGTTATCAGACTGTGGCTGTGAGCAGCTGAAGCACAGAGACCCTGCTCAGGACTTCAACACCAACCAGGCTGCCTTCATCTTCCTCCTGTCTGTCATCCATACACAACAGAAGTTCCAGGGGGTCATTCCAGGGGACCAGAGCAGAAGACCTGGGAATCCCTGGCAGCTTCCTTTATGGTCCATGAGATGCCACCTCTGGGTCATGTCTCTATGGAAACAAACCCCCAGCCTCAAACTAACTTGCAGGAGAGTGCTGTGGGGTCTCTGGATGCCTGCTGTGTGTGGAGAAGAGGTGTTTATCCCTGTGAATGCCTTGTCTGGGCCTGTGCACACTAACTGGGTCTCAGGGAAGGTCAGTCCAGGAACCTTGAAGAGAAGAGCATGGTTTTCTAGAACCACCCTGCCGCGGTCCACAGCCTGGCCCCACCACTGACAAACCACGATGCCTTGGGCAACTGGCTTGGATGTTTTACACCTTGGTTTCCCTATCTCTAAAGTGGTGAAAGAAAGTGAAAGCGTTCATTGCTCAGTCATGTCTGACTCTTTGTGACCCTATGGCTTATAGCCCACCAGGCTCCTTCATCCATGGAGTTCTCCAGACAAGAATACTGGAGTGGGTTGCCATTTCCTTCTCCACTCCAAAGTGGGGACGTTGTCAATACACCCATCTCATAGGTTGCTGGGTGGACTGAACGAGTCCACTTTTGGCTCTTACCACTGACCCTGACTGCTCTCCTTCCTCTGAAGACCGGTGGTATGACCGACCTCCATGAAAACAGACTCATCAAAAAGAAAGTCTTCCAGTTCCTGCAGCCCATGCTGAAACTGTCCAGGACCCTGAGGCTCAGGGGACATTTTGGAGAGGGCCACTACGTCGGACCGCTCAGCGCACCCACACCTACAGCAACATGTACACATACCTGTGGGCTATCCCTCCCCCAGTCACCAGGTCCCTGACCCTGGACTTCCCCAGCGAGGAACTTCCTCACGGTCCTCATCAGAACCTCGCACGCTTCCTAGCTGACCTTTTACAAAGATGTCTCCGAGAGAGGCAGGATTCAATCCAGCAGGACAAACCAAGGCAACTGGGACCCAGATCCCCAGAGCCAGTAGAGGGCCCAGGCGGTCCACTCTGGGAAAGCCAACAGGGGACCTCTGGCTTTCACGAAGCCAAGAGACAGCACAGGGACCCTCGAGAGAAGCTGTCCTAAGCGCCTCACGAACAGATGACCAGAGTCTTCCATTGCATCAACGTGGAACCAGCTTACCTCGACAGGGCAGGGCTTCTAGAAGGGATCAAGGCCCGCCCCCAAGCCCGCAGACCCTACAGCAAGCCCAGGACCCTGAGGCGGAGGGTGCCCTGGCCTCTGCACCCTCCCTGGCTGAAGGACGGGCCCTTGAGAGCCTTGCCAGGGGCCCGGGATGCGGGAGCAGCGTGACGCTGTGTGTGCCCGAGCACTTGAGTTTGCGGACCCGGCGGAGTGCGCATGCGTGCATGTGTGCGTGCCTGAAGGGAGGAGGGAAGTTCTTGCTGCAAGTCTAGGGACTTATAAACTGTGTGGAAGAATTTGTCTCAGATGTCAACTGAAAGCATTTTCGAATGTCCACCCCACCCCCTCTCCAAGAATGGGCAGAGCGAGAGGACTCGGAGACCCAACCCTGCCTCCTGCTTACCAGCCCCTTGCCCAACCCTGGGGGCGCAGCTGGAGCCTGCACCCCACTGGTTCCTGGCCCGGCCTCACCCCCGGGTGGGCCTGAGACTGAAGGGGAGGGAGAGAGGCGGCACTTGCCTCAGCTCCCCCCACGCCCTGGGGGAAGGCCAAGAATCCTGTCCCCTGCAGGCTACCATTTTGCAAGGGCTACAGAAACAGCCACCGAGTGACTTGGGGCTCTCCCGGCATCAGGGCCTGTACTTGGCCTGTTTCTCCTGCAATCACTCCAGGTGGCAACAGCAGAGGACAGCCCCGGCTTCCCCCCACACCCCCACCCCCCGGCCGGTGACCACAAAGGGGGCAGCCACTGCCACAGTCTTTATAATCTAGGTTGGTGGCGGGGGGCAGCGGGGTACTAGATCCTATTTTTCCCCTTCTACTCCCTACCACATTTTTTAAAACATTTTCTTGATGTCTTTATTGAATTTGTTACAATATTGTTTCTGTTTTATGTTGTGGTTTTTTGGCCCCAAGGCATGTGGGATCCCAGCTCCTCAACTAGGCATCAAACCCATACCCTCCGCATCAGAAGGTGAAGTCTTCACCCCTGGCCCGCCAGGGAAGGCCCTCCCTACTGCAGTTCATCTCAGCAGCTCAGGAGGCCAGGCTAACATGACTGGTACTTCTTAGGAGGCAGGCGAGCAGCCTGTGCTCAGCTGCTCAAGGCCTGGGGCTGCTGTCCTGTGATTTGGCCTCTCCTGGAAGCTGGATGTGGACTGGGTTCCCAGCTGATAATAGCCTTCAGGAGGTTCTGAGTGAGTTGGGGCAGGGCAGGAAGGTGTCTCCTAGCCTCTGCCTCCCTTTCCCCTCTTCTGAGGGCAGCAGCCCTCAGAAGTCAGAAGGGAGGATGAGGTAGGTGGTCTCAGGGCGGATTCAAAGGTCCTCTGCTCCAGGACGAGCAGGCCCGGGCTCAATGAGCACCCCTGCCTTCGTGGAAACAGGTATCTTCATCTCTCTGAGGGTCCGGTGTGGTAGCTGTTTCTGGACCACGGAGGACACAGGCACTGGGGACCCTGGGCCCCCTCATCTCCCCACCTAAGGGGCTCCAGAAGGATAAAGGGCCTGCTGTGTGCAAAAGGCTAAGGAAGAAAGTGAGGCACACCAGCCTGCCAGCCTCCTGCCCCAGCTGATGGCATGTGCCCTTTGGTTCCAGAGGAGCTGAGCTTGGAGCCCAGAGGCCTGGCATGGGAGTGTGCCCCAGAAGGGCAGGACTCAGGCCACAGGGGCCAGGCTGGCCTGGGAGCCGCGACTTGCCCTGGACTCCCCCTGTACTGTACAGGTCCTCTCGGTTGCAACAGATGAAACCACAGATGAAACCCTCTGAGCTGCTTCTGTGATTTAGGATGGAAAAAAGATACCTGAAAACCAACCCCTTTGGGGGGAAGTGAACCCCTCAGAGGGACAGGGAGGGGAGACGTGACTCTGAGCAGCCCGTGTGGCGCTCAGCCCTGGCACCTGGCTGGCAGGGAAGCCCTGTCTCACCTGTGCCCAGCACCCGCAGCCATCCAGAGGCAGGCTCCGCAAGCCTTCTGTCCTGCCCGCTCCCTGCGCCCCTCCACACCCCTTGCATGTGCACCGCGGGCCTCCTCTCCGAGGCCGGTCCCCCTCTCCCGGCTCTGGGTCCCCGCCCCCTTGGGGCACTCTGGGGGACCTCGCGGAAACCGCTCCGCCAGGGGATAAACAAGCCGCCTGTCCTGCCAGGCCGGGAGGAGATGAAAGCCTGGGGGTTTCTCCTCTGATCATGAAACAGGCTGTGGAAGGGTGCGGGCCTGGAGCCTTATCTACCATACTAGGAAATGGTTTTAGAATGAACTGCTAAAAACAAGCTTCCTTGGACGTTTCTCAGTGTTGGAGGCTTTCGGGGTGCGGGGCAAGGGTCTGGGGCATTTGGATTTTGGCAACGAACCAGTAAATACAAACAATGCTGAGAGAGGGGCCAACAAGTTTCATCTGGGCTCAGAGAGCTGTGGGGTGCCCGGGTCTGGGCCCAAGGGGGTGGCCAAATTCAAGGTGCTGACCTGTTCCCTCCCCACCAATCCTGCAAGGAGCTGGGGTAGCAGGGAAGAGAGGACCTGGGGGATTGGACAGATTCTCTCCAATCACTGGGGACCCCAAACTCCAAGTCCACTGCAGGCCCAGCTTCCTGGGGCTCAGGAATCCTAGGAACAGCTATGTAGGTGCAAAATCAAATCCAAGGCGTGAGAAGCCCGGAGAAGGCTTTTGAGGTGGGGAGAAGTGGTGACTGGGAGGGCAGACGAGGGATGCTGGGGGGTCAGTAATGTTCTGCTTCTTTATCCGGGTGGTGGTAACACCGGTGTGTTCAGTTTGTAGAAGTCCATAGGGCTGTACAATTAAGACTTGTTCACTTTTCTGCAGGAATGTTCCACTTCAATAAAATTGACATTAAAAATTATATATGTGTGTATATATCATAAAGATGTGTACACACACACAGAGGCCAGAGTTTGAAAGGAAAGGGCTTTAGGAAAAGGGTAGGGGGTCCACAGAAAACCCCATCTATTTTCTGTCCCTAGTGTCTGAGGGTCTTAAAGAAGAATTCTGGGTGTTTTGGGAACAGGCTGGGGCCCAGCAACTAAGGCTGAGTTTGGGGGTGGGAGGTAGGGGGTGCCATTTAATACTGAGACCAAAGCTTTTGTATCCAAATGATTTCTGAGAGCAATGGACAGAGCAATGTAATTTATTTCCACTTAACACACACACACACACATTCACACACTCACACACACATGCACAGAGTTTTCTACTTCACTCAAAGCATTTTTCAGAAATATTTTCCCTAAGATGGGGGCAGGAAAGAGGGTGTGTGGAATGGATGCTGTTTTGGAAGACCAGTTGGTTCTCTGAGATTTTTTTTTTTTTTTTTTGAAGACACTTCCTTCTGATAGACTTTTGCTTTCAGAAAATACTTTAGAAAGAGATCAAAGCACTCTCTCCCCAACCCACTTTCCCAGTGTCTTCAACCCTTACTTCTCTTATCACCCACGCCACTGGGCTCTGACGCTCTGTATACAGAGCGAGGGCAATTGGCTTTGAAGCCCCGGATTAAGCCGGGCCAAATCCTTGCCTCAGAATAACAAACAATACAGGTTCAACAGGAGTTCTCATCAGTAGTTCATTTTTCAAACACAAATTCACTGTCACTAACACAAGCAACATTGAACTCAACAGGCTATGAAGGCTGATAGTAGAGATTTATCTGGTGGCAAAACCATGACCTAGGAGTAGAGCAGTCAGACGGTTAGGAAATTTTCATATTGGGGAGGTTTTTATTTAAATTTTGTGGAGCTCACTTTTATCTGTGTTTGGGAGAAAAGGCAGTTTCTCACATGGATCAAGCTTGGCAGAGATGTGAGGTAGCAGAGAGGACCCTGCTCTCTGCAGTTAAGGGCATAAACTCTCTGGGTTCAGCCTTCTGAGAGGCTTAGAGAACACTCTGGCCCCATTTGACACTCGACATCAGGGCTTCGTGAGCATTCAGAAATCGGCTGTCTTGAACTGTGGCTGGCATGGTATTCACCCTCTCGCGTTGTCGGAGAACTTAAAGTCACTGTCCGATGAAGGAGACCCTGTTTCCCTTTGGCCGTCAGCTCTTCGAGGGCTTAAGGCATAACTAAGGACTCACACTGGCTTGAGAACATTCGGGCTCCTTTTCTCCAGCCCCTCTCCTTCAACCAGAGAGCAGTCGTGCCCCTAACCAGCCAGGGTCTCTAGGGCAGCACAAGAACTCCGCTTTGAGCAGGCCCCCATAAACAAGCAACCAAGGGGATTTCTCAAAGTCGGGGTTTCGTTCGGGGGGCGGGGCATCACTTCTTGGCTTGTGTAGAACCTGCTAACTGCCTAACTCTGCTTCTATGGGCAAGCGCCAAATGCCTCCCCTTCTCAGGGGTCGGGTTTACCTTCTCTTGGTTCTCCAGCTCAGGCAGTCTAGGACTGTATGATTCAAGGTTCAGGAGAGATATCGAGAAACAGAAGTGTCCCAGGAAGGCCGATGGTACAGAGCACAAAGAAGAAAACAGGGAGAGGCACTGGACAGAACGCGGAGGAGCCAGGAGCCCGAGCAAAGCAAGCTGCCTTCCAAGGCTGTGTGGGTGGGAGGTGGGAGGAGGAGGCGGACACAGGGGTCCCAGCGGTGAAAGTGGTCTCTGAAGCCAGTGGGCAGCTAGGCAGGGGGTGCTGTGAGAACCGTGCTGGCAGGGGATGAGGCTAGTGACTTTCCTAAGCACTAGGCTGGTGCAAGGAAAACTTTCTGCCAGAGAAATGAAAGACTACGATGGATCCTTAATTGGCCAACATCATCACGACCATTTAAAAATTATTATCATCATTCCCTGAGGTCCATCTCTAAGCCTCCATTAGGATCAGGCACAAATATCTGCCTGAAGCCAGTCACCTCTGGAAATGTGGGATGTGTGTGTGTGTGTGTGTGTGTGTGTGTGTTGGGAGAGGGAGGGAGGAGGCCTCATGCAGGTGCAGGAAACCCCACTGAGGAGAATCACAAATGCCTTTTGTTTAAAAAGGCAGGGGCCAGGCATGCCCAAAGAGCATGCCGGCCATTCATTTTCAAGAGACAAGGTTATTTCTGCAGCCTAAAAATGGAAGTTCTGGATCTTTCTCTTCTTTCCTTCCCTACATCCCAGCAGTAACAAGAAATAACCACCTCTCCCAGTCACACCTATAATCCACTTAGCAATTTACCAAGCACTGCTCACAAAATCCCTGGTTTGAATCTCAGAAAGAATGGCAGGTTTGAACAAATACCTCTGAGCCACAGGAAATTTGGGGACTACCCCAAGTGCACACAGCTAGGATAAGGCAGGGCTTGTGATATCCCCACTGTCCTCAGTGAATGCTCCATGAGGCACCCCCTTCATCACCACGTCCCCCAATATATCTTCCCTCCCCATTGCCAAGTGCAGCAAACTCAAGCCCTGACATCTTGTTCCTTCCCCTGATAGAAGCCCTGGATGGCCGTACCACCTCCCTGACTTAGGCAAGAGGGCAGGGAAGTGCCCAGACCCCCACCCCAACAAAACAAAAGAAACTTTGCAAGGCCTGTCAGTGGGCAGACTGGAAGGACCCAGCACCCCTACCCTGTGTACAGCAAACCACCAGCTTTTTATGTTCTTTGACGCATCATTCCCTAAGCGGTTCGGCGGAAGTTCTCTAAAAAGGAGAAGAAAAACGCTGAGTAAATGCCAGACATTTCTCTAATTGTGATGAACGGCATTCGCTAGATTTACCGTGTGCTTACATGTGCCAGGAGCTGTGCTAGGGCTTTACAGGCAACTGTACAAAGACCTCTTATTTTATAGATGGAAATGAGGAGACAGCAGAGACCCTAAAATACCTGGCCGGAGGGTTGCACAGATGGAAGGAGGTGAGCGGAACCGGAAGCCCCAAGTTGGATTCCACATTCCTGGCGCCTGATGCTTCACCGTCTTATTCCTCAGAAAACTCAGCTAGGGGCCCACGGCCAGACAAAGGGACATTTTCACACCTAAACTGTACCCCGGAGACCAAAATCGAGTGTGAGCTGGTGGAGGAGGCAGAGTAGAGGGGAGGGACTCCTGAACCTGAACTTTCTCCAGGTTCGGTCTGCAGCAAGCCCCCTTCACCAGATAACGGCCCTCCTCCTCG
The DNA here is from genome assembly GCF_055505025.1 of Bos grunniens. NCBI lineage: Eukaryota > Metazoa > Chordata > Mammalia > Artiodactyla > Bovidae > Bos > Bos grunniens. The sequence continues at coordinate 51,857,292 of NC_141183.1, read as the reverse complement.
CGGTTCCAGCCCCACCCGGCCGCGCCACCCCAGCGAATGTCTCCATCCTGCCTGGGTCCGCGGCTTCCTCCTCTCTCCCTCTCCTCCCAGGTCTCTCCCACAGACACACCAGCGCATTTTAAAGATGTTTCCACTTTATAAATCATCCCTCTCTGGCAGCCACCCGAGGACTGCTCCCCGAACAACACACACACACACACACACACACACACACACACAGGGCCGAACGGTGCCTTCTCCTTGGCTGAAGGGGACCGGCAACGGCCGAGCGGCACCCGTGAGATGAGAGGCTTGGGGTTCACGCTCCCCATCACCCCACCCCACAAAATTTAGGGAAATAGGAAAACATGGTCCAGTCCCCTTCCTCCATCTGTGGAGGGGCATCTCCGAGTCCCCAGTCAATGCAACCCTGAGCAACTGGGCAGGTCCCCAAAAGGAGGAGGACAAAGCTGCACCCCCACCCCCAGACCCCCAGAGCCCAAAAGTTCTGGAGCTGGGACCTCCGGCGGCGTGACCCGAATTTGCATTTCATTTGCATAATACTGCCCCGCCCCTGCCTCCAGTCCCCGCTGCTCCCCGGTGGTGCAGTTCCCTACCGGCTGCCCGAGGCCAGTTCGGAAGCTCCGGCAGACCAGGAGCTAAGGCAGACCAGGAGCTAAGGCCTGAATGGCGGAGGAGGCTGGGTTGTTGTCCTCTGGGCTAAAGATCTAGGGGGCTGCTAAGAGAGCCCCTGGGGATCCCCACTGCCCCCGTCTGTCACCCACCCCGAAGGAAAACCAGCGCTGACCTGCCAGCCTTGGTGATGATCATCTCGGTGCCCGCCTCGTGGAACTTCTTCCAGAGCTCCTTCTCATGCAGGCCCACCTTGATGTTCTCGATGGTCTAGGGAGGGCAGGGAGGGACTCATGTCGGCCTTGCCCACGGCTACAGGCGCAGCCCTCAGAAAGAGGGACACAGGCCCAAGGGGCCAAGCAGGACACTGCCAGCCCTGCTAGGAGCCCAGGCTCCTGGAGTCCTGGCAGATTTCGTTTCACAAAATGGTTCTGTTCCATTGGTGAATTTTTTAAAATGTGAAATGTAATCAGTGAATCTCCCTTCTTCGGAGCTGCACCTACAGACGGGCCCACAGAAGACACGCAAACCGACCTTGCCTGGGTCAACGACACACTCCTACACAAACATAAACACTCTACCCAACAGGGCCAGACTTGCGGGCAGACACACCGACCCAGGAGGGGCACCTCTAACCCCGGCCGACAGCGCAGGACCCGCAGACGCGGCCTGCAGACCCGCACAGGCAGAGGGCGTGCACAGGGTCATGGTGACATCCGTCCCCCGGAGCTGGACGGATTCCCGCAGCCACCGGACCAGGGGCCACTCTCCCCACCTGGTCCCAAGGCTTTCGCCTCTCGTCCTCTCGAGGTCGAGGCGCCGGACCCTTTTCCCGGGCTCGCTGCGCTGCGGGGTCCCCCCTGTCGCCTGTCCCAGAGCAGCCTCGAGGGCGCAAAGTGGAGGAAGGACGAAAGGCAGAGAAGGCGCCCTGCCTGGGGGAGCGCGGCAGTCCTGCCCCTACTGGGGCGGGTTGGACAGACCCTGGTGGCCCTGCAGACAGATCGACGCCCGACCTCCACGCGACGGCCGTCCGGGCCCTTACCTGCTCGGCGGCGGCGGCAGTGGCGACGGCGACGTCGGCGCCGGGGCCCGGGGGGCTGGCGAGCGCGGCTCCGCTGAGGCCTGGCGCGGCCAGCGCGGGCTCCGGGGCGTTGGCAGCGTTGGCGGCGCTGGCGGCGCTGGCCTCGCCGAGCGCGGCTCCCGGGGCCCGGAAGGCCTCCTCGCTCTCCGACAGGCCTTTATCCTGCAGCATCTCCTGTGGGCACAGCACACACGGGTCACATGCACCGGTCCACACTCACCCGGGACCCCGCAGCCCTCTGGAACCTGGCCGTGGTGGGGGTTCGGCCCTGGCGCACGTGGACCCCGCCCCCTCCTGAGCTGGAGGAGGGAAAACACATGGGGGGCAGGACCCTTTCCTCCTCCCTCCGGGTCTGGGGGTCTGGACCTGTGAGGGTTTGTGCTCGGTTCAAGGTCCTGCCTGCCCCTGGGTGTGGGGCTGTGCGTTGAGTAGGTCTGGGGGAAGGACCGCCCTCTCGGCATGGCCCCAGCTGCACCCCGAGTCCCTCCTCCTGCTGGGCTCCAGTGGAGTCTGAAGCCTGGTTCTTTTTCGGCTGATCCTTCATCACTGGGGTCCAGGCTCCCTCTTGGCCCAGGGCAGCTAGGACCCTTTCTGAGCCAGAGGAGAGGAGAGTCAGGCCTGGAGGGTAGGGCCCATGTTCCGGGGCTCCACACCAGCAGAGAGGGCCTCCCTATGGAGTGGCTTCTCAGGCCCTGGCTCACCCCCTTCCCTCAGACTGCAGCCAGGTAGATGATTCCTGAACCAAAGGGTTTCCCTCCTGCACATTCCCACTCCCCTCGCCACCTGTGCGGCACCCACCCACGCATGCACACACATACTCACACCCAGACACAGCTGGGAAGTCACCCAAGGAGCCACATTTTCCTAGGGTCGCTCTGATTCAGGCCCTAAACTCAGCCAGGGACACTCCAGCCGTGCCCTCACGTGCACACTGGCTGGTTCAGTCACTCACATTTTTAGTTACAAAGGGCTCTGCTTTGGGGAAAGGACCCAGACCCCTCCCAGCTAAGGACCAGGTCAGCTGGGTGGGCCCAGTTCACCAGCACAGCCTAGTCCTGCCCCTTCCCCAAGCAACTAGGACTATTCACCCTCTTGCTCATGTGCCTGCTTCCTTCTGGAAGCTGGTCCGGGGATGTCAGGATGAGAGCCCAGTCTGCAAGGACCTGCCTGTCCTGCCTCTATCATGGGCGCAACCCTGCATTATCTCTGCTTCTCCTTTCCACCACCTAGCTCTTCTCCCTTCATCTGGATCTGGGCAAGCTCTAGGGAGGCTTTCTAAATGTCCAGCTGCCTCTTTTGTGACCAAATGTTCCCCCTTTCTCCTCCTACCTTCTTTCTGTCCTCCCCAGGATCTCTCTGGGCATTCCACGGCCCAGGCCTCTCATCCACTGGCCTCCTCATCTCAGGCCTAGACATCGGCTCCCAGGGCCTCACAAAGTAAACAAGCCAAGTGCAACCGAGGAGATAAAAAGGGGCCGGGGCCAGTTGGGGCTGGGAAAAGCCCATAAAGATAAGGCTGACAGCCCTGCCGGTCCTTGAGCCACAGGCACGGAGGAGGCAGGCCCGCGGGGCATAGCCAACTCCACCACGGTCTTTGGCCCACAGGCGAGTTGCGGGACTGAGCCTGGAAACCCAGGAGACCCCACGCAAGGGGACACCGCACCACCACAACGAGGGTGGTTATGCGCTCTGGCCCAAGGCGTTGGTTCCGATTATATCTGGGGTCAGCCTGGATGGGCCCCCGGGGTCAGCTGGTCCAGGTGTGGCGGCCCACGGGGGCGGGAGGGACCGCCTGGTGAGATGCTCTCCTGGCCGCTAGGTCCCCTGCGGGGCACTTGTCACGCGATGCCCCGCGACTTGCGCCGCACTCTCTCGGTGCTGCCCCGTGCGGAGCATATCCGCGGCCCGCGGTCACTGAGCTCCAGTCTCAGCGAGGGACGAGTGCTGTGCGGGGCTCTCCTTCCCAAACTCGAGGTTCGCCTCTTCCTTGTCTCTCAGCCACGCAGCCACATTCCGACATCCCGACGATTCGCCTTCCCTGGAGCTCCCCGCTCGTTTCCTTGTCTTCCCGCCAGGCACGAGCAGACCCGAGGTCCGGTCCGCTCGGACCCCTAGCCCCGGCGCGCTGGGACTCGGGTACCAGCAGGTCCGGCATCAGCCGAGGGCCGCGGCCGGCGCTCGCCCTGCTCCTAGAGCCCTCTGCGGGCGCGGCCGGTCGGCTCCGCGCCCTGTGCGCTTGGGTCCGTCACTTTTCAGCTGTCTCGTTTTCTAAGGATAGCATTTTTCTTTCCATTTCTAGATTACTGGTGATACTTTTCTTGTGTCGGGGGAATTGTTAATAGTTTATACTATTTTAAGCATTTTAATTATCTTTATTATCAGAGTAGTATTCTGGCCAGTTCAATAACATTAAAACTATCCTATCACACACTAGTTATTAGTGCTTTTATTTTTAATACTGTATGGTTAAAGTACTGGCTTGATTTGTTAATTCACCATTATCAAATATGTTGTTATGGCTTTCCTGTCACATCATTCTAGGGCCTCCTGGCATGTTAGTAATTCTATTAGTATTCTACTAATACTTAGGCAATCATTAAATACAGTCTTCCAATAGGTCATGTTAATCTATTATTATTTTTACTCTGTATCCCTAAAATGTTTCCGTGGCTGGTTCTTCAGTCTCTGTTCTTGGTCACAGTTTCCATAATTTTTTACCATAACATAATATTATTGTTCTCAATATTCACATTAATTTTCTTCACATCCGTATAATACTTTTTGTTATTTTACCGTTACTTGTTTTGTTAGGATTGTTCATAATATTCCAGGTATTCTTCATCACATTGTTACAATATCTCTTTACTTTGTCATTATTTGTAATGTTATGGATCTTAATTCGCTAGTTATTTTTCATCACATCATTACTTCTTGTTACTTTGTCATAATTTGTCATATTGTTGTAGCTCTTAATACTCTGATTCTTTTTCATCACATTGGTACACTACTTCTTATTACTCTATCATTATTTATACTGTTGTTGGGACTATTAAAACCTTGGTCATAAATTGTCATATTACTCTAGCAATTCTTGTTGCTGTCTTTATTTATAGTACTATTGCTCTTAAGATTTTGGTTAACATTTATTTTAATAATTCACTATAGCATCAATAATAAATTATATTATAGTATTCTGTCAATACTAATATTAGTATTTTCATTGTTCACCTTTTTCCTACGGTTTTATCATTTTGACACTATTGCTCTTTCTTATCCTATTGCTATTGATTTTAATACTATTGATTTTAACATTCTTCTCACATTGTTCCATCACTTTGTCTATGATTCTTTCAAATTTGGGGTTACAGTTTTCACTTCGTTTTGAGAATGACTATTATTTTATTGTGGTTTTAAAGTCCCGAGTACTCTGTTAGTTATGCCGTTTAGCCCTGCTTTTTGGGTAATGGCTTATATTTTGGTAATTCTTGATCATAGATCATTATTTATATATGATGCTCCTTGCTTTAATTTTGACGACCCTGTTGCATCAAAGGCTCTGAAGTCCAGTGTTCTCATCACACACATTTCCACATCGATATTCGCCAAGTACCAGGCCCTCAACCCTGGCCTTTCTTCTTCTGCAAACACCAATTTCAAGACCACCGCTCTGCTTGTCTCATCCTAACCTTGTTCCTTTGGCGTTGGCGCTGTCCTCCCTATGCTCTTGGGTCCTCAGACCCAATTCGCCCGGCTGCTCGGAGGAGAGGAGGTCTTGAGCCACGACCGCTGGGAGTCGGGCCGACGCGGCAGCCGGTTCGGAAAACACTTCGCGCCGCCCTTTTGCCGCCCTGACCGCCCCCGAGGTTCTTACCCCGGTCCCGTTACTCGCCCCCTTTCCAGCTCATCTTCCTCCACCTTGCAGCCTCACCCTGGTTTGGGGTGGCCCCCTGTCCCGCAACACCCTGCTCACCCTCACCCACGCCGGGACCCTCACTCACCCTAACTGCTCTGCCGCAAGCGCTGGTGCCCACGGCCCGAGGTCCACTGCAAGCCCGGGTCCGAGGAGCCCGGGTCAGCCGGGACTCCGACTTGGGGCCGCTGGGTCAGGGTCCCGCTGCCCGCCGCGCCCTCGGGGCCGGACGCATCCCGGTTCTGGAGCGGGCCCTTGATCTCCGAGGCTGCACTTCGGGGCCTCAGCTCCCTCCCCTCCTCCCTCCCTCCGGGGCCGGCCCCCTCCCCGCGCTGACGTCGCCGCTGTCAATCAGTCCGCGCCCGCCGCCCCCCGGGGAGGGGGCTCGGGGTCTCCGGGCTCCGCGGCCCCGGGACCCCGAGCTCCAAGCGGGCTGCCGGCTCCCCCAGCGCGCGGCCCGCTGCCCTCTCCGCGGCCCTCGGGCCCCGCCGGCCGGCCCGGGCTGGGTTGGGAGCCCCGCATGGTTTAGATTAGAGGGGGCAGGAAGAGAGGGCGAGCGGCCCGGCCGCGCCGCGCGGCTCCCACCCGAGGCTCGACAACCGGGACTGCCCGTCGGCCGGCCCGGAGCGGCGGTGCGGCCCGCATCCCGGGACGCCGCACCCCGGGTCAGCGGGGCCGGGGCCCGCTTCCAGACGGCCGACCTGCGCGGAGCCGCGGGCCACCGGGCCCGCCTGCCCGCACGCGCCGCGGTCCGAGCCCGCTCCTGGGGCCGTGCCCGCCGCGCACCCACGCCCTGCCGGCCCGCACGGCGGCTCCCGACCATGCCCGCCACACATTCTCACACCTCCGCGCGCCGGCCCGCGCTCGCGCCTGGGGTCAGGCCCCGGGCCTTGTCGCGACGGCCGGGCCCGGACCTCGTCTGGGACCGACCCCGCTGCTCACCGGCCCGCGCTCTTCCGGGCCCACCGGGCAGCGGGCGCTGCAGTCGGCCTTGGGGGTCACGGGTGGGGGCAGGCCCTGCGCCCAGGAGGGGAGGAGGCCCCGTGGCCCGGGCCTGCAGCGGCGGCGGCGGCAGCGGCGAGGAGGTGCGGCGCCGGCCTGAATCGGAGCCCAGGCCCAGGCTCCGAGGTGCCAGCGCTTGGCAGAGCCTCTTGGGGAAACTGCGGCCGAGGGCCAGGACTCTGCCAGCAGCTCCCCGAGATCCCGGAGGGCTGAAGAGGAAGCCCAATGCCTGCTCCAGTCTAAGAAGCCCAGACGGCTTCGCACCGAGCCAGCCGGCCTCTGGGTCTCGAAAGTGAGTGCCCCTCAGCCGCCTAGACCTCCCTGCCCGGCCTCTGTCTCACTTATCTCCATGTCTCCATGTCTGTCTGTGCCTCCCCGCAGGCCCCTACAGCTGCACAGGCAGGCAGGCAGTCCCATGTGGACCTCAGCCCATGCCCAGCCTGCCCACTCATGTGCAAAGGCCCCTGAGTCCTTGGTCAGTAGAATTCCTAGATAAGCTCCTCAGTTCTCAGCATGGGCTGCATCCTCAGTGGTGTTCCAGCCTCTCCAATCAGCCTCTGTTCCTTTCCAGATTCTGACCTCAAAAGCAGATTCATGGGAACAGGACAGGGAAAATCCTTTGCTGGATGTCTCCGTCCCTTTTATAATGCTAGGAGATGGAGAGCGGGGCATCAAGGCTTTCCCCACCCCCCTGCACACATAGCAGGAAGGAGAACACCAACTCAAGAAAAGCCAGCTGCCCTTGTCAGGAGCCTGTGATGCTGGTCCATCGTGGGCCCACTGCCCAAGAATCCCCTTCTCCCCTATCAGTACCAGAGCCTGCTGCCCCATCTTCCCTTCATGACTTCTCTCATGGAGCAGGCCCTAGTCATGGAGTCCCAAACCAGGAAGGGAAAGTAAGGTCTGAGAGAGGTGGAGAAGCTTAATCCTCCTCTAATTGTGCCTCCTCCTGGAGTAGAGCCAGGGAAGGCCCTGGTGTTTCAGGAGATGCCTGGGGAGTCATGTTTCCTGTGTTAGGGAGAACTGGATGACATTCCTCAGCTTCTGCACCCAAGCCCCCTCCCATGTCTTCTCCAACAGCCTGGAGGGAAATCCCTGGCAGGTAAATAGCATTTGGACTAACCAAGCAACTACTGTGTGGCATGGTGAACAGGGAGGGCAGTCAATCACCAGTACCATGGGAAGACCAGAGTTAAGCCAGACCCTGGAAAGAGTTTCCTGACAGTCATGGAGGACGTTCATAAGGAGACCATCTAATGTAGCTCTTAAGAGAAGCTATAGAGTGGAAATTTCCTAGCAGTTCAAGGCTTTCTGGAGACTCCTGAGAAATAACCTAAATCAAAATTGACCAGTTCATGATGATGTGGAGAAATGTGATATGGAAGAGACAGGCTAGGTTTTGGTGATTAAAAGGAAGGGGCAAACCAGCCAGCAACTGAGGAAGAAAAAGGGAGAGGTTATATGCACAAATTCTCCATTACTAGAATGGAATACATTATTTTGTTGATTCTAAGAAACACATTTTTTTTTCACATTTTGACATCTCTTAAATTAGGATGCATCTTAACATCAATGGTGTGTCATAGTTTAAGTAGCAGTTTTATTTTTCTTAGTGGTACATAGAGTAATAGAATAGTTTACAACTGATGAAGTATAGTATTTGCTGATAAATGGCCTGTGGAGAAAAGAAAAAGACCAATTTTTCCCTCCCAGGACAGATGCGAGGAATTCAAAGTACAAACACTCTGCTCAACTAGCTGAGCTAAGCCGATCGTAACCAAGTGTCTATAACACCACCTTGGGTTACTCAGGGGAAGAGTCTCAGGTTTGGTGTCAGACTGTCCAAGGTTTTGAAATCTGGCTCTGAGTCCTGGCTCACTATTTAGCAGCTGTATGACCTTGAACGAGTGAGTGCCTTGACACCTACATTAAAAAGGGGATAATCACATCAACTGGCGCAGTAGTAAAGAATCTACCTGCCATGGCAAGAGACAGGAGACCCAGGTTCGAGCCTTGGGTTGGGAGGATCCCCTGGAGTAGAAAATGGCAACCCACTCCAGTATTCTTCCCAGGAAAATGCATGGACAGAGGATCTTGTAGGCTATAGTCCATGGGGCTGCAAAGAGTCAGACATAGCTGAGTGACTGAGCATGCACTGCACACCAACATACTAGCAAATTGTGAGATTTGGGTAAGTCAGTACATATAAATGCCTGGCATGTAGTAAGTAGATAATAAAGGTTAGTTCCCAAGTATTTTTAAAATGTATTTTATCCCACCTCTTTCTAAAAAAGGCTTGAGGTAATTTATAACCAAAATAAGAAAATAATAATACAAGTAGAAAGGCAAAGTAGGGTCGAGGAAAAAGGAGAAAGAATATATGCCATCACTAAGTGTTGAAGAAGTTGCTATAATTGAGAGAAAATTCTGGCTTACTACCAACAGGGCAAAATGGTAGTTCTCCATTTCAGAAATGTGGAAACACTATTTCCTTGGTGAATAATGGGGGGAAAACTTCACCTTGGCCCTAAACATTAAAGTATTAATAGCTTTTCATATAAATGTTTATTCTTATATCTGTACACTGTCTTATCATTTACAAAATGGTTCCATAGCTACTTTCTCATTTGATGCTGTATTAACTCTATTTTTAATCTCCATTTTATGGATTCATCCACCCAAAGAAATATTTATCAAGTACCTACTATGTGCCAGACACATAAACAAGAGGAAAAGCCAACTAAGCATTCTATTAGTTAGCCAGCTGCTTAGCTAACCAGTTACTAACTGCAAATTCACAAACAACCTAAAAATGTACTAATTCATCACGTATATAATCAGTCCCAAAGGGAGCAGGGGCTACAGGATAATCTGGAGAATCCTAGTCAATACGATAAGGTGGCTTGTTCAGAGCCTAGGGTGGGCTTGGTTGAAGATGATTACTTGAGATGGCACCATACGGTAGTGAAAAATAATTACAATTTTTTAGAAAATCCTAGGTTTTGGAGCATTTAATAAATACCAACATCAAGCCCCACCCCAGACCAACTGAGTCAGAATCTCTGCGAATACAGCCAAGGTTGTGCCAATCGTGGAAATCCTATTTCCTGCTCTCCTAGTCTCTTTCATAGCTGGGAGTGGTCATGTGACCCAATGTTGGCCAATGAGGCCCAAGGGAAAGACTGGAGGGGAGATAGGGTGTGGGGAATTTTTTGCTTTGTTGATAAAAAAAAGGAAGACAGTCTTCTTTTCGCCTGTGGATGAGATCCTTGGAGTTCTCACGCTCTAGAGACCTTGAGGCAAAAAGGATGAAGATCAATGTGCTAAGGCTATCAGAGCAAAAAGAAAGAGCCTGGGTTCCTGAGGCCATCACTGAGCAGGTAAACCTGCTCTTGCAATGTGAGAAAAAATAAACCCTATTTCTTTACATCATTGTTAGTTTGACTCTCTATTACTTACAGTCTTACTCCTGAGATATATGTGAAGGTCCCAGCTCAGTGCCGAGTGAGTCCTTGGTGTTTCATAATGAAAAATACACATTTTAGTGTCTTTATGTATTCTTGTGTATACGCACATACCTTCTCATTCCAATCCAGGAAACAAAATCCCTCCACACTTCCTCCCAGCCACGTTATTCTGTGTGTGCTATGATCTAAGGCCTGGGATCCTTGGTAAGAGAAAAAAGAATGGGTGAGGCAGCAGGGAATTTACCTGTCCCCTGTGTCTTTCTTGTTAACCAGTAGCCCCAATTCTTGGTTCCAGATTCCCCAGCCAACATCCCACTGGGATTATCAAACTCAGGACAACTGGTGGGGGCAGGAGCTTGAGCTCACTCTGGAAATCGGAGGATGGAACAAGGAGAATGGGTAGTGGGTGGCAGCTGCTGCTGCAGGTGCTTCCCCTCTTACCACAGGCATAGGTCTGCACACCTGACCTCTCACCCTGGCCTCCCAGGCCTTCTCCCACAAAGAGAATTAGGAAACTTCCAGTTAGAAGGAACTGGGAACTGGACTGGCTGGATCCTGGACCTGGGTGAGATAGGCTGCTCTGAGCCGCCTCAGGACTGAGGACAGAGGCAGTGTTTCACCAATAACACAGGTAGATCCATCCTAAAACTCACTGGAGGAACTACAGAGATAAAGAATGAATCATCAGATCTGGGTTTTGCAACCTAGATCTCCTGTTCCAGAGTCCTTAACAGTAGGCGGATTCACTGCAGAAAATCAGCTAATTTCTTCCCCCTTACACTACATGCTCCTGAACTGCCGCTTCTTTCCATTTCCCCCAATAAGACTTCCTTGAAACACATTTATTTTACAATCTGTCTGAGGAAGGTATATCTGCACTATGGTTGTGTTAGATTAAAAAAAAAAAAATCTAACTCAGAGAAAGTATTTAATTTTTCCACCCCCCTGCCCCTTCTTTGCTTCTCTTTCTCCCTTCCATCCTTCATAAACATAGATTATCCACAACCAGCTTTTAACTTGGGTTCTCAAGGGTTTTTCTGAATAAGGGGCTGAAACAAATCAGAATTCAAGAATAAGAGTATTTAGGCTATCAGACAGCCCTTGAAATTTGAAGTTTAAAAAAAACCTGAATTCATGTCCTCAACAGGCTGTTGACAGAGGGACCTAGAGCGTGATCTCCTTTAAGCCTCTGTTTCGTCATCTGTAAAATGAATTGAATAATAACTGCCACCTCATGGGTAGTAGAAAGGACGAAGTGATTTCACATAGATAAAAGTGCTCGCAAGCTTTCACCCCTCTTGCTGCACTTGGTCCATTCTCTTGCTTCTAAGCAGTCAGAGGCACGCTGGGGCTGTTAACTGGTCAGACCTCCATAGTAAGAGTTTCCATTCCCTCAGCCGAAGCTGGGTGGATGGAGCTGTCCAAGGAGCCCTGCGCTCAGGAGCCATGCCAACACTGGCACTGAACAGGGCACAGACCCCGGCCTGTGCGTTCCTGGGAGGTAGCGCCCCAGACCGTGGCTCGTCTAGATTCAACAAACCCTCGAAGGGGAGGGCAGGAAGGCGTCCAGAGGCCCGACCCCCACGTCTCTGCATTTTCTGAAGTTTCCCCTTTGAACACGTTCCTTTATTTATTGGGCCTCATTTAACCTCAGCCATGTCCTCCTGGGATCATTTATTTGGTAACTGTCACTCAGCCTGCTCTGGTATTAACCTCATAATCCTATTGATTTCCTCCAAGCTAGTTGGGGGCTTTCTCGACTTCTTCCCGGGGCCGGTAGGGGCTGATTCCCAGTTCTGGTCATTACCGAGGAAGAGGCCCCAGATGGGAAAGGGCCTGCCTGGAGGACCATCTAGGGGTTCCTGGTTCCCACCTTGGCTCCTTCCAGGCTCGGAGAGGCAGATTGGTGAGGCCTTAGATGCTTAAGTGTGAGGTAAAAGCGGCTGAGCACCCACCAACCCCGCCAGGAGTTCCCTGACTGGCTACTGAGGCCGTCTTTCAGCTCCAAAGGCCTGTGCTTCACCAATCGCAGCTTTGCTTGGCCAGGAGCCCCGCCCCCGTCCGCCATCTTGGACTCCGGACGGGTAAGGGGCCCAATCACTGCGGTGGAAGCGGGGAGGTGGGGCCGGGTCTGCAGTTCGTGCCCACGTGGCCGTGGGCCTGTGCCTTCCCGCCACCTGCGGCCGGAGCCTGGCCCCTGTCGAGCTGCAGCTGCAGCTCCCAGACACCACCCCTGCCCGTCGCCAGGGGATTAGTGTCCGTCTGTCTGTCGTTTGGGATCACCTCGGTGGGGGTTGTCCCAGCCCAGACCAGGGCGTCCCTTTTGCCCTTCCCACAACCACTCTCTCAAGGGCCCAACCTGGGCGGAAGGGATTGTGTTGGGGATCCAACAGGCTGGGGTGCTGATCTCTCCCAGAGCGGAGGTGTGGGGTGACGGGAGTCCCCCCTCCCCACCAAGCCTGAGCCACATGTGCTGGGAAGTTCATTTCCCCTTGTTTTGCAGAACGGGCTCAGGGATTGACCCCAGGAGTGACCCCAGTGTCAGGAGGCATTAATGATCTCCATACGGGCAATAAACAGACAGACTGGCTGGTTTGGTGTGGAGGTGCCCTGGAATGGGGCCGCCTTATTAGCCTCACATTCGCTCAAGGGTAGAGGCTTAATTAGCAAGGGCTCCCTCCCCCAAACATCCTTGAGCTCCTTGGGTACATGGTTGGAGACACTGGAGCCTCTGGCTGGTTCCTCTGCTCCTTGTAGGCCTTCTCAGGAGGCAACCTCTTGAGGGGTCAGCTTAGCCATTTGGCCACTTCGAACAGGAATTCTTGCTTGCTCCTGATGAAGTCTCTCTTCTAAAAAGCCTCCAAAGGCCAAATCCACACGTTCTGAGTCACCTCTCTTTTTTGTCTATAAGAACCCAGGAAGAAGAAGACCTTACTCTTCTTTAACTTAACTCTCCCTAAGCCCTATTTTCCCAAAGAGCAAGGGGACTAAGTAGGTGGTTACCAGCCTTTTGGGGGGTGGGAAACTGCCTAGACTATGAAAAACACAATCTGATTTGTCATATTTCCCTCCAAATGTATTTCCATCAGGTTGGTTACTTGTAAGTCTGTTGGGAGAGACAGACTTGTAAACAGATGCCCAGTAATAAAAGGGGCTCAGGGCTATGATCTATTTCCATGTTAAATGCGAAGAAAGTACAAAACGGGATAACTAACTCATCCTTCCTTGTTCCATGAGGTTCCATGAGGAGATAACATCAGAGTGCATCTTTGAAAGATGAATATGTGTAGGATCCTGAGAGGTAGAGGATGTGAAAAGTAAGTCCCAGGAGAGCAGAAGGGCAAGTATTGAGTTGGAAAAAAAGTTTATTCGTGTTTTTCCTAACCATCTTTATGAAAACCCTAACATTCTAAAGGAGATCAGTCCTGGGTGTTCTTTGGAAGGACTGAGGCTATAGCTGAAACTCCAATACTTTGGCCACCTCATACGAAGAGTTGACTCATTGGAAAAGACTCTGATGCTGGGAGGGATTGGGGGCAGGAGGAGAAGGGGACGACAGAGGATGAGATGGCTGGATGGCATCACCAACTCGATGGACATGAGTTTGAGTGAACTCCAGGAGTTGGTGATGGATGGGGAGCCCTGGCGTGCTGCAATTCATGGGGTCGCAAAGAGTTGGACACGACTGAGTGACTGAACTAAACTGAACAAACGTTTTGGCCAAAGCAATATAAAGGTTCAGGCGCTTTCCTGATGGCTCAGTCGGTAAAGAATCCACCTGCAGTGCAGGAGACATAGGAGACGCTGCTTCAATCCCAGGATTAGGAAGATCCACTGGTGAAGGAAATGGCAACCCACTCCAGTATTCTTGCCTGGGAAAGCCCTGGGCTACAGTCCATGGGGTCTCAAAGAGTCGGACACAACTGAGTGACTAAGCACGCACAATACAAAAGCACAAAGGGCATGTTTGAGGAGCAGCATAACTGCAGTGGTAGAAAATGAAGCTTCGTAGAAAGGTACAGTTTGGGAACAGCCTTGTAAACCCTGTTCATTAATCTATCTAGATAGTGATTGCAGGACATTGAGCTCCTCAGAGACAGCGCAAATGAGAGCTCAACAGGTACTGAGTGACTCAGCCTCACTGAGGAAAAATAATTCAATGTGAGCAAGGAGAGCCTAAGAAACTGAGAGGTAGATTGTCATCATATGCATTCTTTGTGCAGACTTAGCAATTTGCACAAGAAGGGAAGTCCCTGGCAGTCCAGTGGTTAAGGACCATTCGCTGTCCGATGCAAGGGGTGCAGGTTTGACCCCTGGTTGGGGAGCTGTGATCCCACATGACTCATGGCCAAAAGAACCAGAAGATAAAACAGATCTAATGTTGTAACAGATTCAATAAAGACGTTAAAAATGGTTCACAGAAGAAAAAAAAAAGGAAAAGCACAAGAAGAAACATCCAGATGCTTTAGTCAGTTTCTTGGAGTTTTGAATAGATCATGTCTATAAGGAGAAAGAAAAATTTGAAGACATAGCAAAGGCAGATAAGGCCCATTGTGAAAGAGACATGAAAACCTGTATCTCTCTTAAAGGGGAAACAGAAAAAAAAAGTTCAAGGGTACCCAAGAGGCTTCCTTCAGCCTTTTTCTTATTTTATTCTGAGTTTGACCCCAAATTCAAAGGAGAGCATCTGGGCCTATCCATTGGTGATGTTGCAGAGAACCTGGGAGAGATGAGGAATAACACTGCAGCAGATGACAAGCAAGCAGCCTTATAAAAAGAAGGTTGAAGGAAAAATATGGACAGGGTATTAGTGTCTACTGAGCCAAAGGAAGCTGATGTAGCAAAAAAGAGAGTCATCAAGGCTGAAAAAAAAGCAAGAAAAAGAAGATTAAAAGGGGGAGGAAGGGAAAGAGGAAGAAGATGATGTTGAATCAGTTGGTTCTATTGAAGTTTGTGTTTTTTTCTTGCCTTTAAAGCATTTATGGAGAAGGAAATGACAATCCACTCCAGTATTCTTGCCTGGAGAATCCCATGGACAGAGGAGCCTGGCAGGCTACAGTCCATGGGGTCGCAAAGAGTTGGACACAGCTGAGTGACAAAACAGCATAAAGCATTTAGCTCCCTCATACACAACTCCTTTTTAAGAAATAACTAAAATGTAAGGCTGGGTAAGATTTGTTTTTACACTGTACAGTGTCTTTTTTTTTTTTTTCCCTATAGTTACACTGCCAAATGTGTCTTTAGCTAGCTCTGTCCTGGTGGTATTTGCAATGGCTGCTAACCTGATACAGTGTGAGGGTTATAAATTGGTATGGAAATTTAAAGTAGTTTCTTGTTGGGCTTTCCTGGTGGTCCAGTGGCTAAGACTGCACTTCCCACTGCAGGGGGCACAGTTTCAACCCCTGATCAAGGAACTAAGATTCCACATGTCTTGTGGCCAATAATAAATACGTGAAAAATAAAAAGTACTTAAAAATAAAGCAGGCTTTTGTTGGTGCAGCACACAAATTAATTATATATGAGGATGGTAGTCTTCTCATCTTCAGTTGTCTTTGATGCAGTTTATATTAATACAAAATAATTGTTGTTCTGTTACTGAATACCACTCTGTAACTGCAAAAACAAAATGTTGCAGCAATTTTGTTGACCATCTGAATTCCTCTAAGTAAATACAATTTTAAAAATCAGTATTGTTGTTCTTTTCCTAGGTCTGAAACTTTTCTTATTGAGAGGAAGCTCCATTTTGGATCACATAAATTATTACCATGTTTATCTTTTCAATACAGTTAGCTGATAAAAAGCTATTGTCTACACACCTTGTATATGATGAAGGTAATAAAAATTGAATTGAGGCCAGAAAAACCCCACAACTCCCTCCCCCAAACCCAAACCAAAACCCAAGCAAAAACAATGGCAAAAAACTTTATTGAAGGGCAGTGGGTAGACATGAAGGGTTTTTAGCAGGAAACAGATCTGGACTGATCAGATTTATGTTTTAGAAGGTGACTGCTGGTAGGGTGGGTGGATTTAGGGGTGAAGAATGGTAACAGGAATACCAGTTATGAAGGCAGGGAAATTATTCAAAAGATGTTTAGAAGACGTGGAGTAGGAAAGAGGCTGGAGTTTAGGATGTCTCTGGGTAGGGATATGATAGACATTTGTGATTTTGTATCCAAAGAGTTGACTCTCCTTTTTCAGGGTCAGAATCCCAGTTTCATTGTAGAGGAAAGAGTCATTGTCATTGGGTAGAGTTGGATGAGAAGAGTTTCAGTGAAGGAGCTCTGCCCAGCCCCAGCCAAGACATTAGATGCTCTCTTCCTAGAATTCTAATCTTGAGCATCAAGGCAGAAAGAACAGAGGCAAAGGAATTGAATCATCCTCTTTGGACCTCAGCTTCCTTACCGTACAGTTCATTTAAGATTCAGCAAATGGACTTCCCTGGTAGTCCAGTGGTTAATGCTTTCCCTTCCACTGCATGGAGCGCGAGTTTGATCCGTGGTCTAGGAACTAAGATCCCATATGCTGTGTGGCACGGCAAAAAATAATAATAATAGATTTCAACAAATACTACATAGTGAGTAACATTCTTCTTCTTTTATTTAATTGAAGTACAGTTGTCTTACAATGTCATGTTTATTTCTACTGTATAGCAAAATGATTCAGTTATATGGTGTGTATGTATGCACGTATGCTTGATTCCTCAGTCATGTCTGACTCTTTATGACCCTATGAACTGTAGCCTGCCAGGTTCCTCTGTTCAGGGGATTTTCCAGGCAAGAATACTGGAGTGGGTTGCCATTTCCTTCTCCAGGGGATTGTCCTAGACCAGGGATCAAACCCACGTCTCCTGTGAATTCTTTACCACTGAGCCACAGGACAGGTTTTAATCCTTCCTGACCCAGAGATTGAACTCGTGTCTCCTGCATCTCCTGCATTGCAGGTGGGTTCTTTACTACTGAAGCATTGGAAAAGCCCGTGTGTGTATGTGTGTGTGTGTGTGTGTGCGTATGTGTGTGTGTGTGTGTGTGATTTTTCATAGTCTTTTCCATTATGGTTTCTCAGAGGATATTGAATATAGTTCCTTGTGATATACAGTAGGACATTGTTCTTTATCCATTCTGTATGAAATATTAATAGCATGTATCTGCTCATCTCAAACTCCCAATCCATCCCTCCCCACCCCACTTTGCCCTTGGCAGCATGGTAGGTAACATTCCTATTCTACATTCTCTAGTCTTCGTGCCCTGAAGGAGCCATTCACCTGAACCCACTGTTCAGCTCCCCATAGCTGCTCCTACCTCGGTCACTTCTGAGCCTGGATTTTGAGCCTTCCCTTCGAGTCAATGAGTTGCTTCATCCTTCCAATAAATCCCCTCTCTCTGCTTAAGCCAACCAGGTTCATTTCAACAACTCCGAAAACAGAACCCTATCTGTTTGTGATGACATTGAGAGAAGAGGCAGTGAGCAGAGATGAGTTTAGTTTTAGCTGTGCCAGGACTGTAGTTGGAAGGATGGGGGGCTGAAGATTCAGAACTCATCAGTGCATGGTGGGGATTCACACTGTAGCTGAGAAAACCACTAAGCAAGAATTCTTTAAAAGAAAAAAGAAAGAAAAGGAGACCAAGAAGAGAATCTGGAGGGTGTGGAAAAGAAGATAGGAAACTGGATGGGACTTGAACCCAGCCAAAACCGTGCTTGGGACTTGAACCCATGTGGCTGGGACTCAAACTCAGCCAAAACCCACAGTACTTACTTACTTTCAGGACCTAATGAAGCTTGGGTCCTTGATGTCTCATTGCAGAAAGAATTCAGCGAGAGACAAAGTGATAGGTAAGAAGTAAATTTATTCAGATACAGTGTCCACAGACGGTGTGTGGACCATCGTAGACGGCGAGTGCAGCCCTGAAATTTGGTGTGGTTAGTTTTTATAGGCTGGGTAATTTCATATGCTAATGAGTGGGAGGATTCAGTTCAGTTCAGTTCAGTCCCTCAGTTGTGTCTGACTCTTTGCGACCCCATGAATCACAGCACGCCAGGCCTCCCTGTCCATCACCATCTTGTGGAGTTCATTCAAACTCATGTGCATCGAGTCAGTGATGCCATCCAGCCATCTCATCCTCTGTCGTACCCTTCTCCTCGTGCCCTCAATCCCTCCCAGTATCAGGGTCTTTTCCAATGAGTCAACTCTTCGCATGAGGTGGCCAAAGTATTGGAGTTTCAGCTGTAGCATCAATCCTTCCAGTGAATACCCAGGGCTGATCTCCTTTAGGATGGACTTGTTGGATCTCCTTGCAGTCCAAGGGACTCTCAAGAGTCTTCTCCAACACCACAGTTCAAAAGCATCAGTTCTTCGGCACTCAGCTTTCTTCACAGTCCAACTCTCACAGCCATACGTGACCACTGGGAAAACCATAGCCTTGATTAGACGGACCTTTGTTCGCAAAGTAATATCTCTGCTTTTCAATATGTTATCTAGGTTGGTCATAACTTTCCTTCCAAGGAGTAAGCGTCTTTTAATTTCATGGCTGCAATCACCATCTGCAGTGATTTTGGAGCCCCCAAAAATAAAGTTTGACACTGTTTCCACTGTTTCCCCATCCATTCCCCATGAAGTGATGGGACCAGATGCCATTATCTTAGTTTTCTGAATGTTGAGCTGTAAGCCAACTTTTTCACTCTCCTCTTTCATTTTCATCAAGAGGCTTTTTTAGTTCCTCGTTCCTCTTCACTTTCTGCCTTAAGGGTGGTGTCATCTGCATATCTGAGGTTATTGATATCTCTCCCGGCAACCTTGATTCCAGCCTGTGCTTTTTCCAGCCCAGCGTTTCTCATGATGTACTCTGCATATAAGTTAAATGTAAAGCAGGGTGACAATATGCAGCCTTGATGTACTCCTTTTCCTATTTGGAACCAGTCTGTTGTTCCATGTCCAGTTCTAACTGTTGCTTCCTGACCTGCATATAGGTTTCTCAAGAGGCAGGTCAGGTGGTCTGGTATTCCCATCTCTTTCAGAATTTTCCTTAGTTTATTGTTATCCTCACAGTCAAAGGCTTTGGCATAGTCAATAAAGCAGAAATGGATGTTTTTCTGGAACTCTCTTGCTTTTTCCATGATCCAGCAGATGTTGGCAATTTGATCTCTGGTTCCTCTGCCTTTTCTAAAACCAGCTTGAACATCTGGAAGTTCACGGTTCACGTATTGCCGAAGCCTGGCTTGGAGAAAGTTGAGCATTACTTTACTAGCGTGTGAGATGAGTGCAATTGTGCAGTAGTTTGAGCATTCTTTGGCATTGCCTTTCTTTGGCATTGCCTTTCTTTGGGATTGGAATGAAAACTGACCTTTTCCAGTCCTGTGGCCACTGCTGAGTTTTCCAAATTTGCTGGCATATTGAGTGCAGCACTTTCACACCATCATCTTCCAGGATTTGAAATAGCTCAACTGGAATTCCATCCCCTCCACTAGCTTTGTTCGTAGTGATGCTTTCTAAGGCCCACTTGACTTCACATTCCAGGATGTCTGGCTCTAGGTGAGTGATCACACCATCATGATTATCTGGGTCGTGAAACTCTTTTTTGTACAGTTCTTCTGTGTATTCTTGCCACCTCTTCTTAATATTTTCTGCTTCTGTTAGGTCCATACCATTTCTGTCCTTTATCGAGCCCATCTTGGCATGAATATTCCAACTATTTTTGGGAAGGGGCAGAGATTTCCAGGATTTGGGCCACCACCCACTCCTTGGTCTCTTAACAGTGGCTTGGAACTGTCATGGTGCCTCTGGGTGTGGCATTTCACTTGCTGATTGAGGATCAAGGCCTGGTCTTGTCTGCCAACTTGGTCCCATTTGATTCTAATGGGTTTATGTTGTGTCCTTGGGCTATGCCAGTCTTTCAAAAGTTGTGCCCTGCCTCCTTCCCTCCTGTTACAGATTCAGTTAAAGGTTTGGCCAAGAAGGGGTGCAGTCCTGGCAGAAAAAGAACTTTTTTGGAGCAAGGAAGAGGTCAGTATAGTGTAAGATACTGGCCAGAGTGTTACAGAGGAGAATAAATGACTGGGGATGTTAGAAAGAGCAGATGGAGTGTAGGGAAGAGAAGAGTCGACCTCCCTCCAGACTGTTGGAGGCTCAGATGAGCTGGCTGCAGTGAATTGGGTTTGGGGGGGCCACCAAATGAGAAGCTGGTACTCTGATTTCCCGGGGGCTTCTGGAAAGAGCAATTTAGTGGGTGCCTCCTGTATCATCCTTCTCTCTTGTGGACATTAACAAAAATTTGCCAGTAAGTCCCCCACGCCCCACTGGACCCCTCACCTACCCAGAGGACCTGTCCTGGGGAACTCTGTCTCAGACTCAGCAAGGAGCCTAGGGCCCAGCCGAGAAGCTGAAGACAACCTGCCATGGTCCTGGATCCCTGCAGCAGACTCTCCTTCACAACCCACCCTTCCATCTCACTGCGGCTGCCGCCCAGACTCAACCAGCAGACAGTAAAGCCTCCAAGATTGACTCCAAATCCCCACCCCACCCCGCTTCTCAGACTCCAAAGTCCCCTGAACACAGCTCTCCCACAGTGTCTGCCTGCATCTTGTTCACTGGGCACCCCTTCTCTCCTCTGACTTCCTGCCTATGCGCACACTTCAGACTTTCCATACCTGAGCCAGCAATAGCCCTGAGGAGTAGAAACAGAGGAAGTGGGATCATCACGCCCTTTTTATAAATAAGGAAACTGAGGCTCAGGGAAGTAAAGAGATCTTCCCAAAGTCACACAAATAGAAAGTGGCCTGTGGAGACTTCTGGAATCCGATGCCTTCTAGAAGCCAGGCCCTGGAATCTAGAAGCCAATGCAAAGAAATAGAGGAAAACAACAGAATGGGAAAGACTAGCGATCTCTTCAAGAAAATTAGAGATATCAAGAAATGGTATGGACCTAACAGAAGCAGAAGATATTAAGACAAGGTGGTAAAAATACACAGAAGAACTGTACAAAAAAGATCATGACCCAGGTAATCATGATGGTGTGATCACTCACCTAGAGCCAGACATCCTGGAATGTGAAGTCAAGTGGGCCTTAGAAAGCATCACTACGAACAAAGCTAGTGGAGGGGATGGAATTCCAGGTGAGCTATTTCAAATCCTGGAAGATGATGGTGTGAAAGTGCTGCACTCAATATGCCAGCAAATTTGGAAAACTCAGCAGTGGCCACAGGACTGGAAAAGGTCAGTTTTCATTCCAATCCCAAAGAAAGGCAATGCCAAAGAAAGGCAATGCCAAAGAAAGGCAATGCCAAAGAATACTCAAACTACTGCACAATTGTACTCATCTCACATGCTAATAAAGTAATGCTCAAAATTCTCCAAGCCAGGCTTCGGCAATACGTGAACCGTGGACTTCCAGATGTTCAAGCTGGTTTTAGAAAAGGCAGAGGAACCAGAGATCAAGTTGCCAACATCTGCTGGATCATGGAAAAAGCAAGAGAGTTCCAGAAAAACATCCATTTCTGCTTTATTGACTATGCCAAAGCCTTTGACTGTGTGGATCACAATAAACTGTGGAAAATTCTGAAAGAGATGGGAATACCAGACCACCTGACCTGCCTCTTGAGAAACCTATATGCAGGTCAGGAGGCAACAGTTAGAACTGGACATGGAACAACAGACTGGTTCCAAATAGGAAAAGGAGTACATCAAGGCTGCATATTGTCACCCTGCTTTACATTTAACTTATATGCAGAGTACATCATGAGAAACGCTGGGCTGGAAGAAGCACAGGCTGGAATCAAGGTTGCCGGGAGAAATATCAATAACCTCAGATATGCAGATGACACCACCCTTAAGGCAGAAAGTGAAGAGGAACTAAAAAGCCTCTTGATGAAAATGAAAGAGGAGAGTGAAAAAGTTGGCTTACAGCTCAACATTCAGAAAACTAAGATAATGGCATCTGGTCCCATCACTTCTTGGGAAATAGATGGGGAAACAGTGGAAACAGTGTCAAACTTTATTTTGGGGGGCTCCAAAATCACTGCAGATGGTGATTGCAGCCATGAAATTAAAAGACGCTTACTCCTTGGAAGGAAAGTTATGACCAACCTAGATAACATATTGAAAAGCAGAGATATTACTTTGCCAACAAAGGTCTGTCTAGTCAAGGCTATGGTTTTCCCAGTGGTCACGTATGGCTGTGAGAGTTGGACTGTGAAGAAAGCTGAGTGCCGAAGAACTGATGCTTTTGAACTGTGGTGTTGGAGAAGACTCTTGAGAGTCCCTTGGACTGCAAGGAGATCCAACAAGTCCATCCTAAAGGAGATCAATCCTGGTTGTTCATTGGAGGGACTGATGTTGAAGCTGAAACTCCAATACTTTGGCCACCTCATGCGAAGAGTTGACTCGTTGGAAAAGACCCTGATGCTGGGAGGGATTGGGGGCAGGAGGAGAAGGGTATGACAGAGGATGAGATGGTTAGATGGCATCACTGACTCGATGGACATGAGTTTGAGTGAAGTCTGGGAGTTGGTAATGGACAGGGAGGCCTGGAGTGCTGTGATTCATGGGGTCCCAAGGAGTCAGACAGGACTGAGCGACTGAACTGAACTGAGTGCCATTGTCGCCTCTCTGCTAGCACAGCACAGGCTGTTGGCTTCTGCAGTTTGACTGGAGGTGTTCTGGGGCGTCCTGGGTGCAGCGGTCAAGAGTTTGGCCTCTGGACTCATGCACCTTGGGTATTACCTTGGGTAATTTAGCCTCTCTGGGCTTCAGTTTCCTCATCTGTAAAATAAGCAAATAAAAAAGAAAGAAAGTAAAAGTTTTAGTCTCTAACTTGTGTCTCTTTGCAACCCCAGGGACTGTAGCCCACCAGGATCCTCTGTCCCTGGAATTCTCCAGGCAAGAATACTGGAGTGAGTTGCCATTCCCTTCTTCAGGGGAACTTCTCGACCCAGAGATCAAACCTGGGTCTCCTGCATTGCAGGTGGATTCTTTACTGTCTGAACCACCAGGGAAGACATAAGATGAGCAAAATAATACCCATTTATATAATCAGATCATTAAGTATTTGGAAAGCATTTAGAACACTACATAGTAAATAGATTTACTTGAAAGAAAATCAGTGAACCCAGGGATTTAGGCAGGATAGCACTTGGTTGAAAAAGATGAGATCCAATCACTCATGGTGCTGCTGCTTTAGAATCAAATATCTGCCTTATAGGAAATCTGCCAGTCACAGCAGGCTGCAGAGGAAGCAGAAGAGCTAACCACTGTCAACATTCTACCATATTCCCTTCACTCCTTTCGTTCTAAAAAACAATTTTTTTTAATGTATTAAATTTATTGAAATAGACCTAGAAAAGTCAGTCATCAGCTTTGCAGATGAGGGTCATTTTGATGAACCATTGAGTGCCTTTTGTGCCCATGTAAGCATTGGTGTCTGGGTTTTGTTTTTTTTTAATGTTTTTAGGGTTTTATCCCCTTTCCAATTAATATTTAGTTCATTACTTGTGCTCTTGGCTACTTGTAACAGCAAAGAGTGGGAACAATAGAAATGTTACTTAATCATGACCACTTACCAAATTGTATGAGTGGTGTGATCCAAGTTTTATAAAAAATTAGTTACATCTCAGCAGGAGTACATGGGAAGGTGTGGCCAGTAGTTGCCCCAGGGAAGATAGGGTTGTGGGTGTTCTACTTTGTTGTTTTGTGGGTTATGTTTTCCTTTGGCTCATCTGTAAATTTTTCTATAATGAGTATGTATTGCTATTTTTATCACCAAAATAGAAATAAGAACAATAATGATAAACAACAGCTAGCTTTAAACACTTACCGTATGCCCGTGTATTAAATCCTTGATACCAGCTTCCCAGGTGGCTCTAGTGATAAAGAATCTGCCTGCTAGGACAGGAAACACAAGAGACGAGGATTCGATCCTTGGGTTGGAAGGATTCCCTGGAGGAGGAAATGGCTATCTGCTCCAATATTCTTGCCTGAAAAATTCCATGGACAGAGGAGCCTGGCGGGCTACAGTCCATGGGGTCGCAAAGAGTCAGACAAGACTGACCGAGCTTGCACGCACACATCCCCATTAGCTCATTACATTAAGTAAACATAAACTATGAATTCCCTAAGTGGGTGCATCAGCATAATGTAGACGTTGTTATCCACTTTTTAAAATAAACTTTTATTTCAGAATAGATTTATAGAAAAGTTGCAATAGGAGTTCCCCGGTGGCTTAATGGCTAGGATTCCAGGCTTTCACTGCTGTGACCCAGCTTCAATCCCTGGTCAGGAAACTGAGATCCTGCAAGTCACCCAGTGAGGTCAGAAAAACAAAGTTGCAAAGATGGACATCCCAGATGGCTCACCTCCAGTCTCCCCTACTGTTAGCATCTTTTACACCACATGAATATGGTATATTCGTCCCAACTAGTGAGTGAATATTATACATTGTTAACCAAATAGAGGCTGCTGCTGCTGCTAAGTCACTTCAGTCGTGTCCGACTCTCTGCGACCCCAGAGACGGCAGCCCACCAGGCTCCCCCGTCCCTGGGCTTCTCCAGGCAAGAGCACTGGAGTGGGTTGCCATTTCCTTCTCCAATGCAGGAAAGTGAAAAGTGAAAGTGAAGTCGCTCAGTTGTGTCGGACTCTTAGCGACCCCGTGGACTGCAGCCTACCAGGCTCCTCCGTCCATGGGATTTTCCAGGCAAGAGTACTGGAGTGGGGTGCCATTGCCTTCCTTGATTCAGATTTCCTTAGTTTTTTGCTTCCTGTCCTTTTTCTGCTCCGGGATCCCATCCAGTATATCACATCACATTTAGTCATCATCCCTCCTGAGGCTCCTCTTGGCCGAGACAGTCCAGCTTTCCCTGTGCTCAGTGACCTGCCAGCTTTAAAGACTGTGTGTGAGGTGCTCAGTTGATCTCTTTGTGACCCCATGGACTGTGGCCCTCCAGACTCCTCTGTCTGTGGGATTCTCCAGGCAAGAGTATTGGAGTGGGTTGCCATGCCTTCCTCCTCCCTCCCAATCCAGGGATTAAACCCGTATCTCAACGTCTCCTGCATTGGCAGGCGGGGCTCTTTAAAACTAGCGCCACTGCTGGTCAGGTATGTGGATTCTGCCCCATGATTGGGGTTTTTCTCATGTGTTTTTCGTGATTAGACTGGGATCGTGGGTTTGAGAGAGGAAACCCTCAGAGGTTTCTGAAGCATCCTTCTCATCACATCCTATCAGAGGGACATGTTATCCAGATGACGTATCACTGATGATACTGACCTTGATCACTCGGGTGAGGTGATGTTTGCCAGGTTTCAGCTGTGACGTTCTCTGCTTTTTCGGGAAGAAGGAAGGCGCTGCCCACGTTTTAGGACTGGGGGAGGGGCATTTACATCCATTATTTGAAATTCTTCACAGTAGATTTCCCCATTCTCAGTTTATTTATTTATTCAATCACTTAGTTATATCAGTATAACCTCTCAGACATTCATGTCATACTTTGGATTATGATCCAACGCTACGTTATTTATTTTGTCACTCACCTTTTTGCATGTTGGCCATTGGGAGTTCTTTCAGCTGGCTCCTGGGTCCCTTTGACATCCCACCATTATCATCCACCTTCCACGGATGAAAAAAATAAAATTGAGAGAAGATGACTCAGCAGAAGGGTCACACTTCGGGAGAACAGAGGTCTCTTTCTAACTTCTGGGCAGCCAGTATGATCATTAGATAACACTGTCTCCTCTAAACACACACACACACGTTTTAAGAAATTTTGGAGTTTGGATAAACTTTGCCCTGCTTATAAAATTTTTCTAATTTTTATTAATCAGTAATCTTGGCTATGGTACCTTTTCATGACTTTGTGTGTGTGTGTGTGTGTGTGTATGTGTGTGTGTGAACATCTAGTTTTTCCCACAGATCCTTGTAGTTATATATTAATTTTGTTTTGATAAATATTGTTGGACATGGCAGTTATTTCAAATGTTTGCTAACATAGACAACATAGAGAAGAAATCGGAGAAGGCAATGGCACCCCACTCCAGTACTCTTGCCTGGAAAATCCCATGGATGGAGGATGGATGGAGGAGGGCTGCAGTCCATGGGGTCGCTAAGAGTCGGACACGACTGAGCGACTTCACTTTCACTTTTCATTTTCAGGCATTGGAGAAGGAAATGGCAACCCACTCCAGTGTTCTTGCCTGGAGAATCCCAGGGACGGGGGAGCCTGGTGGGCTGCCGTCTATGGGGTCGCACAGAGTCCGACACGACTGATGTGACTTAGCAGCAGCAGCAGCAATAGAGAAGAAATAATTAGCTATAAAAATTAGAAATAATAAGTAGATTTAATGCTCCTTAAAAAGATGGACAGAAATGCTTAAAGGCGTCTAAAGGTTGCAATACTACTTCACAAGCAACTAAAAATTCAAGGACTTTCAAAGCAGCAGCTGTGGATATATGTTCATCGTTTCCAAGGCCATGCGGTTGATGGGTCTGCTTTGGGCCAGCTACCTGGAGCCCGTCTGCTGGCTCCTGTCTGCCGGATAACTTCCTACAGCACAAGTGGCTTGGGCATACTTCCGGTTTCCAGTAGGGCTCCTGCAATGTCCATACCCCCTGCCCCCACTGCCACCCCTGATCTGAAAGCTGCAAGACAACAGAGTCCACAGAGGAAAGACTGCCAGCTGTCCGCACCATGATGCCGAGCGCTCCCCATCCTCCCCGGGGCTGTCCCAGCACAGCCCAGCAGGTGGCTGGCACGCTCAAGGCTTACACGCTCCATCCTCTGCCCAGAGCTACCCTCCTCCCACCTGCCACCACCTTGGTCACCCCGACCTCTGCACGTACCTCCCACAACAAAACCCTGTGAGCGGGGCAAGGGCAGGAACTGATGCCCAGAGGAGGGGAAACCGAGGCACAGAGGTTAAGGGAGCCAGCCAGAGGCAGAGTCAGGCAGGGCTAGAAGCCAAGCATCTCGCTCCTAGTCCAGGGCCCCTTCCTGCTCCCTGGCTGCAGGGGGAGTCTGCCCTGGACCCTCTTCTGTGATGGGAGATGCTGACCCAAGACCTTCCCGTCTCTTGCTGTGCTCGGCTTGGTGTCTGTGCGGCTCCTCAGGGGTGGTGGTCTTCTTGCTTCTGCCAACACAAGAGGAAGCAGTGGAGCACTGGGGGGCCCCCAGCCTCTCCCCTCGGACCCCGCCAGTCAAAGACAGGACCAAAGTCAGGAGGAAACACCCATGCAGGGCGGACACCCTGGGGCCCGCACGTGCAGCCCAAGGTGGCCTAGACCAAGGTTTCTCAACCTACACTGTTGGCATTTGCGGCCAAATAATGCCTGTAGTGGGACTGCCCTGTGGTTGCGGGACACTCAGCAGTGTCCTGTCCCTCTCCAGGGGCCTTTTGCATCCCTACTCCAGGTTATGGAAACCCCAAATATCTCCAAACATTGCCACTGTCCTTTGGGAGGGAGGTCAAAAATTACCCTCATGTAGAAACACTGGCCTAAACAGCCAACCTCTGGGTTCTGAGGATAGTGTCTGCCTTGATTACATTCTTTTCCAGAAATATATTCCTATTTATTCAATATGTAACCAACTGTGACTTGATTTGTATACTTTTAAGATTGAAAGCAAAAGGAGAGGGCGGCAGAGGATGAGATGCTTAGATAGCATCACCGACTCAGTGGACGTGAATTTGAGCAAACTCCAGGAGACAGCGGAGGAGAGGGAGGCCTGGTGTGCTGCAGTCTGTGGGGTCACAAGGAGTCAAACATGACTTGGCCACTGAACAACAATGACAACAAAGCAACTTTTCACATCAGCGATTTACAAATTTTTTATCAGAGCATGATGTCCTAATTTGGGGGTTTTAAACTATGGTCTCTGTGGCCTGTTCTCAAAGAAAGGACAGCAATCATCTTACAGCTAAGACTGAACTCCTATCCTTGACCCAAAGTTCCAGTGTCCTGTGGAAGAATCCGGCTGGTTTTGGGAAAGGGTGTAGCTGCTGACCCGAGGCGTTGGGGCATCTCTGGCAGTGACACAGACCCTTCCTGAATGTTGTCTATGCACCACACAGCCTCCTGGTGAGCAGGGGCTTTGCCCGTGAAAGCAGGATGGCAGCTTGCAGAGCAGACGGTGCTTACAGCCCTTGTGAGTCTTCTGTGGCCTAAGTGAGCACAGGACAGAATATCCCCCCAACACACCCACCTTCCCACCACAAACAGGGTGGGCAGTGTGTTTCCTAGGTTAGCACTGAGTTCTCAGGCCAGAGGAGCAGACACTGTCTCATCAAAAGATACATATATTTGGTCCATACTGCAGTCTCAAAAAAAACTTTCGCCCTTCTGAAAGATGGTGGGCTTGAAGTAGAGAGCTCTGTTTTTTGCTTTTCCCAGGATGGACCAATAAGGGGAGAGTCAACCAGACAGGGGTACTTTTGGCAGACAGGTGAGGTCTGGGGATGGAGGGAAAGATGTTGGTAAACTTTGACTCTCACTGACCAGAGGCAGAGTGGGTAGTTCAGTTCAGTTCAGTCGCTCAGTTGTGTCCAGCTCTTTGTGACCCCATGGATTGCCACACACCAGGCTCCCCTGTCCATCACCAACTCCCGGAGCTTGCTCAAACTCATGTCCATAGAGTTGGTGATGCCATTCAACAATCTCATCCATTCTCTGTCATCCCCTTCTCCTCCTACCTTCAATATTTCCCAGCATCAGGGTCTTTTCCAATGAGTCAGTTCTTTGCATCAGGTGGCCAAAGGATTGGAGTTTCCGCTTCAGTATCAGTCTTTCCAATGAATATTCAGGACTGATTTCCTTTAGGATGGACTGGTTGGATCTCCTTGCAGCCCAAGGGACTCTCTCAAGAGTATTCTCCAAAACCACAGTTCAAAAGAATCAGTTCTTTGGCACTCAGCTTTCTTTATCGTCCAACTCTCACATCCATACATGCCTACTGGAAAAACCATAGCTTTGACTAGACAGATCTTTGTTGGCAAAGTAATGTCTCTGCTTTTTAATATGATGTCTAGGTTCATCATAGCTTTTCTTCTAAGGAGCAAGTGTCTTTTAATTTCAGGGCTGCAGTTACCATCTGCAGTGATTTTGGAGCCCAAAAAAATAAAGTCTGTCACTATTTCCACTGTTTCCCCATCTATTTGCCATGAAGTGATGGGACCAGAAGCCATGAACTTCGTTTTTTGAATGTTGAGTTTTAAGCCAACTTTTCACTCTCCTCTTTCACTTTCATCAGGAGGTTCTTCAGTTCCTCTTCACTTTCTGCCATAAGGGTGGTGTCATCTGCATATCTGACATTATTGATATTTCCCCCAGCAGTCTTGATTCCAGCTTGTGACTCATCCAGACTGGTGATTCACATGATGTACTCTGCATATAAGTTAAATAAGCAATATACAGCCTTGATGTACTCCTTTCCTGATTTGGAACCAGTCCATTGTTCCACGTCTGGTTCTAACTGTTGCTTCTTGATGTGCATAAAGATTTCTCAGGAGGCAGGTCAGGTGGTCTGGTATTCCCCTCTCTTTCAGAATTTTCCACAGTTTGTTGTGATCCACACAAAGCTTTGGCATAGTCAATAAAGCAGAAATAGATGTTTTTCTGGAACTCTCTTGCTTTTTCAATGATCCAGTGGATGTTGGCAATTTGATCTCTGGCTCCTCTGCCTTTTCTAAGTCCAACTTGAACATCTGGAAGTTTACGGTTCATGTATTGCTGAAGCCTGGCTTGGAGAATTTTGAGCATTACTTTACTAGCATGTGAGATGAGTGCAATTGTGCAGTAGCTTGAGAATTCTTTGGCATTGCCTTTCTTTGGGATTGGAAAGAAAACTGACCTTTTTCAGTCCTGGTACTCCCTTCCAATTCAAAGTTCTTTCCTTTGGCCATGTACAGCATTCCCACCTGTGCCTGAAACGGAGATCAAGTCAAACACTTTCTCTAAACTTACCTGATCTGAAGATTTACTTGGGCACTTGTTGAAAATAAAGATTCCCAGGCTCTTTCAGCAATTCTGACTCAGTAGGTCAGGGACTGAGCCCAGATGTTTCTAGTATCTGTAACAAGCACCTCATGGGCTTCCCTGGTGACCCAGAGTAAAGAATCTGCCTGCCAAGCAGGACACTCATGTTTGATCCCTGTGTGGGGAAGATCCCCTAGAGGAGGAAATGGCAACCCACTCCAGTATTCTTGCCTGAGAAATCCCATGAACAGAAGAGCCTGGTGGGCTGTAGTCCATGGGGTCGCAAAGAATGGGACATGACATAGCATCTGAACAACAACAAGCACCTCAAGCAAGCTGGGTGACACCGAGGAGGCAAATTTGTATTCTTTGCCCCTGGCATGTTCTTTTCATCTAGCTTCTCTCTCTCTTTGAGAACTTGGTAAGTTCTGGTACCACCTGGGGCTCCTGAGGATGGGACCTTTCCATCTCTAGAGTCGACCAGATGCCTACACAGAGGGAAGTTCAATACATTTTTGTGGACTAAGTAAGTTCTCAAATAGACCTCCTCCCAGGCAAGTCCCATGTCCTATTTTTATTGGAGTAGAGGATGAAGTATTTAAGATACAAACTTCATAGAATTTTCTTTTTAATCAACTTCATTGAGATACAGTTTTACATACAATAGATGGCACCCATTTAAAGTATCTATTGGATGAGTTCTGACAAGTGACAAGTTCTGACAAGTTCAGCATTGATATAACCACAAATA
Source organism: Bos grunniens (assembly GCF_055505025.1). Taxonomy (NCBI): domain Eukaryota; kingdom Metazoa; phylum Chordata; class Mammalia; order Artiodactyla; family Bovidae; genus Bos; species Bos grunniens. The sequence continues at coordinate 51,826,523 of NC_141183.1, read as the reverse complement.
CAAGATAAAGACTATTCCATCATACCCAAGAGTCCTGTCTTGTCCCTTTGCAGATAGTCCCCCTTTTGCTTCGGCTCCAGGAAACTTTTCCCTGGCAACTTCCTATCACTATAGATTAGTTTGCGTTCTCTATCAGTTCAGTTCAGTCAGTCCGTTGTGTCTGATTCCTTGGAACCCCATGGACTGCAGCACACCAGGCCTCCCTGTCTATCACCAACTCCTGGAGCTTGCTCAAACTCATGTCCATAGAGTTGGTGATGCCATTCAACCATCTCATCCTCTGTCATCCCCTTCTCCTCCTACCTTCAATCTTTCCCAGCATCAGGGTCTTTTCCAATAAGTCGGTTCTTTGCATCAGGTGGCCAAAGGATTGGAGTTTCTGCTTCAGCATCAGTCCTTCCAATGAATATTCAGGACTGATTTCCTTTAGGATGGACTGGTTTGATCTCCTTGCAGTCCAAGGGACTCTCAAGAGTCTTCTTCAACACCACAGTTCAAAAGCATCAATTCTTCGGTGCTCCGCTTTCTTTATAGTCCAACTATCACATCCATATATGACCACTGGAAAAACCATAGCTTTGACTAGATGGACTTTTGTCAGCATTCTGTGTAATTACATGTAAATAGAATCACACAGTATGTATTCTTTTGTGTCTGGCTTCTCTCTAAAATCTAATGATTTTAGATTCATCCATACTGATGGGTAAATGTATCACCCTTATTGCTGAGTAGTGTTCCATTGTATGGATATTACCACAATTTGTTTATTCAGTCACCTGGCGATGGGCATTTAGATTGCTTCCAGATTTGGCTGTTGTAAATAAAACGTCCATAAACGTTCACGTACAAGTCTGTGTGTGGAAATACGTTTTCATTTCTCATGGAATTTTCTAGGACTGGGGTAGAGGTAGCCAGGAGTAAGGACACAAGAAAAAGCCCTCCCTCATCTGTTAAGTCAATAAACATTTATTAGGATGGTGATGTGCCAAGCCTGAACTACAGGCTAAGACAGCCAGGACAAAGAGGGCTCTCATGACCTTTCAGTGTGGTCAGCACTGTGGCAGAAGTGCCCTCTGTGGAAGGGGGCCAGCCCAGCGAAGGAGGCCAAGAGGGCCTCAAAGATCTTCAGACCACAGTCCACCAAGAAGGCTTCATTTGGAATGCAGGTGTGCGAGGGAACATTTTTTAATGGCTCTAAGGGAAAGACTTTTAAATTAAATTATCATATTTTTTTTCCACTTAACACCAAGGTAAATTTCCCTAAGAGATGGGAGTTTCCACTGGGAGGAGAGATAAATGTGGACAGACCCCTCTGGGGATAGTGAGTCTGCGTAAGGTTTCTGGACAATCAGAAAGAAAAGTATATTCATGTAGCACAAACTTGGTGGCTCAAACAAAAGACATGGATTCTCTCATGGTTCTACAGATCGGAGTTTGGAATCATGGTTGTGTGGGACCACACTCCCTCTGGAGGTTCTAAGGGAGATCCTTCCGGCTTCCTCCCTCTCCTTCTCTCCCACTCCTCCTTCCTTTAGGACCCTCCCTAAATCCAGGATGATGTCACCTTGAAATCCTGAATTGATTGCATCTGCAGAGACCCTATCCAAGGAAGATCACCTTCACAGGTACTGGGGGATAAGATTTGGTCATCTCTTTCTCAGGGCACAATTTAACCCACTGCAAATGGTGAACTACCAGGAATTTAAATAACTCTGGCCCAGAAGCTAAATAAAATAATAGTAATAAAATGAAAGTGAAAGTCACTCAGTTGTGTCCAACCCTTTGTGACCCCATGGACTGTATGGTCCATGGGATTCTCCAGGCCAGAATACTGGAGTGGGTAGCCTTTCCCTCTTCCAGGGGATCTTCCCAACCCAGGGATTGAACCCAGATCTCCCGCATTGCAGGTGGATTCTTTACCAGCTGAGCCACAAGGGAAGCCCATTAAAGTCAATATTATTAAGAGTTTCCTACACGCTAAGATCTGTCCTGAACACTAGACACAAATTCTCCCATTTAATGCCCCTGGCTGTTCTATGGCATGTGAGCAGCCCGATGAAGGAGGAAACCGCAGGTGGTACCAGGCACTTCATTAGCATGCTCACAGCTGCACAGCAGACAGACAGTCTGTCCAGCCCGAGAGTCACTGCAGCACTTTACAGGTGATGCAGCAGGTGTCCCCCTAAAGTTCTTGGAGGTCTTAGACATCTTTCTCCTTTCAGGCTTTCAACCTTTCAGTTGAGGTGGAGGAGATCCTTCCCCTTGGGAAGGGGACAGAGGTGGTGAGTGAATCTCCTGCCAGCTGGCTTTGCCCACGAGTGCTTTTAACCCTTGAGCCTGGGAGCCACCACTGAGTCAGAAGGGCCGGGAAGAGACCCACACAAAATCTGGGAAGAGAAGTTAAGGCAACATGACGGTTTTGAAACACGCAACTCAAGAGTGGGGCAGGAGACCCAGAGAGGTTAAGCATAAGGGTGCTCAGGGGGAGGCTGGTCAGCAGCTGAGCGCTGCCTTGGGCATCTCTTCCAACTGGGGAAGAGGTTTGCCCTGCCTGGGGGTCTGGGTGGGCCAGACAGCCACTTTCTTGGCCTGGCATTTAGGAACAGGCTATGAAAAGCAAAATCCTGGCAGTACCGCCAATGACAAGCTAAGAGGCCAAGGGGGCAGAGGGGTCCTCTCCCAGTTTAGCCAGACCTCCTTTCTTTATTCTCTTCTCCCCATTCTTCCTTAGATAATCAATCTACTTTCTTCAGGTCATCAACCTACCCATTGCCCAAACCAACCCAGGAAAAGTTGAGGCCAGTAACTGACCATCTCCAGCTCCAGCGTGGGATCGAGCAGTTTAGAAAAGCACTCAGCACAGATTCATTACCAAGGCATATTAATATAAATGTCACTATCACTTAGGTGCTAGGCAGCTAGGTGTTATTGATTTATATGCCTGTGTCAGGTCTGAGATGCCACAGGTAATATCTTTGTTGCATCGAGCAGGATCTTTCCTTGTGGCACACAGGCTCTCTAGTTGTGGCACATGGGCTCAGTGACTGCAGAGCACAGGCTTAGTTGCTCCACAGCGTGTGGGATCTTAGTTCCCTGACCAGGGATCGAACCTGCATCCCCTGCATTGCAAGGCAGATTCTTAACCACTGGACCACCAGGGAAATTCCAGCAAGGTGTTCTTATACATTACCTTTTTAACCCACAGTTACCCTCTTAGGTAAGATTATTATCTCTATTTCAAAGAAATCGAGGTTCAAACAGGTTAAGGTCAACCTGACTCTAGAACATTTGCCCTTATCCCCCCATACATCAGTGGTTCTCAAAATGTGGTCCCTGGACCAGTGGCCTTGGCATCACCTGCGAATTTACCAGACATGAGAATGCTGGGGCTCTATCCAGAATCTGATGTTCTTTGGGAAGAGCCCAGCTGTCACCCTCTAGGTGATTCTGATACAAGTTTGGAAACAACTTCCCTGCAGTATCCTACCCCCTTCAAAGATTCAGGCAGGCCGAAGTTCTTTTGTAATAGGACGTCCAGACTGACAGATGAAGGAAATAGCCTCTCTCTGGAGTTTAGTAAAGACTTTCTTCTAGTTCTCATGAAATCTTTGAGGACAAGTGAGAAGACCAGTGAGAAAGGAGGCTGGTACAAAATGACAGTATGTCTTCAACCCAGAGGCACAAGTAGGACCGACAGCAGTTGGACAGTCACCCCCAATGAATGCTGACTAACAGGTCAGTACAAATCTGGCAGGAAGTCTCCACCAAGGAGCCACAGGAGTCCACCCAGTTTGACTTTTTACTCAATGATATGGAAAATGACATAGCATCAGCTTGGTAGGTGTCACAAACTGGAGGAGATGGCAAATACATCCGATAACAGAATGAGGACCAAACATGATTTTGACCAGTCAGAAGGAGACCTAGATATGAAATCCAGCACACGGTTGCCATGTATGGTTGTGAGGGCTGTTGACTACCCAAGTGAATCCTTTGAGCTGAGAAACTAAATGGGGGCTGAAATTCAGCCAGCACTTCACTTAATTCCACTCAAAAGGAGAGGAACCTTTTAAAAATTCAAATCAAAGGTATTTTATGAATTTGAAACATGCTGGCTCAACTTTTTCTACTGAAGTAAAAAAATATACATAAATTTGTCATTAAAAAAAAATCACAACAGCTAGAAGTGTCTATTAAACTCTTTTTAATGTAGCACCATTCACAGTGGGGCAAGATTCTTGATCTCAGGCAGGGCAGAGTTTTGCGTGTGGGTTTCATGGAATATGTAGAAACTACCTGGATGATAAGCAGTGGCTGCTGAGTCAAGGATCAGAAAACTAGGGGCAGGTGAGATCTTGTTCTTGCATTAGCTCCCTCCCAGGGCACCAGCTGTCACTTGAAGCAAGCATCCTTGGGAGAGTTGGCTATGAGTTGGCAGACATCCGACATCTCATCCACATACAGTCAGCAGATGAAGAGCTAGCTGGTCCTTCTCCTTTATGGATTTCCCCTTGTCGGAAACCTAGGGCATGTATTCGTGGGGAGGCCGCAGAGCGTCTGTGAGCTGGGCTTCGGTGTATAACAGCTGCCTGCCACCATCTCCCGTTGCACATGCCATCATGGAGTCCGGGGACACCTTGGGAGCTTAGATCTGCAGGCGGCATGGCTTCAGATTTTTCTCCATGTCATCCATTTCCTCCATGCAGACAATGATCAGGAAGACCGAGTTCTCCAGCTGGTCCAACCAGCAGGCCTCCACCTTGCTAAGCTGCACTCCTGCTCACCATGGTGACACGTGAACTCCCACACGCCGCTGACGTTTTGTTCCTGAGCATTTCTGTAGGCCACCAAAATGACACTGAGGATTTTCTGGACCATCAGTTGCTATGGGAAGAGCTCTCGGTTGCTATGGGAAGGTACCAGCAGCCGGAGCACAGCTCACACTGTAGAGCTCACACTGATGGGCAGGGTTGGGGCGGGGGTCAGACTCTGGAGGCGCCTGCAGCTACAGCTCACTGGCCTTGCCGGGGGCTGCCCCCTCAGGGAGTTTTCCCAGTGGGAAAATATATTTTCCATTCTGTTTGCTGTTCTTTCACTCTCTTGATAATGTTTTTTGAGGTGCAGAGATACTTAATTTTGTGAAGCTTATCTATTTTTTTTTCTGTCACTTGTGCTTTCAGTATCACGTTTAAGAAACCATTGCTAAGCCTAAAGTCATGAAGATTTTCCTGTATAATTTCTTCTATGATAGTTTTAGCTTTTAAACGTAGGTCTTTTATCCATTTTTGAGTTCATATATGATATAAAGTAAGAGTCTAAGTCCATTCTTTTGCATGTGAATATCCACTCTTCCTAGCACCATTTTTTCAAAAAGACTGTCTTTTTCCCACTGAATGGCTTTAGCTCCTTCGTGGAAAATCAATTGACCATAAATTTGAGGCTCTATTTCGTGGCTCTCAATCTATTCCTTTGGTCTGTATGTCTATATGTCAATACCACACTGTTTTGATTACTGTAGGTTTGTATTATAATTTGAAATTGGGAAACCTGAAACTTTGCTCTTCTGTAAAAAATTTTTTTGGGGGGAGGGGACTATTTAGGGTTGCTTGACATTCTACATGAATTTTAGGATGGATTTCTCCATTTCTGAAAAAACTACTGTTGACTCATCACTTTTGATATTAAAAAAAAAAAAAATCAGTGTCACCTGTCCATAGTGGAGAGTGGAGAAGGGATCTGGCACAGAAGCAACTTGAGCCAATACTGCTCCGTGGCTGCCAAAGAATGAGTGACATTTCTGTTGTTGTTTAGTCGCTCAGTCGTGTCTGACTCTTTGTGATCCCGTGGACTGTAGCCCACCAGGTTCTGTCCATGGGGTTTTCCAGGCAAGGATACTGGAGTGAGTTGCCATTTCCTTCTCCAGGGGATCTATCCTGCTCAGAGATCGAAACTGTGTCTCCTCCATTGCAGGCAGATTCTTTACCACTGAGTGGGCAAGGAAGCCCCAAGTAACTTTGGACTCTGTTTAATCCAGTGCAAGAGGAGAGAGGGCCCTGAGGCCTGTGCTCCACCCACTCAGGCCTACATTTTTCTAGAGGACTCTTGAGACCACAGATACTGTCTCTAGGGACAGGATAATATATACAGTGAACAGTCCTTAACTGAGGAAACTTGGTAGATGACCAGGTAGAGTTAGAGGAAGGGGTTTGTGTGTGTGTGTGTGTGTGTGTGTGTGTGTGTGTGTGTGTGTGTTCAGTCACTCAGTCATGTGCGACTCTTTGTGACTGTATGGACTGTAGCCCACCAGGCTCCTCTGTCCATGGGATTTCCCAGGCAAGAATACTGGAGTGGGTTGCCATTTCCTCCTCCAGGGGATCTTCCTGACCCATGGATCAAACCTGCTTCTCTTACATCTCCTGCATAGACAGGCAGATTCTTTACCACTAGCGCCACCTGGGAAGGGTTTGTATGGTAACTTTCAAATATTTGGATGGCCCACCCTACCCAAACTTTCTCTCTCTTCTTCTGCCTATGAAACAAAAGCTTCCCTTACAGATGAATGAAGACGAAAAAACGATCTGGAGTTAGTCAAGGCTATCCTGTTTCTAACCATTGGTGAAGTTTTTAACTGTTAGATCAGTTCAAATCTGTAACAAGCTGCTACCTTGGGAGGTGGTGAGCTCTGCATCATGGACAGTGTCCAAACAGGGCCCAGGTGATGGGTGACTGATTCAGTATGGCAACAGGAGTCAATGACCCCAGAGACCCTTTCAGTCATGGAGCAGGGTTTATAAAAGATCCTGTCTGAGAGTGTGGCCCCCTTTTCCTCCCAGAGCCTTTTCTCTGTGACAGCTGTTGCAAGAAATGCTGGGAATGACGTGGCTGCCAATAGGAATCTACTTCAAATGATGTTTCAGTGTCACTTTAGAAGGAGGCAGAGTAACAAAAAGAAAAAAGAAGAAAAATAAATAAATAAAGGAGGCAGAGTGAAGAATTTCCCTGGTGACCCAGTGGCTAAGACTGTGCACTCCCACTGCAGGGGCCTGTGTTCCATCCCTGGTCAGGAAACTAAATCCCACATGTGGCGCCACTAAAGATCCCACAAGCTGCAACCAAGATCCTGTGTGCTGTACCTAAGACTTGATGCAGCTACATAAATAAACAAATATTTTTTAAAAGGGAAGGCAAAGTGATGTTCTGGGAAGGCCAAACAGATGTAGGTCCCAGCTGGGGCTCTAGTTATACAGTGCTGGCAAGTTACTTTATCTCTCCAAGACTCAGTTTCCTAATCTGTACAATGGGAGAATAATAGTGACTGTAACTGACCATATGTAAACTGTCTGCCCCCAGACAGTTCTGGGGCACCAACTCCCACAGCCTCATCCTCTTGCTTGCAGATCTGGCCAATTATGGTTGCCTTCCCCTTGTCCACTAAGTACATATGGAACCCTCAAAGGAGCCAGTCAGAGTCTCCACAAGTGATCTGCTCGACACACAGAGAACCAGGCCTCTCTCTTCCCCTGGGATGGAGTGATGTAAAAGCCATCTGGGCCTCGAGTGCTTTGGGCGTCTTTCCTGTTTTGTGGGGAGAATGTGCCTGAGAGTGGAGCCAATACAGGAGAGAGTCAGGTTAAGACCTGGAGCTAATGAGAGACATCCTGGACTAATCTGACTCCCTGGATCCAGCTATGCCTGAAGTCCACTCCTGTTTTTATCAATTATGTAAGTAATAAATTCCAGGTTTGGCTTGAGCTAATTTGAGTTGGGCTTCTGTCAGCAGGAATCCAAAGAGCTTTCTGCAGAGCAGTTGTGTGGATTCGGAGAAATATTGCCAAGTACCTGGCACTTAGGCAGGCATTTTGGGAGAGCCCAGCAAGCTTGGTTTTCTGCTGTAACCATAATGGATAACAGTGGCGGATGGGAATGGTGTGTTTGAGACAAGTGAGTATGTGATTCCCACGGTGCCAATCAGCATTTCCTTGGCTTGTTCTGAGGGGCACAGGGGACAATTTCCTCTCCCCTTGGGCCACAAAACTGGATTTCTATAACCACAGTTGCCCACAGCCAAGCTCCCTGTCCCACAAAGAAGCCCATATGCGGTGGGAGAAAATGACACCAACCCAACCCAAAGAAGAAATGACAGAGGAGGTCAAGAGTGTGAGAGCCGGGGACAGCCATGCACCCGGCCACCCGTGTTCTGAAAGGCAGGCCGCCCCCTCGCCTGTTCTTCCAGGTACCGCATGAGCCAACAAACTGCTCTTTTTCTTCAGCTTCAGCTGGATTTCCGTCCTTTGCCAGCGAAGGATTCCTGACTGACACGCCCAGAGGCCGGCTGAGGTGAGGCCGTAAAAGACCCAGTGGGTTGGCTCTGCGGCTGGGACAGTCCGTGCCTGGCTCCCGCGTGGGAAAGGCTGGCTTCCTTTCCCATCAAGCAGCTCTCACATCTGGTGTCCCCCTGGAGGGGGACAGATAAGGCCGATGGAGGGTACCGATGTCACAGTTGAATGCCCTCTCCAACTGCCACCTCTCAGATCCTCTGAGTAAACCATGGCCGTGCCTGTAAGCCATGTGCTATCTGGTAGGTGGGCCAGTTTCAATGACTGCACGGCCTCCTGCCTGGTTTGGAGGGTGGGCTGGGTTCCCCTGCACCCCTGGTGGGTGAGGGTGAGAGCTTGAGTAGTCTGGGCTGAGCCCCCATGGCAGGTTTGACAGGTGGAGAAAGGCGTGGGGCCTTGGCGATACTCAGGGCGCCCCCACCCCCCAGCCCCCACCATGTTCTGCCCTGGGTGCCCAGCACAGCGCCCTCCATCTCTTTATTTGGGTGTTACTCGACAAACACTGAGCAGATGCTGCGTGCCTGGCATTGTGCTAGGAACAACGTGACAACTGTGAGCAAAATGAAGCTTTCGTTCTAGTGAGGGGAGACAGTCAATAAAATAAGTTTAAAAATTCATAGCGTGTATGATGTTAAAAATGACAACAAACAGAGGAAGGGAGGGAGACAATGGGGAGGATGAAGGTGGGTGACTATTTTCACAAAGGTCGACCAAGGACAGTCTCAAGAGAGACATTGGGAAGAGAGGAAGAATGTGCCTGGCATGTTCAAGAAATGGCAAAGAATTGCTGATGGGAATGGAAAATGGTGCAGCCATGTTGGAAAACATTTTAGCAGTTCCTCCAAAAGTTAAACAAAGTTATCCGTTGAGCCAGTTAGGTCCACTCCTCGCCATAGACCCAAGAGAAATGAGAACATGTGTCTACCCAAAGACGTGTATGTGATGTCCACAGCAGTATTATTCATAATAGCCAACAAGTGGAAGCAACCCAAATGTCTATCAATGGACGAATGGATAAAGAAAATGTGGTATATCCATGCAATGGAATATTATTCAGACTTAAAAAGGAATAAACATGCTGATCTCTGCAAAGGACAACATGGATAAGCCTTGAAAATATTATAAGTAAAAGAAACTAAGTCACCGAAAAACAAATGTTGTATGGTTACGTTTATATAAAATGTCCCGACTAAGCAAATGCATAGGGACATAAAGGAGCTCAGTGGGTGCCAAGGGCCAGGGTCAGGGGTGATGACTGCTAATGGGTCAGGATTTCTTCTGGGGTTGATAAAAATGTTCTGGAGTTGGACAGTGGTGATGATGGCACAACCTTGTGAATGTACTAAAACCACGGAACCATATACTTTAAAAGGATAAATTTTATAGCATGCAAATTTTAATCTCAATTTTTTTTAAAGACATTAAGAAATAAGGAGACCAGTGTCTCTGAGAGAGGGAGAATGATGTCTGGAACACAGCAGTGAAGAAGTTGCTCAGGGGCTCAGGGGGCTGGCTCAGTGGTAAAGAATCTGCCTGCCAATGCAGGAAACACAGGTTCGATCCCCGGTCCAGGAAGATCCCGCATTCCAAGGAGCAGCTGAGCCCTTGGGCCACAACTACTGAGTCTGTGCTCTAGAGCCCGGGAGCCACGACTGAGCCCACGCGCCCTAGAGCCCGTGCTCCGCAACAAGAAAAGCCATTGCAATGAGAAGTTCACGCCCCACAACCAGAGAGGAGCTCCTATTCAGTGCAGCCAGAGAAAAGCCCCCACAGCAATGGTGATCTAGCACAGTCAAAAATAAATAAAATTATTAAAAAAAAAATCACTCAGTGTGTATTTGTTGAAGCGACATAAAAGTGAGACTAATTAACCCCGTTGTGGCCTCCATGTTTTCCTTGTGGGGAAGAGACCTCTGGATCCCCAAATGGTGAGAACCAGGGACACAGCGCTCTGTGGGCCTGGTTAGTTCAGATTTCTCCACAGCTGAGGATTCTCACTCAGTCCCTCCCACTCCGGGGGACAGACAGAGGAGCTCTGGAGAAGGGCCACCTGATCCCAGGAAAAGACCCCTGATGTGAAAGGAACCCTCCCAAGCTCCACGACCTGCTTCACTGGACTAGTCCTTCACTTCTTCCCCCTTGTGGAACCTGCGCTGGGTCTCTGAACCTGTTTTCCTGCCCATCATTGGGCGAAAAGGGAAATGAGCCCTCAGCCCTGGCCCGGGGCTTGATGGAGTGAGAGGAGACCATGCCTTTGTGTGAGGTGGGCAGGAACTTCTGAGCCTCTGAACCGATGCCCTGGGCCCAGGTCAGGGTCTGCTCCCCGGGTGCTGATGGGAGCTGCCAGCAGGGGACCCCTGGGAAAAATAAGTTTCTACCAGTGATCTGGGAAAATGGGGAGGACTTGGAAAACAAGGCACTTGTCCAGAAAGATGGGGAGGGGGTGCAGTCTGGACAACCCTGGGTGTTTGGAGGAAAAAGTGCAAGGACACGAGGCCTCAGAGACTCAGACACAACTGAAGCAACTTAGCAAGCCCCGAGGTCACTGTGCACGCCGTCAGGGTGGCCCCGTTTCCCTCGCCCTTTGCAGGATACGCAGACGAATCTATGTCAGAGACCCCCGACACTTGAGGCTCAAGAGGTCAAAGCCACAGAACTAGAGGTGTGGCTGGGAATTCAGCTCAGGTCTCTGTGGCTGCACAAGGTCCTTGCTTGTATTCACTTTCCTCAGTGTCATCGCCTGGCAGCAGGACTAGCCAGAAATCAGGACGGAGGCACAGAGGGCAGGCCTGGACCCCTCACCCTGGGGGTCGGCTGGAAACCCCTGTCCTGAAACCAACCTGGAGCTGAAGGGACGAGGTTCCGGTCCCAGGCTCCAAGCCGGGATGACTCTAGGTCCCCATCTAGTGGTGAGAGGTGGGTACTGCCTCACCGACCACGCAGCTCAGTGAGACAGGTCCAGGTAGGTCAGCAGCAACCCACTCTCCAGCAACAAACAACCCCTGTCTGGGCCTGGGGTGAGAGAGGCCCAGGAGAGAGGGCCTCTTAGGAGGCAGAGGAGGCCCTACTAGGTGGCATCAGTGGGCTTCACTGCCCTCCGGATTTCTCTGTAGCAGCCTGGTCAAATGTCGGGGCTCTGTGCTCAGCCGCAGACCCTCCAACACACAGCCCCCTCCCCCCACCCCCTAGCCTGACATCCAAGTCTAGGACAGGTAACCCTGGCTCAGGGACTTGGTGGTCTATCATCCCAGACGGCAGGGTCTCAGTGGCCAGAGCTGGTCTCCAGGGTAGAAGGGGTCACCCAGTTCTGGTGGTCTCAGCCCTGGCTGCTGCCCAGGCCGGGGGAGAATTTGCCCTGCCCCCAGATGGCCCCCAGGTCCCATCCTTAAGCTCCTCCAAAGGGGTAAGTCCTCCCCAGGAGGGGCAGGAAACCAGCGTTCACTGCGCCAAGCACTGCTCTAAACAGCCCCTCACTTCAGCCTCAAACAACCCTGGGGCCTAAATACTATCATCTCCAGTTTGAAGAATCGATGGGGAGGAGTAAGCTAATTTGCTCACATCACAGGTTCATTGAATCAGTTCAGTTCAGTCACTCAGTCGTGTCCGGCTCTCTGCAACCCCGTGGACCGCAGCATGCCAGGCCTCCCTGTCCATCACCAACTCACGGAGCTTGCTCAAACTCACGTCCAACTGTAAAATGATGTGAGCGACACCCATTCAGAAGGGAGAAGGCCGAGGGGAAGGTTCTTGGAGAAGGAAGTGATTCCAGGCAGAGGGCAGGGCATAAGTGTGAGAAGTCTCTGAGGCAAGGTCAGAAGGGTAACCCCAGACCTGGGTAGGTGGACAGTGGGGTGGAGGTGTGCGGGGTGGGGCTGGGGAGAGGTGGGCTGGGGCAGGGGGGGCGGGTAGGCAGGACTAATATAAGCCCCTCTCCCAGGCTTGACCCCAAGAGCACAGGAAGACTTTGGAGGGCATCAAGTGACCTTATCTGGTCTGTATTTCAAGAAGGTCCTGCAGGCAGGAAAGATCAGTGGGCAGACATGCGGGGAGGCTCCCACTGGTCCTGGGCGGAGGGGCTTGCCCTGGAGTTGGGGGATGGTGGACGTTTTTGGCTCAAGGCAGGGGTTCAGAGGCAGCAAAGACCCAGAGGCCAGAGAGCCCCAGAGCCGCTGGGGAAGAGAGTCACCCAGCGTGGCTGGAGAGCAGGGTACGAGGGCTGGGAGGGCCATACATAGTCCATTCAGGCTACTGTAACAAAACTCCAGACTGGGTTCCTTGTAAACAACAGATATTTCTTTCTCCCAGTCCCGGAGGCTGGAAGTCTGAAATCCAGGTGCCAGCATGCTCCGATGAGGACCTTCTTCTGGGTCGCAGATGCGGAGAAGAGAGTCTCTTTCCTTTCTTTTTAAACTTTATTGAGATATAATTTACAGGGTATCTTTTATGACAGCACCTATCCCACTCAAGAGAATCTGATCCTTAAAACCTAAGCAGCTCCCAGAGTTTCCACCTCCTAATATCATCACTTTGGGAGTTAAGTTTCAACATGGGTTTTAAGGGGACACAAACGTTCAGACCATACAGCAGCCTGGAGGCTTCTCCTGAAGAGGCAAGTCCTTAGGCAAGATACCTGCCCTCCCCCAGGCCTCAGTTCCTCAGAAGAGAGAGGAGGCCCCACTGGGCCTCAGGGGCTGTCTGTAGTCGACTCCAAGTGAACATCCAGGGCCGGGCACACACAGCCTGAAAGGATCAGGTATGGGCTTCTGGAGGGGGCATTTCATTCATTCACTTATTCGGTCACACATTCAGCAAATGTTTCTTGCACTGCTTCCACATGTTAAGCAGTTTTAGGTCTGGAGACCCAGAAATAAGCAAAGCAGGCACCAGCACTGCCTTGGAGGAGCCAATGACCTCATAGGAAGTGTGTTAGCGACTCAATCATGTCCGACTCTTTGCGGCCCCACCGACCGCAGCTCACCAGGCTCCTCTGTTGAAAATTCTCCAGGCAAGAATACTGGAGTAGGTTGCCATTTCCTTCTCCAGGGGACCTTCCAGACCCAGGGATGGTACCTGGGTCTCCTGCATTCTTTACCATCTGAGCCACCAGGGAAGCTCCTAGGAAACAGAGACCCTAAACAAATGTGTCCCTTCCCAGAGGAAATGTGGCAAGGCCAAAAGGTGGAGTGGGAAAGGGCTTGGAACCAGCAAAGTGGGGCAGGGGGAGAACCTCAGAACTTCAGAGAGGCTGGAGCTGCCTTCTCCATGGAAAATCACCCCCACCAAGGGGTGTAGGCTTGTCTGCATGTGTTTGCATGCACAAATGTCTGTGTGAGGTAGGGACAGGTATATGTCTATAGGTGTGTCTGTGTGTGTCTGTGGGCATTTGTGTGTCTAAGTGTGTTTCTCTGTATGTCTCTGTGCATCTCTGTGTGTGTGCAGGTCTATATGGGTTTGTGTGTGGTTGTTAAATGCATGCCTGTGTACATAGGACTGTCCATATATGTACACATTTGTGTGTCCGTGGGGGGGCGGTTAGCATGTTACATCTGGGTCTCCACGTATGTGCATGCATGTGTGTGTTGGTGTGTGAGTGGCAGGGTGACCAACTGGGTGACTTGCTATGATCTAAAGAGTTTCTCAGAACTTGATCTAGCAGTACGAAAGCAGAACTCTAGGAGACACAGTCACGTCAGAGTTGTGGGAAGCCAAAGCTGGGAGGGTGGACAGCCCCTCCGAGGAGGAAATAAGACCCAAAGTGAGTATAACAGAGTGCGCATGCTCAGTTGTGTCCAACTATATGTGGCCCCACGGACTGCAGCCTACCCATTTCCTCTGTCCATAGAAATTCTCTCCAGGCAAGAATACTGGAGTGGGTTGCCATTTCATTCTCCAGGGGATCTTCCTGACGCAGGGATCAAACCCACGTCTCCTGCATCTCCTGCAGTGGCTGGTGGATGCTTTATCACTGCGCCAAAGTGGGGCAAGGCTAAATTAGAAGGGGGGTGGCCTGGACCGAGTGCCCAGTGGGATGGGCAGGAACTCTTGGGGCTCCAGGAAGGAGCCCAGGCTTGGGGTCGGCCAGACCATGCCATGACCCGAGACTTGCTTCTTAGCAGCTCTATAACCTTGGGCAGGTCTAAGCTTTGGTTTTCTCCTCTGTAAAATGCGGATGAGCATATCCACTGCCCAGCTGACAATGAAATAAGAAAAGGCATGCCCAGCATGGGCACACGGTGGGTTTTCCACAGCTCCTCCCCTCAGGCTGAGGAGAAGGTGTGGTGGGGCCAGAGGATACCTTGTTCTCTAGGGGACAGAAATCAACAATGAAGAGAGCAAATGTGCCTGAGCTTAGCACTCGCTGGGTGACGTCACCTCTGCTACGATTTTACCCAGAGGAAGTCACTGACCCTTGGGTGGCGGGGTGGGGGGGGGGGGTGCCTCTGCTGGGCTGACTTGAAGCAGGGTGGCCACCCTTCCCCTGATGTCCTGGTCTTGGGCTCTGAGCCAGGCTGCTTCTCCCATGGACACGTGGCCTGGTGGGCCAAAGAGGGCACCTGGCCCCTTTGCCCTTTCCCAGCCGCGAGGCTGACTCTCACCCATCATCACTTCATCAGCTAACATTTCCAAGGAGCAGGCCCGTGGGATTGTGAAAGAACTCTTCTTTATTTACTGGATGGCTTGGGGGCACGTCACGTCACGTCCCTGAACCTCACTGTCATCGGCTGTGAAATGGGGATTCATCATGAACACCCTGCCAATGAAAAAAAAAAAATAGTAAAAAGAAAAGGGGGCTTCCCTGGTGCCTCAGATGGCAAAGAATCCGCCTGCAATGCAGGAGACCTGGGTTTGATTCCTGGATTGGGAAGATTCCCTGGAGAAGGGAATGGCAGCCCACTCCAGTATTCTTGTCTGGAGAATTCTATGGACAGAGGAATTCTGTCCTGGTGGGCTACAGTCCATGGGGTTACAAAGAGTCAGACAGGACTGAGTGACTAATACTTCACTTTCAGTGAAAGCCCATACACAAAGGTGCCTTGACTGCTCCCCACCCCCCACCCCAAGCCTTCCTCCAGCTAAGGAATTAGCCCAGTTGGATATCCCAGGTCTGAGAGGCACCCTTAAACATGAATACCTGAATGTCCTCCATGAGTATCCCCTTGTCTCTTTTGAAGAAGTCACAGTCAGTGAATAAACCGCGGTGCTGGCTGCCCAATCTACCCTCCATCAAGCTACGCCTCTGCCACAGCTTGTACCAAGGTGCAATCCGGCTTGGATGGGGGGAGGAACCACATCCCACAAGGATGCTGGAGGCAGCTGGAGCCAGCCGGTTCCGGAAGTGCTCAGGACCTGGAATGTGATTTCCTAATTGTGAATTCTTTCTGGCTACCAGCCCTGCCCCCACCCCCAGGAATCTCATCAACAACAGCCTCTGTGGATGACCCCACCCATGCTCCAGGCTTAGGTTCCTCAAACTTAAATGGAAGTGGAGTCCCAGCTTTTATCTATAAACCTCGACTGGGGGTTGGAGTCTTGGCAATGGCAGATCAAGATCACCTGGTCGCTCACAGACCAATTTGATTTTACTCCAAACCATTTATTTTCGGGAGGAGGATTCGGGGCCCAGAGGAGGAAGTCACATTGTCTAAGGTCATTAGACATTGGAGGACAT
Source organism: Bos grunniens (assembly GCF_055505025.1). Classification (NCBI taxonomy): domain Eukaryota; kingdom Metazoa; phylum Chordata; class Mammalia; order Artiodactyla; family Bovidae; genus Bos; species Bos grunniens. The sequence continues at coordinate 51,810,518 of NC_141183.1, read as the reverse complement.
TCAGGTATAGCAAGTCAGAGCTTGACCTTATACCTATCCTCCCAGCTTCAGCGGTAGATGGACATGGAGAGAACTACTAAACTCCCAGGGTTCGATCCTCTCCTGGGTTACACTGTGTTGAAGGGAAAAGAGCTGGAGGCCGAGTGCAGGAAAGACACTGGCTGGGGTCACACAACAAGCTGGCAAGGTGTGTCCTGGCTTTCTAGCTGTGGACCCTTAGTTAATAAGAAGGGAGGTCATCTCTGGGAGTGAGATGACCAGAGCTCCTCCGGGGACCTTAAGCATCATCTGGAATCAACCTTTCAACCCCGCCACTGGAATCAACTTGGACCTCACACTCCCTCCTCCCCATTCAAACCTGACCCAGAACCTCGGGGGCTTGTAAACCCAAGGGAGAGACTGTCAGGCTGACTCCTGGGCCCTCCTCAGTCCGCACGACTTCCCACTGAAACAAAGCAGACCTGAAGCCTCCCCAGGCGCCTGGCACCCGGGCCTACGCGGGCAGGGGGGAGAAGCTTTGCAAAGTTCTCCCGGGCGGGGGGTGGTGGTGGCGGTGTGTGCATCCTGCCCGCCGCCGCCCTCGACCTTGGAGACTGAGTGGAGGGAGGTGAGCTGGGGAAAGCGCCTCGGGGGACCTCCGGGCAGGAGGCACCCTGGGTCCGACCCGTCCCTTCACCCCACACCTTCGAGGGCCCCCCACCCGCCAAAGCAGTTCGTCCAGCCCGCGACGAGACCAAGCCCATAGCTCCGCTTTTGGGACGCCCGGAACGCGGTCGTCCGGCGGCCTCCGGCTCCGAGGGGGAACGCGAAGGCTCCAGCCCGCCGGGCACGCGGAGGGCGGCCGGGCCGGGCCGGGCGTGGGAGGTGTTTGCAGATGCGGCTTCGCAGGCCAGGGAATTGGCCCGGCAGGGCGGTCCCAGGAAAAGGGAAGAAGTCCCCCACCCCATCCAGAGCCTCGGGCAGTCCCATCCTTGTGTCTGCCTCCTCTGTCTGGAGTTTCCTTCGGGTGCGCGGAGCGCCTCGATCTCTCAGCGGCCTGCGTCCACCCCCTGGGCCTGCGGCCCAGTGTCGGAGCGGATCCTGCCGCGGCTCTGGGTCCAAAGTAGGCTCCAGCCCGGGGGCGGGCTGTCCGGCCGCCGCTCGGCCCCTGGCCTGGAGCGCCATCTGGTGGACATGTAGGGGGTTGCCACGGCCTGCGGACAGTCGGTTCTCCGCCCGGAGCTGCGGAAGAGGGGCGCAGGGCAGAGGGGCTGCTGTCGGCTCCGGGAACCAGGTGCTTCAAGGAAGGAGTGAGGGGTAGGGGGAGAGGGGCCGCGCTTCCAGAGAACACAAAAGGAGCTCTAGGTGCAAACCAAAGTCCCCGGAGCGTTCCGGACAGAGACTGGAACGTATTCAGCGAGCGTGACCAAGCTGCACTGCCAAGGGCACGCGCGGGGCAATGCCCAGAGAGGACCCGGAGTTCAGGCTCCGTCCCCTTGGCCCCTGACCCCCGGTCTCCTCTCTGCTGCCCAGGCCCTGGAGCGCAGAGCCCTCGGCCCCTCGCCGGACCGTGTACATGCCGGGCTGGTGCTAAGGACTTTGGCGTCGAGGCAAAGGAGAGGACAGAGTGGGATTGGATTGGGGGTACCTCCGAAAGCCGGAAAGGAAGGCAGGCTCAGAGTTTAAACCTCGGTTTCACCGAGACTGTCCCCTGAACCGTCCCTTTTACTGGGACTTGGGGAGGAGGGCGGGTAAAGGCCTCGAGCTGGGGCTTTCACCTGTGGGGTGTCCTGGGGGCGCGTCAAACTGAACGCCCCTCTGGCTCCAAGGGGTTGCCCCGCATGGGGTACCCTGGGGAGGCCGGTCCCACTTCTGCACCCATGGGGTGGGGTTGGGGGAGGGCCGGGCCACTGGTGCTCAAGATTTCCTCCGAAGATAGGAGAATGACTTGAGGGCTGGGGAGACTTGGATTGACAGAAGAGAAAACGAAGTCCCTTAAGCTTCCCAGGGTGGCTCAGACGGCAAAGAATCCGCCAGCGATGTGGCAGACTCTGGGTTGGATCCCTGGGTGGGGAAGATCCCCTGGAGGAGAGCATGGCAACCCACTCCAGTATTTTTGCTTGGAGAAGCCCCATGGACAGCGGAGCCTGGCGAGCTACAGTTCATGGGGTTCACGAAGAGTCGGACACGACTGAACGACCAAGCACAGCACAGGTCACGCAATCCTTGCTGCCTAGCCGCTAGGGGTCTCATGGCGAGCTCCCCTCCCCCACAGTCTCCAAGCTCCCCTGTGAATCACACTCCTAACCCCAACACCGACACGCACAACTCCCTCCCACACTCCCACGGTGCCAGCGATCAGCGCCCCGCGGCGACGCATCAGGTCAGCAGCGCCCATCACGCCCAGATTCGCTGGTCCGCTGGGGATCACGCCATCTAGGGCACCCCCCGCCCCGGTGCCAGGCCCTGAAGGGTTAAAGAGGCCTTGGGGGCACCGGAGCGGTGGGACGCGGGGCGCCTGGGCTAATTGGCGACCCCAGGAACAATGAAGGCGGGGAGGCGGGTGGCTTAATTGGGCCAGAGAGAGGCCTGGCCTTTGTCTGAGGCCCGACCGCGCGGGTTTCCGCAGCCGAACGCAGGAGACTCGCAGCTGGGACCCAGCGCAGGGCGGCGAGGGCGACCCCGGGAGGGGGTACAGTGAGGTGGGGGCCGGCGGTGACGGGGGAACGGCTCCCCAGGCTGCGCTCGGGGCCCCGGGGCGCTTTGGGGCCCTGGAGGATCACTTCATCCCACCGGGGAGCTGCAGCCGCCCTGCGGCGAGAAGGCGGCCGCCACCAAGCCGCTCTGCGCGACCGTGACCACGACCCTCCTCGGGAACCGGGTCTCCCCGCGGGCGCGGCCGCGGCGGCAGCTCGGTGCTGCCCCCTGGCGCCAGCAGCGCGCTCCGCACCTCTTCCCCACTCTCCCTGCTGCTGCTGCTGCTAAGTCGCTTTAGTCGTGTCCGACTCTGCGACCCCATAGACGGCAGCCCACCAAGCTCCTCTGTCCCTGGGATTCTCCAGGCAAGAATACTGGAGCGGGTTGCCATTTCGTTCTCCAATGCATGCCTGCATGCTAAGTCGCTTCAGCCGTGTCCGACTCTGTGCGACCCCATAGACGGCAGCCCACCAGCCCGTGGAAGTGTCCACGGGATTCTCTAGGCAAGAATACCAGAGTGGGTTGCCATTTCCTTCTCCCCATTCTCCCCAGACAGTGATAAATCAGAAGAAACACACGCGCCCCTCTTCAAATGTTAGAGACCTCCAATAGACACTGTTCACGCAGGGTTTTATTTGAGCCGAGAAAGGGGCCTTTCTGCCCCGCCCTGGTCCTGAACTGCCCTCCTGCACGCCCGAAGGTCAGAGGCAGGGAAACCCGAGCCCACCCTTTCCCAGAGCCGGGACAGTCTTCTTCGCCCTCGCACTGGTTCACAGGCCGACACCCTCCCCCGAATTCAGCGTGGCCTGGGGGCCGGCTCCCTCCCTGGAAGAGGAGGACACGATTCTCTTCTTTGCAAATGGATGAGCCCACGAAGGTGTCCAGGGAGCCTGGAGGCCAGTTCTCCTTCACCCTTCCTCCATCTCACCATCCCCGATGTCCCTGGTGAACTGGAAGCCAGCGCCTCTCGGCCTCGGAAGTGCCCAGGTTGAGCTGCCTGCTAAACCAGGGCATCATGGACACTCACACGCTTCAGAAAGAGGAAGCAGCTGGGAAGGGGTGATGCTGACGGATGGGCAGACCCCGCGGTGGTCTGAAGGAAACTTGCCGGTCTCCCGCCCCTTCCACTGCTAGGATTTGGGGCTGGAGACACCTGTCGGCTGGGTGCGGAGGGGTGGAGAGGCCGCCCTCCTGGGGCAGCAGCTGTCCTGGCAGACTCGGGCGACTGGGAGCGAGGCCTAACGGCGATTGACACAGTGCGACTCCCTGAGCGACCTCCAGCTGAACCCACTATTGTACAGGGAGAAAGTGGGGGAGGAAAAAAGAGCCTCGGGAGCCCCAGTCTTCATACACTGTCCCCCACCCCCGAGAGAGATATAGATGATTTTCACGGGAGGACCTTCAGTCTAGACTCTGCCACTCTGGTCAACAATCCTGATTGGAGAGAACGTGTCCTTTTGAGGTTCAGGAGACGGAGGGATGGAAAAGGATTCTAGGTTCGCGGTATTTGGGGGACCATGGCCAAACCCCTCCTCCGGACGGAGAGAGGGAGCACCCGTCTTATCAGCCCCACCCAGCCAGAACCTCCGAAAGGAGATGCAATTCCACGGTGGCGCGCGCCCCGGGCCGGGAGCCGGGAGACCAGGCGCGGAGCGGCGGACGGCGGAGAGCGGCCAGCAGAGGGAGCCCGGCCCCCGGCCCGGCGGCGGCGGCGCTGGACGCGCGCGGGGGGCTCACGGCGGCGCGGCGCCTCCCCGCCCGCCCGCAGCCCGCGCCGGCGCCGCCCGGCCTCGCGGCTCCGCTCGCCGCCCCGCCGCTCCCGGGGGAGCGCCGCCGCCGCCGCGAGCCCCGGGCGCTCGCCCCGCAGTCCCGGCCTCCGGTCCCGCCTGACGCGCTCGCGGCGCCCCCTGCCCCGCGCGGCCCACAGAGCGCACTGCGCCGTTCACTTCGCATTGCAGCGTTTTATTGTTTTCTCGAGTTTTTGTCGTTTTCGTCTCGCTCCGGAGCGAAAAGTGAAAACCTGAGGTGGAGCCCGCGGGCCGGGCGAGCAAAAAACGCCCGGGCGCAGGGGCCGAGGGGCTGACGGGGTGGGGGCTTCTCCGGGGGCCGGGGGCCCTCTCCTCAGCCAAGTACCTCCTCCCCACCCCCCAGCCCTGTACAATATAGATGCTCATGTAAAAGGAAAAAAATTATAGGCTATGAGTTAATCTCTAAATATTCTGTACACAGCAATGTACACCTTTGAATAAATTAATACCAATTTGCATATTCTGGGAACCTTAAAGCTTATTTACACAAATTACCATTTATTTCATAAATATCTTTTTTTTTTTTCCCGCCCCCTGGGGACTCAAGACAGAAATGCCACTCCCTCTGCTTACCCAGGGGTGGGAGGGGCGCCTGTCCGGGAGAAGTGGAAGGACTAAAGGAACAGGCCCCTCTCAGCTCAAGTCTACACTGACTTCATCTTCACTGACCTCAGCTCCCCTCACCCCAGATTCTCCAGCGGTCCGGGGCTCCAGGCTAGGGGGCTTTGGGGCTTCCTCCCCTGACCCCTGCACCTTCTGGCTCCCCAGACAGCCAGCCCCGGGCTGAGGCGGGGACGAGGCCTCCCCCACAGCGCTGGAGGAACCGGGACAGGCCCCGCCGATGACACCTTGACACCGGAGCAGACCTGGACCAAATCCAGCAGCCCCAAAGCGACTGTGTTCCGGATTCCTTGTGAGGCCCAGGGAAGTGTCCCAGGCCCCGGCTGGCCGATCAGGGTTTCATTCCGGCTGCAGCCCGCTTCTCTCCTTTATTTAAATAAATACCCATTCTGTGCTGTACACGTCCCAAGCAGCAGGGGAGGCAACCCAGGAGGCCTGCGCGGTGGCGGCGGTGGCGGCGGCGGCAGCGGAGCAGCAGGGCGGGCCCCCTCACTTGGGCGACTCCCTGCCGGGGGAGAGGGCTCGCTGGCTCTCCAGCCCACTCACCAGTCTCTGAATGCTCTGCAGTTCACTGGCCGCCTCTTTGGCCGCGCCGCCGGGCGACAGGGCCACGCGGGCCGGGGCCCCCACTTTGCGGAGGGCCAGCTCCGGCAGCGGGCTGGGCTCCCGGCTGTTGCCGCCGCCTGCAGCCTTGGAGCCCTCTGCCGCCAGCCCGGTGGTGAGGAGGCTAGTGCTCGGTGGGATGGAGACCGGGATCTGGTAGGGGCTGAAGCGCAGGCGGGGCCGGGCACTGCCCAGAAAGGGGCTCCGGGACAGGGAACCGGCGGCAGCCGCGGCCGCGGCCGCAGCGCTGGTGGCTGGCAGAGCCGAGGCCGCCGCTGCAGCGGCCGCCATGTAGGTGTAGGGATAGGGGAAGAGGCCTCCGAAAGTGGGCATGGGGATTCCCTGAAAGAAACAAAACAAGACAAGGGTTAGGCATCCCGCCTGGGGTGTTCCTGGGGGTGATCTGGGTGCTGGTGGCCAGGCGACAACTGGGAATCCTTGCCCTACTCTGTTCAGGAAGACAGTTGCTCACATAACCTTACTCCCCAAAGAGCGCAGGTAGTAATGAGCCATTATGCCTATGCCCACTTAAGGCTATGATTCCGAGCGGGCCCTACCAAGCTCTGTGCCAGCTATTACTCTAGGAGTAAGGGAAGGCCATTACAGGCGGCTGACCTAGCAAAGGGCCTTGGGGGAAGAAACAGGGCCAGCCGGGGGCCAGGTGGCCAGTAGGTAACTTGGCTGTGTTGGCAGGGAGGCGCTGCTCGCTTCCAACAGTGTCCTGCCCTGCCTTTTGATCCACAGGTGCCCCGAAGGGCTGGGGCCGCATAGGACGGGAGGAGCTTTGTATATTCTCCCTCCCTCTGCCCACCTGTTCAGGGGTCTCCTGCCCGGGCCAGGAGAAGGCTCCAGATGCCAGTCTGTTCATAAACTGGCCTGAATGCAAAGAACTCCCAGCGGCTCCCTAGTGGCAGCTGAAGAAGGAATGCAGGGTCTTTGCCTGTGGAAAGCCCAGTAGCCGGGAAACCCTGCACAAAAGACCGCCTGCGGCCCAACTTTTGGATTATCTGACCTTTGAGATCATGGTTCCTTCCACGGAGTACTTGGGTATATGGGGAGGAGGGCATGAGCTGACTGAGCTGGGCTTCCAGGGAGCTTCAGGCCTGGCTCAGGCAGGGAGAAGGGAAGTAGCTTAGTCAGAGATGACAAAATACCCTTCCTGAGAAGGTCAAGCCCTACTGAGCATTCAGACCTAGCATCTCAGAGGAAGGAGGGGGCTTCAGATCTCCAAGGTTTTGTCTCTTTCTGATGGCCATAGGAAGATCCCCTGGAGGAGGGCATGGCAACCCACTCCAGTATTCTTCCCTGGAGAATCCCCATGGACAGAGGAGCCTGACTGGCTACAGTCCATAGGGTCTCATAGAGACTGAAGCGACTTAGCACGCACAGTACGATGGCCATAGGTGAGCGGTTAACCACTAGCAGTATATCTAGTGATGCCTCCTGAGTGCTGAGTGCCTGTTCCCTGGCCTTGCACCTGTTAACCAGGCTGCGACTAGAAGCCCTGACTTCCCTGTGACCTCTGCGATGCCCATGCTCGTCACCAGAATTTGTCTGGGGAGGAGGCATTCACATACACACAGAGTCAACCTCCAGGCAAATTAAACCTCCAGGCTCTGAACTCCACTTTCTGGAGGCTTCCTTACCAGCTCAGAGCCCCAGATACTGATGCCAGTGCCTCCAACGTTCACTCCACACACCCCTGACTCGGAGCTGTATTTGAAACTCATTTCAGAATCCCTTCCCCCACTTTAAAAATATTTGCTTCTGAACCAAAGGAGCCTTCTCAGACCTAAACTCCTATTTTCCTTCCCTTAAGATAAGATCTTAAGGGTTCAATTTGCCAGAAACCTCAGAGGGAAGAAAATGAATGTAGAGATTCCAAATCTTTCTACAGGGAATATTCCATCCAAGCAACCAAAGAGGCCACTCTCCCCTTAGGATCTTCTAATTTTGCTGCTGCCCACAGTTTCATAAGCTCTCCCCTGGGAGCTCAGAATTTCGACCTGGGCCTGAAGGACTGAGATGTGTGGCTGGGAGAGTTGGGAGACTCAGTGTTGGGGAAGAAAAAGCCCCGTCCTTTGTCAGGTCGCTTCCTGAGGGTCTGAAAGGAGCCCGAGACATCTGGGAGGTGGGTCAATTTGGTGGTCGGTTATCCAGAACACACTGCAAATTCTCGTACTTTTTTTGTCCAGCCACTTTAGCCTTTCGGGGACTAACAGTAGTTCCCAAGAAAAATGTCCTGAGGCAGGCCAGGCAAGTGGACTTACAAAAGCTGGAGGCAGACCCAGTCTGACAGGGCAGAGTCTAATGGGTCCCAGTCTATTCTGGGGTTAGAGGGAAGGAAATAGGCCCAGAGAGGGTCAGGGACTTGCCCAAGGTCACACAGGAATCAGAAGCAATCTCCTGGCCAAATCCTGGACCTGGTCTTGGTCTCCCAGAAGCCAGGTGTGGTTCAGAGGGTCCACCGGATCTCCCCAGGAGGGAGTCCTTGCCGGCGGACGCCCGGAGCGCCTTCAGGCCCTATGCCTTCCACCTCTGCCCGCCTCGGATTCCCCTTCCTTCCTTATGCTGCTGCCAGCTCACAGGCCTTACCTGAGATGCCAGCATGTGCTGGGAGAGGTGGAATGGGAAGGGCCCGGCGGTGCTGGCCGCACTGCCCGCGGGACCCAGCCCGCCCGCGTCCAGCCCGGTGGCGGTCCCTGGCCCGCCGCCTCCACCACCGCCGCCTCCGCCGGCCACCGAGGCTAGTAGGTGGCCCATGCCCATGGCGGAGAAGGCTCCGGGCCCCATGGCGAACTGTCCCGGGTGCAAGAAGAGCGGCTGGCCGGCCCCCAGCGGCCCGAAGAACTGCTGCCCGTGCAGGTGGCTGGAGAAGGCCAGGCCGGGCAGGTGTCCGGCGCCCAGCGGGGACGCGCTGTCCGTCTGCACCACCAGCGGCGCCAGGCCGGGCTCCTTGCCTTCGCTCGCCTCCTTGCGCCCCTCGTCCTTCCGCCGGGCTTCGGCGCGCTCCTTCTCTAGGCTCCGCAGGCCAAACGGGCCGTCCCCGCCGCTCTCGGCCGGCTCCTTGCCCCTCTCGGGGCTGCGCCTCTCCCTGGCGCGATCGGGTTCGGTCAAGCGAGGGGGGCTGCTGCTGTCCAGGGCGGGGCTGCGGCCTAGCGCCGGCCCCGCGCGTTCCTCGCCCAGCCGCTCGGGCTCCGGGTCACTGTCCGCGGCGCACGACTTCTCCTCGGCTGCGGGGAGAGAGGATGCGCGGCGTTACCGGCCCGGGGACAGACAGGCGCGAAGTCCGAGACGGAGAGACGTGCACAAGTCTGCTCTCGGGGAGGCCACGTCGGAGGAACTCCTGGAAGCTCGGGGTAGTAGGGGTCACCCCATCCAAGATCCCTTATTTACGGGGAGGGCGGGGGAGGAGGAAAGTGAACCCGGCAGAGGAGGCCTTAATGCCGCAGAGTCACACAGAGCCAGGGCCCTAGGCTCAGAGCCCAGAAGGATCTGCGGGCCACCAGGGACCGCACTCAGAGGAGGCCTGGGGTAGAGGCCTGTCCCAGACTCGCCGCTGACGCTTCCCCCAGGCCTTCAGTTAGCCAGATGCTGAGCACCGAGCCAACCCGGCGCCCGGGGGACACCCTCCCCTTCTCCTCCCGGCCCCACCCGCACCTCTGGTCCGGTGCAGGCGCAGGGGACTGGGCGCCGTCCCCGGAGAGGGTGGCGGTTCCCGCGCAGGGGGAGGGTCGCAGGACGAGGCGTCCGACTCCGCGCCGTCGCGCTCCGGCTTGCAGTGCTCCTCGTACAGGCGCAACGACGGCAGCGTCAGCTGCTTCCTGGGGATGAGCCGCAGGAGCGGTGTGAGCGCAGCCCACCCCCTGGCCCCTCCACGCCCTGCTCCCCCAGGCACCCGCCAGCCGGCAGCCCCGCGCACCCTCACCTTTTCTCCCGCCGGCCGTTCCCGGTGTCCCGGAAGCCCTTGGCAAACGGGTTGTTGTCGATCTTAAGCTGCGTGATCTGCGGGGACCAACCAAGGGGGCGGCGCCAGGTCAGGCTGCGGGCTCGTCTAGCCTGGCCCGGGGCACCTGGAGGTCAGAGGCTGCTCGCCCCAGAAGAGAGCCCCCGGGGAGGGTACCCTGGGTACCCGCCCGCCTGGGCTGGGCCGCTCCAAGCCACAAGGCAAGGTGAGGTCGGCGGGCGGACCTCGAAGAAAGCGACCTCCAAAAACTATATTCGAGGTATAATCCCTCGACTTGCACACACAAGCCCAAAGCTGTGCACCCCGAGTGGAAATCCGTCCAAGCGAGCATGCAGGCCCACCTGGCCATTCGAGTTAAGGGAACCCGGCACCTGAGCACCCAGGTCAGCAGACACACCTGTCGACAATCACAGGCACGGGTCCGCGCACACGCAAGTACACACATGTAAAACAAGTGCCCAGGGAATCAAACGAATTCACACGCCTCCACACGGATTCAAGGCACTCCAAATGGTGCACGCATATACCGGCCCAGGACAGATCGGTTCACAACGACAGGAAAAAAAAAAAAAAGATGGAAAAAAATACGGCCGGCAGGACACTCAGACACTGTCCTTCAACCCAGAGTGGTGCACACGGACTTGGGCCTTAGCAGGGGGTTGCCTTGCCCCTCTACAGAGAGGGTGTAGAAAGATAGCAGCCAGGAAAAGCCCTTTCCCTTGAAGGAAACGTCTCCAAGCACATCCCAAGGGGTCCCAGGCCTGAACTGACCCAGAGAGGGATGGGGGGCGGGAGGGGTGGTGGCTGTCACCTGTCCCCCCCGACCACCTCTGGCTCGCCCAGGAGAGGGAAAACTAGGCCCTGGGTTCCCAGCAGCCGGAAAGCCTGGGCAGATTGCCTCGGGCGCCCTCTTTTCATTTAAATTCCCATCCAAGAGCCAAGAAATAAACGAATAAAACGTAACAATGTCAGCGCGGGCCCGGAATCTCTGCTAATTACTAAGTAAACATCCCCACCCCAAGGAGCGCCCAGCTGTTCGCGCGCCCCGGGGAGCGTGTGCGTACGTGTCGCGGGCCTACAAGAGCGAGCCCGGGGGGTTTCGCTGGGTGCTGCGCTTACAGAGACTGGGGGCCCGGGAGCCGATCGTGAGGGTGAGGGGGGGGGGGCGGGCGTGCAGGGGGCCGCGGGCGGGTGTGAGTGGAGGGTCGGAGGCCGCCCGACCCGCGCACCTTGTCGTTCTGGTAGGCGGTGACCGCGATGAAATCGGTCTCGGGGAACACGTAGGTGCGGAACGTGCTGTAGGGCAGCTTCAGGATGTCGTTGGCTCGCACGATGTGGAAGCGCGGTTGGTACTTGTGCATGGAGTTCAGAATGGTCTGCAGGGAGGGCGAGGGTCAGCCGACAGCCCCCAGCCTGTCTCCCAGAGCCTTTCTATTCTCTGGGGACCGGACCTTCTGCCATTTTTCTGTCTCTCTCACGTTCTGTCTTTCCCACCTCACCCCCAAACCTTCCCCTGCTTTCTCCTGTCTTCTCTGCTCCTTACCTCCCCATATTAATTTTTCTTCCCCCCCCCCCTCGATTTTCTTTATCACAGTTTCTCTTTTCATTAAAAAAAAAAATTACCCCAGCTGGAAACCAAAATAAAACAAAACTCGCTACCATTCCACTCTTAACTTCTCTTTCTCTTCATGGCTAAGCCCCTAGTAAACCCAGGGAGAGAAGACTGGGGCCTTTGCGGCCTCACCGACCTGCCCTACCTCGGGATGGGGTAGTCCCTTTAGCCCGGTGAACTGCCCCTTCCCATTCACTGGGGCCCTGGCTCAGGCAGAAGCAGTGAGAACCCCAAAATCCCCTCTCCCAGGTCAGGCATCTGCCTGAGGGAGGAGGGAAAGGTAAGGAGGGGAGTTGTTTGACCTTTTAAATCTCCTCCTTTGGGGATGGGGATGGAACTTGGGTCTTGGGGAAGGGTGAGAACCAACTGAGGTCCTGGGCCAGTCTTCCAAGCTCAGACCCCAAAGACCACTAGCTCCACAACCCGTCCCAGCTGCACCTGCCTCCTGCTTGACTCCAGAAGGGAGTTTGGAAGGCCTGAGATTTTGAGAGTTTGGAAAGTGAGATTGTGGGCAGCCTGGAGCTTAGTGGCTGTGAACCCCAACATTCCCCAGGCTTGCAGAGCAGAGACTCTGCACCCAGGCCCAGCCGGCAAAGGCCACAGGGCAGTGATCTGGGCAGGGGCACTCTGGGGGTTCTGCGAGCACTTCCCTCTGGGGAACCGGGGGTCTTCTCTCCTCCCCACCAACCCATGGTGCTACTTGCAGTCTTCGACCCCCATCAGCACTTGGCCTGCACTCACGAAGCCGTGCTTGTCTGAGATGTTGTTGGTCAGCTTCAGCTTGTGGAAGGCCACCGGCTTGGCCATCCACTGCTCCCCCGTGGCCGGGCTGTCTGGGTGGATGTACATCCGTTTGGGCATCTCGGGGTCGGCCTTGCCTGCCACCATCCAGCGCGAGTTATGGAATTTATACCGGCAGTCATCAGCGGCCACAATGTCCATCAGCAGGATGTATTTGGCCTTCTTGTCCAGGCCGCTGACTCGCACCTTGAAGGGAGGAAACATCCTCCTGGGAGACAGTGAAAGAGGGAGAGGTCAGGGAAGCCAGTGGATCTCGAGGACCCCTCTCCCCCAAACTTAAGCTTCGCCACACATGTTCCTCTGTTGCCCTTGCTCTGCCCTCTTAGGAAGGTCTGGGAGATTCCACCTGTGGTGGTTATTCCTAGGAGATCCCATTTCTGCCTGTCAAGACCCTCTCCTGTGATGAGGCTTGCCCTCAGCCCTATGCTCAGATCTAGTGACCCCTTTTTTCTCCCTCATCTGAAATGAAAGCCGAGCTCCAAGAAAGAAATCCAAGGCCCTTACAAATATACCCGCTTCTTATGAACCTCCCTGAAATTCGTTCGTGGGAATATATCCATTTAGGGCCGAAGCTCTCAGAAGTGCAGTCGGATGTTTGTTTGGGGGAAGGAACTGGGTTACAGCAGCGGAACAAGGACCCTGACCCTGAAGTTCGGGCGAAGAGGGTGAGTGAGCCGAGGCCTGGATTCTCCGCGTCCGAGCCAGAAGCTTGAGAGGTTGGCGATTGTAGCTTTTCTTCCGGCTTCAGGCCCTACGGAGCCGTGTGCCTCCGGAGCTCCTGGTTCCTCGGCCCGGACAAGGCTCACAGGCCGGGTCAGGTTGCGGCTGGGCCGGCTCGCGGCGGAGAAGGGCCGCGACCGGCGGGAACCGGAGGGCCGGGCTGGGCCTAGCGGGGGTGAGAGTCTCATTCCGGGCTCCTGGGTAGGAGGAGAGCGCGGGAGACGTCGCATCTTCGCGGAGCACCGAGCCAGACTCGCCTCCGAAGCAGGAGAGAGGGGTCTCGGGGCTGAGGAGTTGCGGCCGAGACCGCTGAGACCCTCCAGGGCCGAACCGCGGGGCCTCCTCGGCTTTGGAACTCTGAGCGCTGGGGGACTGTTCTGCAGGAGCACGTTTTCGTTTTCATTTGGGAGACTTCGATAATTCGGTTTTTTTTAAAAAGAAAAATTCGTTCGGTGCCAAATGAGAAAAGTCAACTCGATCGTCTGTGCGTGGCTCGGGGGCCGGAGCCGGGAGCTGGGAGCCGCGGGCGGTAGGCTCGGCGCTGGTCGGTGCTGTCGGGTTCCCCTCCCGCCCACCCGCGCGCCCTCCGGCCAGCCGGCCGCCCTACCTCCCGGACTTGGTGATGACCATCTCGGTGCCCAGCTTGTGAAACTGGTCCCACAGCTCCTTGGCCTCCAGCGTCACCTTGGGGTCGTCCTCCACCTCGTCCTCGGGCTCCAGGCTCTTAAGCGAGCGCAGATGAGCGGCGGGCGGATGCGGGCCGAGTGCCGAGACGTGCAGCCCCGCCTCGGCCGCCGCCGCCGCCGCCGCCGCCGCCGCCGCCGCCCCCGCCAAGCCCGGGTCGGGCAGCGACTTGGCCAGAGCGCCGGGCGGCAGCGCGAGAGCCGGGAAGAAGGAGGGCTGCGCCGCCGCCAGGAAGGCGGACATGGGGAAGTCGGCCGGCCGTGGCGCGTGGAACGGGTGGTAAGCCATGGCGCTGGCCGCCAGCGCCGGCTCTCTCATCGGGACATCCGGCCCAGGCGCCCGGGGGCCAGGGCCGGGGGCGCGCGGCTCGGACCCCCGGCCCGGGCGGCGGCGCGCACGGAGGAAGGGCGACCCGAGTGGCAAGCGCGGTGGCGGCTCCTCCCGATTCCCCGTCCGGCGCACGGCGAGGGACGCGGGGCGCTGGGCGCGGGGGCAGCGGGGGCTCTGCGCGGGGCTGGGCTGGGCTGGGCCGCTCTGGCGCCGGGGACCACGCGCGACTGGTTAGATCTTGTCGTGATCTCTGGAAAACTGTGACTATCTCACATGTCCTGCCCTGCTCGGATCCCCTGCGCTAACGAGCCAGGCCCCCCTTGATTGCTGATTTTACGCTTTTTGGACCAATTGTGGGTCTCCGGGGGCGGGGTTTTGACAGCTCAGGCCAAGCTCGGAGCGGGAGGGGGGCCCGGGGAGAAGGTGTCGGAAGCCTCAGCAGTAAGAAAACATGTCAACAGAATAAAATATTAACCAATGACGGGCCAGCGGGCCCCGAGACCCCTCCCACTGCCCTGGCCCCCACCCCACCGCCAGCGCCCACGGCTGCCTGCGCCCGGACTGGAAAGCGCGGCGGGCCGACCCGACCCGCCGAAAGGGCCTGAGGCGGGGGGCGCCCGGGCGCCAGGGCCCGCGGGGAAGGACCCCCAGCCGCAAGCCGCCCCAAGTGCAAAGCATTGACATGGCCCCGCGAGGAGAGGGGGCGCCCTCCTTCTCCCACGCCCGGCAGCCCCGCAGCCCCGGCCCGCGCCCCGGCTTGGCCTCCGATCCCGCTCCCGGCCGCGGCGCCGCCCGGGCCCCTCCACTCCGAAGGGAGGCAGCAGGTGCTGGAAGGAGAGGCCGGTGGGCGGGCGAGGCTGGAGGTGCCGGCTGCCGAGGTCCCGGAGCCGAACCCAGGTGGCGGGAGCCGGTGAGTGCGGCGGTGGCAGAGCCCTGGTGGGGCCGGCGGGGGCGGGAGGCGGACGCGGCCTTTCCTCGGGGAACGCGGGGACCCCCCTAGCCCGCGCCGACCCCCTCACAGGAAGCCCCTGGAAGAACCAGGAGTTCCGGGAAAGCCCTGGACTCAGCCCAGTATCCGTTTGCGTCCCCGAGCTAGTCGGAGCTCTCCCAGGAGAGCCGGTCCTCCGGACCGGGAAGGTGTGAGCGCACCTTCCGCGGGGCACCGGGCGGCAAGACGCCGGCGGATCCCGCCCACAGGTTCTTGACCCAACGAATTTTCGTCGCATCCGGTACCAGAGACACAAGCATGCCCCATCCTCTACACCGGCATCCTCTCTAGGCCACTTTCCTGGAATTGGTTCCCAGCTCTCGAAAGCTCACGTCTCCCAGGTTCCGTGGTGCCGACTAGCTAGTGTGGGGGTCTGAGTGTCTGTGCGCACCTGCAGTTGAACCTCCCTCCCCCCGCCCCGCAGCCAGACTTTGTTCTCCCGCAGGACCAGGGTTTTCTCCCGCCCTCAGTATGTGTGTGTGTGTGTGTCTCGCGCCCACGGTGGTAGTTCCCTCTGTGCTCAGCGGGAGTCGAACTTAAGGCGGGCGGCCACACACCTGCCTCGGATCAGTCTCAAGCCCTGACACTGCCTGATTCCTGGCGGTCGGAGGGCCAGACGGACCACGCACTGGACACGGGTGGCACGCCTGCCCGCACGCCCGATTCCAATGCAAGTTAGTTCGGCCGGCGCGGACTCTGCCCCGGCGTGGTGGGCGCGTACAGCCCACACCCACAGTTCCATGCGCTGCGCACACCAGTCGCAGGGAATCTTTATGCTGCACACGCAGACCTGGCGTGTAAAGTCTGATCACCCCGGGCAGTGCAGTTTGGGGACCGGCCGGAGTGGTTTGGCCTCCTCGACCTTTTTTCTACTTTCCTGAGCCGACCCCAGAGATATTGCTACATCCCTATACAGCGCGCCACAGGGCGCCGCCCCCAGAGGGTTTTCCTTCCCGACCTCACTCTCCACTGGGTCGCTCCTCTCTTAGTGCCTCCTCTCTGTCTAGAACGAATCTTTGACTCCGTGCCGCGCAGTCTATGCAGCCCGGGCCAGATACATTGCTGCTTTGCCCCGGCAAAGTCCTGCCGGCTCCATCTTAGGCGAGATGTTGCCGCTGGGGAGGGATGTGTGTGGATAGGATTGCGCAGCTGGTGGGGTGACCAGATAACAGCCAGCGTTCCGTAGCCAGAAATCCGGGCACTGGCCTGGGAATCCGCGCATGCATTTGCAAAGTCGTGTGTGTACGCGTACTTTCAAACTTAAGAATGGCGTGGAGAACACCTAAGTGTGTGCAATTTGAACATTTTCCTGGGGAAGGTCTGTACCTGGTAAAAGGGTCCAAGACCCAGAGAATTTGAAACACGCTGGCCCAGGTTGTTTGCCCAAGAAACCGCGCGGCGACGGTGCAGCGGCTGCCTTTGGGGGACCACGATCCCACCTGGCCACAGCCACTGGGCCACGGACTTGCCCTCTGGCGGCCGCGGGCTCTTTCTCTGCCCGGACCCCATCAGCTGCCCTGCCCCGCCATCCCGCAACCAGCACGAGGTCCCGCTACAGCCACTCTTAATAGTCTGAATTGCCGTCCCCATTCCCCCCACCGCGCCCAACACCTCCCGCCAAACTCTCCAGCGAGGAATATCCTTGGCTCAACGAAAACCCGCGAAGCGGAGGCCCAGGCAGCTCTGGAGCTGCGCTGTGCGGCGGTCAGCTCTCGCTCGGCCCCTCCCCCGCTGGGTCTCCCCTCCCCTTCCCCTTCCCGGGAACAGGCGCCTCCGGGGGGTCCCCAGGGCTGAGAGTGCGTGTCTCTTTAAGAGGCCCCGGGGGGCGCCTCGCGAGCTGCCCGGGGCTGGAGGGGGAGGGCGCGGGCGGGAGCGCTGGCGCCAGGCGGCCGAGGCTCCACAACAAAGCTCCGGCCCCTGTCACTTCGCATCGGTCGAGCCCCGCAGACGGGCGGGGGACGCGCGCTCGGCCGCGCCCCCCCCCTCCCCGGCCGTCCAGGGCCCGGGCGTCGGGCGGGCGCGGGCCTCTGGCCTCTGGCCTCCGGCCTCCGGAGCGTTGCACGCGCTCCGGACGCTCTGCGCCTCCCGCAACCCGGAAACCCGGCGGGGGCGGCCTGGGCCGGGTGTGGCCGCGGCCCTGAGCCTGGGCGGGCTGCCGTCGGTCCCTGGCCCCTAACCTTCCGTGGGGTCAGGGGCCGCGGCGGGGGTCTTCCCGGGGTTGGTCCCGCCGGCGTCTCGGGCTGTGTCCCTGGGCGGGGATCCGCCTGGAGTGATGGCCTGGGGGGCACGGGCCTGTGGCAGAGGGGACACACGTCCCCGCGGGTAGCGGGGCGCTGGCCTGAGGCGGGTACCAAGTGCGCGGTGGTTTAGGAGTGTGCCTGGGCTGAGCGCGGGTGACGCGCGGGGCCCTGCGCCTGTGACCAGCAGCGGAGGTGCCGCGGGGCGCGTGCATCCTCGCCTTGGCTTGTTGTGTGCGCAGGAAGGAGGGAAGAGGAGGGCAGCATTGCCTCCCATCCCCGTCTCCCCGACCGGACCCGCGCCTTCCGGAGCCTTGGCGCCAGCCAGCCCCGTTCAGTGGCCGGGCCCGGCTCCCCCGCAGTCCCTGGTCTGCCCAGGCTGGGGGCCGCGGCCTCAATGACCCCGGCCCGCAGCGGCCCGGCCTGTCCCGTCCACTTAGACAAATTGCGGCTGACAGGCGCGCAGTCTCTCTGGAGTCGCCGCCCGCCCGTCGCCTCCCTCCCGACCCAATTACCCCGCGCAGGGTCGGGCCAAGTGGCTGGGACCGGGCGGAGGGCGCGGGAGGCGCGACCTCTTCTCCGCCGGTCTTGCGCGAGGCCTGGCGGCTGGGCCCCTTCTTCCGGTCAGGTTCTGGGGATGCCCGGTAGCAGCACGGCCCCTGGGGTCCTTTCCCCGGGCTTCCAGGCTGGCGGGAGGCCCGGGCTGGCAGCCCCGGCCCTCGAGGGTGGTCGCTCCGCACTTTCGAGGGCAAGCAAGGTCGCAGGGCCCCAACACCCAGGACACGTCCCTGCCGGACTTTGGGCGACTTCCCCAGAGTTTGGGGGACTCCATCATCCCGGGAGCTCCCGGAACTATTCTGTGCTCTGGGGTCGAGGTCCCGGGGTCGCAGCGGTCCGCTTGGGACGCAGGGGTTGGTAAACGTGAGGTGGACCTGCACAGGTGTGAGTTCTCAGGTGTGGGTGCCCGGGATCGTGGCAGAGTGAACAGGCCACGCTGCTCTGTGGCTTGAGGGGGCAAAGCACAGGAAGGACCCCCGTGCCCCGCCCCCCCGTCCCCCACGACCAGCCCACCTGCGAGAGAGGGGCGGGGCTGGCCTGAGCGCTCTCACCAGGTTTTCCATTCGCTTTCTGCAGAGACGCTTTGCCGGATTCCCTGGAGCAGCTTCGAGGGCAGTTCGTGACAATCGGGTTCCAGCGTCGCCTCACCCGCCCTTCCCTCTCCCTTCCAAAGAGCTACCTGGCCTGTCCCATTAGCCTCTAGGCCTCCAACCAACCTTTTGCTTTTTTGACCTGCAGCTTCCTCTTGGATCTTGGACCATGTTGCTTGTCTCTGCTGGGTATGTTCCTGTCCCCCCATTTTGCAGATGAGCCCAGAGGGGCAGTCATTTACCGGGGGCCACACAGCTACTGGTGGCAGAGCTGAGATGGGACCCATGGACCTTAAAAGAGAGCAAGGCCACTTCCTTAGCAAGTTAGTGATGTCGTTGCTGGCCCACTACCTACACCTGCACGGGCAGCCAAGCAATACTGAGACTCCTGGGCCCCAACCCTCAGGCTGGGCTCTGGGTTCTTCGAATCCAAGATAGTCCAAGATGCTCTTCCCTTTTACCCCTAGAGTTTCCAGCTCTAGGTCTGCAGGAGGGGGCTGCTTTCTCAGTGACACAGGGACTTCGGAGCAGCTTCAAAGCCAGCCAGGGGCCAGGGCTGGATGCTCTTAGGGGTAGGGAATGGGGGAGACAGGGCCAGAGTCTTGGACTGTGTGGGGGCCCAGGACAGGGAGGTCGATGCAGAACAGAGCCCCCTAAGGGAACTGGCCAGGACACGTGAGGCAGCAGGGAGCAGACAGGGGTCAGCAGATTAGCTGTGTGACTTCTTAACCTGGGACAAGGGCTCAGGCTTCTCATCTGCCAAAATGAGGACCGAACAGCTCTCTGGGGGTGCCTTCAGTTTAGAGATTCTCTGATCTATGAAAATCAGAAAAACAGCAGCGAGCAACCATTTCCAGTCTCGGCTGGCAGCTGCCTGCTCTGGCCCCGGCTTGCTTGCAGAGGAGCTGACGCTAGTGTTGGACACAGGTTGGTGCCCCTGAATTTACCGTGGGGCCACTGGGCCATGGCTCTCGTCAGTCCCAGACAGTGCCCTGCCTCCTTGAGCTGCCACCCCAGTTCCCATCAGCCTCCGTGCAAACCATGAAGGTATTTTTTTCCCATCAAATTGGGAGAAAGTCCATAGTAATTTGCCTGTTGAGCGGGTATCACTGTAAGAACCAGGGAGCTCACATGGCTTCCTCAAGGTCACCTGGTCAGGCCATAATTAGATGCATGTTCTCCTAGGTGATGCCATCCTGTGGGGGGTGGGGGGGAGCTGCTGGAGGTGAGGCAGAGATTGCCCTGGGAGTTATCTCTAGAGGACAGGAGGCTGGCTGCTCCAGGGCCAGTGGGCAGTAAGGCCCCCCACCCTGGGGCCCAGTCTCACTTCCAGCTGATTACAGGCTGTGGCAGGGTCTATAACCTCTCCAATTAGCTGGAGGCCAGACCCAAGGCCTCTCTGATAACCCTAGCTCCAGTGGCAGCCGCCATGGGGCCAGCTTATCTGGCCTCTCTTATCCTGCCCCTTCCCCCACATACTCCAAGAGTTGCCCTGGCTGCGAGCAGATGAATAACCAGATTGTCCTGCAAGCTCAGCCGGCAAGTCCAGCCCTACACCCACCACTTTCCCTGACCGAGGGAGGCCACAGCTGTTTTTTGCACCCCCTGGAGGGAACAGGCTGAGCCAGGGAGGACTCCTGACTCTAGGCTGCCAGTCAGTCCCTGAGTGGTTGGGGAGCACTCCTGGCTCTCCATCTTTGCCCCCGCGTCTGTGTGCCTGAGGGTGGGTGAGAGAGCTGGATCCTGCCTGGAGCTCTGGACGCATCCCCAAGGAGCCAGCCAGTAGGCACAGGCAGGCTGGGGGCACCCCTCTCTCTCCCGGCCCCCTTTTGACTGAAACACGGCTCTGGAGGGGTGGGGCTGTGCCTGGCATATCAGTGTGTCCAACTGAACCAGAAAGGGGAAAGCTGCTGGTCGCCATCAGCCCCTGCCGGGTGGGCCTCCTTCTGTCCGGGCATGTGATCCTCGGCCCGTGGGTCCCTGGGCAGGAGGGACTGGCTTCAGCCACCCTCTGCAGGGCTGGCCACTCAGCCTTCGGAGCAGAGTGTGGTTCGGGTCCTGTCTTTCCCCAGCATGCCCAGCTGGCTGGGCACTGAAGATTAAATCTGTCCTCAGGTGCCAAGGCTGGATGGGGTGCGTGTGAGCAGGGTGGGGGCCCCGGGGCTGCCCTGCTCTGGCTGGACGGCTGGAAGGCAAGGCCTGCCTGTTTGTGAACATCTCTTCTGTGGCTGTTGCATTAAACTTCACCCCAAAGTACGCCTGGCTCAGTGGTTTCCTTCAGTCCCCCCAGGCCTCTCCAGGGTCTCCGGGGAGGCAGGATGGGGACTCGCACCCATTTCCTTCCCCCTCAGCACGCCCTCTTTGCTCCACCCCTGCCCGTCACCTTAGGTCCAGAACTGGGAGTGGGGAGGGGACCGCATCCAGAACCTGTCATCCAAGGTTCTGACCATCCTTCACCTTCTGAGTTTGCAAAGAGAGGTACAGGACTTCCCTGATGGTCCAGAAGACTCCCAGCTTCCAGTGCCAGGGGTGTGGGTTTGATCCCTGGTTGGGGAACTCAGATCTCACAAGCCTCGGGGCGCAGCCAAAGAAAAATTTAAAAATTAAGAAAAAAAGAGATATATGCTTTAGAAAAGAGAGAGGTAATGACAGGTAATGTCCCAAAGAGAAGGCCATAGTCTTCATCAGGCTCTCCTTACCATGGCAACCCAGCAGCACATTCCAAGGACCTGACCGCCACAGCCAGGGAGGCCCGGGGTGCCCTCCAAAACCCAATGGCTCCGGTGACAGGCAAGAAGGTCAGAGGATGGGTTTGTCAGACGCCACCCAAGTTCTGGATTAAACATCCTCCTCCACCTTCCTCCCCGCTCCCCGACTCCCCCACTCCCGCACTCGTCCAGGTGGGGGTGTTGGGCGCAGGGCCGCATGGTCAGGCTCCCAGGACCCTGACCCCAGCCACTCAGGGATGGACACCAATTGCAGCGTGATTTATTGAACAAGACGTGCACTTTTTGACAGGGCCTCAGAAACCACGGTTTCCTTCACTGAACAGTACAGGATCAGGGTACAAGGGCGTACAGACAAGAAAGACAAATCCTTTCCATGAGTTGAAGGGGAGAGAAAAGAGGAAGCGGGGCTTCTCCTTCCTTCCTCCTCCCCTAATACTCCGGGCCTCAGTTCAGCACCAGCGGGACGCTGGGCAGTGTGTGCCGAAGCCAGGCCTGGGTCGGGGCTGGCCGCTCGGGGCCAAGATGCCGCCGAGCCAACCCCCCTTCCCACCCTAGCCACCCCCTCCCCCCACCACCCCGCAGGAGCTAGGTTAGAAAATACAAAAGCGGTCCGATGCGGGATGTCATGTGCAAACGGAGGCGGGACGGGGAGCTTCTGCAGAGTCTCGGCCACAGCCCGCCCCACGATGGGGGCAGAGGTCAGCGCGCGCAGAGGTGCTTTAGAGAAGGGTCTCTTCTCGATCCAGGGAGGCTGGGCGGCTGTCATGAAGCTTGGGGAAGGTGGTGGGTTCAAAGAGGACCGGAGTCTGAAGGGTAGGAGCGGATGGGGGGCGTCTCCCTCTCCCCCCGGCAGGAGAGTGGGCCGGCCAGCCTGAAGCAGGCTGCTGGGACCTATGGGAAGCTGGTGGGGAAGAGGCTGAGGGGCTGACTCTCGTTGGTGGGCAGCGGAGACCGGTAGCCGTCGAAGTTCCTCGGGATGCTGCCGCTGGTGGAGCCCGAGCTGTTACTCAGAGTCTCGATGCTTCCCTCTCGCTGGAGTTCTGCAAGACAGGACAGAGGGCCAGGCCCGGTCAGGGGGCGTTCTCAGCGGGTAGGCGGGGGGTGTGCATTCTGGGCCGGCTGCCTGCCGCGAGGCCAGTCTGGGTCCACTGATATCCTTCTGCGGTGCGGGGGGTGGGGGGCAGCCTGGGTCCCAGGGAGAAGCCCCCTTGGCCGGCAGGCTCCCGTCACTTCCTCACCGTGTGAACCCCTTTAGCCAGGAGCATGGCCACCCTGATGATGCATTTGGACCACACTGCCATTCGCGGGGCATGTGCCCAGGCCTGGTGCAGACTCTTGCTCAGCCAGCTTGCTTCCCAACATCGTGAGAGGCTCCTGTTCTGGCAGGAGGGGAGAAGCCAGGAGGCAGGAAGGACCAAGGCGTCCCCATCTGGTCCGTCCGCCCCTCGCCTCCCCTACCAGGGACCCGGGCTCAGCCACTCACTCGCTCACAGGTCCTCACCTACACCATCTACCTGCCTGCCAGGCCCCTCCTGTGCCCTCCCCCTGCAGGGGGGAGTGCCTGCTTTGAGAGGGACCTACTTGCCTGGAGTGCCTCCCTTCTCCTTCCTCTGGGCTCCCACGTGTCCTGGGGACCCCTCTGGAAGGGACGTGTTTAGGGTCCACCCGGGAGTCAGGTCAGGAGGCTCCCAGCCCCTCCCCTGGCGTCTGCAAGCCAGGCTACCATCTTGGAGATGGCACCTGGCTCCATCTCCTTCCACTATGGGCACCTTCCTCAACTGCCCTGCCATCTCTTGACCCAAGACAGGTACTGGGGTGGGTGGGCTGGGAACAGACTTCCTGGCATGCTGAGTGCAAGGCAGAAAGAATTACTTCTTGGCTTTCTGAGAGTGGTCAGTTCCTATCCCCTCTCCCTCACAGTGGGCTCTGAGATGTGGGCACACATATCCCTTGGCAAACTCTGGGCCTCAAGCCAAGATGAGGCACCTACAGTCCCTCCTTCTCCAAGGTACACCTGCCTGTGACAGAGTGGGAGGGGGTCTCGCCTGTCCACCCCGGAAGCCCAGGCTCTCAAAGCGGTTATTTGAGACAACAAAGTGCGCTCAAACGTGACACGTGTCTGGTCTCCTGTGCCTGCAGCCTGTGCCTAGGCCCCCTGCCACCTTCCATGCACAGCACAGCTGGCTTTGGTTAGGGGATGGGTCACGGCCTTCACTCCTGGGCTAGCCACCACCGGCCAGCCAGGAAGTAACCACTGACCCCCACTCCCCGTGGGTGACCCCTGAAGCATGCTGGAGGCCCAGCAGCAGCAGCAGCCACAGAGTGGGTTGGGGGCATCTGTGCTGGCCTCCTTCAGACGCCTCCCGGTTCCAGTGTGAGGTGTGAGGCACCAGCCGTGTCCGGGGCCCAGGCTGGAAGAGTGTGCCTGCAAACCAGAACCTCTCAGCAGGTGGGGGGCTGTGGACACGGGCTGCAGGCCTGGCGACGGGCCCTGACTGCCAAGATGCACTGGCTGCCCTGTTGGGCCTGACCCTGAGATTAAGTCGAGTCATCCAGATGCCGCCGGAAAACCCAGACCCTCGCGCGGGCTCTCTCCTTCTCCACTCAGCCTCTAGCCTCCCCCTCATTTGGGGCCCATTGTGCCAGAAGGGACAGGACAGGAAAGCAGGGAGCAGACCCCCAGGTTTCTACACGGAAGCTTCGCACTCCAGGAAAGCTCTCCCCATCCCCTTGGTTTCTCACGAGTGCAGCCCGGAGGCCCCGGCCCCGGTGCTGGCCGTCCTGGCACTAGGGGGCGCCGACAGCAGGCTGGGAGGGAGAGAGGAGGCGAGGTCCCAGCAGGGTGGCAGGGGCTGCCGGACTCCAGGCCCCAAAGAGAACCCGGGACGAAGGGGCAGAAGAGGCAGCAGCCCCGGGGCAGGCCCAGCGTTTCTGATGCAAAGTGCAGGTGCGTCCCCACCGCCCCGGAAGCCGAGGCGCGGGGAGCCTGGGACCAAGCGGGGGACCCCCACTGCCCTGCAGCCACCCCCCAGCAGCGCAGGGACCCCAGCCCGAGAGTCCGCACGGCCGCCCCGCACCCCATCCTGTGAGTGGGGGGACAGGTGCCACAGATATTTCAAGATGATTTTGGGGCTCCCAGGGCCAGGGACAGCCTGTGCTGTCTTGCTCGTGTTTTCTCTTCACTAGCGAGGACTTGGGTGAGACAGAGGTGGCCCCTGCCTGCCGGGTGACCAGGCTCTGCTGGACTCAGGTCCCGGGCGTCTCCCCCGGCCTCATCCCTCCTGTCCTTGCCTGTGGCTGCTGCCCACTGGATAACTCCCAAAGCTCCCTACTGGTCTCCAGACCCCCCGAGCCCCCCTCTCCAAGCCACCGCATCCCAAAGCCAGAGAGTTCTGCCTGCAGCACAAACCTCATCTTGCTTTTCCTCTGCTTAAAACCTTCACCGTCTCCTAAGGGCTCTGAGGATGAGGTCTCTCAACTCCTCACCTCTATCAAACTGCCTTCCGGGACCTGCTCCTCTCCAAGACCCCACCTCACTAAAGTGGATTTGAGGAATCCAGATAACGAGCTTGGGCAGTCTGGGGGCCTTGCGAGGCTGCTCCAGGCCTCTGGGTGTGTGCTCATCCGGGGAAAAGCCCTTCCCAGGCTCCTGTGGCCCCCAGGACACCTACTTATCTTTGAAGCTTAGTACTCCCGCAAGCCTGTGCTGTCGCCCTGGTAGCATGGCCAGGCCCCACCGCGCTCTGTACTGACTCCTGCCTGGGGCCCCCTAGCACGCTGGGCATCGTCTGCTCACATGTGCGTCACCGTCCATGTGGAGGGAGTCCCTTGGAGGCCGGCTCTGTGTTTGATTCCCTAGTGCCAAACCACAGAGCCTACAAAATAGTTGGTGTTCAAAAAGCAGTTCTTGAATGAATGAATGAATGGATGAATGAATGAGTGAGTGCGGAGGGAAGGGGATGGGTCACTGCTTCTGCAGCTTGGCTACCAGCGTAAGAACCCGGGGCCCAGGTGCTCCTGGGCCGTTGCCTACATGTCCCCGTCAAACCCCTTGCTCTTCTGCTCCCTGAGACAGGACCGTGTGAGTGTGTGAAGGAGACGTGGATGTGGAGGAGGGGTGCACACACGGCCCCCCGCAGGCCACCCAGCTGCCCAGCCCTTCGGAGCAAGCGGCGAACGGAAGTGTGCGGCCTTACCTTCCTCCATCCCGAACACACGCTTTGTTACTGTTGGGTTGTTCGCGGGCGCTGGGCGGTTGGCATTGTTTTTTTTTTCCTTTTTTTTTCCCTTTTGAAAAGAAAAGCATTGAGGAATCTTTTGGGAAAAGATCCGGACAATGATGGAGTACACTGATGTCGGCAAGCAGGAGGCGAGGGCACCAGGAGGTGTGGGGAGCTCACGCCGGGAGGAGGGTAAGCTGGCAGCAGAGTTCTGCAGTGACATGCACGTGTGGGGGGCTGGGGACCAGTCTTGGGGGCCCCGGAGATGGAACTGTCATGGCAGAGCCGAGACCCCTTTCGTCAAGGGGGCGATGTGGGGGGAGAGGGTCCGTCCCCGGAGCAGGAGGAGCAGCTGTGGGGAGGGGAGAGGCGGGCCTGCCGGTCCATGCAGTGCCCGTGCAGGTGGGACCCAGGAGAGGACAGGAGACAGAGAAAGCCTGCGGTTTCCAGGGATGCCTCCGTGTGTTCTGACTCAGTGGTCCAGCTCGGGCTGCCGCCCTCCTCCCCCCAATTCCAAGACCCCCGGGTCTGAACGGCAGCCATACAGCTGCACTGGACTTGCAAGGAAAGCCCACCAGAAACCTGCCAGGGCTGCAAGGGAGAGCGAGCTGGGGACCTCTCCCCATTCAACACAAGTATGTGGATTCTGGCTGGTGGGATAGAGCCTGCTTTTACGGAGGCTGCTCTCCAGGCCTCTAAGATAACGGACTGCACTCAGACGGAAAATCTTACTGTGACCTCACGTTCCCCAGCGCCTCTGTGCGCCTGGGAGGTAGGTGCTGGTCTCCCCATTTTGCAGGCAGCTAAACCAAAGAAGAGCAGGAAGCCACTGGCTCTGGGAACACAACCCCTCGAGAAAGAACTGGGCTGATGGAGACGTGACAACTCCAGGCATCACTCTGACTAGTCCCAATCCCCTCCACTGGCTGTGTCCACCCGCTCGCTGCTGGCTCTTTTTGGAAAATGGGGCCTGTCACCCAAGCTGCCCCTCGAGGTCACGGGCTGGGACGGGGTAAGCCACAGCAGATAATGGGCAATGGAATGAGCAGCAGCTCCAAAGGAGAAGCCTCAGCTCTCACGAAATAAGCAAAGGACCGAGAAAGCTCAGCTCTCACGCCACCCTCACTCTATACAGAGCCTGGCAAATTTCAAAGGTCTTGGGGGGCCAAAGAGGTGGCTGGCCTTGTCAGGGAGAAACAACCCTGGTTCCCTGGGTGTGTATGCCAAGGGAGACCCAGGGGGAATGGAAGGAGGCAGGAGCCTGGCTGCCCGCAAACGCTGCCCCCCTCTTGGGGTGGGCCGTGCAGATGAGGGAGACGGTCTGTCCTGGCCCCTCGACTCTCAGCAGGAGACTGCGGCCCCTCAGCCAAGGCAGGGGCTGTGGACACTGGCTCCTGGGAGCTCTGGGTGGGTGCTGCGGCCAGTGCCGGCTGCACCCGGGGAGAGGCAGAAGATGAGCCGGGAAGGGGACACGCAGCCCCGGAGACGGCACGGGGTGGGGGGCATGAGGAAGCCCCTCCCTCTGGAGTGCTGGTCCCTGAAGCTGCTTCACCCTGGAAGGCCTTCTCCCCGGGGCCTGTCCTCTCTCCAGGGTATAGACCCTTCACTCCCTCAAGGCCACTCTATGCCTGGCAACGCAGGGATTTTTGGGGACACCCTGGATGCGGCCTTTCCAAAGCAACAGTCACTTTCCTAAGCGCTGTGGTCTTGGTTCCCCCATCCCCGGGGAGGCATGGAACACTGAGGACACAGGGCCTCTGTGAGTTTCAGGGGGAGCTGGGGCGCCCAGGAAGGCAGGGGACCCAGGGGGGTCCGGAGTGAAGCACTACCTTGGGCTTGGCCTTCGGGCCTCTTCCAGGCCAGATGGCAGTGGCTGGAAAATCAGAGCCCCCAGGGAAGCCCCTTGGGTTTCTGGTGGGTGGAGGTGTTGTGGGGAGCCCCGGTCTCTGGACTCAGAGGGAGGCCTGTTTCGGGGACCAGTGAGGACAGGGCTGTGCTTTGGGGAGGAGGGTCCCTGGGGCCCCTGGTTCAGCCCCCAGGGCCCCCTGGCACTTCTCTTACCACAAAAGGAGCAGCGTTTGCTGCAGGGCCCTCCTGGTGTGCTCAGAGGCTCCAGCCAGCCCAGCTCTGCATGCTGGGCCTCGCGATGCTGCTCATTAAAGGGATTAGCAGAGCACTTTTATTGGGTCCTGGCTGCAGCCACACACCCCATTCCCAAGCTAACCTCCCGGGCAGCCTGCGGGGAGCAGGATGAGGCCTCAGGGCGGAGTCTCAGGCAGCACTGGCCACAGGCTTCCGGCAGAGAGAAGGGAGCGTTCCCCCACCCCGCCCCTTGGCCTCAAGGCCCAGGTTGGGGAGGCAGATGAGGCAAGTGGTTCAGAGAGCCAGCTCTGGGCCCTGCGACCTGGGAGACTTGGGGCAAGGTCCTCAACCCCTGTGCCTCAGTTTCCTGCACAGGCAGCTAGCAAGGTCTGTTTCACAGTGCGCTTGTAGAATTAAATAATGCATGCAGACTGCATCACAAAGTGCCTAAAGCTTCCAGTCAGCAAATGTGAGTTACTCTCATTGCTGCAATCGTATTAGTGATTGTGATTATCCACAAGACCTTGCTGGGGGTGCCCTCCGGCTTCCCTCCCCCGGCAGGTCTCCCTGCCATCCAGACCCTCACCCCCACCCCTTCCCCACTGGAACTCTGGGAGAGTCTTTCTTTTTAATCAAGAAATGGCCTGAAGAGGAAGATGGCAGATTATGTGTTTACAGCTTTTCATTTCCCGCCTTGCCTCTTTGGAAGTACCCTCTTCCAAGCTGGAAAATAAATTTCCAACCCTGTTGACGTGCATTGATTTTTCCCTCCTGCGTGCACCTCCCAGTTCTCCCCTGTCAGCAGGACCTGTGGTTAAGCCCCCTGCCTGGGTTGGGCTCAGTGGTACCTCTGGGGAGCGATGGAGGGGGGTGCAAGTGGAGCACAGAGCAGCCAGCCAAACCGCCCTATCCTGCCCAGTGCCTAGCTCAGAGGTCTGCAAACAGAAATGATCTGGGTTCCCTTCCATGGTGAGGGGTCTTGGCTGGGGGCAGGAGGAGGGATCCTCTGACCCAGATCTTCAGCATCTTTCCTGCAGCCCCCCTGGGATATACAGGGAGGAGACCAGAGGACCACAGAGAGGATGGCTTCGAGCTCAGCAAATGGTTCCAAATGGGCTCTGCCCCAAGCAATGGACATTATCCACAGGGGGCCTTCCAACGAGGGCCTGGGACCAGCTGTGCAGACAGGCATGGAAACAGAGGTGCGGGGTTGGGGGGTGGCTGGCCGCCTCCCACAGGGCTCAGCTTCTAGTGTGGGAAGAACCCAAAGAGATGACCTGGATGCCAACGAGGGGTTGGTCCTGGTGGACGTGGCTCTGGGCTGCTTGTCTCACACCAGCCCTGAGCCTGCAAACTACTGTCCTCTCTTCCAGAGTGTCTCTCTGGGAGGTGAGGGGGGCTCTTCAGGGAGAAAGAGCGGGGAGTTGGCTGAGATCGCTTCCTGAAACTCGGACAGCTCTGTCCACACTGTGGGCGGAGCCGGCCTCAGCCCCACGGCATTTTTCAGGAGGTTAAAAGGGCAGCAGTTAAAGAGGAGGCAGCCTGCAGGGGGGCCCTGATTTTCTCCCCACTTGGACACACCCACCCTGGCTCTTCCTGCCCCCTCCAACCAGCCCTTCAGGGTCCCACCCTCAGGCGCCCCCACCAGGCTGCAGAGGTGCCAGCCGACCAGGGACCCGCTTCTCCACCCATACCAGGTCTTGGGGGCTGAGTGGGGCTGAGAAGTTGTCCTCTTTCTCCTCCAGCAAGGGGTTTCTGCTCCCCTCCCAGGCTTGCTTGTGGAAGGAAGGAGGGCAGTTTCCCACAGTTGAGGGGCTGAAGATGAAAAGGCCCTTCCACATTCAGATAAGGGGAACCCTGATCTGGTCAATGGAATGAAGGTGGATGAAAAGATGGCTAACAATGGCCTAGGACTCTCCCGGGTTTCACACCTGTGTCTGAGCACTGAGGCCACCTACTTCCGGTCCTCTCACCGCACACTCAGCCTGGGGTCCCTGAGAGCTTGTGCCAACGGCCTGAGTCCTGTAGCCAGTGCGCAGGCACACACCTTCCTTCCTGGCAGGAGTCTCTTCCAACCCAAGTGCTTCTGCAAACCTGCTTTCTTATCTCCCTGCCCAGCTCTTTCTCCTGGCGTACCGCAGGTACTGAGACCCAGAACACCACAGGATGAGGCCAAGGTCACGTGGTCTGCCTTGCCCCTTGCCCCTCCCCTTCCCCAGCTCCAGACGTTAAGGGCAAATACTTGCTGCTCTCGCCTTGGGTCCCTTGAACTGTTTCCCTCGGCCACTGGGGCCACGCATGGGTGCCTAATAACCTCAGGGGAGACTTGGGGCCTAAGGGAGACCCTAGTCCTTCTGGGTATCCACTGGCCCCTCCCCGGAAGGTGAAAGTCATGGTCAATACCTGGAAAGGATGACTAAGGAGACCATCAGGTGGAGAGCCCTCTCTGTGTCTGGAGGAAAAGACACAGCCCCTTCCTTCCCTCCATGAGGACAGGTCCTCAGGCCTCTGGAAAAACCCTACTCATGAGAGCAGGCCAGTCTGGCATTAACACATGAGGCAGGGACAGAGAGGCAGGCTAGATCCTGGAGCTCCTGGTGGGCTCAGTGGGGATGACACAAGAGGCACATGCTGGAATGCTGGGGAAGAAATAATCAAAGAGGAAAAAGAGGAGGGGAAGGAGGCCTGAAGAATGAGGAAGGGTCAGTGTTCAAAAGGCATCCTCCACCTGGAGCTGGGTGTGTATGTGTGTGCACACGTGTGCACCTGTATGTGTATGTGTACATGTGCATACATGTGTGTGCGCATGGGTGTGTACATGCATCCACATATGTGTGCTTGTGTATGTGCATGCGGGCATGCGTGTGTGCTGGGGGTGGGGAAAGCAGCAGAGCATCTGAGTTCCAGGCAGAGCAGCTCCTGCCCAGCCTTAGATTGGGGGTTACCCAGGAGGTGGGCTGGGGTCTGGGGGCTGCAGCCTTTCCCTGAGGCCCCTCCCACCACAGCCATGACGCGGCACCAACTCCAGGCAGGGAGAGGCCCACTCCCAGGAACCCCACGTGACCCAGGCCCTCTCCAGTCTTGGCTTAAGGGGAAGAGGGCAGGACTCCCCATCCCGGCCGCCCAACAGCACCCCGTGTGCGGGGACCCTCTCGGGGCCACTACATCAGTCTAACTGTAAATCCGGACCCAGGCAGAGTGAGTCCGGTCATGGTGTATTATACATGGGGCCAGGAAGGGCGGAGCCGACCTGGCTCATGGTCCCCGGTTCTGAGTGATGTTATAAATCTGGCTGAAATGTGCTTGAGGTCAGCCAGACGGAGGAGCACCCTGGAGCTGACCCTCCCAGTGGCTACGAGGAAGAGGCGGCTGAGAACTCACCCTAAACCCTGCTCTGCCGCAGACATGCTGAATGACCTGGGCAAGTCCCACACCCCTTCTCCGCTTCACCACCTGTCAGGCAGGAGGGCAGCGGCTGCCCTGGCAACCTCATGGGCCGTGTGAGGCTCTGAAGAGAGGAGGATGTGAAGGTGCTTCGAGAAGCAGGATAAGCCCCGAGGGCGTGGCAGAGACTCTCACTGCAGTGGGGTCCTGGCTAGAGAGCTGGGGGTGCCGTCTCTGAGGCCCCTGGAGAAGCGGTCCTCACCCAGGAAGGCCAGAACTGCCCCCTCTAGCCCCAGGCCAGCAGTGCGGCCTGGGGGCAGAGCCTCGGCAGAATGGCACCTGAGACAGATGTGGAGGGGGGCATGGAGCTAAGGGATGCCTGGCTGGGCTCTGGGAACAGCCTTCTCTGCGCACGCCTGCACGTGGCGCCCCGTGAATGGGCCGCTCAGCACGGCTCCAGGGAGGACACAGCTCAGAAACTGTCCCAGAGAACCAGGTGTCCGGCAGCCAGCCTCAACCCGCCCTGCCTCCTCAAGTGGGGTCTTCTCAAGACCCTCTCTGGGGCTGTGAGATGGCGCAGCGCGGCTTGCAGACCGCAGGGGAGACGCTGCTCCCCAAACGTGGCTGGCCTGATGGGCTCGAGCCACATCTGGTTCCCATTCAAATGTCCAAACGTAATTAAATTCTCTCTGACGCAGCGGAAGAGTTTGGTAAGATGTGGCTTTCCCCCTTCCACCAGGGTTAAGAAATCACTGTCTCGCACTCCAGTGGCTGACCGGCGCTCCTCCCGGCCGCCGATCCTTCCTGCTCCACCAAGGAAGGGCCTGTGTTCGGCTCTGTTTTCTTGGGCTGAAGGGGCCAGGGCCCTCCCCGCAAGGAGGAACAGCAGAGGCCAGAGCTCCTGCGGGCTTCATCGGGGTGGGGAGGCGAGCCACCCTGGGAAGACAGCTGCGGGACCCAGGCTCACCCTGGGGACACACCAGTGTCTGGATGCGCGGGGTCTTGTGACACCCTGCCGAGGGATTCCCCTCTCTGTAGCTCCTCACAGCAGGATGCGCGTGCATCTCTGGCCTGCCTCTGTGGGCAATGCAGCCTCCCCAAGTCAGGCCCAGGGTTGGGGGGCAGCTGCCCACCCGCCATGCATGGAGGAGGGTTGAAGATGGCCAGGGGCAGCCCAGGAGCCCACCCAAGGGATCCCCTGGGGCCGCCACATCACAGGGGCTTGCTGGTTGCCTCTGGCCTGTCAGAGCCCCAAACGGGTTAAGGGGCAGCTGGGTCCAAGGTACCGGGCCTTGGTGGGATGGAGGGCGGCCCCTTCCACAGCGAGGAGGCCCACTCACCCGAGGCGTCGGTGCCTCTCCTGGCCTCCTGTTCGGCCCCTGCCTGAATTCAAGCACAGTTCCCTGGGTGGGCTTGCCTTTTCCAGCTTCCCTTCCCAACTGAGCACCTTCAGTATACGGCTTCTTTTTACTTAGGGATTTATGACTTTCACGGTAATGGGTTCATTCTACTTCCTCTATGTCTATTTTTCTAATCACTGTGGTATAGGCTTTATGAGACTTTTTTTTTAATAAAATAAGTCGGGGTATTATTCTTTTTGAAACTATCTATCCTGTAAGTTAATGACTTCAAGAGGGTGTGGATGCTCCCCAGAGACAAACGGGGGCTGGGGAGGGGATAACTCTGGTGGGGGTAAGCGAGAATCTTCCAGATTCAAGAGAGGTCCCTTGACGACTCTAGGCCAGGTTGCTCACCGATACCCCTATCTGAGCTCTAAGACCACTTTTAGGCTCACAAGGCATTTCCACACCAAAGAACGCTCACCCTGGATATGGGCCCAGCACACACAGCAACCCCAGTATTGCTGACCTGGCTCTAAATAGGAAGAATTTTGTATATCTGGTTCCAAATGGTTAACAGTTAGTAATGGATTTAATTTAATTTCTGGGTGGCATGACCGCCAAGGCCATGTGTCTGGTGCCTTCATATCAGTGAAGGTTTTAAGGAAATAAACCCAGTTCGTGGATCAGTCGTCCTAGGCCAAGCCTAGCCAAGACATTGGTGCTGGGGTCGAGGTCTCTGTGGCCCCCGTTAGGGTCCCGGCCTAGGATCCTGAACCCATAGTCACGAGTCTCAATTAATCGCCGTGGCGCCGCCCGTGGCAGAGGAGAAGGTGGGCAGACGCTGCCTTAGCCTTTGTGCTCTGCGCTCAGACTGCCTACTGGTGCCGGGGCTCTATTCATTATTCAATTCAGCTCGCTCAGACGAGCTTTTCCATTTGCTCCTCCAGGAGGAATAACAAATCTAGAAATGCAATTCCACTTTGCTGTATTAAGATATTGATTTGCCTGTCGAGTGGAAGTGCATCTGTTCTGTCAGCTCCCCCACTCCTGTGGGCAGGAAGGGGTTAACCAAATGTTTATCACAAGGCTGGCTTCAGAGTTGAAAGTAATGTGATCAGTAATGAATTTTGTGTTACATTAGGTTGTATAAATGGACAGACAAGCGCAGACAACAAGTGGCCAGGAGTCGGGGCTAATCTAATGATGTAAAAATAGAGACAGCACCAATTATACTAGGGGCCAGCTCCAGGCTCCTGCAGGGACTGCAAATGAATAGGTACAAATCAAATTACTCACTAATAGACGCACTACAAGAGGGGCAGTCAATGGTAAATGCA
This sequence comes from Bos grunniens, assembly GCF_055505025.1. Classification (NCBI taxonomy): domain Eukaryota; kingdom Metazoa; phylum Chordata; class Mammalia; order Artiodactyla; family Bovidae; genus Bos; species Bos grunniens. The sequence goes on along the minus strand of NC_141183.1, from coordinate 51,777,228 downwards.
TTAGAGCCTAGTGACCTCTCTGCTCTGCACTGCAGAATCCGAAAATTTGACTTCCATCTTAAAAGTGGGGGGTGGGGAGTGAGGTTCTCAAAGAAACTCTTGTTGGGGGAACAAGAGTGGCTACTCCCCACCCCAAACCAGGCCACGGCCAGAAGGTACCCCCTGTCTGAGTCGACCTCCTGCCCTTGCTCTGATGCCTCCCAAAGCCTGAGCACCAGGGGGTGCAGGGGTGGGGGTGACCTCTGGGGGAACAAAGGACCAGGGGATGAAGCCCTGCATGTAGGCAAAGACAGGAAGTTACATACCAACACACTTCACAACCATGTGTCTCTCAGGGGTGGTGGTTTTTACTGCTACTTCAAAGGCTGTGTCTGTATCGAAAATAAAATATTTCTTTAAAGAGGATTGCAACACGGACCCTACAGGGAGCAGCCGGTAGAGAGATCAAGGGGAGAAGAGATCAGAATCTGGTCTGACAACTGGGAGCTGTGCGGGATGCTTGTGGTCTGTTCTGAGGCGCGGCGTGTGCAGGGCTTCATCTATTTCCCACCAGCCCAAACTGGTCTGTCCTCGCCCCTTTGCTCCTCCTCCCAGTCCCGCCGATGTTCCTGCCTGGGGATGGAAGCAGGGAAGGCTGTGGAGGTCCTGCCAGCACGTGGGCAGCCCCTCAGGTTTTCTTCCTTCTCTGGGGCTCTAAGAATGGAGAGAGCAGGCCTGAAGTTCCAACCTGCTGGGCAGGGCGAGGGGGCTGCTCAGAGAAGCCTTCTGACATGCCCCAAAGCATGAACCATATGCTTACGTTCAGCTCCCAGTGGCTTGGGGAGGCAACAAGTATGAAACCCAAGTCCCTCCAAGCATGGAGACGGGGGCCCTGGTAGGCCTGGCCCCACCCGCTCCCCCGTCTAACCGAGCCCTAAGGCCAGCCCCAGTCACACACATCAAAGTGGAGAGTGCACACTGGTCCTGGCCAACTGGAGATGAAGGGAACAGGCTGGGAAGATGAGGCCCGGCCCCTAGCCGGGGCAGGGACAGGCACCCAATGGAAAAACAAATACTGAACAAATGAAGCAACAGGATGTCAATTCTCCGCAAACTCAATTAAGCACATGGAAGGGTGGGATTGCAAGCTATCGGGCTACACGAAATAAAACACATGTGAGGGGCTGGGGGAGGTCCGGGAAGCCTGGGGCGGGGGATTCTGCCCACACACCTTAGAATGCCTTCTGGAGTGGGCCTGAAGGTGTCTGGCTGTGGGGTGGGGGGTGCAGGGGTGGGGTTCAGAGAGAAGTGAGCAGGAAAGAATCACCCAATGTCAGAGGGCAGACAGCTGACTCTGGTGTGGGTGCTCGGAAACGCCTCCTCCTGTTAAACCCAATCTGATGGGCATGGCTTGGCCTTCTTGGTACTGGCCTCTCTTTTGCTTTAAGAGCTCAGGCTCTGGTTTCCTAAGGGGTCAGAGGGCCATTTCCAACGTTCACTGTCTGTGTGTCTGTCCTTCCTCCCTCACCAGCCATCCCACCTCGGGGGTGGTCCAAACACCTCAGACCATCTTCTGAGGCAGAAGGGCAGAGGTAGGGGCCGAAGGGAAGGATGGGTATTTAACCATCCATGACTGTGTTCAACTTTGTTCAGATCTTACACCTTGCAGAAAGGTCAACGGTTAAAGGTGAATTCCCTGGCAGAAGAGGAGGAACAGAGAGAAAGCCTCCCTTTTGTTAACCATTTACCCGTGTTCATGTCTTCAGAGAAGGGCCCTTATCAGGGGGGTCCAGTGGCTCTTCTCCACCCTCTGTCCAAGCCTGTCCATTTCCCACAGGAATCCCTGCTTCCCTGTTGAGGCGATGCCTGGAAGGGGGACCTGTGAGGTCACAGGGGCACTTCCTCCTTATAGATAGGAATCGGTGCGCTCTGGTTAAAGAATCCAGAGTCGACTTTGGGCAACTGAGAAATGAGCAGAGATGCTTCTCAGCCCAAGTTCTGCATTATAGCTCTGTCTTTGCCTGGGGCTTTCAACAGCCTTAGGGGAGAAGAAGAGAGGGGTGTGGGGGCTGGTGGGGGCAGAGGGAGAGGGGGCGGGGCAGGAGAAACTACCTACCTAGACTGGGCCAGGAACCAACAATTGTGTCTTTTAAACACAATCCCTTTTCCCATTGCTCTGACTGGCTTCCACTGACCTCTCAGGAGCCACAAGACCCGTCCAGTCATTCAGCAAACATTAACTGGGGATTCAGCCTGGCTCTGCTCCCAGTGCTGGATGCAGGGCAGGGAAAAGGCTGCTGGTCAGAGGCAACAAAGATGAACTGGATTCAGGCCAAGGATCCGGGATTGGGCTAAGACACACCGGACGGGCAGTCTGGCTGAGGTAGGGGCTGGAAGGACCACCGGAGCTGAGCCTTACCCCAGTGGGTTGGAGAAGGGAATACGCCGCTGCTCACTAATGTTAAAGGCAGCATGCGTGGCCTGTCCTGGACCAAGCGTCCCGTGCGCAGGCAATGCATAAGTTCAGAGACAGGGGAGATTAGAGTCTGGTCTAAAAAGGGAACTTGGTAGGGGGCGAGGGCAGCAGGCCCCTGAACAGAGACAGGTCAGCAGGGCTTGTGCTGGGGATGATGGCCGAGGGTGTTGGCATGAACTATAAATGAGGGTGACTGTGGAGGGGGTGGCGGGGAGAGGCTGGAAAGGTGCGGCAGCCCGAAAGTGAAAGTGAAAGTGAAGTCGCTCAGTTGTGTCCGACTCTTAGCGACCCCATGGACTGCAGCCCACCAGGCTCCTCCATTCATGGGATTTTCCAGGCAAGAGTACTGGAGTGGGGTGCCATCGCCTTCTCCAGCAGGAGCCCGAAAGAGACTCTGAAATATGACGGCAGGGTCCCAGGCGGTCAGCTGGGGGCCCAGGAGGGCTGACGGAGAGCGGGCCCTGACATGAGGGTGGTTTCCTTTTCTGGGGCTCCCGTCTCAGGAGTAACGGGTGGAAATGACTCAGATGATAGGACATTAAGAACCGGAAATTCTTCCTGGACATCTCCTTTTAATCCCACAGCGCTGAGTTATGATTTCACATCAAAGCTTTCATTTTCTCCTCCTTTGCACATCGTAATAGGGGATATCTACCGCGTGGTGGTGTGACAGGACGTTTGCACGGGTGGCATGGAGTCTGAGGCATCAAAGCCGTTTGGGAGGTGGCGCCTTGAGGACACGAGACAGGAGGAAACGAGGCGACCGAAGCGCTCAGCACGGGGAATGGCGGCGGCCAGGACGTGAAGGAACAGGAGGCCAAAGCTTACTACACTTCGTGGCTTCCCTCTCCCAGGCCTTAGAGGGGAAGAAAGGAGACAGGGGAAGCTTCTTCTCTCCCTGAGGGCAGGAACTGTGCCCAGGGGCACCTCAAAGAGCCTGCGTACAAGGGGAACCCCAGAGAGACAGCACGGGTCTCCAGAGGAGGCAGTGGAGAGGAGGCCCTGAAAGCATTTTGTAAAGACACGGAAGGAGGAGAAAATCTAGGGCCCAACTAGGTAAAGCAGAGAAGGACCTATGGGACTGGCCAAGTTGCTTGGACGACAGTGCTTGCCGGAGAGTAGGGATGTTTAATAGCTAAGAGAGAGCTCTGTGGGTGGCTCAGCAGTGAAGAGTCCGCCTCCCAGTCCAGAAGACATGGGTTTGATCCCTGATCCGGGAAGATCCCACGTGCTGTGAAGCACCTAAGCCCCTGAGCTACAACTGAACCCACGTACCCTAGAGCCCGTGCTCCGCAACCAGAGAAGACGCTGCAGTGAGAAGCCGCGCCCTGCAACCAGAAAGTAGCCACTGCTGTCCCCAACTTTTTAGAGAAAAGCCCGCGTGGCAACGAAGACCCAGCACAGCCAAAAAAACATAAATAAAAAATTTGAAAGCTAAGAGAATTAATTCAGCCCCCATGCCTGCAAGTATGGTCATGTGATCATGTGGCACCTGTGATGGGAGGGGATATTATGGCTCCTGCTGCCTTAGCAGGAAAAGGTCCCCAAGACTCAGCAGCGAGGCAGGCAGGAGTTCCAGGCCCGTTGGAAGAGCTAATCCTAGAGGAAGAATGCAGGGGCCAGCGTGCTGGGTTATGTGTTTTGGGGTGCCTAGCTGGTCAACTCCAGTACCAATAACTAACACTGGTTGAGAGCTGAATTCCTTCAGTCCTGAAATGAAAGCTATTAGCGTGCGTGCACGCGCGCGCGCACACATACACACACACACACACACAGCGCTTTGAGTCATCTTTTGCAAAACATAGGTTGTCAGTGGATATTTATTAATTCACTTATTGAACCCTTCCTGTGATCATTTAAAAACTTCATACTGTTCAAAATGTGCTTTCCACGTTAAGAAAGAAAAAAGGTACTTTTCAAAGTACCTTACGCCTTTTCAAAGAGTAGAGGTAAAGATTTCTGACAGAAATCTTTGGAAGACCTTTAGTTGAAAATAATCTCATAGCTTTTTCAGCTGAGTAATTAATATACATTCAGGAAAACTCAGAGGATTTAGCAGAATAAACTAGAGCATTGGTTTCCAAACTAGATTACAATTCATCAATGTGTTGTAAAATCATTGATTTGTAAATCATTGATTGTGTTGTAAAATCAATTTAGCGGGTCCAGACTGCATTAAAAAAATGAAATAAAATAATCCTAGAGTGCTTTGCCTATACTACTGTTTTCTGAAAGTTCTGACTAAGAAATATTTGAGAGAAAGTATATTTGAGTAAGGAAGTTAAGTGTATGGAAGGTAAGAGGTAAAGATTGAGCCCCTAGTGTGATCCCCAAGAGTAATTGCTTCTGGACTAGAAGAGTCAGTTAAAGAGATACTGGACACAGTTCCATGCGCTAAAGTAGGTCCTTGTTTGTTATTTTATATATAGTAGTGTGTATATGAGGAAAAGGCAACAGCACCCCACTCTAGTACTCTCGCCTGGAAAATCCCATGGATGGAGGAGCCTGGTAGGCTGCAGTCCATGGGGTCGCTGAGAGTCAGACATGACTGAGCAACTTCACTTTCACTTTTCACTTTCATGCATTGGAGGAGGAAATGGCAACCCACTTCGGTGTTCTTGCCTGGAGAATCCCAGGGACGGGGGAGCCTGGTGGGCTGCCGTCTATGGGGTCACACAGAGTCGGACACGACTGAAGTGACTTAGCAGCAGCAGCAGCAGCAGTGTGTATATGAGGAGAAGGCAATGGCAACCCACTCCAGTACTCTCGCCTGGAAAATCCCACGGATAAAGGAGCCTGGTAGGCTGCAGTCCATGGGGTCGCTAAGAGTCAGACATGACTGAGCAACTTCACTTTCACTTTTCCTTTCATTCACTGGAGAAGGAAATGGCAACCCACTCCAGTGTTCTTGCCTGGAGAATCCCAGGGACGGGGGAGCCTGGTGGGCTGCCATCTATGGGGTCGCACAGAGTCGGACACGACTGAAGCGACTAAGCAGCACAGCAGCAGCAGTGTGTATATGTTAATCCCAAACTATACTCAGTATTTTGTAATAACTTACATGGGAAAAGAATCTGAAAAAACTATATATGTATGTATAACTGAATCACTTTGCTGTAACTGGAAACTAGCAACATTGTAATCAATTATATTTCAATTAAAAAAATACTTTAAAGAAAGAGAGGCTAGACAGAAAAAGTTGCAGCCTTTCCTACCCCAAGTGCTGTGATCAAACAGGAGAATGAAACAGTGTTCCCAGGACTGTGGGAAGCCACAGTCATGGGGAAGACATGGTCGCTCTTGACCGTGACTGCTGACTTAGTGAGCTCCTAAGAGTCAACAGCAGCCAGGGGAGGCAGCCTGCAACAGACACGTGTCAGGAATACTTCAAGCAGCTGATCAGGACCTGTGAATTAGGCCTAAGGGCGTCTGCTATTGGAGGTGGGAGAAAGCCAAAGAAAAAAAAAAAAAAAGACAAGGCTTAGCTAAATAGTGATTGAAAGAGTTAACGTCTCAAGTGACAATGAAATTAATATGTATCTAGGTGTTTATGAAAATTTTTTTGTGTTTTATCTTTGCCATTTTTGTTTAGTTGCTAAGTTGTGTTTGACTCTTTGTGACCCCATGGACTAGACAGCCTGCCAGGCTCCTCTGTCCATGGGATTTCCCAAGCGAGGATACTGGAGTGGGTTGCCGTACCCTCCTCCAGGGGAATCCTCCAGACCCAGAGATCGAACTCTTACATCTTGCGTCTCTTATGTTTCCTGCGTTGGCAGGAGGATTCTTTATGGCTGAGCCGCCAGGGAAGCCCAGGTTATATCTTCCCTCAGACACAAAACGACTGGGATAAGTAAATGTTTTGCTTATGGAAAAAAAAAAATCCTATTTTTCTAGAAAAGGCAATATTGAAAGGAATGTCTGCTAAGCGGGAATTAGTCAAGTTATTTTGAGGGGGAGTGACGGAGAGAGGAGGGGGCCGCGGGAGACGGCATTCCAGGCCGAAGGAGAAGTATGTGCAGAGGCCCCGCGGGCAGACAGAGCACGTGTGCTCAGGGACCCTCCAGGGAGTTCAGCGGGACTGGGGCTCGCCCAGAGCAGGGACAGGAGCCTGGAGAGAGGGCAGTGGCTGGTCACGAAGGACTTCGTGCACGACAGGCCGTGAATCCAGGAGAAGGACAAAGCTGAAGGCAGAGGAGTCCAGTGTATGGATATATGGAAACATGGGTAGGGGACTGGATGATGGGCTTGGAGATCAGGAGAGAAAGCCAACCTGGAGGCGCTTTGGAAATCATCGGTTTATGGATAGTAACTGAGGCCACGGAAGCGGAGGAGATGGCCCTGGATGGATGGAGGGAGGGGAGAAAGGATTGAGATAGTGCCTTGAGATATGGATTTAAGGCTGACAGAGGAACAAAACTCAGGGAAAGGATGGAGAATTAGCTGGAGGCAGAAGAAACCAGGGGCGTGCGGGGAGGCAGGAACCACAGGGAGCTCACTCCAACATCACGGCCTGGCTCCCCAGGCCACCGCTGGGGCAACATGGGTACTCAGGGGGGACTCTGGGGTGGATGGGCATTGTGGTTGCACAGGCTGTGGGCAGGGGCCGCTCCTCCTCTGCACAGGAGGAAAGGGGGTTTTCAGGGTCTGGGTGCAGGAGGCCAAGGGATTTCTCAAATGCTGACCACTCTCTTCTGAGTGGGAGAGACAAGCTGGTGGGTAAGAGATTTGAGGGGAACAGGCAATCTGAAATAGTGTCCATCAAGAAGGAAAGAGACCGATTTCAAGATGGTGGATGGATGGAGCCCAGGTACCATACCGAATAAAGAGCAGACTAATTCATACTCAATTAACAGCAGTAACATGGGGAAAATAATAAAATACAAACTCTCAGAGGACCAGAGACATGGAGACTCTGTAAGGGAAAGAAAACAGGCTGGAAGCCACAGCAGTAAAGCAGGGGCTACAGCGAAGCTGCTAACATCCAGGTTAAGTGCAGGATCCCATCCACCCAGCAGTTCCTGCACATCTGCCACACGCCAGACACCATTCTAGGCACTGGTGTCTCCTGTGAAAGACGAGTGCAAACTGAGAATCGGGAAAAAGTGCAGAAAGACTGCCTGGGCTCACTGGGGAGTAGAGACCGCACACTGGCAGAGGGGCACCGACCCATCTGAATAATTCACGACTTTTCTTCAGCCACCTAAGTGTACAGGCAGAGTTGGCCTGACCTAAATTTTGCTTTGCTGAATGGGGAGATGTGATGATATTAGAGAGAAAGCAATTTAGTCAGTTATTTTTGAGCTGGACTTGCAAATCCCACATGTGATCTAATTATTCATAGACTACTTGGTCAGCAGCCAACCTGGAGGACAGAGCCAACACCTGCCTCAGAGTTAACCATGTTTTAAAATGGATCTTCTCTGACTTTTATATGCATGGTGAAAGTGAAAGTGTTAGTCGATCAGTCGTGTCTGGCTCTTTGTGACTTCATGGACTGTAGCCCGCCAGGCTCCTCTGCCCATGGGATTCTCCAGCCAAGAATACCGGAGTGGGTTGCCATTTCCTTCTCCAGGGGATCTTTCCCAACCAGGGAACAAACCCGGGTCTCCCGCATTCCAGGCAGACTTCGCTGTCTGAGCTACCAGGGAAGCCCCATGCACAGAGATCTTGTCCAACTGCAGGTGCTGAGTCAGCAGGGTTCGGTGGGGCCTGAGAGTCTGCATTTCTAATCAGCTTCCGGATAGAGATGTTGCTGCTGGTTCACATACCACTCTTGGAAGAGTAAGGTTTTGACAGGCTTTGCTTTACTTTGGGGGAGAGCTGGTTTGCACTACGGTGCAGCTTACCAGTGGAATGCTGGAGCTGGCTGACTGTTACACTTTCAGGAATTCTGCTCGATCACTGACATCGTGTTGACAGCCTGAAACTGGTTGTAATGGGAGCTTCTACGCTATGGAAATGCCCAAATGCTATGAATCAGGACTTTCCTGCTTCCCTTTGCAGAGCTGGCTGTTAAACACTTACTAGCACATCACTGGCTGAATCTGTATAACAGTGAAACATGGATACAGGGGACTTCGGCGTCAGGGGTCATGAAAGCGTGTGCCATTCACACCTTGATAAAGAGGCCACCTGTCCCAGATGTATACTCAACAAAGAACCTGCTGGAGGCATTACAGGAACCGATCGTCTCTGCCGCCTCAGAGTAACCAACAGAGGTAGACGCCTGGGTCACCCTATCCTCCACCCAGAGAAGCAGGTTGTAGAAAGAGACAGGGACCAGGAGGCTCCTTGAGCAAAGGGTGACTTGCAGGAAATTCTCACCCACATCACACTGTACTTCCCTGGCTATCCCCGGGCAGCAGGCCGACTCTGCTGTGAGTGTGTCAGCCTGCCCTTTCTAGGACCCACGGCTGCACTGCTAGGCTGATACTTTATCTGGAGTTGCGAAATGTGAAGACTGAATCTCAACAAAGGCAGAGGGGAACAGGTTAACTTCCACGATATCTGCTTTACATAGTGACCTTTAAAATCAAGGCAGAGATGGGACTTCCCCAGCGGTCCAGTGGTTAAGACTTCGCCTTCTAACGCAGAGGGTGAGGGGTTCAATCCCTGGTCAGGGAGCTGGGATCCCACATATCTCAAGGCCAAATACCAAAATACAGAAGAGAAGCAGTGTTATAACAAATTCAATAAGGACTTAAAAAATGGTCCACATCAAAAATAAAAAAATCTTAAAAAATAAAAAACCAAGGCAGAGTTTTATATATATATAAAACACACACACACACATATACACACACACACACGTCAAAGTAAACCAAATGAATCCCATTTGGTGACAGTTTGGGGAGGAAAATGAAATCCCTCAGCTCTCAAAGGGCGTCTCCTATTTTCTGACCTGTGGGTCAGGCAGTTTTAATTTCCTCTCTCCCTCTCTCTCTTTTTTTAATTTCATGAACCCGCTTAAGGCCACAAAGACTCCTGAATCCCTCAGCTGTCCGGCAGATGAACTGCTGCCAGCTTCTCTCAGGTTACTAATGGTCCGTGCCAGGCTGAAGTTCCCCAGCCCGGCCTAAGCGCGCCTTCCCGTCTGCTGGATGATACGGCCGGGCTCTCCGGGGCTTCGGAGGAAGGTGGCCGGGAGGAGGGCCGACCCTGAGCCGCTCTGGCCCTGGAAGAGCGGCTCCTGGGCATGTGTCACACTGGCCCTGCTGGTGTGAGCGGTGCTGGACGGGGCCCCAGGGGTACAGGGGAAAGCTGGGCTGCAAGTGAGGCTCATGAAGGGAAAAGCTTTTCTTCCTGTAGGCCAGCTTCTGAGCAAAATGGGGTTAGTAAGTGTTAGTCCCCCAGTCGTGTCTGACTCTGCGATTCCATGGACAGTAGCCCGCCAGGCTCCTCTGCCCATGGGATTCTCCAGGCAAGAATATTGGAATGGGTAGTGATTCCCTCTTCCAGGGGATCTTCCCAACCCAGGGATCAAACCCAGGTCTCCTGCACTGCGGGCATATCCTTTACCATCTGAGCCACCAGGGAAGCCACACGGGTTCAAGTCCCCTGATAATGGCTCTGCTCTTCATCTCCAGGTCCAGGTGGGAGAACAATGGTGTGATGACCTGCCATTCACAAGTTGGAGGGTTTTACAAGGAGGGCTGAGAGGTGGTGTGCCTGTGTGTGTGGGATTCAAGGCTAGAACACGGTTGGTTGCAGCTTCCAAGGCCTGCATCTTCCTTTCCAGGGAAGAAGGAGGCATGGAGCAGGGGGAGGCGGGGCTGGTCCTCAGAGACGGCGGTCTCCCGTGGCTGGATAAGGCACCTCTCCATCTCTAGCCAACTCCCTCTCTTGCTATTCTGTTCGTTTGCCAATTATCACATGAGCGCTATGGGCAGGCATGAAGCTAATGCTGTGGAGATAGAGTTGAGGACAATATGTCTCTATCCTCTTAGGACAGAAACAGAGGAACTGAATGGGATGGGAAAGAAGAGAGGGAAAACTTAACCACTAAACCCAAATATCTAAAAGGCCTAGAGGTTCCACAGGGAATCGGGACTGCGTCATAGTGTTAGGCGTTCTGAGTTCTGCCAAAAATGCTTTGACTCTGTCTTGCTGGTCCTGCTTCCTGTCCAGGCGTGTCCGTTTCTCCTCCCTGGGATCCTCTCTCCAAGGAGGCGCATGGAGTGGGGACGAGCGGTTCACGGTGAAGGACAACAGGCTTGAGAGGAGTCAGGCAGGCAAGAGCAGGAAGACCTGCAGCCAGGATCTGAGGATCTGTGCTCCATCCCCTGGTGACCTCAGAACACCGAGAAGACGCCTGTCGGGTGGTCCTCCTCGGACATAAACACTGAGCTACAGCCCTCACTCACAACACAGATGTCTAGGAGGAGCTTTTGAAAAAAGGAGAGGCAGGCTGGATTGTAATTCTGTAGAGATGGAAGGGTTATGGCTTTCCTAAGTGCATATGTGTGTGTGTGTGTGTGTGTGTGTGTGCTTACAGCTGCTTGCCTGGGGCAGGGCTCACCCAATCATCTAAGGATGCAAGAAACTGCCCTAGTCCCCAACCGCTGGATTCAGTGGCAGACAGCAGTACCAAGGCCAAAGGCAGCATAAGAAAGAGCTGTCTGGCAGGGGTGGGGTGTGGTCACACCAAGCCTGTCTGCTTCATCCTTGCCCCTCGGGGCTTGCAGGACCCACCGACACTCGCCAATCTCTAAAGCCTGCAGCAGGGCAGAGCGCTAAGTGCGCTGCCTTAGCGTTCGTCGCCCAAGGGCTGCTGAAACCTTAGTGGGCAAGGCGGTCCCTTTCCCTGGAGAAGGCTGTCCTTCAGGGCACCGCCTGTACAGCACAGTGGCGGAACCACAGCAAGTCTGTAGGCAGCAGCCCATGGAGCAGGGGTCGGTTCCATAGGAACTCCCCTCTGCACTGGGTTTCCCAATACCAGAGCTTCCAGAATGGATGGCAACCAGAGTGTTAACTAGAGAAACACGGTGGGTTAAGACAAACACACGCACCCTCTCCCAGCAGAGAAGCCCCACACTCACAGGCGCCGCTCACAACCAAGTCAGGCTAGGAGTGCGAGCCCACCTTTACCTGTTCCGGGTCCCACCACGTCCCGGCTCGGGGACTCAGCCATGGCGTCGGCCAGCCGCTCCCGCAGGCCCTCCTCGGTGTGCTCCATGGAGGCCATGTGCCGCAGCCCAAAGCCCTCTGGCCAGCTCCCGCACACCTCCAGCAGGGTCACGCTCCGGTCGAAGGTACCTGCAGCACACACGGGGACATCCGACCTGAGTCACCTTGCAGAGAGGGCAGGCTGTGCTCGCCGCTGGCCCACCGCCACCTCCCCGCCCCCGCCCGGGGCCTGTTTCAGCCCTTCCCGAGGCCGGAGGAAGGAACACCATGAAACATGGATGCACGGGGCAGAACGAGACGGCTCATGCCACCAGCTCAGGGCATGGAGATTTCCACGATGTGGGGTTAGTAGTTTTTGAACTGTTTTCGTTTTTCCTATTGAGTGGCCTGTAAGATCTTTATTCCCTGACTAGGGATCGAACCTGGGCCCTCAGCAGTGAAAACATAAAAAAGAGTCCTAAGCACTGAACTGCTAGGGAATTCCTTGAACTGTTTTCAGAGGATCTATAGGGTTCCCCTGAAGTATTCAGGGACTACTTCAGGCTGGAGGTCAAGGGCAGCAGAATTCTTGCCCAGGTTCAAGCAAAACTACCCTACTTGACTCTGTTAATGCAACAGGGCTTCCCCTAAAGCTTCATTTTTAAAAGGGCTTACCGAGTTCACATTTAAAAAAAAAAATGCTTTCAAAGCCACTATAGCCTCTAATCTGTACCAAACGTCCTCGTCTCACATCTGAAGCTCAGAAAAGTTATGTCCCAAGATCCAACAGCAGGTTTGTGGGCCGGTTTGGTTCAAGGACTTGGATGCCCTGACAGTTCGGTCTACACCTCATTCTCCTCCACTGCACAGACTTCCCCAGGACATGCGCATCACTGGGGCACCATCTGGGGGGGCGGCAGCAGGAGGGCTGGGTGACAGCATCTTCTACAAAGACCTTTCCTCCATCGGAAGCTGCACCCCAGTTCCAAAGAGTACACGGCGCTCTGCTGAACGCCAAGCTTAGACTTTACATGCAAGATCACTTCAAAGGCTACCTTTAAATGATTCGACTTTATTATACAGCAAGTCTTCTGTGAAGCTTATTTCAGCCGCTCTCTCTTGGAAGGAGATTACAGTCATGCTCTGTTACTTTAAGCACATACCCTTTCCCCAGTGATTAGGTAATGAATCCACCACATTTATTGGGCTTGGTTCCTGCCAGCACCAGGAAGATGGGGAAAAAATGCAAATGCCAATGTTTCCCCAAGTTAAAAGCACACCAACACACACTCTTTTTATCGGGCCTTGCTTCTCCTCTTTGATCAGCCGTCAGAAACTATCTTCCCTCGGCAGTCTGGACTGGGCAGCGTCAGCACACACTCTCTGCCAATGACAGGTGGTAATAGAGAGGGTGCGAGCCCCAGCCCCGGCAGGCGGCCCTGCCTCTGATAACGGCCCAAGCATCGAGGTGATAACCATTCGTAAACACTCCGACAGCCGGTGACTCCATACATCAGCAAAGAGGGCCAGATAATCCTGGGCTCTCCTGACCAGACAAAGGCCCTTGGCCAGTCCGCTGGGATTTCTATGTGTGGCTGGGGTCACTTTTGGCTCCTGAATGTCATCAGCCAAGTTTGGCTTTGATTTATCTCTTGCCTAGTTGGAGGGTAGATCCCTGGTGCCGGAGGAATGGGCAGCGTCTATAAATGTATCTCCCCAGGAAGAGGCCCACCTGGGGCGGGGGTTGCTGGAGATCAGCTTGCTGGGTGGCACCTGGGAACAGGGACCTGCCCCGCACCACATCCTCTCTCCATCGGGCAGGGTCAGGTGATGGGCCTGGAGTGCTCAGAGTGTCAGCCCCCCAAGAGGCCTGGGCTGTGCTCATCCTGCCCTGGAGCCCACATTCAGTATCAGCATCAACCATGACTCAAAGGTGCCCAGTCCCCAAGGACACGCAAAGACTGATGACACCCAGCGGACTGGCGATTCCACTGTCCACTCACTAAGTGGGGAGAGGCAGGTCCGTGCATGTCCCTTTTCCATTTCTGAAGTGGAGCTAGTAACACTTTGCCCTGTGTCAAAGGAGGGGAGAGATTAAGTGCGGTTCCTGCCAGCTCTCCTCCAGCACTGCCCCACTCTTAGTTGACAAGATCAAGAGCTACAGCGCCACTGTTTCCCTGAAGGGTCTGCCTGGGACGTCTATGCCTAGTAATTTACAGAAGAGAAGATTAACAATAATACATGTGCACACTCCTCTGCCCTGTGCACTCAGGGCTGAGGCAGCAGCTTCTTCTTCTTTTTTTAATGGAGAGAGGTGTCCCAGAGCCAGGGAAAGGAAAGAGAATCATCGCTCCTTTTCTCACTTTGCAAGAGCACAGTGCCTGCCTTGAGAAAGGTGCTCAGTTAAGGTCTGTATGGACTGTGTTCGGAAGTCAGGGCAGGTAAGCTGAGAGCAGGACCGGGAGGAATATCAGAAGCCAAATCAGGAAGACAACAAAACAGCCGTGACAGAGGGTCAAGGCCAGAGGAGTCTGTAATATTTTAAGGGACAAAGTGACAGGATACAGGAGAAAAAGATCAGGAGTTAGTGTTATAGTGGAGAATGGAAGCAGAGATACAGGCCCCAACACAGAGGAGCTGTGTGTGTACTGGCTCTGGGCAAGCCAATTATCTTTCTGGGCCTCTGACTCCTCATCCATAAAAGTGGAAAACCAATACAGTCTCACAGGGGTGTTGCAGGGTGTGCGTTAGATAAATGGCATATGGTGAGCTCTCTGCACATAAGGGGTATGCGCGTGTATATGTGAATAACAAGTCTGCACCATGGGAAGCATCATCATAGATGGTGACTATCACGACGATCCTGAGAGGCACGACAGGCACCACTCCAGCATATGGAAGAGGAGCTGAAAGCTCAGAGAGATTCAGGGCGGCTCAGGGTCTCCGAGTGACAGATCTGGAACACAGGCTGCTGGTCCTTAGCTAGCTCATTCTATCAGCTGCATCTGCCCTGGAGAACTGTTCTAGGGAGAAATCACCCCTGTCTTTCTTAACTTGTTCTGGGAACTCCTGTCACCTTCATCCATGGCCTTTTAAACATGCTTCCCATTCCCAACCTGCCCAAGTTTCTCGGAGTATCATGATTAAAGCTATAACAAACCTAGACAGTGTATTAAAAAGTAGAGACATCACTTTGCTGACAAAGGTCCGTCTAGTCAAAGCTATGGTTTTCCCAGTAGTCATGTACAGATGTGAGTGTTGGACCATAAAGAAGGCTGAGCGCCTTGAATTGACTCCTTCACACTGTGGTGCTGGAGAAGACTCTCGAGTCCCTTAGACTTCAAGGAGATCAAACCAGTCAATCCTAAAGGAAACTGACCCTGAATATTCATTGGGAGGGCTGATGCTGAAGCTGAAGCTCCAATACTTTGGCCACTTGATGGGAAGAGCCAACTCACTGGAAAAGACCCTGATGCTGGGACAGATTGAGGGCAAGAGGAGAAGGGGATGACAGAGGATGAGATGGTTGGATAGCATCATCGACTCAATGGAGATGAGTTTGAGCAAACTCTGGGAGATGGTGAAGGTCAGGGAGGCCTGACATGCTGCAGTCCATGGGGTGGGTCACAAAGAATCAGACACGACTGAGCGACTGAACAACAAACAAATCACGATTATGCTGAGGAGCCATCCTGTCTGTTGAATGGCACACAGGAGAAAAGAAAAATTGACAGGAGATCCAGTCTGCTCTCTCTCAGCAGGGGCGCTGTGAGGAAGCAGCGGGTGGGAGGCTGGGGATACAAAAGGGAAGTGAAGTATCAGTCACTCAGCCGTGTCTGACTCTTTGTGACCCCATGGACTGTAGCCCTCCAGGCGCCTCTGTCCATGGAATTTTTCAGGCAAGAATACTGGAGTGGGAAGCCATTTCCTTCTCCAGAGGATCTTCCCAACCCAGGTCTCCCACATTGCAGGCAGATTCTTTACCAGCTGAGCTACCAGGGATCCCCTACCCATGCAAGTGTTCAGCAAAGGAGCACCCAATCATTTCTACTGTCCTGAGAGGCCACGGAGAGGATGTACTTAGTGGGTGAGGAGGAGTCCCAGAGAGGCTCAGCAATGCCCCTTCCTGCCCATCCTTCCACCCTTTCAGTGCAGATGAGGGCAGCAAAGGAGCTCACGAGGTCTCCTCGTCCTGGAGCGAGAGAAGGGCTGCAGGTGTGTGCGTGCGTCAGCAGGCGCTGGGTTGAGAGGCCAAGCCCTGGGGAGAGTGAGGTCACCTCTGGGCTCTTAAGCAACTGCATATCTTGTCAGCGTGGTCAACGCTGCCATCATTCATCTGGCCAGCCCACAGACACTCCATCAGATGGGCTGGCCCTTCGAGCCCCATTACAGGGGGGAAGGGTCAGTTTCAAGGGGGAGAAGACACTTAGCACAGGCTGCTTGCAAAGCACAAAATGCACATACTTAGCAACTCAGATCTTTAGCTGAAGCAACCCTCTGCTGTTTACCAAGCCCTCTCACGTTGATTATTTTGGTGAACTCACACGTTCATTAAATATGGATTAGTGTCCACTGTGATATGAGTCAAGCACTGTGCTGAGGGGTGGGGATACAAAGCGAGCCAAAAAAAAAAAAAAGGCCCACAAAGCTCGGGGAAGCAGCTGTGATCACCATTTCACAGATGTGCATTTTACTGAGACTGAGAGTGGTGAGACAACTGAAGGTCACCGGTCCTGAGAGTGACAGTTTTCCCTGATACTTCCTGGGAGCCCCTTCCATCAGGCCCACCTCCCACCCTACTCTTCCTGGAATATTTCTAAGATTCAGTTTAAGTCCCATTGGCGCAACAAAATCTTGTTATAATGATAATCGAAATCAGGAGCGCTCTTCCACAAAGTTTGATTGTCTACAAAGTTCTTTACCTGTTGGGGTGAAGTTGGTGAAAGAGATAAACTTACCACCCCCCAAGTGTGTGTGTTGGCAAACAGGAAATGATACAGGCCATTCTGGGGTACTGACGGATGCCCCTGTAGCCCATCCTCAGATTCCCAGGTTAATGAGCTCGGTTTCATGGCGTCTTTCCCACGCTGCCTGACACGATTCACACGATCTGCCCTTCAACCTAGTTTAGAAGCTGCTTGAGGGCATGGATTCCTCCAGAAGCCACAAGTCTGTAATAAACACCGGGCTTTGTGTATTGCGCTTGCTCAGAACATGTTTATTGACTGATTACAACCATCTGAGAAATTTGACAGTCGCTCTGGAGTCAATATACCCTTTGGGCGTATTGTCCCAGAGATTATACCTCTCGGGCCAGCATGGTGAGGGGAGAGATGGAGGTAGGCAGAAAAAGAAGCTAAAATTAGAGGAAGGAAAAAGCTAAGTAAGTGACCAGAAAATGCTGCAGTATCAGTTCCTACCGTCTTCTGTGCACTTATTTTAGAGCCCAGATTCTGGGAACTGGAGGAACCAAAACAATCTGCCTTGGATGGTAACAGAGAGTCAGGCTCGTACAGGTGAGCCACCTGAATCCTTCATCCCGACTGGGCATCCTGTGTTACACTGTCTCCCCAGAGGAGAAACAGGTCAGGTTCTGGGGTTTCACACGCCCATTAAAGGCCTGCCAATGACAGCTGGTGAGCCAGCAAGGTCCTGGGGAGGCTGGGGGCACATGTGCTCTTTTGTGCACCACTGTCGAGGGGCAGGGAAGACCAGTGGGTGAGGCAGCATGGGGGAGCTGGGATGTCCTCGGAGCTGATACTGTCTAATCACACCCTCGCTATTTAGGAGACCGTGGCTCAGCCTCCGCTTTGGACTTTCATGAGACCCTGCTGATCTGATTTCCAGCCACCTGGGAGGCCTGGTACCAAGAGTAAACTTGTCATTAAACAATGCTCTTCAAGACACAAGCCCTCGGGATGAGAGCGTGTGATGATCATGACACCCATGATAACTCAGAGATGATCCCAGGCATGATGAGACCAGCCACTGGAGAGTCTCCCAGCCTGCTCTCCAAACTGAGCTCCAGACTGGTGCTTTCTCTACACGACAGGTGCTATCACATAAGCATGGGGTGCGGATATTAGCTTCCTGGCTATTAGGTGTGGCCGCAGGCATGTTTCACTATGTCAGCATGCGCTATGCCATGGCTAACAGACATGGGGAAGGGAGGCTGAGGGCAGAGGAGGACCCCACCTGTCCCTCTCAATCCTCCAGGTCACTTCCAAGCTAGCTGTAACCCACATCCACCGATGGAGTACAGAGCAATCTTGTGGACTCAGATTATCGAATGTTCACCAAACTTGTGGCCGGGTACTACCTGTGTTCCACAGTCATCCATTTGGCTGTGAGGCTCAGATTTGGGAGTTAAGTCATTTCTAAAGGCTCTACTTCTCCAGTTTAGAAGTGAACTTAGGAAGAGAAGGGAAAGGTACCAACAAAGCACAGAAACACCTAGGCTGATGCTGAAAGCCGGGGGTGCGTCCAGATGTGTCCTCACGGGCCCTCAGGGCCACGAGCAGGAAGGGACTATACACCGCTCATCAGAGGTCCATGAACGGACAGCTGTGAGGGGCCAACATGTCAAAGGCACCTGACCCAGGGAAGAGGAGTTCAACAGTAACTGAGATACCAACAATTTCTTTGTAACGTAAAATAGAGGAGTTAAAAGCAACGATACAAATGAACTTATTTACAAAACAGAAACAGACACACAGACTTGGAGAAGGAACTTGTGGTTGCCAGTGGGTAAGGGAGGTGGGAAGGGATGATTAGGAAGCTCGGGATGGACATGTACTCAATGCTATATTTGAAATGGATGGCCAACGAGGTCCTACAATATAGCACAGGGAACTCTGTTCAATGCTGTGTGGCGGTCTGCAGGGGAGGGGAGTTTGGGGGAGAACGGACACATGTATATGTATGGCTGAGTCCCTCTGCTGTCCACCTGAAACTATCACAACATTGTTAATCTGCTATATTCCAATACAAAATAAAAAGCTTTAAAATAAACAGATAAATACATTAGTGAATAGGAAAAAAAAATAGTCATTCTGACAACTACTTGCCCAACTGCAATGTTTGATCACAACTCATACTTTAAAATATAGATGACAAATCCAGACATCCAGGCTGTAACTGGAATTCTCCCATTGGCTTTTCTACTTACTCTAGGCCTTAGCTTCCCCATTTACCACATGGAGAATAAACGAGTGACCCTCATTTAAGGGGTCTGCTAATATCTTCAATGTAATTCATAGTAATGCATTAACAGAGTAATGGTGAAATGATGTTTGAGGTGCCTAGGGTATCCAAGGGCACCAAATTTCATTTTCTGTGAAAAAGTGAAAGTCACTCAGTTGTGTCCAACTCTGCGACCCCATGGACTATACAGTCCATGGAATTCTCCAGGCCAGAATACTGAAGTGGGTAGCCTATCCCTTCTCTAGCAGATCTTCCTAACCCAGGAATTGAACTGGGGTCTCCTGCATTGCAGGTGGATTCTTTACCAGCTCAGCTACCAGGGAAGCCCTCATTTTCTGTGAACCAGTTCCATTAATCAAACAACCACCCCCGTAAAGCAGTCTTGCCTGGAAGAAGCAAGGAAGGATTCTCCCACGGAAACTTCGGTGGGAGTGCAATGCTGCCAACACCTTGATTTTGAACTTCTGGCCCCAGAAATATGAAAGAATAAATTTCTGTTGTTTTAACTCACCAAATTTGTAGTAATTTGTTATGGCAGACTTAGGATAATACTACACCTATAAAACAGGGAAATGAATATCTGCCTTCCAGGGCTGTCATGAGCATCTGACCAGGTAGGACACGAAAGGCCTTCCCTGGTGGTCCAGAGGTTAGAATCCGCCTGCCAAAGTAGGGGACACGGGTTCGATCCTTGGTCCTGGTTGATCCCACATGCCAAGAAGCAACTAAGCTTCTGAGCGATATCACTATTGAGCCTGTGCTCTAGAGCCTGAGAGCTGTAACAGAAGCCACTGGATGAGAAACCTGTATACCACCAGGAGAGAAAGCCTGAGCAATGAAGACCCAGTGCGGCCAGAAATAAATAAATGTGGACAGTACATGAAAGAGTGCTTTGCGTAACTGCACAGGGCCACCGGGCCACTCCAACACAGCGGACGACCTGGAAGCTATGTGAGCAGCTCTTTGGAAGGATGGTGGGATCTGTGAAATGCTTAGAAAGTGAGTGGGGGCCCTTATAAGCCAGAAGACAAGCAGCTTGAGGAAGATACTGGGTGGGGAGGGGAAAACAGCCATATCAGCTCCTAGTCTGGTCAACTCCATCATGAAACCGAAGTGCATCCATGTCATTACGTAGCCAGAGCCTTTGATGGGGAGTCACAGCATCTACACGGCTGTGTGTCCCCGCTTCTCTGAGGATGCCTGCAGGGGGCACAGGAGAGCAGGACAGGTGGCCTCTTAGCTTCAAGGTCAGGTCCTTCACATCCTCTGATCTCATCTGAGGGTCGGGATAGGATGCTTCATCATCCTAAATTCTTTAATGGATAAACAGGATTGTAGTCAACATGGATAAGGATGAACTGAGACAGACTGTTGCTAGTGGGAATACTGGGCTTCCCTGGTGGCTCAGTGGTAAAGAATCTGCCTGCCAATGCAGGAGACACGGTTCGATCCCTGGGTCGGGACGATCATGTGGAAAAGGAAATGGCAACCCGCTCCAGTATTCTTGCTTGGGAAAGCCCACGGGTAGAGGAGCCTGGCTGGCTACAGCCCATAGGGTTGCAAAGAGTCAGATATGACTTACTGACTAAACAACAACAACAAAATGGGAACACGATAGATAGAAACCATCTAAAGGGCAATGTGGCAATATGTATAAAGAGCCTTTTAAAAACATGCTGAACTACTGACCTGGGGATGCTACTGCCATAAACCTAACCCAAGTAAATAAGATGCCAACAACCTTCATGCATACAGATGCTCACTGCCACGTTAAAAATAGAGGATTTGTTAGTAAACTATGTTTCATTGCAGCCGAAGAATACTAGGTAGTCTTGAAAAACGATGTTTATAATAGTAGAAATTCTGTAAGAGATGATGCTAAATGATTTGAGATCAACAGATACACACTACTAGAAATAAAACATAGACAACAAGACCTACTGTAGAGCACAGGGAACTCTATTCAGTATCTTATAAAAACTTACAGTGGAAAAGACTCTGAAAAAGAGTATACAACACACATATCTGAATCACCTTGCTGTACACCTGAAACACTGTAGATCAACTGTAATTCATTGTTCTTACAAAAGTAACACAGGGGCTTCTCTGGCAGTCCACCTAGCAATGCAGGCGACATGCGTTCGATCCCTGGTCAGGAAGCTAAGACCTCACATCCCTTGGGGCAACGAAGCCCGAGTGCCGCTTCTACCGAAGCCTGCATGCTCTGGAGTCTGAACTCTGCAACAGGAGAAGCCCCGGAGCTGCGACGAGAGAAAGCCCACGTGCAACAGACACCCAATGCAGCCTATAAACAAATAATGTATTTTAAAAAGTAAAACAAAACCATATAGTAAGTACTACTGAACAATGTAAAGAAATCATAAAAAAAAAACCCACTTTACATGATTCATGTAAAGTGTTATTAACCGTAGTTGCCTCTGGGCAGCTGGGTTATATGGGACTCTTCTGTTACTTTACACCTTTTCTATATGCTTCTTATAACTTCCATGATCAGCATAAAACAAGCCCACAAATACTAGGAAAAAACTGAGAAAACAATGCCCGTGGCAGGAGCACTCGTGCTGGGACCCGGATGGGGAGCCTGAGAAACGCACGGGACGGGAAGCCCGCTGGGCTGGCTCCCGAGCCCTGCGCTTGGCTCCGCGGGGGCACCTGAGCCTGCAGCCCGCCGCCCACACGCGGCTTCTCTCCCAGCGGCCTGGCTGGCTGCACGCGATGTTGACCCATCCTTGTGTACCTCCGGCATGTTTCTTATTAACTCGTATCAGGAATGTGCACCAACCTGCGTGTGACAAATGCCAAACAACTCCACCTCTGTACCAATTTCATACATCAGATCAGAGAGGGCCAGTGGAGCGCCCTGGAAGGAGTTGGTTTTTACATCGAGTTCCTCTACCTGTCACTTTCGTTCCCACCCTGCCCTGCCCCCCAATCCTTTGGATGAAGAGGACGCAGCTTCCTAGGAGACACCCTTTCGTGTCTGCCAAGGAAGGTTCAATCACCTCACACATCATCAAGAGGTCACCGAGCAGGGCCCTCCTGCCTTTTGTCTGGGAGAAGGGTTCAGTCATCTCAGGAAGGAGAATTTCCACTGGCTTCACACTCGGACCAGACCTGGGGGTGCCTCCAACAGCAGAGCTTTCCGAGTCAGGCTGACACTCGCATTTCCCAGACAGGATCTCAGAGACCCTCTCCTCCTCTGCTTTAAATGAGGCACAGTCGAGATTCATCCCCTTCCAGGTGGGAAGAGAAGAATCATTTTGCAGCTCGACAGCAATGAAAATATTCCCTCGGGATGCTTGGGTCGCTTCTGAGGGTGGAGAGAAAGCTCACACACAGCCTAGTGTCATGGGACTCTTATGGCAAGGCTCGGAATACACTGCAGGACCAACGGTATCCTGAGAAACCTAACAACTCCTTGAACGGAAAAACGTCACGTCACTGTATCTCTCAAGAAAAGCACGCAAACTAGGTTTTCTAGGACAGTCATGACTCCATATAATTAGTTTTGTGATCAGATATCAGGAAAGGGAAGAGAATAAATATTTGTTGAGTGTCTATTTTGTCTGAGATCAGCCACTTCACATGGATGAGACATCGCTCCAACAAGTCTAAGAGGTTGGTGCTAATATTCCCATTTTAAAGATCAAGAAACTGAGGCAGTGGGAAGTAACTTTTTGCCAAGGTGACAATATCAAAGGTACAGTCAGGATTCTGATTCTTCCTCCAACGTCTGTACTTTCCTCATGAAAATCCAGGCTGAATTTTGATTTTAAAAACGTGGCTGCAGGAACAAGAAGGGTATTTTCAGTGGAGTCTGTCTTCCTATTCCAGAATTTTAAAGTGGTTCTTGAAAATGAGCTGTAGTGGGGGTGGGGGAAACAACCCCACTAAAATCCTGTGTTTGTCTTAAAAGAGATTACAGTGGTCCACAAAGAAGCCGAATTTGAGGCTCTCAACTGAGGAGAACTTTGAAGTCAGAACCTGGGGCTAAGACATCCTCTATTTTTATTAATTAAAGATGATGTTTCAAAACCATCAGATTTATCAAGACTGGATTTCAGATAAATGCACAGGCAAGCATGGCTTGTCCTTTGGGTCATTTTTGCTCCTCCCTGAGGATCTGTATTTCCTCACACGAGACTTCTCTGCATCCTGGGCTGGCTTGAGGTGGATGGAGGCCCAGCTTTGCAAGCCTGGGTCCTGCTAACCTCAGGGCTTTTCAAAAGCCGGGGAGGGATGGGTGTGCGCAGTGGGTCCTACCACCATCTGCTCTTGGAAGCAGAGGTAAAGAACCCGCTGCCAGTGCAGGAAGCATAAGATCCCTGGGTCGGGAAGATCCCCTGGGGGAGGGCATGGCAACCCACTCCAGCATTCCTGGCTGGAGAATTCCATGAACAGAGGACTCTGGCAGGCTACAGTCTGTGGGGCTGCAACAAGTGGGACACGACTGAAGCACATATGCACGCCCCGGGGCAGAGGCTGAGGGGAGAGGACGGGAGCTGCCCACCCCCACCCTGTACTGCAGGAGGCTCCTGAATGTGCCTGTGGGTCCTGGAGCTGACTGGTTCAACATCCTGGCCATTTTTTGCTTTGTTATTCTGGTAGTCACCGAAGTCTGCAGCCTTGAAAATGGTACCCCCAGCTCGGGCAACAGGCACTTTCATTAGGAATATGTGGTCAGCGTCTACCAATCTCCGCCACCAAGATCCACCAGCCCTCACTCCACGGGGTAAATGTGAACCAGATTTGCTGCTGCAGGCGTCTTGGGATGAAGCTCTGGGCCTGGCCTGCCATTCTGATGTGGGCTCAGTTATAGTACACGACAGGATCTCTACTTGCCAGGCCCTTGCAACAAAGCTGTTCAGCGAAGACTTGGCCTCGGGGCCTTAGAGGAGCAAGATGAGAAAAGCACTGTTTGGACAACACGGGACACCCACCCGAGCTGGGGTGGCTGGGGACGCCTTCCATCCGAGGTGGAGACGGGTGGTGGACAACTCACAGTGGAGAAGGGGTTGTGGGGGGTGGTGTCTGAACGCAGAAACAAAAGCAGGGATGTTTCTCAACTGGGGGCCATGAGTCAACTCCACGGAGTAGGAAGTCTCCCGTGAAGAATGAAACCTCGTGTAATTTCACAGAATCATTGCCTATTTTCACACAATCATTTCACTTTGATTCTGAGATCATTCTGTAGTGTGTACTGTAGACAGGACAGACAGTGGTGACCCCATTTTACAGAGGAGCAAACTGTGGGTCAGAGTGGCTCGAGGACTTGCCTCAGTCACCGTGGTCTCTTGCTCACAGGGAGGCTATGGAGCCACCCATTCAGGTCGTCCGTGAACAGATCCGGACACGTCAGAAATATCACCGGGGCTGCCTGCGGCCGGCACAGAAGTGGGATCGAAGTGGGGACTGGTGAGCCACTCTGCCGGAAGCTTGGCTCAGGCTATGCTGGGGTCCCCTGTCCTTGACTTCTGGCCTAATTTCCTGGCCTGGTGGCCCATGGGGGAGGAGGTGGAACTCTGCCTGGTATTGCTTGAATTTATCACAGAAGGGTGTGTTCAGGGCTTGTTCTGCATCTGAATCAATGGGGTGCCTGGGAACTGTCATTTCCTGTCTTGACATGTCCAAGGATTTGTTCAGCCCTGGCCGGTGACCACGACTAGCAGCCCAGGCCTGGAGACCAAGGAGGACGGAGGGAGAAGTCGAGCGGCTGCAGGAACACACAGCGGGGAGCACTGCTGCTGCTGCTAAGTCGCTCAGTCGTGTCCGACTCTGTGCGACCCCACAGACGGCAGCCCACCAGGCTCCTCCGTCCATGGGATTCTCCAGGCAAGAGTACTGGAGTGGGGTGCCATTGCAGGGAGCAATGAGGCAGAGAAATCTGCGCAGTGACCATAATCCCTTAACATTCACACTGCCTTGCCCTTTACAAGGTGCTTTCACAGGCCTTTCCCTACCCTGATCACACAACACCCCCAGGCAGGAAGGCAAGGCTACTGTTACTAGTCTCCATTTCACAGCTGAGGGAAAGCGCAGAGAGCTGAGCGGGCGGCAGAGAGGAGACTGGGGAACCACTGGCCTCTACATCTTCCATACTCAGAGTGTGGGCCCCCGACCAGGGGCAGCAGGAAGCCTGTCAGGAATGGAGGCTCTCAGGCCCCACCCGAGAGAGGAATTAACCAGCATCAGGGTTTAAGTCAGGCCCCCAGGGGATGCACAAACCGTGAAGCGGGAGGCTGACAGAGCTCCCCCACTGGCCCGGCCCTGTCTCCCCGCCATTCCTAGAGCCTGTCTGGGTCTAGCTACTCATTTCGAGACAAAGACCTCGAGGCCCAGGGAGGGGACGGGTTCCGGGCCCCGGGAGGAGCAGGAGCAGACAGAGCCTTGGTTGTGCAGGTCTGTCCCAGGCCCCTCGCATCCAGCGGATGCCCGAGGGCCGTCTCCCTTGCCTTTCTGCCCCCCGCCCCGCCCTACGCTTCTGCCCCCAGACCACCCTCAGCGGCCGGTCCCTCGGCCTCTCCCCTTGGTTCCAGTCTTGTGTTAAGTGTTGACACAAGTTCTAAGGCCCAGGGTTAACCCTCTATTAAAGCAAACAGAGAGGATAGTAGCTGTGCTCAGTCTAGGAGCCAAGTGGGAATGTGTGCGTGTGCACGTGTGTGTGTTGGCAGGTAGGATCGATGCTTGGATTGTCTCTGTCCACCCTCCTTGGGCCTTCCTGCCTCTAGGAGAAGGCTGGGGAACTCTTGCTTGCCTGCGAAGGAGGCTCTGCTCACGCTCTGCAAAATGCCTACTTCATTACTAAGTGTGAAAATGCCCCCCAAAGTGTGTTAATCTGGTTATGATTTCCCCTCCGCTCATTGGTCGCGCTGTGTGCCAAGTTTGGCGCCTGTGGGTAAAGCGATTCGTATGCTGTGGCTGGAGACTGGGGCCAGGATTCCCCCTCCTTTTCCTCCACTTCTGCTCCGCTGGGGCCAATCAGGATGTTATTCATTTCCCCAGTTGAGAAGCGAGTTCACAAAGGCCAGCAGAGCCTCCTCTGCCCCTTCCCTGTGTAAGCAACGCCAACCCCTCCCATGAGGAGGAAGCGACATATTTTGTTTCTGCTTCACTCACGCAAGAAGCAGGTTTACAGAGTCGGCCCAGAATGAGTGTGTTTGTTGAAACCTATCTTTTCATCTTTGGACTGAGGGTACACAGTGAATTAGAGGAACAGCAGGGTCATCATAAGGAGAGGGTGGCAGGGGGAAGTCAAGGCACCAAGAAGCCCTTAGGAGGGGGCTGGAAACCTCACGTCACCAGGTCCGACAGACACGGCCTTGTCATCTCCCCTTGAGTCAGAGCTAACAGCTGAACGGGAAAATTAATTTCTCACTGTGCTTCATCTGAGTCTTAGAAGTGCCTTTAGGGTAGAAAAGTTACCAGAATAGCTTTCTCATGTGTCTTGGACTGTTAAGAAAAAAGTAAACAAATAAAAACCAAGCCATCTTTCTTATAGAAATACAATGAACTTGCAAACTCACCGCCATCCTCTTGGGCAAGTCGTTAATGAAGAGGTTTGGATATGAGCTGGATAATCTCCTAATGGGGGGGTGACTCTCTAGTTGAGAACTAGTTGAGAGCCAACAACTCTCTAGTTGAGAGCCAACAACTCTCTAGTTGAGAGCCAAGATGGTGGGGTACCCCATGGACTGGGGAACCAGCCTTCCTCCTCCTCCCCCTGCCTGCGGTGTCTATCTTCAAGGCCCAATAGTAACCTGAACCCTCTGAATCTAGCTGCAATCTCTTCTCTTCGTTGAGTGCTTTGTATCTTATTTTTAAAACCACAGGGAGGGGCTTCCCTGGTGGTCCAGTAGTCGAGTCCACTGTGATGCAGGGGACACTGGCTCGACCCCTGGTCGGGGAAGATCCCACGTGCCGGGGAGCAACTAGGCCCCGTGCCCCACAACCACTGAGCCCACGTGCTTCGACCACTGATGCTTACGCGCCCTGGAGTCCGTGGTTCTCGATAAAGAAGCCACCCCAAAGAGAGAGTAGCCCCCACTCAACTAGAGAAAGCCTACTTGCAGCAATGAGACCAGGCACAGCCAAAACATTACTAATAAATAAAAAACTAAAAGAAAAAAACACGGTGAGATGAGAGCAGGGGGCCAGACCCTTTGGGCAGTTATATGGTTATACGGTCACTGAACTCTGCTGGCAGAAAGAGCGTGTGGTTAAGCGTGGGATACTAGTGCAGGCTTTGGCTCTGGTCTGCTCTATGTGACTCTGGGCCTCCCTGGTGGCTCACTGGTAAAGAATCTTCCTGCGATGCAGGAGATGCAGGAGACAAAGGGTCCAGTCCCTGGGTCGGGAAGATCTCCTGGAGGAGGGCACGGCAACCCACTTCAGTATTCTCGGCTGGAGAATCCCACGGACAGAGGCGCCTACAGCCCACAGGGTCACACAGAGTCAGACCCGACTGAAGCGCCTTAGCACACACATACGTATGTGACTTTGTGCAGGTCCCTCAACCTCCGGGCACCTGAGTTTTCTCTGCTGGGAAAGAGGAATAATAATGCTAGTTATTATGGCTAGTTATTCATAATTTTCAAAATCATGTGAAGATTCAAATGACAAGGTACGAGACAGAACCTTCAAGACGATAATGCGTAATCGGCTTGCAAAGTACTGATTCTGCTTTCAGAAGTCAGATGGATGGCCTTAGGCTGGTGCTTTCACCACTTCCCTCCAGCTCCTCTGAGACATAAGGAGGATGCCTGAGCTGTGTGGCTTCCTGTGGTGTGGGAACATTCACATAGTTTAGCCGGGTCGCTCATTTCTAAACCAGGAATGTGAAAGTCACCCGTAACGTCTTTATTATAGCTTTCATGTTGCACAAGATCCCCCGCTGCTGCCCTCCAGGATCAAACGGGCTCACCCTGTAGTTGTCCTGATGTCCCAGAGATACCTGAGAGCCAGGAGCCTGCAGCACAGATCTTGCCACATAACAGGTGCCCAGTAAATGTTTATTAAATGAATGGATGAAATGACAAGGCTTAGTTATCTTTCCATCTTAAGTATGTATGTATCATGGGTCTGAAAGGGAGCTCCTAAAGGCATTTCTCAGCCACCCTCCTACCTCCAGGCAGCACCACCCTTCAATCTTTCTTTTTAAAATAACTCCAAAAAGGAGAGGTTCCTATGCTCCTTAGAGGGACACTCCTGAACCCTTGACTCAGTAGCCACATTCTGCCTGCAATATCAATCTAAGTATAATCGGTATCTCTATTTATGCTGGAAAGATCATATCCCAAGGCCAATCGTTTAGGAAAGATTATTTATCTTGGTTGCTTATTAAAGATGATGTTTGAATTTTATAGATTCATAACTTTATACACAGGGCATAGGCCCTCTAAACAGCTTCTATGCTTTATAAGAAATACCTATGGTAGGGACAGGGCTCCGCTGGTGCAGGAGATGTGGGTTTGATCCCTGAGTTGGGATGATCCCCTGGAGAAGGAAATGGCAACCCATTCCAGTATTCTTGCCTGGGAAATCCCATGAACAAAGGAGCCTGGCAGGATGGGGTCACAAAGAGTCAGACATGACTTAGTGACTCAACAACAACAACAATGGTAGAATCGTCTATACATCCAACAATCTATACATTGCTGAGAATAGCTGTGTTCAGCATATTTCATGGATCTCACTGCTGAGTCAGTGAGTAGGGTTAGTCCCTAAGCCTGTAAGTGAATAGAGTCGGCTCCTGCAATGGCAGTAACTTCAAAACGTCTTCTTTGTCTACATGTGGTGTCTCTTCCAAACTTCTTTAATGGTCAGCTTTTTAACATATGGTGTTTTTTTTTGTTTTTTTTTCCCAAATACTGGATTACATTCAGATCCATTATTGCACCAAGTGGAACCGGCAGTCAGACTGTCTACACCAGAGGGCAGTGAGGGTGTTCAAGTCTAAATGCTTTCAGAGAAGTGGTGCGGATCAATTATCTGTCTTAAATGCAGGATTTCCACTGGATTCCCGAATCCTCAGACAGTTGTTCAGAAATGCTCCTTCAGATCAGTGGGTTAGCACTTCCATTTCCACACATCTGAGGAGTCCCACCAGTCACAGCAGCTCCTGACTACAGGGATTCTTCAGAGCTTTAGGTCAGAGTCTGTGTGTAGGGTGGGGGCATGGTTGATAAATAGCAGGAAGAGTGCCCACGTTATATGATGGAAGAACCTCTGACCTGGAACATCATTCTCAGACTTCCCTAATAAGAAGAATCCCCAGGGTGCTTACTGTTAAAAAAAAACCCATTCTTAGGTCTGTCTCCAAGATGTTCTGATGCAGTGGAAAACAGATAGATTAGGAGACCCTGGGAGAGGGTCTGATTCTTACCTGGGAAGCTTGGGAACCAATGCTCTAGAGAAGC
Source organism: Bos grunniens (assembly GCF_055505025.1). NCBI lineage: Eukaryota > Metazoa > Chordata > Mammalia > Artiodactyla > Bovidae > Bos > Bos grunniens. The sequence goes on along the minus strand of NC_141183.1, from coordinate 51,748,029 downwards.
CGGGGCTCAAATCTAGCCTTAAGAATCTCTCAAGATTGAAAAAGCAGGTGACTGTGCCCCGCACCTCGACCGTGGTAGCTCACTCACAGCCATGTGGCAGCTCACTCACAGCCACACGGCAACTCAGATGCTATAAAGGAAAGCTGACTGCACGAAAGGGACCTTGCAGGCTGCTCGCATTCTCCCTGTTTCCTCTGATTTTCCTCCTTCCTCTCCGACCACCCCTCAAGCCTCTCCAAGGCCTTGCTCAGCTCCTTCTGCTCTTCAGATGTTGGTGCTTTTTCAGGGTTTCATCGTTAAGCCTCTTCTCTTCCTTTTCTGTGCACTACGCCTGGGCGAGCTTATCAGCTCTCAGTCACAACTACCACAGACACATGACCAACTTCCAAACGGTGCTTCTGACTCTGTTCTCTCCTGGCCTCCAAAGCCACTTGCGTCAGACCGAACACATCCCCTGGGCACCTCCAAGTCACGTCCAAAACAAATCCATCACCTTACTGCTCTGGAACATGGCTTCCTTCTCTAGTTCCCAGACCAATGCCACACAGTCTTCTTGGTGGCCCCAGCCAAACCCCTCCTCATCCCATCCCCACAGTCAGCTGACCAGGAAGTTCTCTGGGTTTTACTTCTTAAACCTCTTTTATAAAATCAGTTAGTTAATTCATTTTTTTGGCCGCACTGTGTGGCTTGTGGGATCTTAGTTCCCTGACCGGGGATTGAACCTGGGCCCCAGCAATGAAAGCGCCAAGTCCTAACCACTGGACCACCAAGAGATTCCTTTCTTAAACCCTTCTGAATCTGTCCCCTGCTCCACAGCTACTGAGCTCAGGCTCTCATCAGGTCTCATGGGGAAACGTCAATGACTTGACACTGGTCTTCCTGCCTCTGTGTAGAGTTTCCCTTCTTTTAATTATTTTTAGTGCCGCTTTGTCTACGCTTTGTCTACAATACACATCTGAATATCTGCCTCACCAAGGCTTGGGATAAAGCCCAATCGCTCCAGCATCACTGGCCCCGGTCGCTCTTCACACTCTGTACCCCAGGCCTCCCGCCCGCTCCAGGCCCCCCACCCGCTCCAGGCATTCTGCCCCCTGTTCCTTGGAAGCTGCTGGTCCTGCTGCCTGGACTGTTCTTCCCTAGTGCTAGTGCTAAGTCGCTTCAGTCATGTCCGACTCTTTGTGACCCATGGACTGGAGCCCTCCAGGCTCCTCTGTCCATGGGATTTTCCAGGCAAGAATACTGGAGTGGGTTGTCATGCACTCTTCCAGGGAATCTTCCTGACCCAGGGATCGAACCCCTGTCTCTTCTGCCTCCTGCATAGATGGGTTCTTTACCACTAGCGCCACCTGGGATGCCAAGTCCTGTTTACCCTGAAGACTCAGCTGATCTGAGGAGCTGCCAGCACTCCTCTTCCGGGTGAACTTAGGTCTTCCAACAGGCCCCCAGCACCCTGGGCTTCCCTTCCTCAGAGCCCCACGTGCAGTCACTTACAGCAGACCCTTTTGGGGGTCTACTGGGGCTTCCCTCGTGGCTAAAGAGCCTCTTGATCAAAGTGAAAGAGGAGAGTGAAAAGTTGGCTTAAAACTCAACATTCAGAAAACTAAGATCATGGCATCCGGTCCCATCACTTCATGGCAAATAGATGGGGAAACAATGGAAACAGTGACAGACTTTATTTTTTTGGCTCCAAAATCACTGCAGATGGTGACTGCAGCCATGAAATTAAAAGACGCTTGTTCTTTGGAAGAAAAGCTATGACCAACCTAGACAGCACATTAAAAAGCAGAGATGTCACTTTGCCAACAAAGGTCCCTCTAGTCAAGGCTATGGTTTTTCCTGTGGTCATGTATGGATGTGAGAGTTGGACTATAAAGAAAGCTGAGCTGAAGAATTGATGCTTTTGAACTGTGGTGTTGGAGAAGACTCTTGAGAGTCCCTTAGACTGCAAGGAGATCCGACCAGTCCATCCTAAAGGAAATCAGTCCTGAATATTCATTGGAAGGACTGATGCTGAAGCTGAAACTTCAATCCTTTGACCACCTGATGGGAAGAACTGACTCTTTGGAAAAGACCCTGATGCTGGGAAAGACTGAAGGCAGGAGAAGGGGGTGACCAATGATGGGATGGTTGGATGGCATCACTGACTCTATGGACATGAGTTTGAGTAAACTCCAGGAGACAGATGGTAAAGAATCTGCCTGCGATGCAGGAGTAATAGGTTCGATCCCTGAGTCAGGAAGATCCTGTAGAGAAGGGAATGGCTTCCCACTCCAGTATTCTTGCCTGGAGAATTCCATGGGCAGAGAAGCCTGGCAGGCTAGAATCCATGGAGTTGCAAAGAGTTGGACACTAACACAAGCGTTAGTGAGCAACCAACACTTTCAACTTATGGTCCAGCCACTGTGCTGAGTGCTGGGAATTTGGTAAAGGTGACAGCCTACAAAAAGAACAATATTTTTTGGTCTATTTTCTCACTAGGGTATAAGTTTCTGGAGGGCAGCATCTGCTGCTTCTTTTTTTTAAAATCTCTGTATCCTAAACTCAGGCAGGAGGACAAGGGGGCAACAGAGGATGAGATGGTTGGATGGCATCACCAATTCAATGGACATGAGTTTGAGCAAGCTCCAGGAGTTGGTGATGGACAGAGAAGCCTGGTGTGCTGCCGTCCATGGGGGTGCAAAGAGTCAGACACAACTGAGCGACTAAACAACAACAACAATCCTAAATGCACAGCATGGGGCCACAGTAGGCAGGAAAGAGGGAGGGAAGAAACTGAGGTTGTTTAACCTGGAGAAGAGATTCAGACAGCTGAGATTCTAGTACTCAAACATTTGAGGAGCAGTTTTACAGAAAGGGGAATAGATGTGTGTGTTTGGGAGGGGGGGTTGGGGCCAGGGGCCAAAACAGGACCCATGGGAGAAAACAACACGTTGGCATGTCTCAGACCAACACGAGAGGAGGGGCTACCTGATGCAACAAGCTGCACCCTGTGGCAACGCAAGGCTCGACCCGAGCCCGAGCGCCTCCGGAAGCCTGTCTGGAGTCACGTGGCGAGTCACGTGGTTGGGGACTGGTCTCTCAGCTGAGTCCCCACAGCACAGGCACACCTTCAGTGATGGGGCTGTGGTCGAGTAAGCTCTTTCCATGTCTTTCCTTCAACTTTGCACTGTGTTTCGTCTTATTTTTGTATTCAGAGGCTAACAAAGGCAGGATGGGAAGTGGTGAAAGGCTCAGGTATGTACTAGTAATATAATATTGGGCAAATCAGTTAATGCCCCTGGTTCAATGTATACATCTGTAAAACAGGAGTAAATAAAAATAGTACCTGATGCAAAGAGCTGACTCACGGGAAAATACCCTGAGGCTGGGAAGGAGGAGAAGGGGGTGACCGAGGATGAGATGGCTGGATGGCATCATCGACTCAACGGACATGAGTCCGAGCAAAGTGTGGGAGACAGTAAAGGACAGGGAAGCCTGGCGTGCTGCAGTCCATGGGGTCACATAGAGCAGGACACGACAGTGACTGAACAACAAAAGCTTAAATGAACATGCCTGATACAATTAATGCTTAAAGGGACAGCAATCCCACTGATTATCAAAATGACCCTGCCAAGTTCTTCTGTTTCAGAAAGAAGCTGTGGTATAAAGACACTCTGTATTAGGCCAAGGAGCTGACCTCAGGGCCAGGATTCGAGACATCTCATATAGTATTCCTTTCGGGCATTAAAAAGAAAAGTTTTCTCCCTGATTTTTCAATCATACTAAAATGATCTGACAATAAAGGAAGTACTGTCTTCACCAAGGGAATACAAATGCTCTTTGTGAATGACATCACCTCTCCCAAAGGAATTATCTGACCAACCAGGGGAGAAGCTCAGAGCTCACACAGTCTCTAGAATAGCGCACTGCATCCTTGGCACGGGGCTCACCAGACTTAAGTATCAATCGCGAGACTTCAGAGAGGACTACGGTGCTACACCTGTCACCGTCTCAACAAGCCCTGCCAAATGCTGAGAACTCGGGGTGCTCAGGTGCCTGACCAAAACAACCCCCGAGGCCTTACAATTCTCTGACCTCCACACACCAATGACCTTCACCTTCATTCTAGCCATTCATTCACCTGGATCCTTGCAATTGGCACTTCCAGTGTTTGAAGCAAGAGACCCTGCAATTTTGATCAGGAAACTTCCTAACTGTTGATTCCGTTCACTTCCTTATTTCTACTGGGTTGGCCAAAAAGTTCATTTGGGTTTTTCCATAACATCTTACAGAAAAATCTGAATGATCTTTTTGGCCAACCCTATCACTTCATGGCAAACAGATGGGGAAAGAATGGAAACAGTGACAGAGTTTATTTTCCCAGGCTCCAAAATTACTGCAGACGGTGACTGCAGCCATGAAATTAAAAGATACCTGCTCCTTGGAAGAAAAGCTATGATAAACCTAGACAGCGTCTTAAAAAGCAGAGACATCACTTAGCCAACAAGGGTCCGTATAGTCAGTTACGGCTTTTCCACTAGTCATGGACAGATGTAAGAGTTGGACCATAAAGAAGGCTGAGCGCCTAAGAATTCATGCTTTAGAATTGTGGTGCTAGAGAAGACTCTTGAGAGTCCCTTGGACAGCAAGGAGATCCAACCAGTCCATCCTAAAGGAAATCAACCCTGAATATTCATTGGAAGGACTGATGCTGAAGCTCCAATACTTTGGTTACCTGATGAGAAGAGCTGACTCACTGGAAAAGACCCTGATGCTGGGAAAGACTGAGGGCAGCAGGAGAAGGGGGTGACAGAGGATGAGATGGTGGGGTGGTATCACTGACTCAATGGACATGAGTCTGAGCAAACTCTGGGAGATGGTGAAAAACAGGGAAGCCTGGTGTGCTGCAGTCCATGTGTTCGAAACGAGTTGGGCACAACTGAGTGACTGAGCAACAAAATACTAATACTTTTCAACCTCACGGAGTCTGACAGTCCCTGAAGCCCTCCCTAATATCTCAGGCCACTAGCTCCCTCCTGGTGATACTTCACCGTCGCCGGCCCCCTGCCACCTCTCCCCCTGGTTTATCCGCCCCTCCTGCTTTGCTAGAGGCATCTGGAATGATCCATCCAACCATCAAATTTCTCTGTTCCTGGGCTGCCAAGCTGTGCTGCAGAAAGTTGACTTGTGTCAACCCGCACCATGACAAATTTATCAGGCAGGCTCTCCCTGCTCCTCAATCTTTAAAATTTTTTTTTCATTTTCCCATTTGTTCCTGGTCGGATCCCTTCTGGATTTCCCTCTCTCCTCAAGCTCCTCCATCCTGTCATAACGCGCTCCCTCACTCTCAGCAGATGACCTGCCAACTCACTGCCTTTGGGATTTCCTTTTGAGTTCTTTCTTTTAAAGATTCAGAAGTCCATGCCTCTTAAAAGCGACCCGGGGCAGGAGTGACAAGCACAAAACATGGCCCCCGAAGAATCGTCAAGCCAGCCAGTCAGGCAGAGTGGAAGCAGAGCCTCCTTTGGACGGACAAAGTGGGAGTGGGGGTGTCGGCTGGGAACAAGTCCGCAGCTCTCCTTGCCTCTCCTCTCCCACCAAATGCGTTCTGCGGAGTTTTTGATTTTGCCCTTGTCACTTCCATTCTCCGTCAGCTCGTTGGTGCCGTGTGAGGCTGAGTGCCATCCTAAGGTGGATGGAAAGCTGATGACAGCCGGCGAGTGAGCCCCTGCCCCGGGGTGGGTGGTTTATAATCCAGATTACCCGGGGCTGCCTCCGAACGAGGAGGGACAGAACAGTAATCATTCCGGGGAGATTTGCGTGTGAGTGTGTGTGTGTATTCACTGAAGAGTCATCCCCGGATTTGGAAAATACCTGTCCAAGGTAGCAAACAAGAGGCTAGCATGTTACCGCAACTCCTGGCCATGGTGGCCAAGCTCCTTGGTGACCCAGCCCGGCTCGCTCCCCCAGGCTTGTCCCCGACTCTCTCCCTTGCCCCTTGTGTTACTCGTGATGAACCTCTTTTACTTCCTCGGGTAGACTCCTCCCTCTCACCTCTGGGCCTTCACGTCCTCCCCTCGATGACAGCTTGAACAGAACTGGGCAGGTCTGGTGCCCCTCCTATGCGCTCCCATAGCAGAGCCCCCTGAACCCACGGGATCACATTCACTCCACGGGCACTGCTGGTTTGCCTGTTCTCTTTCTACAATGTAAGCCCACGAGGGTGTAGAGATCATGTCTTGCTCTTTACCATATCCTCAAAACCTAGGATCCACCTATGCCAACGTCTCGAGACTGAGCCCTGAGAATCAAGGGTTTTGGAGGCTAAGGGAAGACTAAGATCAGTGCAGAGAAGGGGAAAGAAAGTCCCAGAGAAAATAACACTGAAAGAGGGAACAAGTCTAGACCAGAAGACCCAGAGTTGACTACTGCCTGGTTTCCCAGTGCAATGGCTCCAACTTTCAGCTCAGGGTCTTGGATAAAGAGGCCCGTGTCTCTGATGAAGCAGAAGAAACAGGTAGGAGGTTGGCCCTTTAAGACCTAGAGGATCTGCTGGCCAAGGCCAATGAGGGAATGCAGGTTCCTCTGTGTAGAGGGTTCATGTATTCCAGCTCCTTGCGGGTATCAGTGAGCCTCTCTCCTAGAGCTCTTTGGGATGGGAGTTGGGTGCTGGTCTGGTCTGCACCTTCAGCATGCTCTCCAGGCTCTTGGCCCCCATCTCCTGCTCTTTGATCTTATGACTGACCCTTGCCTGTCTTAGCCCACCCGGGACCTTCCTCCCAACCACATTTCACCAGGCCAATTCCATCCAAGTCTGCATCCAACCAGGCACTCAAACCAGCTCGAACAACCTGACTTCACCAACCAGGCACCAAACAAAGCACTGGACTCTGTGGCAGGAAGAGAAAGTGGGGAAGTGATGCAGAAAGGGTGCCCCATGGAGGCTGCAGAGCTGAATCGAGCAAAGCACACTGCCACAGATTTGCTTGTCTCATTCCAGGCAAAATGCCCAACTGGCACTGTTTTCAGAGGAATTAAGCTGCTTTTGACTTAGACTGAGGATAATCACAAGTTCCTGGAGGATAACGCTGAGAAGGGAACTGTCAGAAGAGACATTTGATCACACTTAGACCTGGTGGAGGAACGGCTGTGGGCTGCTGGTTATCTTGCCATCCAGCTGTTTGGCACAAACCCCTGCATGTGCTTCCTCTAATAGTACTTCTCATCGGGGTCTATACATCAGAATCCACAGGGGAGCTTTTCAAATATACGGAAGTGCAAGTCCCATCCCAGATCATAACCCGAATTTCTGGGGCCTAGGACTGGGGGGCCTGGGCATCTTTATCTTTGAAAAGCTCCCCTAACCCTATACTCTAATCTGAGCCCTAACCCAGGTGACTCTGAGGCATTCCCTGTTGCCATAAACCATAGCCAGGTCTCTCCTCCTGTCTAAGTTAGTGTGTCTGCCTGAGACCATTACTATTAGAGAGCAGGGCACACACATCAATACTTCTCTCTTCTCAGAAGCCACCCTAGTGCCATTTCCAACAGAATGCCCACAGAAGAGCTTGTGCCCCAGCTGACATGTTTAGAAACACTACCATCCCCACCCTGTGGGGCAACAGCCTTGGCCAATGTGCTCATGATGGCAGAGGGAACTGATGGAGGCATTTGGTGCCCACCCTCCAGAAATCACCCTTCCTCAGCGGCCCCGCAAGCTGGGGAACTAGGGTGAGGTGGCTCAGAACTGATTACTGACTGGAGTATGCAGGAATATTTTCATTCTCCTTTAGAAGAAAAAGCCCTTCACACACTGCATGGATAAGAACCTGTAGCCCTCCACTGCATTTATTTCTGGAGTGCAGTGTTCATTGTATGCTCAAAACTGAAATGAAGGTGACCAACACAGCTGAGCGCTGAAGAATTGATGCTTTTGAACTGTGGTGCTGGAGAAGACTCTTGAGAGTCCCTTGGACTGCAAGGAGATTCAACCAGTCCATTCTGAAGGAGATCAGCCCTGAGATTTCTTTGGAAGGAATGATGTTAAAGCTGAAACTCCAGTACTTTGGCCACCTCATTTAAAGAGTTGACTCATTGGAAAAGATTCTGATGCTGGGAGGGATTGGGGGCAGGAGGAGAAGGGGACGACAGAGGATGAGATGACTAGACGGCATCACTGACTTGATGGACGTGAGCCTGGGTGAACTCCAGGAGTTGGTGATGGACAGGGAGGCCTGGTGTGCTGCGGTTCATGGGGTCACAAAGAGTCAGACACGACTGCGCGACTGAACTGAACTGAACACAGGCTTGCTAAGAGGATAACACTGGAGACTGTCTTCCCCTTGGGCTCTCTGCCTATATGGGTGGCTGGCCCGCTAAGGGAGGAGGGGTGGGGTAACTTGGTGTTTGGAAGATTCCTCAGTGGCCATACGGCTCTATTCACTGAGAAATGAGAAGGAAACATTTTCCATTTTTTTTTTTTTTAACTGCACGATATTTGCTTTACAATATTGTTCTGGTTTTGGCCATACACCACCACGAATCGGTCACAGGTTACCTATGTCCCCCCCCTCTTGAACCTCCCTCGCACCTCCCAACCCGTCCCACCGCTCCCAGCACAGGGGTGAGCTCCCTGTGTCACACAGCAGCCCCACTGGCTGGCTGTTTTATGTATGGTAACGTAGATGTTTCCATGGTACTCTCCCACTGCGTCCCACTCTCTCGCTCCACACCGTGTCCACAAATCTGTTCTGTTTGCGTCTCCATTGCTGCCAGAAGGAAACATTTTTAAGAACCAAGCTATGAACCACCACCCTAAGTTCATGATTTCCATCATGGCCAATTGCCTGCCTTTATCTCACAATAACATTTTTTGTTCATCGTTGCTAGAAAAGCATGTTTTAGGACACCTAAATTCCTTAAAACTAAAATACTGTGTTATTTCGAAATAGGAAATTGTCTTTCAAATCATTCCTGGAAGGGGCCTGTCAACTTGTGTCCCATTGCTGGCAGCTACGTTTAAGATATTTTGGGTATGGAGAATGGTCCTTAACATCTAGGTGGATCCAAGGGGGCAGGGTATAGGTCAAATGATCACCACTTCCCCTAGCCTCTTTCTGAGCGCCAAATCTCAGGCTATAGAGACAGCACGGGAAGAACAGTCAAGACTTTGGATCAGGTGGGTTTTTATGGGTTCTGTGGAAGGACTGCTGGCCTCCTGAAGGAAGGGAGAACCACGTGGTGAAAAGGAACTGGAGTTGGAGTCAGAAAGCCTGGACCCATCACTGGCTGACAGAGTGTCACTGCACAAACAGTCATGCGAAGGCCACTGCACTGCACGTCAGTGTCCTCAAGTGTGAAATATCTGCCCTCCCTGTGTGAAGGTTTGTTGGAAGAATCAAATAAAATTCCAAGTGTATATATGCTCTCTATAAATTCTAAAAGAAAGTGTTTGTTAGTCGCTCAGTAGTGCCTGACTCTTTGCGACCCCATGGACTATTAACCCTCCAGACTCCTCTGTCCATGGAATGCTCCAGGCAAGAATACAGGAGTGGGTTGCCATGCCCTTCTCCAGGGGATCTTCCAGACCCAGGGATCAAACCCGGGTCTCCTGCATTGCAGGCAGATTCTTTAACAACTGAGCCACCAGGGAAGCCCCTAAAATGATGATATAATTTGAGAAATGCCAGGTTTTCCTCTGAGGACCTGGCCTATCCAGCAGTCTGCTCCTGATTCTCTCCCACATCCCTCAGCCCCTGGGATGGAGCCAGCATCATCTGGCTCTTCCCAGAGGCAGACATCTCTTCTCTGTTTCACAGCAGCTCCACTTTGGCTCTGGTGCCATTAGACTAAACAGCCTCGCCCTCTCCTCCACGTCCCACCCCTCCCCCCACACCCCTCATCCTTCAGAGATTTCCCGGGTTCACCATCACGCTCTCCATCACAAACCCCATCAAAAGTCACCCAGATGGTCCTTCCAACAACTTGGCCTCGCAGCTTCTGAACCACCTCACTGCTAGTTAACTTCTACCACCTGGTAAAGAATCTGTGTGCAATGCAGAAGGCCTGGGTTCAATTCCTGGGCTGGGAAGATCCCCTGGAGAAGGGAATGGCTCCTCTAGCCTCAAACCTCCGATACCTTCTCCAACTTTTTCACCTTCAGCTGAAGCTAAGACTTCTTGACTTTGCTAAGAAAACGGATGCAATGAAAAGGGAATTGAATCCACCCACCCCTCTGCATCTGAGCCAAGACCAATCCCTCCATGTGTGAGCTGGATCCCAAACCCTCCTGCCATCATGCTGCTAGTTTTTTTTCCATTCAAAGAAAGGCAGACTCTTAGGACCCTCTCTCCTCCTCTAGCTGGCCCCTCATTTCTCTCCTTCCCTTAAAACTCCTTCAAAGAGAGGTCTGGACTTGCTGTCTACAATATCCTTCCTTCCTATTCTCTCTTGGAACCCACACCAATCAAGGGGTTGCCCCCACCTCTCCACTGAAATGTTTCCTCCAAGGGTGGTGACCTTCCCGTTACTAAATCCCACGGCCGCTTCTCAGCGGGTCAGGTGTGCGTTTGCCGTGTTCGATCCCGCTCTTCCTTTGGCTGCGCCATGCCGCTCACCTGGTTTCCCTCCCATTTTCCAGCAGTTACTTTTCAATCTCTCTATTCTCCCCTCCAGCCTCTAAATGTTACGATGCTCAAGTTCACAGGCAAAGCCACAGTCTGCTCAAAGGAGGGTTGGAGGGCGTGGGAAGCCTCCGTTACAGCTCTCCCTTGTCCTCCCACTGTGTACTCATCACCTCGGCTCTCATTCACTGCAGCAAAACCTTTTCTCCAGTAGCTTTGCTGGTGTGACCTGAGGATGAAGGAGAGGGAACCCTGGTGGCACAGGTGGTAAAACAGATCAAGGGCAAGGGCGGCGGCCACTGTTAGACTTGGTGTTTAGGCTGAGAGCTTCAGAACGTGGTTGCCAGCCATCAGCTTTGCAACCTCCACCGAACAACCTTCCCCAGAGGTCATGTGTTGCTTCTTGAACAGGCTGGCTAACAGAGTCTAGTTAGACTCTCTCCCATGAGAGAATGGGAGAATCAGATGGGTTTTTGCAAGCTTTCTTTTTGGAACGAAGATGTTAAACTGCCTTATTAAGAAATTGAATACGAAGATGGATGTGACTACCATGAAGAGGAGAATCAAAGGTTCATTTTGTTATTTTTCCTGTGTGTGTGTGTGTGTGTAAGGGTACCAGACAGGCTTCCCATTTAAGGACTGAAAAGGATTTGCATTAGGACACTGAAGAAAACACACACACACACCAAACTTTTCTCAGCGTCACAGGGGAAAAGGCCTTCTTTCTGGGAAACGGGAAAGGCACTAGTCCGGGTGAGGGCAGAGGGACCTACTCCCCCACGGGCCTGAGTTTCCAGATCCAGTGGCGTCGGGCTGCCTCCTACCCCGGGGAGGGGCCTTCTCCTTTCAAGGCTGGGCTTTGCCTGACTCACAGTTCCAAAATCCCCTACCTCCACTCAGCCAGCAATGCCAGAAAAACATCTGCTACCCCTAACCCTCCACTTCCCCAAAGAAATGATTAAAAAGTTAAAGAAACACTTCCATATGGAAGAATCCACTCCCAACAGGTCACCACAGAGATACTTCAAACACAATAAAACAGGAAGGACTGAAAAAAAAAAAGGCAGAGAAGTTCACAGAACCCACACAATCTTTTATATATGGGGCGGGGGTGGGGGTGGGGGAAGCCACCCTGTAACTTTGCACAGTTCAGAACACCATTTGGCAATTAAATATGTCCTTAATCTGCTCGATTTGCTCATTACAGTAAAAGGTTAGAAGAATTCGAGAGTGGTGGCCAAAAATACTGCCATAATCTCTATTCCTAAAGTAAACTCACAAAGTGAATTTAACTTCTTCAACTGAAATATTTCAAAGTTGAAAGTACCACCTCCCCCTACCTAAAGACTGGCCACAGGGAAGACACGGTCACTTAAAATCAGAAGCACTTGAGTGGATGTACAGTTATCCATCCAACGAACATTTATTGGGCATCTAAACACAAGAAGGTCCGGGACCAGTCACTGGGATACAAAATGAAGCGTGACATTCAACCTACCTTTGAGGTGATTACACCACGGAAGGGACGCTGTGGTTTTCAAGCCAGAACTCAGAGCTTGCACGGGAGAAGGGACCGAATGGAAGCAGCGGGGAGAGACACACGGCCCTGGCTTGAAGTCACACAGATCCAGGATCTAGCTGTTCATAGACCTCGGCCCTGCCAAGGCTGTGTGTCATCAGACGAGGCCCCCACTGAGCCCCGGCCTCCTCAATGATAAAATGAGGTGGGAACCAGCTTCCTTGCCGGGATAATATAATGCTTAACAGAAATATACATAGGCACGCCACTAATGGTTGAAACCAGAGAGACTTTTTCCATCTCGAAGCCCTGTGACATGCTGAAAGGCTACGACTAAGAGCCTTGGGTTTCTTTAAGGCCAGAGGAGAAGGAGCAGACAGAAAATGATCTCCAAGGAGTGAAAGAAAAAGAGAAAAAGGAAAAAAAATAACACTACCAAAAGAAAAAAAAAAAAAAGAAAAATCCCACCAATACTTAGTTTAGGTGGACTAGAAATAGTGATTTTCTTTGGAGAGGGGAAAAAAACAAAAAAACAGGCAGTTCACACAGAGCTTGGCAAACCCAAGGCCGAGGGAAGCCCATCGGGAGCTTGGCAGAACGGTGACCGGGCACTTTGTTGCTCGAGGGGTAGACTGGGCCTCCCTTCCAGGAGGCTGAAGGCTGACTTCTTTGGCTACCTCCCCTGGGCCTTAAATTGCTTCCTGAGGCAAGGACCCAGCTAATGGTTTATTTACAACAGGAAGAAGCAATTACCTTGGAGAACACGGAGTCATGTACCCCACCACTAGCCAGGAGGACGGGCACTCTCCACCAATAACCCCGAAGACACACGGAGCAGCGACTGCCCCATTTAAAGACCCGGCCCCGCTCTCCTCCTCACACTGCCCTGGGAGGTGACTGCGAATCAAGCAGGAGAAAGGGAGCCCGGCCAGCCACAGCAGGCCTTGAGTCGGGAAGGTATAAAGTCATTTTTGTGTGATGCTGGGCCTTTTTGGTGAGACCCCATCGTGTCTGGGGGAAAAGCCACAACACATTCATGCGCCAAATCTAGCTCTCCCCAAAGAATGCCATCGGTCATGCTAAAACAGGGCTTCCCTGGTGGCTCGGCGGTAAAGGAGCGGCTCGCAATGCAAGAGATGTGGGTTCGATTCCCGGGTTGGGAAGATCCCCTGGAGGAGGGCATGGCAACCCACTCCAAAATTCTTGCCTGGAAACCTCCATGGACAGAGGAGCCTGGAGGGCCGTAGTCCACGGGGGTCACAAAAAGTCGGACTTTTGTGTGTGTGTGTGTGCGCTCATGACTGAGCGCACACACACACACACACACACACACACACACATACACACAGAGACACAGACACACTATGTTGAAACAAACAAAAGATCCTTGTGGATGAGTGGAACTGAGCATCAGGACAAAATCCTCAGGACTGGGAGTGCGGGGAAGCCAGGCTTGGAATGAGCACACTGCACCTTGAAACTAGAAAGTCAGATGACCCATTAGGGAAAAATCGACAGGAGTGCCAGCAGGAGAGCTGGGCTGGGGGTGAGACTAGGTAGGCAAGGTTTCTAGAAAGCCCCAGAGAGAGAACAGGAGGAAAGCTGGGAGCTCTCTATGGGAGAAGGCTGACAAAGACAATGGGAAAGAAGCCTAAGGGAATGCAGGCTGTCTGTTCTGATATTTAATATCCGAGAAGGAAAGGCAGGAGAGGTGCAAAAAGCTTAATAGTATTTGTAGTTCAAATTAAAGTGTTCAAAGCCCCGTTATAGAGCAGGGTAATGTATGCAATGACATCTGGGACTGTAATCAGCAAAGCGCTTTCAAGAGCTGCCAAAGCAAACAGCCAAATAACAAATCCACTTTACAGATCATCAATCTGGTCCCGGACTTGCCAAGGTAAATAGTACAAGGCTGAAGTTTGCTTTGCAAACCAGGGAGCTGAGAGTTTAGTGAGGCCTCGATCCAGAGCAGCACCGTTGGGCAGCACCTCTGGAGCTTTGCTCGCGTCAGGGGAGTCCGACGAGGCCGGCATCTGAGGAGAAGGCAGGCGGGGGCCACCAGAGCCCCCCTCAGTCTGCAGGCCGCCAGGGCTGCCAAGCCAGGCTGTGCCCGCTTAGGTGCCCACTCTCCAGCCCAGACTCGGGCCAGGCTAAAGTCTATAGACTTTTAAGAATAAAATCCAGCCCAGAGTTGGTTTTTTTCTCCCTTTTTCCTAGTCACTGTGAAGGGCCATGAATTTCCAACACAAGAAAGGTGTCTCTCAGAAGCCAGACGGTCTCTGCAGGAGGAGCAGCCCTGGGCAGGGGACAGGGGGCATGTGCTCCAGCTCACAGGTGCCCAGACTCCTTGCTGCTTCTGAGTCTGCAGCGGCCCTGAAGGATGGCAGGGGTTGTGTCCTGCGGGCACTGCTCAGTCTTAGAGAACAGGGGAAAGGCGTCTGGCCTTGCCTTCATTTCCACACCCAGCTGGCCTCAGCAGCCTGGAAACACAGCCGCTGTGCTCCTTTCTCTTCCACCCAAAACTGTCTTGATGCAATCTGCCTTAGTCCCTGAAGGGCAAGAGAAGGGACATTTGTAATTCCATATTTATTTGTGTGATTCTTTGTTTAATGTCTTTCCCCTCCTAGACTGGGCTAATGACTTCCTAATTGCCTAGGTCTCTGCATGAAAGTATCCCCAGGGCCCCCTGCACAGTCCAGTCCGTATGTGTGCTGTCAGACTCTCGGCAATCCCATGGGCTGCAGCCCTCTAGGCTCCTCTGTCCATGGGATTTTCTCCAGCAAGAATACCGGAGTGGGTTGCCATTTCCTCCTCCAGGGGATTTTCCCCACCCAGCGATTGAACCTGCGTCTCCTGCATTGCAGATAAGATTCTTTATCGCTGAGCCACTGGGGAACTTGAAAAGTACAGATCATGGGGATCTATCTAGTCCATAGGAGGCCCTCGATAAATATTTGGTAGCACTAAAGGCAGATGACCAATAACTACCAAGCACTGAGCACCTCGTCTGGGCAACTCATCTAAAGACAGTTTAATCCTTAACGAGAACTATATGAGCTATTACTACTATACCCACTTTCCAGATGAGAAAACCGAGGTCTATTAAGCAAAACAACCATTTAAATAAATTTCCCTCAATGTGTAACATTAATTACTTGGCGATAGGAACTCTGCTGGTAGGGATACAGCTGCTTAGATGGCCCCTACGCTTTGTGTCTCTGCATTTCTCCTAGTGTGGGGTTCAGAGAAGCAGTGAGGAAAGTATCTGTTGAATGACTAGCAAAGAAGAGTAGAGTCTGCTCTGCTTACATCTTGTTCTGGTTTTTTTGCAAGATTGCATGAAAAACCTTGAACAAACTTTTTCTGGGCTACTCAAAACCACTCTAAGTTGTTGTTCAGTCACTAAGTCAAGTCTGACTCTTCAGGGACCCCATGGACTTCAGCCTGCCAGGCTCCTCCGTCCCTGGGATTTCCCAGGCAAGAATACTGGAGTGGGTTGCCATTTCCCTCTCCAGGAGATCTTCCTGACCCAGGGATCAAACTGGCAACTCCTGCATTGGCAGGCAGATTCTTTACTGCTGAGCCAGGAAGCCCCACTATGCTAAAGACATGGGGCAAAAACAGCTGATTTGGGTGACAGGGGATGAAGGAGAGACCGTTCCGAAAAGCCAAGTGCCTTGACTGAGGACACATGGTAAGTCAGCCCTGGAAAGCAGGACTCAGCCACGAGGCCGGAGGGAACGTCCCCGCCCCACCTGAGAGGAATCCGCTGCCCTGAACTTACAGGGTTTTCATGCAAACAGACTTGACTGAAGGAAGGTTTGCCTAGGTTGACTTATTGAGAAGCAGAAATGGGCTGAAGACAATACAAGGCTACAAGAGGCGAGCAGTGATGAGTCTGAGGGAGAATGCCTTGGCCTCCTAGGACCTTCCGTGGTAACAGAGCGCCGGTGCCATCAGAGCTTCATTCTGGAGGCCGAGGTCCAGAATCGGGTCAGGCGTTTACTGGGCACTAGTGAATACTACTTGCTGCTACAATAAGTCATCCCTGTGACACTCATGCTTTCCAAAAAGGACAATTGAATAATCTCTCTGGCCCTTCTGCTATGATTTATCACGTGCAAGGCACTGGCTTGATGCTTGAATACACTCTGTATTATCCTTACGCTAAAACTCTGTAACATGGGCTTTATCATTCTGCTTTATAGACAAGGAAATTGAGGCTCAGAGAAGCTACAGAACGTGCCCAAGGTCATCCAGCTCATCCTTGTCTCCCACATGCCTTTCCGGGACTTCCAAGGAAGGATGCCCATGTTCGCCTTCCCTCAACAGCTCTCAGTGGACACAGCCTTGACAGGAGCTGAGAAATCCTTTGTCCGTGTTCCCACTGTGTCATGATCATCTGTTTACACATCTGTCTGCCTAGACTATGAGCATCTGAAGGGTGGTGAGATTGTGTCCGATTACCTTTTGGAATCTCTAGGGCTTCGGGGCCCTAGAATCTGAATCTTGAGGACTCATCAACTTACATGTTGAATTTTTATAGAGGAACACATTGATAAGTGTGAGCATGCATGCTGACCTCATATCTCAATCAGGGAAACCAAGGACCGGAAAGGTTCAGGAACTCAATAAAGTTGTATAGCTATTCTAGTGGGCATAAAAGGGGCTCCTGGGCTTGGGGAGGAAGTAAGAGCTGGCATGACGGTGTGGTATGCATGGGATTGGTGAGGGTTGGGGCAGCAGGGTGTGGGCTGACAGGCCTACTTGGCTCGCAAAATACCTCCATTTTGACCAGGGTCTGGCTTGAGGTCATAGACAACTACTATTGCCTGATGAGAATGGGTACCCTCTGAAGACTACAGGTCATGTACAAAGCCCTCTGAAGATAGAGCTTTTTCTGTCCTCAGAGCAGCAGTGTCTGACAGAATCTTTGAGGGTCCCTGGGCAGTGACTGTGCATGTTCTTCTCACAAGGATTTCATCTTTCTGCTTAAACGGGCTTCTCGCCTGACCCAGATGCCAACCAACGTGCAGAGATCGGCCTGAGGTGTCACCAGGAAGACAGGAAGAGCCTTGTAAAAGCACCTTGATGAGGCTAACACAGAAAGGCTTGAGGAGACCCTAGGCAGCAGCCTGCAGTTTTGGGGGAGGACAGAATTCTAGAAAAGAGCTCTGAATCTGGAGTTAAGAGGCCAGGATTTGGTCCTGGCCCTGCCTCTTACCAAGCAACAAGACTTCTCTGTATTTCGAGGAGACAATTCCTACTTCAGAGGGTGGCTGTAGGGATTAATAAAGGTATTGACTCTGAAAGAACTTTGTAAAACTGTAACATGCCTTTCACGTGAAGTTTCTTCTTCTACTGTCAAATGGTTCCCCTTTCTTCAATCTGCAACCATGAACTCTACCCAACACAAACATAAACCCCGCCCTATCACAATGGGCAAGGGTTCCATCCTGCTGGGGAAGGAAGTGGATTTCTAGGACGGTGAAGGGAGCTGAGAAGAGGAGGCTGGTAGTCAGAGCAGGGAGCTCGAGGCCTAGAGGGCTCCCGACTTGAGCGCCACACGGAGCGGCTAGCAGCCCGGTATGCTGCAGGCCCGCCGTCCTGGTGAGACTCCGCTCCGGGGGGGTCACCAGTCAGTATCTGTTCAAAGAACCGCTTCTTCTCACACCCCACTCGACTCCAAAGAGAAGCCCATCTAGGTTCCTCTTCACAGAGCCTTTCCAGAGAGAGGAGGCCTCACAGGGACTGCCCTCTTCAGAGAGCCGGCCAGTGGCCCAGCTCCAGGGCCCGGCGGGCTGGGCGTCAACTCGCCGCGTTTGTCTGAGGCAGCCTCACCCTCTCATGGGAGGTCGAGACACACATGCCAAACCAGACACACATATGGAGAAGATTAGCCTGACCTACGTGCAAACGAGGCAGACCCGCACAGGAGGGTCCATGCAAACGGCTGGCTTGGTACAAACCGAAAAAAAAAGTGCACCACCCAAGCCCATGGTGGGCTAAGTTACGGGCAGATAAAGCTCTTGTCGGCCCTGGTGATGGGCTGAGGGTTCAGAAGGAGAGTCGCTTCGGGTCAATAAACACAGGCTGTACAGACATGACAAGCCCACGTGGGACAGAAATGACAGTCATGGCGCTGAAATGTGCTCCTTGTTCATGGGTTTCTTGACAGGAATCCCCTTCCATTTTCCTCGAGGAGTGGGATGTAAGAAGGGTTGTATTATTTGGACCGTTCCTTTTTGCCAAGGTGGGCAGTCAGGGCATTCTAGAATAGAAGGGGAGGGGCCGCTCAACGCTTTCCAACCTGTCCCCAGCCCCAGGAAATTCCAGAAGCTCCAGCGTTCGCTGTCAGAAAGTGACCCAGAGAATAGGATGTTCTGGTACCAAACAAGCCAGTGGGATTGTCAAACACCTTTAGAAAGAGGCAATTTCTCTGGCTATCAGCAGGAACCTTTGAAAACTCCCTAATGAGCCCACCTCTCACGTCCAGCCTTCACTATCTCCACCTCTTTGTCCTGGTTGTTCTAGGGGCTGCTGCTGCTCCATGGATATTTCTCTTGCGTTTCAGAAAGTCTGGAAGCTCCTGGAAGGCAGGATAAAGTCTGCTTCTCTCACCTCTACCACACCCAGCACTTGTAGGAGGCTGTCAAAGACGAACACACGTGGAAAACCTCCTCTGTGCCTGGCACCGTGGCTTCAGGGACCATTGGGGAGATGGCAGAATTGTTTCAGCCGTGACTGTAGCAGGTCAAAGCTATCGGGGACTGCTCAGCACCAGCTGCTGATCTTGCAAATGAGGAAACTGAGGTCCAGAAAGGGAATATTAGGTGTCCTCTGGGTACTCATCAGCTTGTGTTACTGATGACTGACCAGGCAGGCTGGGGGACTCTCTTTGGGGCTGACTTTTGAGAAGCTGTAGGGTCATCGGTTCAGCCAACTGGCCACAGATTCATGTGTCTGCCACCTACCCCACTCCCCCACGCCCATAAAGACCTTCTGCTGAGGGGAACAGCTTGCTGCCTAGTCGATTAAGGTGTGCCTTTGGGAGCCGAGGACAATTTAGGAATGAATACTGCTCACGGGACATTCCCCCCAACTTGTGAAAAGAAGCTAGAAATTTCAGGAACTTCCTTCATTGAACTGAAGGCTTTGCAACTGGGAAGACACCTCAGGGCATCCAGACCTAATTCTGTACCGCACTTATTTGTTTCCCTGGCAATTTCTGCCCCTCAACAGTAAGTTGCTTCAGGGCAGAGACGGTATCTTATTCACTCTCTCCACTAGGCATCTCCAGGGCCCAATGATGGTTGATTACAGGAGATTGTCAAGAAATGCTCATCAAACCAACATTCTGAACTTGATAACAGGGAGCAGCCTCCTAGAAGAGTTGGCCCTTGAGCATGGTCTTGCAGGACCCTGGTGGCTCAGTGGCCAAGAACTTGCCTGCCGATGCAGGAGATGCGGGTTCGATCCCTGGGTTGGGAAGATCCCCTGGAGAAAGGCATGACAACCCACTCCAGTAATTCTTGCTTGGGAAAGCCCACAGACAGAGGAGCCTGGCGGGCTACGGTTCATGGGGTCACAAAAGAGTGGGATTTGACTAAACGATGACAACAACTTGCAGGATCCACAAGCAAGTGTGGCTGAGTCACATAGGTGAGCCTCGAGGAAGAGAAAGTAGGAGTAAAGAGATCTTCCTGATCACCACCCAGTAGGCACTCCTGGCCCCTCACTTCTTCTTATAAAAAATCTTC
Source organism: Bos grunniens (assembly GCF_055505025.1). Classification (NCBI taxonomy): domain Eukaryota; kingdom Metazoa; phylum Chordata; class Mammalia; order Artiodactyla; family Bovidae; genus Bos; species Bos grunniens. Next base: position 51,728,149 of record NC_141183.1, on the reverse strand, counting down.
ACTCTCATTTCCAACTAGAAAAGTCATACATGTTTTTACTGCAAAATATATATACATAAAACCTCATAAAAGTGAAAATTCTTTTTTTTAACTTCTCCAGATAACTACTATTAACATATTTTTGGTTTCTTTGCTAGCAATAAAATGGTATTACACACACTGCTTTTCAACTGCTTTTTGTAAAGTCTAACAGTGTTCTTCTTCATACCTACCTGCTATTGCTATGATATGTGCACACTCAAATTTACTGCTACCCACACGTATATTGATCGACAGCTGTGTTACTTATTAATAGTTTTTCTTTGCTATTACAACAGCACTTTTTCCTGTACCTTACTAATTTTACTGATATTTTTATAGGATAAATTCCTAGAAGATAAATGGCTAGGTCAAAATGACTGAACTGTTAATATGTATATGGTTACCACCAAACTGCCTTCCAGAAAGGGTGACCCAGTTTTACATGCCACTGCCAGGGTCTGAACAAGCACTGCAAGCAGGAAGCAGAGTCAGTGCCTCCTGCCGAAATGCTGTGAACGGATCTGTGGCCCTCGCCTCCACCTGAGTTCCTGGGTCAGTTCCCTCATTCTCTATGGGCTCCGCTGCCTCATCGCTACACCCTGCACACTTGGCTGTCATCTAACTCTCAACACAGTCTCATCGCACTTCTCCAAAATCATGAATATTTACATTTATTATATTAATTTGTAAATGTCTCCCAGCCTCTCCAAATAGATCTGGGGCTGCCTCAAGGGAGAGAAGATCTCTATTTCCACCCTTTATCATCTCCCAATCTCTCTCCCCATCCTTCTCCAAAGTAACACCAAGCCCAAACATCTCTTCTGTGCTGAAGACCCATAGATTCCACTCCCCACAAGTGGAGTCCACATCTTGACATCTCCATAAAAGCTCAAGTCGGAGCTGACTTCTCCACGTGACTGGCGACTTATAGTGAATGAAGTAAAAAGAGTAAAATAAGTCAGAAAACTGGGGAGCAGCCTTAACATCTTTTCTTCTCTCATTCATACTGATTCGATCACAAAGTCCTCTGACTGTATGTCCTAAATATTACTGCTGTCTGCCTGCTTCATTTTGTTACCGAGACCAGCCTAATCCATCCCATCACCTCCTACTGGACTTCTGTAGAAGTCGGTTTTCCAGCGTGATCTTTTCAAAACTCATACATGATCCTATCACTTTCTGATGAAAATATATTTCCTGTTGCCATGGGGTCGCAAAGAGTGAGACACGACTGAGCGACTCCCACTTTCACTTTTAGGAGGAGACTCAAATCCTTCCCGTGAGCAGCTAGACCCCATAGCCTTACTCGTGCTATTTTCCGCCCTCTCCTCCCTTGAACACTGAGTTATAGCCACAAAGGACCTCTTTCTTTCTTTTTCAAGTTAATTTGTATTTGAGTGGAGTTTATTTATACTGTTGTGTTAGTTTCTGCTGTACAGCAAAGTGATTCAGTTATACATAGGCACTCTTTTTAGATTCTTTTCCCATATAAGTCACTACAGAGTGCTGAGCGGAGTTCTCTGTGCTATACAGGAAGTCCTCATTAGTAATCTATTTAATATATAATAGCGTGAATATGTCAATTTCAGTCTCCCATCTTATCCCTGCCGCCCCACTTCTCCCTTGGAAACCCTGAGTTTGTTTTCTATATCCACACAGGCCCTCTTTCACCTTGACCACTCCCCTCTTATACCCCTGCCCTCTTGGCTGACTTAACTCACCCCCCCTAGGGCTTAGCCTCAATGTGACTTCTCAGGAAAAACTCTCCCCAAATAGCTCTTTCAGATGCTCTCCGACCACGTGGAATGCCTCCTTCGTAAGACTTCACACAATTTGTAATCATGTTTATTTGGGAGTCTATTTGATTAATGTCTCCTTCCCTCCCTAGACCATAGACTTCACAAGCCCCATTGTGTCCAAGCTCAGTGCATTTGACAGCACACACAGCGGCATTGAAGAGCCATTTGATGGATGATGAACTAATGAATGGCGGGTGCTCAGGCACATTTGACAACACGATTTCTCAATTCTTTTCTGTCAAGGTCTCCTCACTGGCTATTTTAGCCAGATTTAATCAGACACTGTGAGTCTTTTCGTGGGAGAAGCACTCAGCCTGACTGTTCCCAGATGACAGTCCCTAGGGACCACCCTACACTGTTTATCCTACTACAGAGACCAGCAGAAATGGAGACGCTCTTTTCAAAAACACCTCCTAGAAAGAGCCCCTGCTTTGGGGAGTTGGCCCATCTCTCTCTCTCTCGCCAGTCAGGCCTGTTACTCCTGGAATCCAGCCAGACACTTTTTGCAAAAGAACCCCTGTCACTTTAAGATTTTAGTCCCTTGCTTGGGCCATATATCAGTGTTCCTTGCTGCAGTGGCTATGCTGCCTGCTGTTCAAATTTGTCCAATTAGACACAGCCCCATGGGGTGGAATTCAGTGTGAAATCTGCCTGCCACTGACCAAGAATGAATTGGTGTCAAAGCTCCTCCTTTGCTAGGCAAAGCCCACAGGGAGCCCAACACAAGTCTTCCCCAGAGATGGCTCACCGCCCTTGGGCAGTGCCCAGTGCCCTGAGGCTGAGGGTCATCCTTCCCACCCCAGTGACACCCGAGGACTGAACAGGGCAGGGTGGGGAGGGGCAACGCTGCTGGGGCAGGTGTGGGATGGGGTGGAGGCTGGGGGGAAGCACCAACAGACACAAAAAGGTATGGCTCAGAGTTCCTTGTCATCGCTATTCAAACAGCACAGAAAGCAGGATTCTCTCCCTCCCTGAACACAACTAAGCTACAGCCTATGTCCTGAGCTGTGGTCCGCGGAGACACAAACACTCAGCCTCTGAACAGTGACGCAGTGGGTGGTGGGAAGAGGGATGGGGTGCTTCCAAAGCACAGGCAAGGGATTTCCCTGGTGGTCCAGGGGTTAAGAATTCACCTTGTAATGCAGGGGACGTGGGTTTGATCCCTGGTCTGGGAAGAGCCCACATGCCGCAGATCAACTAAACCCACAAGCTGCCAGCCTCTGAGCCTGAGCACCGCAATGAGAGTTCTGTGTGCTGCAATGAAACCCGCGTGCTGAAGCTAAGACCTGACACAGCCAAACAAATATTGTAAAGTAGATAACCAATGGAAATTTGCTGTGTGACTCAGGGAACTCAAACTGGAGCTCTGTAACAACCTAGAGGGGAGGGAAAGGGTGGGAGGTGGGAAGAGATCCAAGAGGGAGGGGACATATGTGTACCTATGGCTAATCGAGGTATGGCAGAAACCAAACCAATATTGTAAAGCAATCATCCTTCAATTAAAAATAATTAAAAAAATAAAAAAAATAAAGCACAAGCAAAGTGCTCATGAAACCATGGAAATGAGTTTCAAGGTAACAATTTTGAACAAAAACCCTCCTTTGCAGTCAGTCTCTAACTTATTTTTCAAATGTTTTTAAATTTCTTCTCGAGAAGCTCAAACTTTTAAAAACTTAAGAAATTCTTAGGATAGTAGACGTTTGAACATGGAGAGACTTCAGAGGTCATCTCATCTACATCCTTATTTTCTACACGAAGCGCCTGAGATGAGGGAGAGGAAGTGACATAGCCAGGATCATACAGTCAGTCGCTAGCAGGGCGGGAAGCCAGGCTGCTGACTCTGAGCTGGGTTCCTGCCTTCCTGTTCAGTGCTGCCTTCCTTTCTGGGCTATTCCAGTTTGCTTTTTAACACATGGGCAATGCTGAGTCAGGACATACAGTACTCATGAACCCGTAGTATATGGAGTTGGGATATATTAGAACTGAGATTATTTACATATATCATAAATATATAAATACATGTATTTGTTATACATACATATTTGATCCCAGTGCTAGTTTCCTCTACATGATCAATCCACACAGGATCTGTGCTGTGGGCTTCAGTTTCATCAATGTGTAAAGGAAGTTGGGGGCTATGAGTATTCCAAGGCTCCCTTCATCTCTCATTCATTCCTTCACTCATTGAAACATTTTCTGAGTGCTTAGCAGGAGTCAGCCACTGGGGACACAGAGATAAGGGAGGAGTCTTCAGACTCCCCTGGTGGCTCAGATGGTAAAGAATCTGCCTGCAAAGCAGGAGACCTGGGTTTAATGCCTGGGTTGGGAAGATCCCCTGGAGAAGGGAATGGCTACCCACTCCTGTATTCCTGCCTGCAGAATTCCATGGACAGAGAAGCCTGGCGGACTACAGTCCATGGGGTCACAAAGAGTTGGACACAACTGAGCAACTAACATTCGGGACTTCCCTGGTGGTCCAGGGGATAAGAAGCTGCCTTCTAATGCAGGGGACACGGGTTCGATCCCTGGTTGGGAAACTAAGATGCCATATGTCCCAGGGCAACTAAGATCATGCACTGCAATTAGGGGGAAGTCCGTGCACAACAGATTCCCACGTGTGCCGCAACTCAGATCTGACGCAGCCAGATAAACAGATACTTAAATTTAAGAAAGAGAGGAGGAGTCCTGACAGGAAGAGAGGGCCACAGAAGGCCCCACGTGCTAAGTGCTCTAGCAGATGCCCGTGCCCTGGGAACACAGAGGAAGGAGGCTCGAGCTGAAGCAGTATCAGAATTCCTCCTGGAAGCTGGGGTGAGCATGGTGAAAGCACCCCCAAACACTTCACAGACCCTAGCAGCTCGAATCCTGTCTCCCACCCAAGCCTTGACAGTGAGTTATCATCTCCAGGAAGAACGTACAGATGAGAAGGGGATAGGTTAGTCTGGGAAAGAGGAAGAACAGACAGCCCACGAACCCACACAGGGGACCGGGGGGCCCGAGGAAAAGCAGAGCTGTTGGATAGCTTACGAGCAGCGGAGCACAGCAGCTGGGCCCCGCCTGCTTCCTGGGGATTCTGCACCGTGGTGATGAATGGTCTCTGGGTCCTCACAGGGAAGAGGGGGCTACTCAGGAAACCTCGACCCACCTTTTGACTGAGAAGCCATATGGAGGAAGGAAGTGCAGAGTGCGTTCACCAGTCCCTGCCCAAACTCACCCCCTCCACAACCCTCAAGTGAATAATTTTATGAACATCTAAGATTTTTTTTTTGGTGGGGAGGGGGGCACACCATGCAGCTTATGTGATCTTAGTTCCCCCATCAGGGATCAAACCTGGGTCCACGCAGCATGGCGTCTTAACCAATGGACTGCCAGGGAATTACCTAAGATCCTGCTGAAAGCACTGGACATTATCAACTGACTTTCTCCTCCACACTAGTCTTCCAAGGTACGAAGGATTTGTTTCATTGCTTCATTTTACAGGAACGGAAAATGCAAGGCAGTTCAGGGCCAGTGTCTCTATGGCTTTCTAGGGAGTGTCAGAGCTGAGGCTGGGACCCAGGGCTAGGACTCCCTGACGCCAAATTCTCACTGCATTACTTATTTTCATGTGTAGTGGAGGGTTCCACATATATTCATATTTAACCAGTGAGATTTCAGAGGGAAAAATAATCAGAATGGGTTATAAATGAGTCCTTCCCCCTGGGGAAGTTTGGGCTCTAGACAAAAGTCTTCTCATCTTTAAAAGACTCCCTTTTGTGAAATGAACAATCTGGCCCGTGGTCATCAGCTGTCTAAAAGACTGCTGGGTTACAGCGAATTTCCCCATGTGATGTTAAATCCATGTGACCATTATCCTTTTTCTTTTTTTTTAAAAACCAACGGCTAAGCAGCTCAATCAAATTAATTGTGGTGCTTTCAAAAGGCATCAAAATAGCCAAGACTCTCCCCTCGCCCCAAAAAAGGAAGGCGCCTTGTTTTCAGGAAAAGATGTAAAGTCCTCACTCTAGAGTACTCAAACAGATATTCATTCCATGACAAATCCTCCTTTTCTCCCAGAGCATTTTTTTTTTTAAAGAAAGACTTAAAAATATCAACACCAATAATGAGACTATATTCTCAGCTTACTTCTGGCCAAATTTTATTTTCAGCTTTGAGTAACTGGGAGTTCTTTATGGCAAAGGACAAAGAAACAGGAGGCTGGAAAAACCTCATTAAAGAGCTAAGCAACACAACTCACTTGTTTGAAATGAAGTGGAGGCCAGAGAGAGGGAGGAGAAAGGGAAGCAGGGAGGGAGGCATGGCAAGGCCATGCACTTGGCCAAGCCTTGGGCCTGCAGAAATGTCCCGGCCAAATCGTGGCTGAGTTACAACTTCCCTCTTAAGAGGATGGCCGAAGGCTTGGAGGGTGGGTGTAACCCCAGGAGGCAGTCCTGGTCCTCAGCGAGAATGAGGAGAGGAAAGAATCCTTTCTTTCTGCTCCTATAAACTGCTCGGTTTGGCAGCTCTCCTAAAACAGAACCTTCCAGAGACTAGCATTTTCCCTCAGAGGGAGTCCCTTGCCATTTGCCTGGGTTTTACAATGAGCAAAGCGCCTTCACAAGTGCGCTCACTCTTTTTAAAAAATGTTTATTTTATATGGGGTCGCAAAGAGTTGGACACGATTTAGAGACTCAACAGCAACAACAACGAATGAACTTGTGGTCACCAGGGGAGAAGGGAGGTGGTCGACGGGCTGGGGGTCTGTGATGGGCACGTACACACGCTATGTTTCAAACAGGGAGAGGAGCTGGGCGAGGAGACATCTAAGTCCATCTCTCAGTGACAACCAGCATCTTTCTTTTTCTGCTACTGCTCCGTCCTGCCTTGGATTAGTGAAGTGCGGCCATTTAATTTCATGCCACATCTATCCAGAAAACTGGACGCTAGAAGGAAGCTGAGAGTCTACTTTAAACAAATAAGCAGAAAAGGGAAAATGGAAATACCACATGTTTAGTTGTGTCTTTAAAGCTCATAAGAAAAAAGGCTAGATGTAAGGATTCAGAAGACTTAAATTCTAGTCTGTAACTTACCTATCATATAATGTGGGAAAATCTTAAATTCTCTACGCCTTTTTTTTTATCTTTAAAATGAACTAATAATAATAATCCCTGCCTATATCACCACATGCTTTAAGGTTCATCTGAGATAACATCTTTGACAGCTTTCTGTAAATGTTAGAGCATTATACACCTATGATATATTATTATTATCATGACTGAAGAGCTTATTACACACGTCTCAAGCAGATTGAAGAAATCCTCTTTGCCTATTAAGAAAACATGTGAAACATCCAAAGCAAATATTAGAAAACGTCTAATTATATCCTCTGGGTCCTGTCACTACGGCAGGTGAATTCTTATGACTTAAGAAAAGTAAAAGGACTGGGCTGAAAAAAGAACCCGTAGTCACATATTTTCTTTCTTCAGTGTGCCCTGGAGGAGAGTCAGGGACACGTGAGGAACCCAGATCTTTTCAGTCTAAGTGTAGCTGTCTAGGAAGAGACTGATGCAGAAATCAAAACTGGGTTTTAGAGTCAAAGTGACCCGAGAGCATGAGATGGTCAATAGCATCACTGCCTCAATGGACATGGATCTGAGCAAACTCTGGGAGACAGTGGAGGACCGAAGAACCTGGTGGGCAACCGTCCACAGGGTTGCAAGGAGTCGAACACGACTTAGTGACTGAACAAGTAACAATGACAATCCGAGTTCAGGTTCGAGCTCTGCCAAAGCCTACCCATGACCCTGGAGCAATTTACTTCACCTCTTCAGGCTTTGGATACTAATCTGAAAAATGAAGACGAGAATATTTATTTGTGTAGAGTTGCCGTAAGGATTTGGAATTTTGTATACAAATTTTGTATGGCCTGTAGCAGACGTTCATTGTATAAGTCATCTTGCATTTTACGTATTTCCTAAAAGGTCATAAAATTCTACTGGCTTGCTGAAGGAGGTCGCTATGAGAGAAGGAACGTAAAGACACCAGTATGGGAGCGTGGAAAACCCAGGCTTTGAAGGTTTGAGACTAGCTGTGAGAGCATGCGCCGGGAACAGCCCAACGCCCTCATCTGTAACACAGGCCAAGCACTATATTGTCCGTATGAAGACTACAAAACCCAAACTAGGAAAAACTCTACCATGTCAAGCATATAAAAAAGGACCAATAAATATCAGTCACGGGGCACAATTCATTTCCTCAATTCATCCCTTTTGAGTTCACTATGTCTGAAATTTCCCTGTGTAGCTACCATAAACATGTTATATAGACGTTTCTATTTCCTTGGCTGTTTCTTTTGGCCCATGTGGAAAGGTATATATGTACAAAAGTGGCCAATTATTTTTTCCTGGCCCATCACGTAGAAAATGTCTTGGTTTTTTCTTCTTTGGGCAAACATTTGGAATCTTGGATATAAAATAAGAGACAGCTTTGGTATAACAAGAGTGTAACATTTAACCGAGTGTAACAAGCGTATTTAGATAGTAAACATCAGACATAAAAGTGTGTCTCGTGAGCCTCAGATGTTGTCCCGTCTGCTCTCCTTTCCTATTCTTCCTGCCTCCATCCTTGGCCTCTTGTGCTCTAGGACAGCTCTGAACACACCTTTGCTGCCATATCTGTTCTCACAATCTCATCCAAAAATGCCTCTCCTCTCTCAATTCCCAGCTGATGTACTTATCATCTTATAAGAAGACCTTAACTCCATCAGCTTAGCTGAACCAGCTCTCATTTCTAATATTCTTAGAGTAGTTGATGAATAAACGTATGTCTACTTGCTACTTCTATACTGGAAGAAGAAAACTGAAGGCTAGAAAACCAGCAGAAATATACTTTTTCCTACGGAAAATTTCTCATAATAAATGCATAGGGAAAAAAATGTTTTCTGAAAATTACGAGTTCAGTCTGAAAAAGACATTTGAAATCCACCTTCAAAGATACACACTACTTTTCATTTTAATGGAATTATAGCTATTTATAGTCTGCCTAACGACTAAACAGAGATACAGTACAGACAAGAGAGGAAAAAGAAATTACTTCAGTCAATGTCAGAATGACAAGCCATCAAAAATCTGTGGTTTATTAAGAAAAGAAAAAAAAAAGGAGATCTCCTAAACAGATCTGGATGGCCCAGCAAACTTCTGAATTTAATCTTGTGATACACTGTAACGACAAAAGGCCTCTACGGCATAGCAGGCAAATTTATAAGCATATGATCAATACATTTGACATATTATTTAATTATAAACTCTAGTGACAGAGACAATATGAAAACCTAGCGTCAACATTCTGACAGCAGAATAAATAAATAGATATAATTATTCCTCATACTAATCCCAGAAGAATTGTAAATTATCAGGCCAGACTGTAGATCTGAGTTCTAAGGTTTCCTTAATGTGATAGAGTTTGATGTAGGGGGTGTCATATCACCAATATCATGCCTTTTTATTAGAATGAAAAGGTCTCTGAGGATTTCAGGTTCAAATGGTCAGAACAACTCCAGGTTCTCTCCATGTTATTAGTATTCCCCGATCACAGCTTCCTACTGGGATACACACATGGAGAACTATGGGGAGGGAAGAAGGCTAGAGGCAGAGGCAGGAGCCGAGAATCACTACTGTTGCTGTTGTTCAGTCGCTCAGTCGTGTCTGACTCTTTGCAACCCCGTGAACTGCAGCACACCAGGCTTCCCTGTCCTTCACCACCTCCCAGAGTTCGCTCACACTCATGTCCACTGAGTTGGTGATGCCATCTATCCATCTCATTCTCTGTCGCCCCCTTCTCCTCCTGCCCTCCTCCTTCCCCAAATCTGGGTCTTTTCCAATGAGTCAGTTCTTTGCATCAGGTGGCCAAAACACTGGACAATCAACTGTGCATGCTCTGGATCCTGGAATCTCGACCGGGAGGCGGAAGCCCTTACCCATCATTTCACAGAGCAGGACAATGAGAACCAGAGAAAAGGATGGACGTGCTCAAGGTCACAGGGCTTCCTGGCAGAATCAAGTCCAAGCCCAAGGCTCACGATGTATAGTACAAAGCTCTTTCTCTATTCCGGGTGAGAAAGCAATTGCCGAGGTGGTCAGCTAGAACATGGCCAATATAGCCATAGCTGTTATCGTACCAACAGAATGAACGCACTTTCCAGCGAGGGCCAAGAGAAATGACAGTTAACATTTAACATTATGGGACCAACTTCAAAGGCACTCCAGCTGGACTCTAATGATGGGAGATGAAACTGCTAACATTAGCAGGAAGTTGCAGGTGGACAACTTGGACTGGAAATAGCACACACGTCCTCAGGGCAGGAGTGCTCTGCGGAAACCCCACACAAGGCCGCCGCCTCACTGGCAGGGTGGGGAAATACGGGAAGTAACCTTCTGTCTGTCCATGGTTCAACATGTTATTAAGCTGTTCATTTCTCATTAACGCTAGAAACAGTCACATTTGCCATTTAGTGGAGGGTGTGGCTGCCGATGACAATATGAAAGGGAGATGGTGCTGCTGGGTTGGCGTCAAGAAAGACTGTTATTTTTGTTACAAGGAGAGGAGACAGCTGCTGCTTGGGGGCCACCAATGAACAGAGATTGGACACTGCAGATCCTGGAGCCTTAGGAGGGAAGTTCCAATGTAGAAAGGTCAGTTCATTCTGGAATCTCTACTCTTGCCTCAGAAAAGGGCAGAATTCACCTGTAGAACCCTTGCTAACTTTTAGCCACAGAGAGTCTCTTGAATGAAGGGTTGATTCCACCTACCAGGGAAACAGTCCATTCTTTTTCTAGCAGATTCTAGTCCCTTCCAGCCAGTGTTCTGGTCCCCAGTATGATGATGGATGAAGAGGAGGAGAGGAGCAGGACAGAGCTCTGGCAGCACAGGGGGGCGGTCTCTGCCCTGGTGTCCCATACATCCCGAGATGCCCCAAACACGAACACTACCCAGGCTGTCCCTCCACCACTGGGTTTGACTTGTCAGGCCTGCAGAGCCATCCTGGTCAGGGCAATCTGGCATGTTCCACCTGGTTCCTCCCACCTTCAGACCTCATCCAGGTTCTTGGCCCGAGTCTGCCCACAGGTAGGTGGAGGGGAGAAGATGGGCCTCAGGTCCCCCTGGCAGGCTGTGCCTGCTCCAGGCTTCTGTCCCCTCCCCAAGGAAAGAGTCCCAGGGATATTCATGCACTGGATCCCTGCCTTGAGCAGGGTCAGCTGTCCAGGAACAAGACTGGGTCTCACTCTGCCACTCACTGTTTCCCCACCCAACTCAGCAGAGTCTTGCTGGATTCTCAAAGTGCTACTGAGGCCCCACTGCCAGCTGCCCCTGCTGCTGCTGCTGTCCCACCAGCCCAGACGTCTGCATGGGGCTGTTTCCTAGAACCCCCATCACTCCATGATGCCAGGAGTGGCACCTCCCTGGTCCACGGCCCAAACACCAGAACCACCCAGTTGATCAGGACTAATTCTCAGCACAGGCCCATGAACAAGCAGGCGTTTGAGAAAGGCCATTTGCTGATAAGGAAAATAACACCATCCACAGATGAATGAATGAAAGCGCCGGACCTGTTATCCAGGCAGTGTTGCCTTTATGTCATTTTATTACATCCTATTATATATGGCATCTGGGGGTGCGTTCTGGAGAAGAGTTCTCTCCCTCACTGGTCCATCAGCTTTGTCCTGAGTTAGTGAGGGTGGCAGGGAAACGTGGAGCAGAGGCTTTAAAAGCCGAGCAATGAAATGCACAAACTGATCAAACACCTGGGCGGTGGTGGGGGGGCGGGGACAGCTAAACATAATACAGGATATAATATATACATGTGCGTATGTTAAATTCAGAGAGAAGACATAACTCTTTAGAAACCTGAAATTTTTTGGAATAGAAAGCAGTGAAAGATGAGCACATATGATAGTCATCTTGGACTTGTGTTACCAGTCTCCAGGGTCTGATAGCATCATCAGTGCCTGTTGTGAGAAAGGAATCTTGGTTCCCACTGTAGCACTTCCAGAAAAGGACTGGCCATGGCCAGAGTTCGCTTCTTACACCAATCGATCGAATACATGAAGAATTCCTTAGGGGAAGAGAGCTAAACATAATTTAAGTCGAAACTGTTAATTTAATAAACCTAAATGGCAGGAATTGTTGGCTATTACCCTGAGGAATTGAGCACAGCACATGCAGGGTTGCGTGTGAGCCTGAGTAGGTGTTTGAGAAGAGGGCCATGCCATTCGCACTGCCTGGACTTCTTTTCTGAAGAGTTTGCCTTTTCTGTTTATTTCCTCCTTTTCCTTCCCTCCCTCTCTCCCTCCTTTATTTCTTGGATCAAACAGTCAGTATGTACAGCTCTGGGCCCCTATCATTGCTGCTCTGAGAATGATATCCTAGGCTCCTCTCCCAAATGGCTCCCATTCAGCACATATTTACTGAGTGCCTGCTATAGATCAGACAGGACTCAAAGCACCAGAGCATCCCCAATGGAAAGATAAAAGTCCCACCCATGAAGAAGTGACAGAGGAACCGAAGGGGAGATGATGGAGGGGGAGTTAGGATACTGGACACGGGAGGGATTTCCTTGGTAGCCCGGTGCTTAAGACTCTGCCCTTCCACTGCAGGGGTTTGATCCCTGGTTGGGGAACTATGATCCCGCAAGCTGCACAGTTTGGCCAAAAGAAAAAAGAAAAAGATACTGGCCATGGGAAACACTGAGCTTACTGAGGGGTGAGGGACAAAGTTGTGCAAAAAGTCCTGCCACTTGAGGTGGCTCATTTTTCTTTTTTAAAACAATTTATTATTTTTTTTTAAATTGAAGGATAATTACTCAGCCATATTGTGTGGGTTTCTGCCAAACATCAATGTGAATCAGCCACAGGTATACCGATGTCCCCTCCGTACTGAATGCCCCTCCCACCTTCCTGAAGCGGCTCTTGGAGGAGGGCCAGGTGACATCTGGCTGACAGCAAGGAAGAGGAGGAAGGTGAGGGGCCGAGGAAGGGGACATCCTGGCGGGAGCAACGGCAAAGGGGTGGAAGACTGGGGTCAGGGAACGACTAGCCGTTTGGCCTGTTCCGAACCCAGGCCCCACATGGGGGGAGCAGGGGTGTGGCTGGAGAGTGGGGCTTTGGGAGGCTTGCTGGAGCACCCGGCCCGTCATCCTGGCGCTGCCGTTAATGGGCAATGCGGTGCTGCCCATCCTACGGGCTTCTCTGCTCTGAGGTGAGAGCACAGACCCCCAGGCTGAGGGTCCGGTCTGAGGAGGTTCTGGAGCCTCTCCTGGGCCTCGGAACAGGGAGTGCAGGCTGACACGGGTGGAGGTGCAGAAGGGCGGCCACTGGAATGTTTGGGAGAGGATTAAAGGCATTTTCTAAGCCAACGGTTCCACTGACGGGTGAAGGGGAGTTCCAACACCAGATGCACGCGGGGATGGCTGAGAGCGTTTGGGTCCGGAATCCCCTTTGGTGGCTGGAATCAACCGCTCTGACAAAGGCCACCTGGACAAACCCCGAGCTGGAAGGAGCCCGACCCACGCCCTGGGTACGACTGATTGGCCCAGAATACCAGGCTAGTGAGTTGAAATAATTAAACATCAGGCCAGCTGTTTTCGGCCATTAGGTAACATTTTTCATTTCGGAGACCACACAACGGAGAGGGGGAGAACCGAGAGATAAGACCTGTGTTTTGATTTACTGAGTCTCTGCAGCAGATAAAGTCCAGCTTCTTGGAATCCTTCAGGCAATTACTATTTCAGGCTTGGCAAGGACTGGAGTCTGAAAACTAACTATTGGGCTTGTCTTGGCAAGACTCAAAGTCACTGTTAAGTTGTACGGCTGTCCCGGGCGGCGGCGGCGGAGGGCAAAGTCAGTGGCCAGAGGGAGCCAGGGACCGTAGAGCTCAGAGGAGCCCAAGGCTGGCCCTCCCCCAGCACGTTCTTAGAGAGGGAGTGTGGTCAGGTGGAGAAGGCCCGGGCCTGCTGGTTGCGATCCTGTGGTTCCCCTTCTGGCATCTGCTCTTGTCGGTTCTATGGGCACTACTCACACTCCCCACCTTAGTATCCTTTGCTGTAAAAATGGAGGGTGAGCACGCTTATGTTTGTGCGGGTGGGGGGAGAAAGAAGGGGGACTGGCAGGTTGCCCACTGTGCTGGCTTGGGACACTCGGGAGTGGGGGGGCCAGGGTGGACAAGGGGACACCAGAAGACCTCAACTTGAACCTCCTCCTCGCCCCTCACCTCGTGGACAAAGACACTATGCTCAAGTCACTTCCCCAGTCCGGGGCCTCAGTTTCCACCTGGCGTTAAAATGCCAGGGAGCTGGATCAGACGGGCTGGAACCCAAGGACCCTCCTCGTTCTGACCACCTGCCCTCCCCCAGACGCCGAAGAAGATACATGGTGGGGCTGAAGGCATGCAGAGATTTTTCTTTCGAATGGGAACGAGAAAAGGCCTGTGCGCTCCAGCTGACGTCCCCCACAAACTCCTGGAGCCAACACTAAGTATGGGGCGGGGAGCGCAGGGCCGTCTGAGGAGACAGCAGGCCCGCGTGTGGTCACTGGCGACTCCGGACTGAAGCATCTCTTGCGCGAGCTCTTCCACTTAATTGGGAGCTTGTCTTCCCAGTTGTATATTTTTATCCTGCGCCCTGGAACCCAAACCGTGAGGCCTGTAGCCAAAGGCTGCTTCTTGTTTCCTCGTTAACTACCTCGGCCCTGCCGGGCTCTACCCAGGCCGGAAAGGCTTCCTCGGGGGCCGCGCCTCCTCGGGCGAGCGGCGCTCAGGGGAGGCTGCGGGGCTGGACCAGAATCCCAGCCCCATCCTCCAGCTCTGGAAATAAATCCCCTCCACTGTCTGGCCCACACAAATCCCAGTTCAGCCAGGCCTCTCCTGTGGGGTTATTCTGGTAACAAAATGCCTGAGCTCAGCAATTCTTCTCTACTCTTACCCACTCTCAGTGAGGAGCCAACTGGGCTATTCCTTAGACTCCGCTTTCCGTGTCTGAAATGTGGTTGAAAACTAATATTCCAGATGTTTCCTCATATTTTAAGTGGAACCACAGATTAAGCTTCCTGCAGGAAGGCAGTGTGGCACCGCGGAAGGAGGACGGTCTTGGGGAGTCAGACTGGTGTCTGAATCGGGGCTCCAGCCTTTGCAGCTGCATGGCCCTGAGAAACCCACCATTTCTTTGAAGCTTGTTTTCCTCTTCTTTGGGAATAACAGGATTCCCTTCTCCTCAGCAGCAACCTCCGTGTGCACAAAGGTTGTCTGATTTGTTCATCGTGACATAGTCTACACCTCACACAGAGTACGTTTGTGAATCAGTACACATCGAGTCTGTGATTAAAAACCTCACAGGATTTTGAGGAGCCTGACGGCTTTCCTGGTGGCTCAGATGGTAAAGAATCTGCCTGTGACACAAAAGACCCAGGTTCAACCCCTGGGTCAGGAACATCCTCTGGAGAAGGGAATGGTAACCCCTGCAGTATTCTTGCTTGGAGAATCCCATGAACAGAGAAGCCTGTGGGCTACAGCCCATGGGGTCACAAAGAGTCAGACACGACTGAAAAACTAACAACGGGATTAAAGATGTGAAGTGTCTAACCTTGTACCTGGCCTTAGAAAGTGCTTATTCAGATACCCGGGTCTCTGCAGTGCCTGGAGACATATCCCTTCTACTGAGTGGAGTGGGTGCTCAGAGAAGAAGACAGCCCTTGGTCATGTTCATTGAAGTAAGGAAGAGGCCACCTTGTGGGAGGAAACACAGGCACTTAGAAAGCCCTTCGATTTGGGGATCTTTTGCTAAAGCTCACTCTCTGGCCATAGAAAAAGGAGCCAATCAGATGCAAAGCCACTGATGTCACAGATGGATGGGAGTCGTAGGAGGCCTTTGGTAATACCAATGGCTTTCCTGGCCTTGGGGTCTTCTAAGGAGATTCACAAAACTAGACCCGGGCATGGAAACCAGATTTTCAAGGGCCCCGGCTACACTGGACTATTGTTCCAGGACAGAAACAACTCAGAACAAAGTGATGAGTGGGATTTTCCTTGCATTGGCCACAATACATATGTTTGTTCAAGAAAAAAAAGTTGGAGCGAGAAGACATGAATGTCTGCTGCTAAAGAAAAGCCTGTTTGTGCCAGCCACAGTGGTGGGATTGTTCAGGGAGTTCATCTTGAAAGTCCAATTACCCCAACAGCATGGCCAAGGTCAGTGTCATTTTGGGGTGTGGCAACACTCCAGCCTCTTCAGTACCAGATGTGAATTACCCAGGGTATCTGCCTTGTGGGAGAACTGGCATCTGCTAGACGGGCCAGCCCATCTCCTGGCTGATACCACTGGTCTCCTTGCTCCCTTCCATTCCCTTGGACAGGCTTGTCTAACGGATACACCACGGATTTTTTAAAAAGTAGGATCCTTGACTGAGATTTGGATCCATCATTCCTAGGGAGTAAATCAGGAGGAACACTTGCAGGGGCTGGCACATCTTAATGATGATCCAGGACCCACATCTGAGCAGCAAGAGATCAAAAGATCCCCCTGCTTCATTTCTAACTCCCAGAAACCACAACAACTTGAAGCAGTACAAGTCTTAGGAGGCTGAGATGTGCAGTGACCTATTCACCCTAACACTTCAAAATGTGTCTTTTAAACATAGGATGCCAAGTTCCTTTCTGCCCTCTATTTCAGGGGGATTTAAGAGCAACAATTTACCTACAAATTCTTCAAGCAGCCCGGGATTTATTTAGTACATGCTGACTCCTTCAAATAGTGGATAATATGTCTGGATGTAGATTTAAAAAACAAATATCTAAACTTTTCACTAGCCAGTTTGAATAGAGCTCACAAATTTGAACACTGAAGGATGTACTTCCATCAAGCAAAGGAGGACCCAGCCTAAGAGAGGTGCCACCACTTAGAATCTCCAGTCTCTGGGGTTGTCGTGAATTTTCTCAAAAGGAAAGTTGATTTTAAATCAATGTCATAAGATAAATAGATACTGGCGTGGAAAGCAAGTTAGGCTCTCCGTATAACAGGAGCTTAAATAAGAAAGGATAGGTACACATATATTACATTTAGATACATTCACATAAAATATGTGACCATAATAATAATAATAGCTAATTATTATATACAGCATTTACTGTCAGGCATTGTTCTCTGTGTGGTGGGCAGGCAGGCAGTATTTTAAGTGTTCTACACATATTAACTCATTGAAGCCTCACAACCCTCAGGTGTGGGTATACTATTTCATGGATGAGACACAGAGAGGTTAAGTAACTTGCCCGAGGTGACACAGCTAGTCAGAGGCAGAGCTGGGAACTGAAGTCAGTGAACACTGCTCCACCCGCCCGTGTTCTAACCCACCGAGCCGCCACTGATGCCCTGGGAGACCCTCTGAAGCCATGTGGAGCACAGCCTTCCCTCTTCTGCATTCCACCTTCCTCCCAGCTGCCTCCCCCAAACACACACACAGGTCAACGGAATTGGGAGTCCTTTTCCTCTCACAGCGTTTGCCACCAGAACGGTCTTGTTATAGAGAACAAGACTGGGAGCTCCAGGAGGGCAGCGTGTGGAGCTCAGATCCTTGATATGTCCCTCCTACCCCTAATTCTTGGTTCACAGCTTGGCTTGTCAACTGGGCCCTGGGGCAAGTACTGGTTTCCAAGAGACGGTTCACAGGCAGGCTGGAGAGATTTGGGAGTTCTTTCGATTGTCTCATTTCTGATTATTCAGAACACCCATCAAATATGATGGGATGAGTGGCTCAAAGAGATGGGAGGCCCTATGCATGTATGTATAACAGGGAGGAATGGCTGGAAACCTGGAAGCTGGGAGAAGGAAGAAACGTGATCTCTTCTGATCCATTCACCTGGCAAACCCATGGCAATTTGCACTGATAACTGAGAGCCAGGACCATGTTCATTAACCCCTGAATTCTTATTTTTACTATTATTAACATATGGAGGGCAAGGACTAATTCCCACCACACAGCTGGGACACGGCTTCCTTATTAACGAAACACAAGGTGGTAGCCTAAATGCTGTAGTTTTTATAAGGAAAACTGCTTTACGCCTAAGCTTTTCTGTTAATTTTATACCTTCATCTTTAACCACGATGCTCTCATTTGCCAGTGTTCATGGCTTCCTTTTACAAATTGCCATTTGACTTCAGGAGCTGCTCCTTACGAGGGTGTATAGACCCACGGGAACCTCCTGGTCTCCCCCTTGTCATCCTGTCCTTCCTCCTCAACCCAGAAACTGGCCATCACTTTCCCCAGCAGCTGCTTCACAATCCAAAAAGCGCCTGGGTCACCTCTCCAGCTCCAGATTTTGTTCAATGTGCTTCACACATGGGTTTCCTTGGGAAGAAGGATGTCGCTCAGGGAAAGGAGGTGACGCCTATCTGAGATGGGACTTGTTCTTCACAGGAAAAACAAACCTATCAGAATGTTCTTTTGTGCCACAACGAAGCTGAGACGCAGAGGGTTAAGTGAGGAAGTCAGGCTGGCTACGCCACGGCCCATCTGACACCCACTTCGGGTCCACTGACGCCCCTGTGAGTGGTTCCCTGCTACATTACCTATAAAAGCGGATAGTGGGGAGTGATGCTCTAAAGTTTAGTACCCCCAGGGTTCTCCGCACACCAGTTCCCTCAAAAGATTTCTATCTCTACCTAATCCCTCATTATCTGAGAATGAATGGGGAGGAAAAAGGAGGCTCTGGCTATCTCCTTCATCTTGAAAAATTTGAGAGATGTTTGCACATCGGTGGAGAGCTATCTAATTCCCCTATAAACATTCACACACGGGCTAAGGTTCTCTTTTTCCCCCTATTACTAGACCCAGGACTGAAAGGAACATTACTCCTTTTAGGGGTAAAAAATTAACCCCTTGTTCAGGTCAAGCATAATGAAATCCAAAGGGAAACAGTATTTCATGCTAAAAACACTCAGCAGATGGGACAGAGAGGTTCTTGGTATCTCTGCTGGAAGAGTCTACACGACCGGATGGAGGGGGCACATACAATACTCCCCCAACCGACTCAGACTTTGGTACATAAACTTTATAAGTACGATGTTGCCAGATTCCGGTGCATAAAAAAGTAGCTGAAAAAAAAACTCAAACCATAAATAATGCCAAGTAATAAAGGAGGTGAATGTTTCTGTTATTAGATTCTTTCATTGTATAAATCTGTTTAATAAGCTGGCTAGGAATCACTGATAGAAAACAGACTTAGTATGGTGTTACAGACCAACCCGCTCTAAGAGGCCAGCATGGGAACTCTTGCCAAGTTATATTTTTCTGCTCTTAACCAATGCAACTTAAAATGTAATTGTTGTTTCCTTGCTCAAAAATGGAAAATGTCTTATGAGGCTGTGTTCAGAGGGAGTAGACGGCATGCGTGGTGTCACACGGTGCTCCCTGCCTCTCTCCTCCCCTCCTCCCACCCCCAAAACTCAGCATTTGAAGGCACTTTACCATATTTATAGATCACGCTGCCTTTTGTCTTACTCATTGAGAGGCACTGGGGTCTGTGTATAACTCCTACTTTTTTGAGTCCTATTTCTCAACATTTATATGTGTGTGTTTAGAAAAATCCCTCCAAATATCCTCCTATGACCCAAGAACCACAGCAACCACTTTGGCTCAAGAAAGCCACTGGACGCTAACGGGGGTGGGATGGGATGGGTGGCGGGTGGAACGGAGGTCTCTGAGGCCACATCCATCTTCCAGCAGGATGGTTTCTAACGGCTTGTTGATGCTTTTCTGGGGTTGGTTACTATCATCGTGATGGGCTGTAAAATGAAATGCTATAAACTAGCTGATGGCTCGAGGAGAAATATTTGCCAAATGGCATAAACAACAACACCAGGAGTCCCCACACGCTTGGCCACACTCACAGGGCTTGCACACTTGCACCCGTCCCACTGCTGGCCGCTCTCCTTTCTGACCCGCATTCCCAGGTCCTCCTTGTCAGGAGGCCCACATGCAGCTCACCAGATAAAACGGAAGGCGGTGGGGTGAAATAGGTATTTATCTGCCCCACTTACTTAGCGCTTGGAAAATGCAAGTCCCAGTGGTATAAAGGTACCTCATTCGGAGATGTGCATAAAACTGTAGTGTTACATTTGTAACTCTGTGTCAGATGCTTTGCTGTCCATTTTACACAGGTCATACAGAAGTGCCTAAAGAAGGTGCTCCCCACAAATGAGTTATAAGTTCTCATTAAATACTTTTAATTTAGTTGTTTCCCAATGAGCTGGCCATTACGTTCTTAGTCAGGCATGTAACCCCTTCTAGAGAGCACTGTTTATGTGGAAAACAGTAATTCAACGTGGAGCACTCAGATATGAAATTAGTTAGCACCCTCTCTACAGTTTCTGGGATTTACAGAATTCCTTTTGTCTCTGAATGTTCTTTTTTCGGTGGATTGAGGGGACAAAATCCCATTGAGAAAGACTGGGATTATTTTTTATATATCTTCATTTTTAATTAAATTTATTTTGAACCAACCATAGGTACACATATGTCCCCACCCTCTTGAACCTCCCTCCCACCTCCCACCCCTCTGCGTTGTCACAGAGCCCTGGATTTGAGCTCCCGGCATCATACAGCAAATTCCCACTGGCTATCTATTTTATACATAGTAATGTTTATGTTTCAGTGCTAAGATTGGGATTATGGGTATTTCGCACAGGTAGATGCCAAACACAGAAAATAGTTTAAAGGGGCCACTTAGGAAAGTACAACATCACAACTCTAGCTAACAATACTGTATTGTATATTTGAAAGTTGCTAAGAGAGGTAGACCTTAAAGGCTCTCACACAAGAAAAAAAAATGTAACTATGTGAGATGGTGGATGTTAAACTTACTGCGGTAATCATTTTGCAATGTGTATGTGTATCAAATCTTTATGCTGTACAACTTAAATTTATACATGCTGGTATCAATTATATTGCTATAAAACTGGAAAAAAATTAAAAGGGCCACTCACATGTTGACTAGAGGCTAAAGAAAGAGGCTTCAACATTTCTTATGCTTACAGCATAAGCTTACAGCTTACAGGGACATGCAAGGCAGAGAAAGAAAGGATGGGGTAGATTCTTTTCTGAGATTACTCTCAAAGAACTCGAATCAAAATCTAGTAAATGCTAGTAACAGTAAGGGGGAAATGGGAAAAATTACAGGTAGTATTGATTGTTCTCCAAAAAGCACACTAAAAGCTGACAGAAAAATCTCCTTCTGGGAACAGTCCCAGAGGAATGACGTGGCTGAGGTAGACGGCAGTGTACTTTTCAAACGAGATGAGAAGCAACATTCAGCAAGTGCCAACCCACGCCCGACAGGAGGCGGGGTCCTGAGCTTCATCCCTCCTTTTCTAATTCTGTGGCTTATGGGGAAGGAAAACCAGAAAGACTCAGCAGAAACGGCTCTCTGATGAACATTGTCGGACCTTTGAGAAAATCAGAGAAGCGGAGGAAACTGGCCCAGAAACTCTTATGCCAAATTGGCCAAGAGACTCAGAGCTGTTCCTAGAAAGATCTGATGCCAGGAAATAGCAGACTTAGAAATAACCACTCTACTAAAGCCTGGGGAAAAACTCCAAAGTTCCATTAAGGAATGAATAAGAAAGGGGAAGATTCTACAGGCTTATATTCCAAGAACTATTTTAAAGAAAAGAGCTTTTTGAATTATCTCTCAAAATGAATACTTGGTAATATTGATTATGTTCTGGCTCTCAAGGTGAATTTTGCTTTCATCTGAAGACAAAGCAAAGCCTATTGTTGTTTAGTTGCTAAATTGTGTCCGACTCTTTGTAACCTGTAGCCCTCCAGGCTCCTCTGTCCATGGGATTTCTGAGGCAAGAATACTGGAGTGGGTTGTCATTTCCTTCTCTAGGGGATCTTCCCAACTGAGGGATCAAAATCAGGTCTCCTGCATTGGCAGGTGGATTTTTTTTTGCCACTGAGCCACCAAGCAAGCTCAAAGCAAAGCCTGCTCATCTCTAATAACTATATACAAGCCTGAAGTCTGGCTCCGATATAGTCATAACCAAACCACTATTACAGTGCCGAAGTACTTCCGCTGTAAAGCCAAGTGTCCACTGGGTTCATCGTGCTCAGTTGTGTCTGACTCTTTGCTACTTCATGGACTGTAGCCCAACAGGCTCCTCTGTTCATGGGCTTTTCCAGGCAAGAATACTGGAGCGGGGTGCCATTTCCTCCTACAGGAGATCTTTTCGACCCAGGAATCGAACCCACATCTCCTGGATTGGCAGGTGGGTTCTTTGCCAAGGCACCCCCTGGGAAGCCTGTAAATGTCCATAAGGACATTAAAAAAGCACACACAATAACAGAAGTTCCATCTATACGTCAGCCTCATGGGTTTCACAGCTTAGATGCAGAGACTCTGAGAGTTCTGCCCAAGATCACACAGCTGCCAAGAAAAGAAACCAGGACCAGAACTCAACTGTACCTCCTTTTTTAAAAAAACACACTGCTTTCCCACATACAAGATTTGGGGCTTTATAATGTTCTTACCAACTGTTTGAAAACTGGAAACCCATACGAGGGTGTCTGAATCAGAAGCCACCCACTGAGGTGGATTTGAAGGCTAAGCCTCAGGGCCAAGGTTGGTGAAACAGGAGGAACAGATACAGACCTCAGGGATTAGGCTATTCTCATTGCACGGTGACCTCTTTCTGGCGGGAGTGAGACAGGGAAACTGACAACAAAGGCAGTCCTCACTTTTGATCACCTCCTAAGTGCTGGTGACTCTTCTAAGCATGTCACTCCTTGAATCCTGACCACAATTCAGTGTGTATGCAGACGAGGAAGGGGTTTAAAGAAAGTCATTCAGTTTTATACTGCAAAGTGGTGAACGATGGATTTCAGCCCAGGCTTGTCAATTTTTCAGAGACCACACTCTTTCTAGAATGCCAGGCTTTTTTACTGGTTGGGCTTAGCATTGCTTTTGGCTCGTGGCCCCCTTCATGGTGAGTGACTGGCACACAGCTGCATTCTCCCTTCTTCACCCTATACTGAGTGGTAAGGGAAGTGTTATTAACCCAACTGAGCAGCGGGGTCAGAGTTCAGTGGATTTGTCATTTTCCTGGGGTCATCTGGCAAACCTAAGAGATGCCTCCTCATTCATTGAAAGGCCAGGATCCCATCTGGAGAGGAGCAGGGCCCTATAAAAGTGGCAATCCAGGGCTTCCCTCACGGCCCAGTGCTGAGACGCCACGCTCCCAATGCAGGGGGGCCAGGTTCAGTCCCTGGCTGGGGAGCTATATACTGCACGCCACAACAAAGATCAAAGATCCTACGTGCGACAGCTAACACCCAGAGCGGCCGAGACAAAAAAAAAAAAAAAAAAAAAAGGCAATCTCCTAAGAAAGGTCACACATACCTGTCACTTTGATCCTAATAGGAATAAAAACTTTAGAAAAGGATTGGGAAGGAAATGGTGAGATCTGAGGGTGTTAAGCAACTAGAAGAGGCATACTGGAAGTTCCAAACGCCACGGAAGTGCCTTCCTGTACCTGAGACACTGAGGTGTGTTCAGAGTTCTGTAACAGCCCAGCGGGTGTGCTACCCATCCACTCTCCCCATCTCCCCCACTCTCTTCCTTCCACTGGGAGATAGGATCAGATGTGGAAGTCACACATGCCCCGAGTTTCACAGTATGACTGAGAATGGTAAAAGCCAGTTTCCTACGCAGCAAACAGTGTGACTCACATGGGGAACCATAAAAATTTGGGTGATGCTGAAACATGGAATTCAAGGCAGGAAGTGGTCGGAGCTGTGGATGTGCAGGCAGGCAGAAGCCAGAGCAAGAAGAGGCTTTCTTCAGACCGTGATAAGATCTGCTGAGGGCAAACAGGAAGCCTCAGACAGACCTCAGAATTCCCAGGTGACACAATGGTAAAGAACCCGCCTGCCAGTGCAGGAGACAAGAGTCGCTGGTTCAATCCCTGGGTCAGTAAGATCCCCTGAAGGAGGACGTGGCAACCCACTCCAGTATTCTTGCCTGGGAAATCCCATGGATAGAGAAGCCTGGTGGGCTATAGTCCAAGGGGTCACAAAAAGTCAGACACGGCTGAGCACACAAGGAGCAGAAAGAACTCCAGGCAGGACAGTGACAAGGCCAGACGGGTGGTGTCTCGGGACAGAAAAATGGGAGCCAATGTGAAGACTGAAAGAGCGGACGCTGGCGGTAAAGAGGCTGTAACCCAGGCGGCAGTAACAGGAACCAAAAGAAGAAAGACCACATCAGAGAACTTCGGGAGGAAAACATCAGCAGGAAGGTGACTTTTCTGTGTGGAGGAGGAGGCCGTGGTGAGGATGACCCCCTATTTCCAGATCTGTTGATACCAAGGATGGTGGTGCCACGGACTAGAGAATAGTGGCCGTGGTACTGTTGAGAGTGGAGCACGGATAGGATGGGTTGGGCTAGAAAAGTGATGGCCACCCTTCAGCCAGCCAGCCAACAAGTATTATGGAACATCTATCAAGTGCCAGGCACAGAATTCCATGCTGGGATCACAGAGGTGACTTCAATCTCCGCTGTTCAGGAGCTTCCAGTCCAGAAGGAGGTCAGAAACATTAGCAGGAGACTACAGCATGTTGGGCTACGTGCTGGATACAGATGAGACAGAAGAGGACGGGGACACATGGGTTCTGTCTCAATCCACGTGGAGCCAGAGACAGGCGGTGGATGGCGGGGAGTGCCGTCCCATACCTGGGACCGCTTCCTGCGGGCTGGTCACTCCTCACTGCCCCCACACCTCTAAAAAGAAGTCAAGGACAGAAATGAGAAATGACAGCAGGAGGAGAAAGCACCAAAGTCCAATTAACAACAGGTGGTAAGGCTGTCAGTTCAAATCATTGTCCTGGAAGCTGAGCAGAGTCGGGGTTCAATCAGAGCAGGGCCGGATCAGAACTCCAACTCCAGCCAGCCTACGGCACTAATTGCTCAGCGGAGCCCATGTGTTCCTTCTCACCCACTGCATGCTTCTCTGGCAGTTCAGAAGTTCCAGGCTCCTGCTGCGTCCCCGCACACGGGCATGTGTTTACACTGCTCGGACCCCCCGCCCCGCCCTCACAGATGAGGGGCTATTTTTTTCCTTTTAATTTTTTTAGGCTTCCTGCAGCAGGGTGCACTCTGGGTCCCCATATATCCTTTTCATTTTGTCCCAATGAGATGACATTTCGATATTATTTGAAAAATCAATAATAGCCCTGCTTTGCTGCATCAGCACACAGGACGGTGGCCGCAGTGCTTATGAAACCACCTCCGAGGTTTCATTACCAGACCCACCTTTGCCTTCAATGGCCCACTTGAAAGGAGGCTGGGGGGCTCTTCATGAGCTCCGCTTCCTCAACATCCTTTGCACTGAATGTTCTAGAACACAGATAGTTAGAGGACACTGGAAGGGGCCTGAAAAATGGGCTCCTCTCTTGAAGTCCTGACGGTACAGATGAGAAACCTGGGAAACGATCTGCAGTCTAGATCCCCTGAGTCTATAGTCAGAACTATTCCATTTCACTGCCTTTCAGTGTCTGAACTACTACAGAATTCTCTTAGATAAAAACACACCCAGGCCCACAGCCGATCCTGCAAATGAAGAGTCACATAAAGTGAGGTTGTCTTTTCTCTCAAAGTTGGGGGGAAAAAAATACATGAATTCTGGAATCCTGTCACTTATCAATGCAACCTAAACTCTCTATATCTTAGTCGTCTTCCCAGTAAAATGGGAGTAACAATGACACGGACTTTCTGGGTCTGTTGTGAGGATTAAATATGAGAGCTTATGACTAGGTAAAGAAATTACTTAAAATAAGTGTAAGGCTTTTAAGTTGAATCTAAAATACAGCACAAATGAACCTATCCGCAGAACAAAACAGACTCACAGAGAACAGACTCGTGGCTGCCGAGGGGAGGCCGAGGGACGGACTGGATGTTTGGGGTTAGGAGATGAGAACTACTACAATCAGAGTGAGTAAACAAGGCCCTGCTGCAGAACACAGGGACTTATGTCCAATCTCCTGGGATGAACCATAGTGGAAGGGAATATAAAAAAAGAGCGTGTGTATGTGTCGCTCTGCTGGACACCAGAAGTTAGCACAACACTGTAAATCAACTGTACTTCCATTTAAAAAATTAAAATACGTGCAGAAAACTCTGCATCTTTATTTCCATTTCTCAATTCATAATAAAGAGGATATTCCATTCCTCAAGAGTCTAAAAATGACCATACTGGGGAAAAAAAAAGAAGAAGAATTTGCATTTCGTTATTGGAAAGGTGTGGTTAGCATGTTGAAGATTCTATTAGACGGTACCAATTTTCACATTAAGTGGACATGAGTTATTGCTGAATACTTGAAGCTGTCTCCGGAGCATAAGACATCACAGCCATGTAAATGGCGAAGTCAGATCCCATGGCGTGTCTTGATGTGACACTGACAGGATGGGAAAAGTCCACGTGTGCACCAGGGAGGCAGGAGGACCACGGAGGAGGGGAGGGGAGGACTCTGGGCTCCGCTCCTGGCAGGGCGCGAGTGGGAGGGGCAGGGGCTATGAGCTCGGTGTGCAGAGATCGCAAATGTTTCTCAGCAGGAGCTGACAGAAATAACCTTTCCTCGGCAAGACACTGGGTCTTTGCAGAATGGTACTAAGAGGCCAAGGTGGCTCTGAGTCACCTAATTCTAGGGATGGTCTGGCTTCTTTTTCATTTACCCCTTAAAACTCCCCTTACATGAAAATATGAAATTATAACCCACAAATCTGTGGGAAGGGTAGAAAGGGAGCAGATTTTTCTTTTCCTTTTGGCTGCTCTGTGTGGCATGTGGGATCTTAGTTCCCCAACCAAAGATGGAGCCCTCGCCCCCTACAATGGAAGGGAGGGGTCTTAACCACTGAACCCCCAGGGAGGGCCAGAAGCAGATTATTCACGCTGCAAAAGAATTATTTCTTTCTGATGAAAGGTCTTTTAAATTGTAATCCCATTCACAGGTTACTAACCTGGGGTCCACAGGTCCCCAAGCAATCCATGGATAACATTCAGGTGATCCGTGGAGTTGGATGGAAAAAAAATTCCAGCCATATTTTTACTAACCTGTAACTGAAATTTGGCACTTATAACAATTATGAATGTAGGCAATATACAGTAGCTAGCACTGCCTATGACTGTCACCCACAGAAATCACATTTTTATTGCATGTTACTATTCCAATTTACACAGGGTTTGGAAAACTTCTTCTGTCAAGGACCAGAGGGCCAATATTTTACACTTTGGGAGCAATATGATCTCTCTCCAGCTGTTCAACTCAGCCATTGCAGCATAAAAGCAGGCAGAGATGACATGTAAACGAATGAGCAAGGCTGTGTTACAATAAAACTTTATTTACAAAGCAGTCTGTGGGCTGTGGTTTGCTAATCCCTGATGTATACACATTATGACTTTATAGTAGCAATTAGTTTCGGTTATTTAATATGCTAAAATGTATGTATCACTATACTATAAATGTGAGAAGAAAGTGAAAGTGAAGTCACTCAGTCGAGTCTGACTCTTTGTGACCCTATGGACTGTGGCCCGCCAGGCTCCTCTGTCCATGGGATTTTCCAGGCAAGAATACTGGAATTGGTTGCCATTTCCTTCTCCAGGGGATCTTCCTAACCCAGGGATTGAACTCGGGTCTCCTGTTCTGCAGGCAGACTCTTTACCATCTGAGCCACCAGGGAATCCCTATTATAAATGTGTAGTTAGAACTGGACATGGAACGACAGACTGGTTCCAAATAGGAAAAGGAGTACGTCAAGGCTGTATATTGTCACCCTGCTTATTTAACTTATAGGCAGAGTACATCATGAGACATGCTGGACTGGAAGAAACACAAGCTGGAATCAAGATTGCCGGGAGAAATATCAATAACCTCAGATATGCAGATGACACAACCTTTATGGCAGAAAGTGAAGAGGAACTAAAAAGCCTCTTGATGAAGGTGAAAGTCGAGAGTGAAAAAGTTGGTTTAAAGCTCAACATTCAGAAAACGAAGATCGTGGCATCCGGTCCCATCACTGCCTGGGAAATAGATGGGGAAACAGTGGAAACAGTGTCAGACTTTATTTTTCTGGGCTCCAAAATCACTGCAGACGGTGACTGCAGCCAGGAAATTAAAAGACGCTTACTCCTTGGAAGGAAAGTTATGACCAACCTAGATAGCATATTCAAAAGCAGAGACATTACTTTGCCAACAAAAGTCTGTCTAGTCAAGGCTATGGTTTTTCCTGTGGTCATGTATGGATGTGAGAGTTGGACTGTGAAGAAGGCTGAGCACCGAAGAATTCATGCTTTTGAACTGTGGTGTTGGAGAAGACTCTTGAGAGTCCCCTGGACTGCAAGGAGATCCAATCAGTCCATTCTAAAGGAGATCAGCCCTGGGATTTCTTGGAGTGAATGATGCTGAGGCTGAAACTCCAGTACTTTGGCCACCTCATGCGAAGAGTTGACTCATTGGAAAAGACTGTGATGCTGAGAGGGATTGGGGGCAGGAGGAGAAGGGGACGACAGAGGATGAGATGGCTGGATGGCATCACTGACTTGATGGACGTGAGTCTCAGTGAACTCTGGGAGTTGGTGTTGGACAGGGAGGCCTGGCGTGCTGCGATTCATGGGGTCGCAAAGAGTCGGACACAACTGAGTGACTGATCTGAGGCATATAAAATATTTTAATAATTATGTTCTTCTATCTTTTATGCATTGAAAAATATTCTGAGAAGGGATCCGTAGGCTCTACCAGGTTACCAACAGTCCATGGCAGGAAGATTTAGATGCCTTGTCATAGGTAAATGTGCTTGTTTACAAATGACTCCTGGGCAAAGACTAAAAGGACTGGGGAAGAGGAAGGATGGCGAAACAAAGTCAGCATGTGGCAGACATTGTCAATTGAAGCTAATCAGATATGAGATAAAAACCTTCCTGGGACCTTGCTGGTGGTGCAGTGGATAAGAATCCTCCTGCAGTACAGAGGACATGCGTTCCGTCCTGGGTTCAGGAAGATGCCGCATGCTGCAGAGCAGTGAGGTGTGCGCCACGACCGCTGAGTCCACCACTGAGTGCTGCAGCTGCAGAGGCCCCTCTCCTACACCTGTGCTCTGTAACGAGCGAAGCCAAGACAATGAGAAGCCTGCCCACGGCAACAAAGAGAAGCCCTTGCTTGCCACACTAGAGAAAGTCCACACGCAGCAACAAAGACCCTGCACAACCCCAAACCTCCTTGCACTTTCTGTGGCAGGATAGGAAAAAGAAAAAAAAACCATAAATTCTTTTCTCCGTTTTCAGTGACTGCATAAAGAGAGTTCCACTTTTGCACATTTCTTCTCTCTGTTTAAGAGGCACTCACTCTCCCCATCTTGTCTCCCCACGACTTCTTGCTGTCATGCATTTTTCTGAAGTGTTTATAGTGAAAATCTGTTCCTTAAGCACGATGAGTTTATACATCTCAAACTGAAACTTGCTTTCTGATGATTTCTTTCCCCAAATATCTCCTGAACAAAATCTTCTGAGATATTAGACAGCAAGTGTTTTCTTAGGAGTTTCTTTTTTTTGGGGGGGGGGGGCGGTGGGCATGCTGCTCTGCACACAGGATCTTAGTTCCCCCAAGAGGGATCGAACCCAGGCCCCTGGCAGTGAGTGTGCTGAGTCTGAACCACTGGACTGCAAAGGAATTCTCTAGAATTTTCCATTTAGAAACCTAAGATTGAAGGGATGGGAAAGCTGAAGGGGAGAAGGGGACACAGGGAGGGACCAGGCATCTCTGTGCCTGATCGAAGTCAAAGCTCTAGAAAAATATCCTTAGGGTTTCAGAACAATGAAACCAACTGGAAATACACATGGCAAGTTACATCCTTCTCACAGAAGACAGGCTGCTTTGTCCTTCAAGTGTAAGTCGTATTTACATCTAATAAAGCAACAGCAAAATATAACGTGAGGAGAAAGCACCTTCTGCTTAGTACTGTACTAAACAGCTCTGGGTTACATTTACAATTTTAATAAACTGATTTGTCAAAACTGTCAGAATCAAGGGAGATCATCTGGATACCAGATGAACAAAAATATCTGCAATTATAAGCTGTCCATTTTTCTCTTTCATCTTCTATATACGTATCTGTGAGCAGCTACATATTTCCATGCACATACATGCACATAAATTTTAAATCATTTAAAAAAACCTGTCATAATAGAATTCAGGAGAGTAGAAAATACAGTTCTCTTGGGAGAGCAATGGGACTTGAAGGCTGAGCTATATTCCCCGTCTCAGGACGATCATCCTTTGGCTGAACTGCTGTGTCAGAGCCCAGACATTTCAGTTTCGTTACCACCTGAGTTGTTCCTCATTCTCCCTGATCACTCACTTATTGTGTGACCACAGGCACCGAACTAAACCTCTCTGATATCTGAATGTGAGACGAACATTTCGAGAGATGCTAACTGCCCTACCAAAGTGGCACACGTATTGAGATTCCTTTGGGAAAGTAACCCAAACCCTCTGAAGAATGCTACGGAACTGCCATGAAATAATCCATACAAATACCTATCCCAGGTTTGATCAGAATTTCATCTTTGGCAGTGTAAGGGTCAAATTACATGTGACAACTCTCACCTGGAAAGTAGCCTGTACCTGAGGGCACTGAAATCTCTGTTCTGATAGGGGCGTGAGAGTGAAAGTGAAAGTTGCTCAGTTGTGTCTGACCCTTTGTGAACCCATGGACTTAAAGCTCAGCCTTCAAGTCCCATTACTCTCCCAGTCCATGGAATTCTCCAGGCCAGAATACTGGAGTGGGTAGCTGTTCCCTTTCCAGGGGACCTTCCCAACCCAGGGATCAATCCCAGGTCTCCCACATTGCAGGCAGATTCTTTACCAGCTGAGCCACCAGGGAAAGGTGGGAGGGTGCAGCCCAAGACACAGGCACTGAAGCAGCCTGCGTGCCATCCCCTTTGGGGGCCTGGATCGGACTCCCTTTTGCAAGTAGTTCAGAAAGGCAACGGGACTAATCATCAATGATCTTTTTCATCATCATTCTCAAGGTAGGAGATTTCAACTGGAGAATCAACTCAGAGAATGAAGATGCTGAGAAGAGCCGATGTTAGCGGGGACAGAAAGATGAGGACATTTGGGAGAGCTCAACGTCCTTTTCATTTCATTTTGCTGTTACTTGAGGATCGATAAGGAATGAAGACTCTCAGTAAGGCTAGCTAAAAAGCTGACGTTGTTTAGGGAGAGGGAGGCAGGGAAAATGGTTTTTAAACCTGACATTCTAAATGACCCCTGCTGTGTTTTAAGGATGATGGTGAATGTCTCTGTGGCAATTTTCCAGCCCTGCTACACACCAGGCACAGAGTGTGCTGGAAAGTACCACTGACTCAAGTATTTTGCTGATGTCCAGATCTGTGTCTTTGGTGAGTGAGGAGAATCTGCCATTCTAAGCAACACGTGTGTGGCCTTTTCAAATCAGAAATGGATGCAAAAACAGGCTGCTAGTGCTAGAAGGGACCCTAGAAACCAGCTGGGATGTGTTACTTGAATTTCCGGAGGCAAAAGCTAAGATCTAGATTGGGTGAGTGATGGACTTGATGTTCATAGTGAGCTGCTGACGAAGCTGGACCCAAGTCAGTCTCCAGATGCTGGTGCAACACACCAACCAATCCACCTCTGAAATTATTCTCTGGACTATTTAGAAACAGTCCTTTTGAGGGATGAGAAAAGCGGAATATATTACTAACAAGGGGTAGAATCAAACATTTTTGAAAGCCTAGCCATTTGCCTACTTCACCCTCTCCATCAGACGCAGCTGGCCTTGTTTGCTCTGTCCACCCATCCCTGGACCCACATCTCACCGACCTTTCTAGCAAGAACACCTGGGCCTGGCTTTCTCTGTGGCCCTGCTCCCCTGTCTGTCCCCACAGGGGTCTAGGTCTCTGCCGAAAGCTGCTTTAATCATTTGTTAATTTGCTTAAACATCTGGTCAAATTTTGGACATAATCTCAACAGGAGGGTTTATGCTAACTTCTCTTGAAGTTGAGAGTTTCCACATGCCGGCTGCCCCACTCCCCCACACTCACACACAAGCCAATCGTCAAGGGCAGTGAGGCGCTCTGAGCCAGGAAAGAGAAAGGCAAGGAGTGTGGCTTGGCCCTGTTTCTCTTGGCTGTTTCTTGAGCTCCTTAAACTCCAAGTAGGCGCGTTTTCTCTCCTCTACCCCCACCCTCCTTCTGTATGAATGGTACTGCTTTCTACTCAGTTGCCCAATCAGACCTAGAGCATCACTGTGGACTCTTCCCTCTTAATTACATTCTGGGCGCAAGATGCCATGAACCCTCATAAAGTCCTCGAACTCTCTCTGTTTTGCACCTCCTCTCAATTCCCACCTTACTTCAAGCATTCCTCACTTATCATTCGGATTAATCCGGTTATACCTGATGGTTTTCCTGGATCTAGCCTCACCCCACTAGAATCCATTTTCCACACTGTAGTCAAAGTGGTTTTTCTGAGATAACGTATCTGATCATATTGACTTGCTTAAAATTCCACAGAAGCTCCCCAAAGCCTTCAGCCTCTACCATGACACCCAAACTCCTCAGATCCGCTTTCCATTTCTCTCACCTCATCTCTCATTTATGCCCAATAGCCTGGCCTTCCTGAACTAAACGGAGCTTGTGCCCTGGACACTCTTGTCGACGCACCTTGTCCAAGACTCTGTCCCTGCACTGCTGCCTGGCTTATTCCAACTTGTTCTTCAAGACTTGGTTCAAGCAATCATTCTTCCAGGAAGTTTCCCCTGGCACCCAGTTGGTGCTTAATAAATTTACTGAGTAAATGAATACACCAAACAAAATGGTAGGAAGATGCTCTAGGAAATACATCTCTTTCCTATAGAAGCACAGTAGTAACTACCGAGGGAAAGAAGGAATGGAGGCTGGAGAATGAGAACTTTGGCCAAATGTAACATCATCACGGCAGGGGAAGAGGCATCCTGCTTCAGTACCTTTGTCAGAATCACCTTTTCAAAAGTGAGATGGAATCATAAGGAACAGTCTCTTCATGGAAGACCTGAAGCCTGGAACAACAACACTGCCTGCCTTGGAGTCATCAGGAATCAGCAAATCATAGTGAGTGATTTCACTGATATTGCCAGCAACTGCCCTGTCAAACTGCCGTTAAGTCTAGCTCAAGGTAACCACGGAGAACTTGGAATATCCAAATGACCTCTGGGTTGTGGCTGCCTAACCTGATTCGGGGAAGGAAGCAGTGGTGGAGGCAGATACAGGGATGATAACACATCTAGGTTCTGGGTCCCTAGGAAATACTTTGGGAAATATTTTACGAGTATCATCAGGAAAACAAAGCTCATGTTCAGAGAAGAAAGGGAAACTTTTCCTGACCCCCTGGGCCAGAGCAGGAGCTATCTAAGTAACTGGGTAAAATTGTCACGATTTTCAGAAATTTCAAGTGAACCACAGACATCTCAACACACTCCTCTGGACCTGAGTGGTAGCAGAAATAGGCTTTACCATAAGGAAGCATGGAGAGGCTTCCCTGGTGGCTCAGTGGAAAAGAATTCACCTGCCAATGCAGGAGATACAGGTTCGATCCCTGGGTCAGGAAGATCCCCTGGAGGAGGAAACAGCAACCCACTCCAGATTTTTCCCATGGACAGAGGAGCCTGGCGGGCTACAGTCCATAGGGTCACAAAAGAATCGCACATGGCTTAGTAACTCAACAACAACAATGTAGTCAAAGAAAGAACTAGAAAAAGGGATCTTCACCTGGAAGCCACTGCCTTAGCTCACGGGAGCAGCAAACTCTCAGGAAAGCAGCACCTCCACGATCCTGGAGACAGAGGCGGCTCCTCTTCTAAAAGACTCTTCCTGCCTGCCCTGTGCCTTGGGGACAGTGCTGGGCACTGTGAGTCTCAGAGACAGAGGTTCTCGAGCCCGTCCACCCCCCGGGAGCCAGACTGCTCTCTGGCCGAAGTCTCCATCAGCAACACCTCCCTGTCGCCATCACCTGCTCCTTATAAACCACTTGACTTGAGAATTCAGTCTGAGGGAAGGAGGAAGGGGTGGCGGGCTAGGCCGCCCAGTAATCCAGCATGATCGTTCCAGATGCTGTGACTCACTTACAGGGAGTTCCTTGTCCGCATTGTTCATCTCAGGCAGCTTATTAGGGAGCGTGCCCTCCAAAGGTTTAGAGATAAGTCTCTGGTGGGGAGTACATTCCCCAATCAAGACTTCATCACCCAGCAGGGGCTATTTAGAAGCTGGGTTTCTCAGCTTGTCTCCTCCGTAAAGTGACACCAAGATCTTCCTGTCAGCCACAGTCTTGAGTAGTGATGTCATTAAAGGGTTTGGTCTTTAAAGAGTGGAGGCGGTCTTGGTTTTCTAAATTAGTGAGAGGGTTTAAATGCTGAACTGCCCTGCCCTACTTCTAGCACGGTACTAGGAGAGAGAATTGTCTTAGGGGGCAAAGAACCTCAGGGTAAGAGACGAACCAGAAGTCTCAAGAGAAACTGGTTGTAAAAGACTGATCTTATCCCCAAGACCAGTTGTTATCAAATGTCGGCTAGATTCCAGTGAACGGGACTGGATTGGAGGCTGGCAGTAAGGAATGGAGCTGTACAATTGTGTTTAAGAGACAACACTGTCTAGAGAAATCTGACAAATAGAGGGACAGGGGAGATGGAGCAGAAGAGTTAACCAATGGGACCAGACAGTTCTGCCACCCAGCCGAGGCCTGAAAGTCAACTCAAGGTCTTTCAAAATCAAAATCTACCCACTGGTAACTGAAGTGAAAGTAAAAGTGTTAGTCGTTCAGTCATGTCCGACTCTTTGCAACCCCATGGACTGTAGCCCACCAGACTTCGCTGTCCATGGAATTATCTAGGCGAGAATACTGGAGAGGGTAGCCATTCCCTTCTCCAGGGGATCGAACCCAGGTCTCCTGCATCACATGCAGATTCTCTACTGTCTGAGCCGCTAGGGAAGCCCACTAGTACCTGAAGGAGTATGTTCAAACAGCACTAGACAAAAGCTCTCTATTTCTTATCCCTCCTCAGGCTTCCTGAACTCATACTATCAGTGTGGAATTTTTTAATAACAAAAGGAATTCTAAATACCATGCTGTGCGTAGCATAACTCTGCCTGCTCCTTGTATGGCTTAATCAAACATTTAAAGATTCTCAGGATGGGTGATTCTTCCTGGGCCGGTGGGAAGTTCCATGTCCCTCAAACATAGAAGCAAAGGACCAGTGAACACTGGGACACGACAGCGCTTCTACCTACATGTGGGCCCAGAATATAAACACGGGTTATTCCACTCCAGCCTCCTTTCAAACATAGTGAGTTAACTCCATTACGAGTTTAACTACAGTCATTGGGCATCCCTTCTACACATTTTCTTTTTTAATAACCACTTATTTTGGAGGCTGGAAGATACAAGGATGAAATGCTGTCACCTATTACTCAGCTCCTTGGACGGCAGACACAACAAGGTTACTTCCCAGCAGAATCGGTTGGCCACTTTCAGCAGCCCTCTCAAATCCCGCTGCACATAATGGAACTGAAGTGCATGCTGTTCCTCACAGCATCTCAACAGCACATGGGCTTTCTTTTCTACTTGACCATTGCTGATCCCCAGTCACCTGGCAACTACATGATGGTTGTGACGATATCTTACAGACGCCTGGTTCGAGTTATGATGGAATAAGACCTTGTTCTGTTTTTTCTATAGATGTTCTCTGAGCCCTAGTTTTCTCATTTTAAAAATGAGTCAGTATAGACACAGAACTTAAAGTTACCAAAGGGGAAAGGGGGCAGGAGAGGAGGATAAATTAGGAGCTTGGGATTAACAGATATATACTACTTTATATAAAATAGACAAGCAACAGAGTCCTACTATATAGCACAGGGAACATATTTGATATCTTATAATAATCTATAATGGAAAAAAATCTGAAAAAGAATATATATATATATATGCACATAACTGAATCACTTTGCTGTACATAAGAAACTAACACAACATTGTAAATCAACTATACTTGGAAAAAAAAAATACCAGGAAGCTTAAATTAGTGGTTCTTGTTTTCCTCCATCTCAACACATATGGGCTTCCCTGGTAGCTCAGATGGTAAAGAATTTGCCTGCAATGCAGGAGACCGGAGTTCGATCCCTAGGTTGGGAAGATCCCCTGGAGGAGGAAGTGGAGACCCACTCCAGTATTCTTGCCTGGAGAATCCTATGGACAGAGGAGCCTGGAGGGCTACAGTCCATGGGGCTGCAAAGAGTCAGACACAATTGAGCGACTAACACTTTCCACTTTCAACATATCTGAGAGACATGCATATCTCAGAGTAAGAGTGGGAATGATTTTTAAATTGGGGTAGGGAAGATAAGAAATAAAAAAAGTTATCAGATTGGAAGGGCAGGGGAACTTTCTCAAACTGTGAGATTTCCAGCTTAAAGGATTTCTAATATCCTTTCTAAATAGAAAACTTTGCCCACCTCCACATCCCCTCATTTCTTCTCCACTGGTTCCCCAGTGAGGTATGGATCACATCTCCTTCAAGATTGCATCAGTAATATTTTTTTTGCTAACATGCTGGTGGTCCCTGAGCTTGCTCACAGAACATGAGTTCCCAGAAACTCTTCTGGTTGCCAAAATTTAGCAGTAATTGGAGTTTATACTTGGGGAAATCTTTATCAAAAATCTCATACATATATCAAATAATGCATTTGTCAAAAATAACTCCCCATAAATGATTTTTTTTCCTGGCACATATGATTACAGGTTATTGCTGAAGTTTCTATGATTTAATTGGAGAATTTTAATCACCAAGGGTTCAACATTGCAAATATTCTGTGTGCCCTGATGAAAAACAGACATCCCAAGGCCAATTTTTAGAAACGAAATCCACATCCTTCGTTACTTGCATGACATCATGTAGGGGATAGTTTGCAAGGCTATGGTAACTCATTCATCAAGGACAAACACTGGGCGTGTGATTAAGAGACCCTCTGTCTCCTCCGACCCTGGCTTCACCTACCCAATTCCCAAGCATGCAGGACCCCCCTCACCCCCTACACATCTCTTTTGAAACGAAGGAACTGTCCTTTCAATTCCCTGCAGACCCACCTGGGGATTAAAAAAAAAGAGAGAGAAATCTAAGAACTGCTCTGAGAAGGTTCAGAGGCAAAGTAGGAAAGTGGGGGTGGGTGGGATTGGAACCCATCTAAAGAAAACACGGGGGTGATCCTAGAATCCTATCTCCTGGAGGGGTGGGTGGGTGCCAAGTTCTGCATTTCTCCTAAATGATCCCAGCAGCTGCAGCACGTTATATGTGGCGACTCTTGTAGGATCTGAAAGGGTTTTCAAAGTCACGCTGGCAGCTGCCTGCTGTCGCCCCACTCTGTAATGATTGAATCTCTTGTTCCTTTTATAGAGTTGTTCTCTCCTAATAAAACACTAAAGGCTGGTCCAAGCAACTGTTCCAGGATCACTAGATGCACTGCTCCCTCCCTCTTCCTCCTCGCCCTACATGCCTTTGCTTTTCTGGTCACAGTGGAGCTCTGTGTAAATTGCTCCAGCGCTGACCTGCAGCGGCACACCAGTACACGCGCGGGTTCACACGAGCACCAGCGACCCCAGTGCAACCGAGCCTGAACTCGCGTCCCCTTCCAGCTATTTCCCAAGCTGCTTCTTTCAAACTGGGCGACCCTCCTAAGTACATGAAAGCATGCAGAAAGCCCACACTGCCGTAAGTGAGGAGCCACAATTCATCGTGTGCAGGAGCCGGGAGAGGTGACACCGTCAAGCTGTTCGTCAGAATGCAAAGCTGTGACTAGTCAGCTTTTGGAAGAGGAGTAGTACAGAATAAGCTGGGCCTTTTGTTGGTTGCTTGGTTGGTCAATATGAGCCATATTTGAAAGGTGTGAACTCCTTGCAGACTTCAAAATGCAGATGGAAACACCACCATCCCAACCTAGGAATCAGCTCAACGAGGGTTCCCTGCTCATCTCAAACCCCACCGTCCTCCCAGCTGTGACCTGGGAATTTCGGAAAGAAAGCACGGCTCCCTTTCCCACGTCAAGTCCAGCAACGTTTAAAAGTGGCCTTGGGTTTCAAGGTTTCACACCTACTTTACACTGGATCTGTATTTTTATATTCCCATTTAAGACTGTAAGCGCCTCATGAGTGGGAGCCTGGGTTAGTCAGCTTTTTAATCATGGCCTGGGATGTAGCAGTTGTTCAGAAAATGCTTGCTGAATAAACATGGAAGCCCTGAAAACAAAAATGGACTTGGCTTGTGGGTGCTAGGCAAACCCCAAAAGCCCCCTGATCACATTTGTTCCCAAGATTTGGAAGACTTTCGGTTGGGCTTTTAGTGAGGAAATCCTACCTACCCGAAATAATTCTATTTAAGTAATGGCCATTTGACTAGAGATGAAAATAACAGAAAGAGGCTTCAAGCCCTAATGGGTAGTAAACAAATTAGAGGCGCCTAAATTCTCCGTGCAGCTTCTCTTTATCTTAAGATCTCTCTGAAAGTATACATAAAAATGTCGAAATTGGTGACTTAACCTTTTAGCTCACTCTGGTTAGCATTCTTTTCTCTGTACACTGAGTGCTAAGTATTTTATTTAAACTGATTTTTTTTGTTA
The DNA here is from genome assembly GCF_055505025.1 of Bos grunniens. Lineage (NCBI taxonomy): Eukaryota > Metazoa > Chordata > Mammalia > Artiodactyla > Bovidae > Bos > Bos grunniens. The sequence goes on along the minus strand of NC_141183.1, from coordinate 51,689,599 downwards.
CTATAAAATTTTAAAAAATATATAAGCAGAGAAATTGGTATAATGAACCCTAAATATTCATCACCAACTTTAATTGACTACCAACTCACAGCCTCTTATTTCACGTATATAAATTAGTTTTTTAAGATAAGTTTTGTGACAATCAGACTTTTGCCTAGAGCTCCCCCAATTAGTTTATAATTACTACCAACTCTTTAGTTTTGAGAAAAACCTCCCACTCAGAAGGTGGAAGTTTTGAGCCAAAATATGACATTTGACTTGGGTGCAGCTGCTTAAAATATGTCTTCATTAAAGTCAGATGAAGGAGATAAGCTTAGTCTCAGCCTTCAATGGAACGCAGTCAACGTTTGCATTTTTTCTTTTAAGTATAAAAGTAGAACTGTTTTCCACCACTCCCTCCCATGCTCCCTTCACACACACACACACACACACGCACACGCACACGCACACCACCCCCCCCCCGAAATACCCTCTTTTCTGAACAATTCCGTCAAGACTGCGTTCCCAGACCTTTGGGTTGTGAGCACACATGCCTCTGATTCCCAGGCTCTGTACTCGCAACTTAGAAGGAACCCAAAGGCAAGGACACGGGGCAAAATGAATGCTCAAACAAATTGATTTTTAAGGAACAGACCTTTATACATCTTTTTATTTTTATGGCTTAAGATGGTGCAAAAATGTTACTTACTCCCTAAACAGTTATTAGTCTCTGTAATGTAACATAGCAGATACTTTCTAAATCCTTTTAGCCTTCTCCCCCTTACTGGAAAGATCATCATTTTTTTTTTTTTTTTTTTATTTCAAAGTGGATTTAATAAAGAAAAGGAGCGCTGTTAAAGAAATACGTGAGGCTTTGACATTAAGCAGTGCAACCCCAGAGAGTCGGCAAGAACAGGGTCTCTAATCTCCAGTGATTTATAGAGGCTCTTCCTTCATCTCTGTGCTTGGGGAGGGCCAAAAAGTTTAGAGACAGCCTGGCGTCCCTCTTACTCCACACCACTAACTCCTGCTGGCCAGGCTGCCTGCTAAAACTTTTAACCCTTTAGCTGCCAGCTGCCAGCACATGCAGTAAAGCCATTTTTTTTCTTTTTTTTGCTTTCAGAGGATGGAGTGATATCATATCGCAGTAATGCCCAGGGAGATAAACACTGATGTCTGATACTAAGAATCTAAGCCAAGGCAAGAAAAGAAGCTTAAAAACCAAACTGGGTTACCCTGAAGATGTTTGGAAAAGGTTAGAAAAGGAGCTCCTTTTCAGGAGTGAATGAGAATTCGGGGGGTCATGTCCGCACCGCAATCCCAGCATTCTTTGTGAGCTGGCTGTTATGGCGGCATCTTCTCCTGTGTGACACTTAGTACTTGGAAACAGAACTCAAGGTCAAAGTTCCAGAGTATGATTAGAAGGAGGGAGACAACGTGAAGAACGTTGAAATGAGCTGTTCCAACAAGTGGACGAAGGGGTGCAAAGGAAGGGAGACTAGCTTCCTGACTAGGGATCGAAACCACAGCCCCTACATTGGGAGTGCAGGGTCTTAGCCGCTGGACCAACCAAGCAGTCCCTTGAGCAGCTTCCTGAATCACAGAAAACACACAGGGTCTATGGCCAGAGAACAAGAAAGGTCTTTTGCAGCTTGCTCCTCTTCTGGGAGGCCATAGTCTGTGGTTGCCTCAGGCTTGGTTCCCTGTCTCTGTCACTCAAGAGAACTTCAGCTGTACAGCAGAACTTACCCAAGTCAAGGTCTTGGGCTGAACCACACCTTTTGTCTTTAAACTTCTTATTTTATATAAGAGTATAGCCAATTGACAATGTTGTGATACTTCCAGGGTCATAGCAAAGGGACTCAGCCATATATATGCATGTATCCATTCTCCCCCCAACTCCCCTCCCCCTCCTTGTATTTGTCAACAAGGCCTGACTGGAGATCTGAAGTAGAAAGCCCATGCTGATCTAAAGCCAGGATAGTCTGCAGTGGAGACGGCCCTGGGAAAAAGCTCTTACACTACATAATCTTGGGCCCCTGCCGCCTGGGCCACTCCTGACAAAGAAAGAGACAGAGCCCTACTTTAAGAGGCTTTCTAGAATCAAGTACCCAGGTCAAGACAGCTGACAAAGATCAATATCCCTTACTTGAGGGTTGGCAGATGGCAAGGCAAGGACACAATATTCACCACTGACAGGAGCGACGGCAAGCTGCAAAAGACCGTCCTCATTCGCTAGCCATAGACAATGTAAATTTTCTGTGATTCAAGAGGCTGCTTGGGGGACTTCCTGGTGGTCCGGTGGCTAAGACTCCGAACTCCCAGAGCAGGGTTCAATCCCTAGTCAGGGAATCTAACTGACTAGGAGTCCCTAGTCAGAGAGATCTCACATGCTGTAACTAAGACCCGGCACAGCCAAACAAGTTAGTTAATTAAAAAAAAAAAGCAGCAGCAGCAGCTAGTTGAGCATCTCCCTTGACGGTGAGGCTAGAGAGGGAACTGAGGCAGAAACTGGAAGCAACTTGATCAAGAGCTCGAAGCCAGTGGGGGAAAATCAGGACTGAAGGCCAAAGCTCCAGACTCACGGTCCACAACACCTTGATGAAAAGGGGTCAAGGGTTGTAGAGATGTTAGACCCAAGTTCAAGTCCTAGCTTCTGTCTTTGGCAAGTGATTTCATCTTAAGCTTCAGTTTACACCTCTTAAAATGGGAATAATAATTTATCTATTGCTGTGAGGATTCAACAGAGAGAATCAAATATTGAATAAAAGCCTTTAGAATGCTAGCTGGCATATGGCACATACTGGGAAAAAATGTTTTGAATTATTGTAGTTGTTCTTCAATTTAGTCACTCAGTTGTGTCCAACTCTTTGCGACCCCATGGACTGCAGCACGCCAGACTTCCCTGTCCATCACCAACTCCCGAAGCCTGCTCAAACTCATATCCATCGAGTTGGTGATGCCATCCAACTATCTGATCCTCTGTCATCCCCTTCTCCTTCTGCCTTCAATCTTTCCCAGCGTCAGAGTCTTTTCCAATGAGTCAGTTTGCATCAGGTGGCCAAAGTACTGGTGTCTCAGCTTCAGCATCAGGGCTTCCAATGAATATTCAGGACTGATTTCCTTTAGGATGGACTGGTTGGATCTCCTTGCAGTCCAAGGGACTCTCAAGAGTCTTCTCCAACACCACAGTTCAAAAGCATCAAATCTTTAGTGCTCAGGTTTCTTTATAGTAGTTGTTCTTATTACTGGTTTTCTTTTTTCCCCCTTTGGAAATTCACGTGCTGCTCCCACCCAAGTGAAAAGAATAAGAAGTGTACTTTCTTGGAACAGGACATGGCCCAAAGCTGCTCTGAACCAAGGTAGTATGGCTGACAATTTCCCCCACGACAGCCGCCACCATATGCTTCCTTATTTCTGCCACGGGACATACCACATTTGGTTGTAATTTAGTTCTGTACAGATCTGCTCCCCAACTAGCTAGAGCTCTAGTGGGGTAGAGTCCATAGCTTATTCCTAGTCACATCTCCAGCGTCTGGCTCAGTAGGTGGCCCGCAAATGTTTACTGGATGAATAAATGAATGAGTGTAGTTTAAAGGGCCCAGAAAGCCTTCTCTGCTTTTCTTTGTTTGGGCCAGAGTATAGCCTGTCTACATAGGCTGCCTTCTCACTCATGGGAGCCCAGGGCAGCATTTAGATGCCAAACATCTTTGCAGTCCAACCTTCTCCAAAGGTGACATGCTCAAGGAGTCGCTCTGTGACTCTTTCACCAGGCTGGGAAGTGAGCATTTAACACATCACGCCTCTTAGCAGCACACTCCAGATCCTGGCCCGCTGTTAGCACTGAGTGTGAAAGGCCCTATTTCGCTGTGTTAGTTTTTGGTCCTGCACCAAGTCGCAGCATGCTAATGTGAGAAACCTCTTCTAGGCCCAATTGTCATTGGCCTACAGGGTCAAAGACACCTGGTACAGTTCTCAGGTGCCCACTTGCCAGGCTGGCTCTAACCAGAGACCTTTCCTGTACCCGCCAGATTTCACCCGCCCTGCAGTGGGAGCCAACATCAAGCCAAACCCCAGAGACCATTGTTCCACCTCCTGTGATGACTTTCAAAGGTAGATTCGGTAGATCTATGAGTAAGAAGGAGTGTGTCACATGCCCCATCCAGGCTCACCAAGGAAAAATGGCAAAGACCTTCCCTTTGACTATGGCAAAGGGATCCAGGAAAAGGTGTTATCATACTTTCATAATTAAAAAAAAAAGTGATCCAAGAGGAAGATGTGTGCAGGGTTAAGCTGCTTTGTAAGCCATCTGTTGACTCACATCCACCACTGGGAACTCTTTGGAGACAATTCCCACCAGGTGTTCTCTTTTATGAAACATTCCTGGTCAACGAGTAACCAAGGTGTCACAATATTCTGACAGCTCCCGCCAGGCGCGGGTTTTAGGTCTGAGATTCCATAAGGCAATCTCCAATAGTCATTTGACTTTTTTTTTTTTAAAGACAAGCTCCCCAGGTCTTGAAAATGAAAAATTAAGTGGTGGAGCTTTAGAATTAAGCCAGTCTGCCCAAAGCTGGGACCGGAAATGGGGAGGAAAAACTGGAAGACCGGGGCGGGGCAGGCGCTGCAGGCTCTTCACCTTGGAAACTGCAGATCCCCAGCTCCAGCGCTCTGGGTACCCTGGATAAACAGCCTTATCGGCCACCCACACTACTTCAGTGAGTAAAAGGGCTTAGGAATGTAAATCACAGTGGAGTGAAGTGTGATCCTAATTTGCACTTAATCAAAGCCAATTAGAGAGACATTATTTATACAAAGCCCATGCATCTCAATTATGCGGAGCACAGCCCACCACAGTTTTGAGTCCAGGCCTTAATTCTGCTTAATTAGAGAAGTAAACATTTTCACTGAGTTCAATCCCCCAGTCTAGTCTAGAGCCTATGGGAAAACTGAACCAAACACACAGAGTTCCACACTTTAGGGCCAAGAAAGTGTAACTGACACCTGTTGGAAATCAGCAGAAAACAAAGACAAGTATTCAGACCTGGGGGCTCCTCTGGGCCAGACTAAGTAACTGGGTCCTCTCTTTTAACACACACGTGTTAGCACCTACCTTGCCAGGCACCAAAGAGCGTAATAGTGTCTCCTCTGTTTCTGCACTTTAGCAAGATAAACCACGACCCAGGAGGATGGGAAAGCAAAGGACCCCAGTTCAACGCTTAGGTGATACTTTTTTCTTTTCTCTGGTTCATGTGGTCCCTGGTCTGCTGGTGGAGGCAGATTCAGGGTAGCTGGCTGAGTCACCAGGGGGCAGAAAAGGCTCCGAGGTCATGACAGAGCAGCTTTGTCTGAGTAGAGACTAAGGACAAGAATTTATGGCGACAAGGCTTCCAGAAGCCCACAGATGAGATGACCTGGAAAGGGCCCTGGTGACAACTCCTTGGGAACATCGCTCACCATCCATTCTACAGGCAGGTGCTAGGGGAACATCTGCTGCCCTTTCTGAGCTCACTGTGCTGTGCCCTGTCCTGCCTGGGCAAATCCACTCGCTTTATGATGAGCAGGGGCAAGGGGGCTCTCCCAGCAGATACCCTGACAGCTCACCTAAGAGTTCCTCCTCTCCGTGTTTACAGCCATCTACCTGGCCTTACAGGAACCAATCAACACCCAGGCGGATTGAAAAGGGTGCTCAGGGCTGGTGCACTGGGATGACCCTGAAGGATGGGATGGGAAGGGAGTTGGGAGGGGAATTCAGGATGGGAAACACATGTACACCCAAGGCTGATTCATGTCAATGTATGGCAAAAACCACTACAATACTGTAAAGTAATTAGCCTCCAATTAAAATAAATAATTAAAATAAAAAGTCAGTAGAGTTGAAGCCTAAACAGCATCGTCCAAAGCTCAGCTGGAGAAAGCAAAAAAGAAATTCAGCGAGAAAAGAAATGCGGCTGTGGACTTCATTGCTGATTCCAAGGAGCCCCGAGGCAGCAAGGTCAACTCATAACACCAAATACGATGAAAGCTGCCCAGGTGAGGGAGTTCAAATTCTAACCTGAACTGTAGTTCTCAAGTTCTCACCAGAAAATCAACTTATTTTTTTAAATCTCATTTTGGTACACATCCCCCTCTAAATTCACTTGGCCATTCCTTTGTCAGCTCTGCCTCCTGCCAAATACGGACAGACAAGGAGAGTGAAATAAATAGAGAGTACCTGGCATGAAGTGGGTGCTTAAGAAGAATCTGGTGGATCAACTGTAGGAGCCAATTAGATTCATGGGTACTTTTCCAACACAGATGGTCCCCTTAGTCTTAAAAAATGAGAAAATCTCTGAAGGGACCAGGCAGCATCACTGAACATCCCAGTGGCCCAACGGCTTTCACCACATAAAGGAGCAAAGCAAAGTGGAATAACCGCCACAACTTCTAGTGTTAAAACATCACAACACCACAGTATTATGCAGAGATAAGTCACGAGTGGCTTTAAAGAGGGAAAAATAACAGTCAAATATATGTATATAAAACTTACCTCAATAAAAATGTTTTTTAAAATTCACATTTTAGGAAGATAAAGGGATAACACAATTTGTCCAATTCATTAAACCAGGAAAAGAACACAAAATAATAGTGTTAAATTCTTCTCAAACTGAAGTATAGCAACTTTGGGAAGGGTTTAGGCAAGAGCACCCTGTGTTCACAGGCTTCCTTCTTTTTCATTCGATCCAGCTCTTCTGTTTTATTAGCAGGGACCAATCCAAACACAATTTTCTGTAACTTAAGCATTTAATATGTCTTTGGAGCCTTCATAGGTCAAACAAGGGAATTTTCCCTTGCTGACACAGGAAGTCACATTTAAGAGTAAACCAACTCTAGTTCCGCAAAGACTTTTTTGCCTTTGAACTCATTCGGCACAACCTCAATGAACTGGGTTCTCTGTCTCTGTGTATTAACCAAATGCCCTGTCCACTTTCCCCAACCATCCAACGCTCAGAAGTCACCAGTCTGGACATCTGGGGAGAACCTCTCACTAAAGACAAAGTCTGCCCCTCCTTTGTCAGCTTCCAACTAGGAAGCTTAGTAAAGACTTCACATTGATAAGATATTCCCAAAGAAGCAATAAAAGAAATTTCAGATTTATGAGGTTTGCTTTTTCCTAGAGACACAGTTTATTTTAAACCTGAGACCCATTAAGGAGAAAAATAACAAAAGCATGTATGAATGTGTTCACTAAGAAACCAACCCAAATGATTCCTTTACAGTTTAAAAAGTACTTGCTCATATATTACCTCATTTTGATCGTATTAGATATTTACACAAATGTGAGAGACAGGTACACAGTAGATAACTGGTATCTATATGTTACAGTGAGTCAATGAGGTATTCTGAATCCAAATTCAATGTTTCCGCCACTAGACACAACAGCCTAAATGGAAATGGTTGTTTAGGAAAATTTTATTGAGCATCTGTTAAGTGTGCAACCTTCTTGCAAAAAGGGAGTAACAGAAGAATGTGAAGATTTATCAAGAAAAAAATAGGAGAATTTTCTAATTAATAGAGAAGTGCAGAAAGTTATTCTAACTCCCCAAAACTGTTAAAAATTACTGATAAATTTAAATACATAAAAGCTTAAAATATGGCAAAAGTGTCACAATTAAAAGATATTGACAAGATGGGAAAATATTTATAATTCATACACAAAATGCTAATTTGCTTAGTATGAAGAAAGTTTCTCCAAATCAATCCAAATAAGACCAATCCCCAAAATCACAGAATAGTGAGCAATGATGAACAGAGAATAATATATATATAGAATGTAAATATGTGAAAAGATGCTCAATGGCTATCTAAGAGAAGTGCAAATTAAAATTACAGCAAAGTATTACATTGAATCTGTCTGATTAGCAAAACTCAAAAAAATTGATCAAATGCTTTTTGAAAACGTATAGAAAAGCAAGCACTCTCACATTATTAGTGGGAATGTAAGACAGTTTACAACTGTGATGGAAAATGTGGCATTTAGAAAGTAAAATTACAAATGCACCCACCTGAAAGTCATACAACACTATATACCCATTATATTTCATTTTTTTAAAAGAAAGAACAAACAAACAATCCCCCACAAAAAAACCCCAAATGCACATGCCCTATGACTTGGGAATTTTACTTCTAGAAACTAACTGTATAGCTACACTAATTGTACAGCTATACAAATGCTCAAACATATAAAAGGATATTTACTTTAGCCTTGTTTATAATGAAAAAAGGTTGAAAACCATTTATACATCCAACAATAGGGGGCCTAAGTAAATGATGGTAAATTATTGCAATGGAAAATTATGCAGTCTCTAAAAAGAATAAAGAAATACAATAAATACTAACAAAAGTATCTGAGATACATTGACATATGATAAAACCAAAGGACAAAAGAGTGTGCCTTGTAGGGTGTCCCTTTGACATAAAGAAAAAAGGATGTTTGTATGTGCACAGAATATCCCTGGGTTGACACACCAGAAACTCGTAACAGTGATTACCTCTGGGAGACAGTGAAAGACAGTGTAGGGAGACTGCTCACTACATACCATTTTGTACTTAATTGTCTTTTGTAATCACATGGTATATAATATCTATTCAAAAAGCTGAGATACCATGTGAATAAAGTAGGCCAATGAATTGAGACTTGCTGGAAAAAGCCTTTGACCTGTTAAAAGTCCAGAGATACCCATATGGCTCTGTCTTTGCTGCCCAAATGAGCAGGCATGTGTGAGAAGAACTGGCAGAGCCCTCGGCACTGGTGCTGCTCATGTAAACACTAATCCATCGTAAGAATGCACTTGAAGGGGCCACATCTTGCTGGGCACAGACACACACACACACAATTAGTACCCATCTTTTCATCTGAATAGGGCTTCCCTGGTAGCTCAGTTGGTAAAGAATCTGCCTGCAATGTAGTAGACCCTGGTTTGATTTCTGGGTCTGGAAGATCCACTGGAGAAGGGATAGGCTACCCACTCCAGTATTCTTGGGCTTCCCTTGTGGCTCAGCTGGTAAAGAACTTGCCTGTAACACAGGAGACCTGGGTTTGATACTTGGGTTGGGAAGATCCCCTGGAGAAGGGAAAGGCTACCCACTCCAGTATTTTGGCCTGGAGAATTCCATGGACTCTATTAGTCCATGGGCTCACAGAGACGGACACAGCTGAGCGACTTCCTGGAAATCACTTTTTTCATCTGAATATACTCTTCCTTTCAAGTTATAAGAAGCTTTCATATCCATCATTTCACTAAATCTTTACAACCACATTCCAAGAAAGGTACTTTGTTATATGGGTCTGTACACTGAAGTTCAGATGCAAAATCTAAGTGGCAGATCTGTGACTCCAGCCTAGATGGCCTGATTCCAAATTACATGTTCTTTCTACCAGGTCAACTACCTCACACTCTCTTCCAAGGAGAAATCAGTGACTCCTCCTCTATGCCCAAGCTGTGCCAATTAAAAGCTACAAAGTAATTATTCTGCTTACATAACTCCCTGGATCCTGTGATATTCATTGGCCTCCTGGACTTTCACAGACTGTACCTTGGCTTTCTCAGGGTGTCTATGGTGTTCAAGGGTGGAGTACGGAATTTGGACTCCCAAGGACTCTGAGATGCCTTACAAGTCTACTCTTCAATGAAATAGAGGATTTCTTGAGTTCTGCTGACACTGGGGAGAGTATTATTCCAGGGATGAGCATTTAACTAAAAAAAGTACTCAGAGTTCTGCAGTTAAGCTAAACAAAGAATTAACACAGAGACTGGGAGAGGGAGAAACAGTTGAGTTCAGAGGAGGTTTAACAAAACTCACACCACCTCAGACATCCAGCTGGTCTGAGTCAGCCAAGCCCAACATGGCTTGTGGTTACCTGGAGGGCTGTTTTTTTTAAAATTCAAGTAGAGGGATCAGAGACACCTCATCAAGGAGTCTCAATGGCTTGGCCCACTATTTTAAACATGGTTTGTGGTCTATACCAGGATGGACTGAATAACTCAGTATCTTCCAAGGGATTAAGATCAACTGTAACATATCCCAATGGCAGTGATGGGGACAAGTGAACAGACATTGGGCTCACATCAACATTAGACACACATTTTTGTTAGACATATCCTCAAGGCTGCAGGGAAAATCCGCAAAATACAAACAATGCCTAGAGAATCCTTTAGCCCCAACAGGCTAGGCAAAAGCTGTCATTCAAAAAGAATCCAAACAATAAGGAATGGAATGGAACTTTCCATCTGCTCACAAACCTGCCCACAAAGGGAATCATTGATTGAGGAAAAGAGAAGAAATAAGCAAGAGCTGCTATTCTGTGAAGAGTGGCCAGTTCTAGGGTTGCACCTTTTTAAAAAAACAACAGGTTTATTGAGATGTAATATACCTATCATACATTTCACCCTTTTAAAGGGTACAATTCAGCAGCTTTTAGTATAGTCATAGAATGGGTAACCATTTATTTTACAAGTTTAAGTATTTCCAAAAGAAATCCTGTAGCTCTTAACCATCGCCTTCTAAACTTCGCAACTCCCGGTTCCAGGGAACCACTAATCTACTTTCTGTCTCTCTAGATTGGCCTATTTTGGACATTTCCTATAAATGGAATGAAACAACCTGCGGTCCTTTGTGACTGGCTTCTTTCAGTCACAAATGTTTCCAAGGTTCATCAGTGTCACAGCGAGGGATAAGAGCTTCATTCCTTTTTATGCTTGAATAATGTCCCATTGTATGGACATCCTACGTTATGTTTATCCATTGATCTGTTCAGGGTTGGGTTGTTACATCTTTCAGCTACTGTGAATAATGCATCTGTTTGAATCCCTGCTTTCAAGTCCTTTGTGTATATTCATTAATCAGTTGATAGCTGTTTCTATTTCTCGGCTATTAATGATTATTATTACTTGAAATGAATGTTACCATGAACATTGGTGTACAGGTTTTCACTTCACTTCATTATCTTTCATTTCATTCTCTTTTACTTAGGTGTGAAACTGCTGGATCATATGGGAACTCTACGTTTAAAAATGTGAGGACCTGCCAGAGAGTCTGCTAAAGCAGCAGTACCATCCTACATTCCCAAAGGCAGTTCCAATTTCTCTACATCCTCATCAACATCTTTGAGATTATAGCCCTGCTAGTGCATGCAGAGTGGTATCTCACTGTGGCTTTGAGTGCTGTTTCCCGATGGTTAATAAAGTTGAGCATCTGTCCACATGATTATCAGCCGTTAGTATATCTTCTTTGGAGATGGGTCTATTCAGATCCTTGCCCACTTGTTTAAGTTTATTGTTGAGTTGTAATACTTATTTATATAGTATAGATAAAAGTTCCTTTTCAGGTATATGATTTGCAAATTTTTTTTCCTATTCTATGGGTTGTCTTTTCATTTTGTGATACTGTCCTTTGAAGCATAAAAGTTTTTAATTTTGATTATATCCAGCTTATCTACTTTGTGTTTCTGCTTTTGGTACCATAGCTAACAAACCATTGCCTAATCTAAGGTCACAAAGGTTTACAGCAATGTCATCTTCTCGGAGTTTCATAGCTTAGCTCTTATAGTCAAATCTTTGATCCATTTAGAGTTAAGTTTTGTATATAATATAAGGAACGGGTACAATTTTCATTCTTTTGCATGTGGGCTTTTAACTGTTTCACCATTTGTTGAAAAAGACTATTCTTTCCCCAATTGTCTTTGTACCCTTATTGAGAATAAATTGATCATAAATGAGGGTCTATTTCTAGACTCTCAATTCTATTCCACTGACCTATATGTCTATCTTTATGCCAGTACTAGACTGTCTTGATTCAGAGAAGGCAATGGCACCCCACTCCAGTACTCTTGCCTGGAAAATCCCATGGATGGAGGAGCCTGGTAGGCTGCAGTCCATGGGGTCGCTGAGGGTCAGACACAACTGAGCGACTTCCCTTTCACTTTTCACTTTCATGCACTGGAGAAGGAAATGGCAACCCACTCCAGTGTTCTTGCCTGGAGAATCCATGGACGGGGCAGCCTGGTGGGCTGCCGTCTCTGGGGTCGCACAGAGTCGGACATGACTGGAGCGACTTAGCAGCAGCAGCAGCAGCAGACTGTCTTGATTACTGTAACATAGTAGTAAATTCTGAAATTGGGTAGTTGATGCCTATAACTTTTGTTCTTTTTTTTCCCAAAACTGTTTTGACTATTCTGCATTCCTCAAATTTATACATGAATTTTAGGACCAGCTTGTTGACTTCTGCAAAATCAGTTGGGATTTTTATACAGACTTAGTTGAATACACAGATCAATTTGGGGAGTACTGTCATCTTAATGATATTGTCTTCCAATCAATAACATAACATGTCTTTCCATTTATTTAGGTCTTCTGTAATTTCTTTTAATACTTTGTATTTTTCAGAGTATAAAGTTTATACTTCTTTTGTTATATTTATTCCTAAATATTTTAATCTTTTGTTGCTATTATAAATGGAACTGCTTCTTAGTTTCATTTTCGATTTGCTCGCTATCCTTGTGTAGAAAGCCCGTCATGGATCACAGCCTTGTCATGGTGCGGGGGCTTGTGTAACTCAATGAAGTGTGAGCCAAGCTGTGCAGGGCCACCCAAGACAGACAGGCCATAGTGAAAAGTTCTGACAAAACTTGGTCCACTGGAGAAGGAAATGGCAACCCATTTTAATTCAGATGACCATTATATCTAGTACTGTAGGCAAGAATCCCTTAGAAGAAATGAAGTAGTGCTCATAGTCAACAAAAGTGTTTGAAATGCAGTACAATTTTTGAGATTGGGTGCAATCTCAAAAACAACAGAATGATCTCAGTTAATTTCCAAGGCAAACCATTCAATATCAAAGCACTTCAAGTCTGTGCCCCAACCACTGATGCTGAAGAAGCTCAAGATGACCGGTTCTATGAAGACCTACAATATCTTCTAGAACTAACACCAAAAAAAGATGTTCTTTTCATCACAGGTGACTGGAATGCAAAAGTAAGAAGTCAGGAGATACCTGGAGTAACAGGCAAGTTTGGCTTTGGAGTATAAGATGAAGAAGGGCAAAAGCTAACTGGCTAACACAGTTTTGTCAAGAGAACACCCTGGTCATAGCAAACACCGTTTTCTAACAACCCAAGAGATGACTCTACATGTGGACATCACCAGATGGTCAATACTGAAATCAGACTGATTATGTTTTTTGTAGCCAAAGATGGAGAAGCTTTCTATACAGTCAGCAAAAACAAGACCTGGAGTTGACTGTGACTGAGATCGTGAGCTTGTTATTGCAAAATACAGGCTTCCATTGAAGAAAGGGAAAACCACTAGGCTATTAGGTATGATTGAAATCATATCCCTTATGATTACACAGTGGAAGTGATGAATAGATTCAAGGGACTAGACCCTGTAGACAGAGTGTCTGAAGAACTGTCGATGCAGGTTCACAACATTGTATAAGGGGCAGTGACCGAAACCACTCCCCAAAAAAATAAATGCAAGAAGGCAAAGTTGGTCGTGGAGGCTTTACAAACAGCTGAAGAAAGAAGAGAAGCAAACGGAAGGGATAAAGGGAAAGATATACCCAACTGAATACAGAGTTCCAGGGAATAGCAATGAGAGGTAAGGCCTTCTTAAATGAACAAAGCAAAAAAAGAGGAAAACAACAGAATGGGAAAGAGGAGAGATCTTACAAGAAAACTGGAGATATCAAGGGAACATTTCATGCGAGGATGGGCACGATAAAGGAGAGAAATGATAAGGACCTAACAGAAGCAGAAGAGATTAAGAAGAGGTGACAAGAATGCAGAGAACTACACAAGAAAGGTCTTAATGACCCAGATAACCATGATGGTGTGGTCACTTACCTAGAACCGGACATCCTGGAGTGTGAAGTCAAACAGGCCTGAGGAAGCATTATGATGAACAATGGAGGTGATAGAATTCCAGTTGAGCTCTTTAAAATCCTAAAGGATGCTGCTGCTAAAGTGCTGCACTCAATGTGTCAACAAATCTGGAAAACTCAGCAGTGGCCACAGCACTGAAAAGGACAGTTTGCATTCCAAGCCTAAAGAAGGGCAATGCCAAAGAATGCTCAAACTACTGTACAATTTGTGCTCATTTCACATGCTAGCAAGCTTACGCTCAAAAATCTTTCAAGCCAGGCTTCAACAATACATGAACCAAGAACTTCCAGATGTACAAGCTGGGTTTCAAAGAGGCAGAGGAACCAGAGATCAAATTGCCAACAACCACTGGATCATAGAAAAAGCAAGAGAATTACATCTACTTCTGCTTCACTGGCTACACTAAAGCCTTTGTGTGGGTACAACAAACTGTGGAAAACTCTTAAAGAGATGGAAGTACTAGACCATCTTACCTGCCTCCTGAGAAACCTGTATGAGGGTCAAGAAGCAACAGTTAGAACCCGACATGGACCAACAAACTGGTTCAAAATTGGGAAAGGAGTACGTCAAGGCTGTATATTGTCACCCTGCTTATTTAACTTATATGTAGAGTACATCATGTGAAATGCCAGGCTGGATGAATCACAAGCTGAAATCAAGATTGCCGGGAAAAATATCAACAACCTCAGATATACAGATGATACCATTCTGATGGCAGGAGATGAAGAGCAACTAAAGAGCCTCTTGATGAAAGTGAAAGAGGAGAGTGAAAAAGCTGGCTTGAAACTCAACATTCAAAAAGCTAAGGTCATGGTGCCTGGTCCCATCACTTCATGGCAAACAGAAGAGGACAAAGTGGAAAATGGTGACATATTTTATTTTCTTGCACTCCAAAATCACTGTGGATGGTGACCGTAGCCATGAACTTAAAAGACTCTTGCTCCTTGGAAGTAAAGCTATGATAAACTTAGATACAGTATTAAAAATCAGAGACATCACTTTGCCAATAAAAGTCCATACAGTCAAAGCTGTGGGTTTTCCAGTAGTCATATACAGACCTAAGAGTTGGATCATAAAGAAGGCTGAGCACCAAAGAATTGATGCTTTTGAACTGTGGTGTTGGAGAAGACTCTTGAGAGTCCTTTGGTCTGCAAGATCAAATCAGTCCATTCTAAAGGAAATCAACCCTGAATATTCATTGGAAGGACTGATGCTGAAGCTGAAGCTCCAATACTTTGGCTGACTTGGATTCGAAGAGTAGACTCATTGGAAAACACCCTGATGCTGGCAAAGACTGAAGGCAAAAAAAGAAGTGGGCAGCAGAGAATGAGATGGTTAGACAAGCAACACTGACTCAATGGACATGAATTGGAGAAAACTCCGGGAGACGGTGGAGGACAGAGGAGCCTGGGGCGCTACAGGCCATGGGATCACAAAGAGTTGGACTTAGAGATTGAACAACAAAACTGCTCTAAAAGGTATCTGTTAAAAAATAAATTTAAAAAACTTAAAGGATAAATACTGCATGATTTCACTTACACGAGATGTGTAAAATAGTCAAACTGAGAAACTGCAGAATGTGATTACCAGGGGCTGGGAGTAAGGGGGAAATGGGGCGCTGCTGTTCAACGAGTAAAGAGTTACGGTTTTGCAAGATGAAAAATTTCTAGAACTGTCGTACAACAATATGCATAAAGTCAACACTATTGTACTATACACTTAAAAATAGCTGAATTGGAGGGGGCAGAAATTGGATGGAGGTGGTCAAAAGGTGTAAACTTCCAGTTATAAGATAAATACTAGGGATATAATGTACCCCACGATAAACATAATTAACGCCGCTGTATGTTAAATATGAAAGTTGTTAAGACAGTAAATCCTAAGAGTTCTCATCACAAGAAAAAAAGAAATTTTCTTTTTCTTTTATTTTGTATCAATGTGAGATGATGGATATTTACTAAACTTATTGTGGGAATATTTCATGATGTGTGTAAGTCAGATGATCGGGCTGTACATCTTAAACTTATACATGCCGTATGTTAATTATATCTCAATAAAACTGGAAGAAAACAGGGTAAAACATTTTTTTAATGGTTAAAATGGAAAACTGTATTTTACATACTTTTTAAACCACACACACACAAAGCATCTAAATCAGGTAAAGGGAAAGCAAAAGAAAACTTTACAATGTGGTGGTGGTGATAGAAAAGGAGAGGGACAGACAGACGCTACTGTACAATTCTGTCCTCCCAGGAGGAATGAGGATACACCTTGACGACAGAGTTCATGGCTCATTCAACTGAGTGGTCAAGAGACCCTTTAGTTAATAAAAGTATTGAATGAATGAATGAATAAATGCAGAAGAGGCAGGGATGGAAAAAAAATAAAGGTGTACAAGGTCCTAGACGGCTGGAGATAGTGACTCTTTGGTGAGTGACTTCGGCCTGAGTGACATCTACCAGTGAGTCACAGCAGTTACTCTCCAGGCACAAAATGTAGGACAGGATATTAAATATTCAAGAGAGATGTGACCTGGTTCTTTGGGGGGGCTGGGGGTGCCGGGTTTTCAGTGAGCTATGAGCACACACAGAACTCTATCGGACAGGTCTGTGGACACGGAGGAGACCGAAGCAAAGGGAGCAGTCTTTAACCCCCGTGGTCATGTTTCAGGGCAAGCAGTCCTCCCTTCCTGGCTCTGCTCTGGAAAATTCCGTGTTTCACCTGCCTGCCTCCTTCCTCTCTGAATTCAGAATCAGACTGTAAGCCTGTGGGCAGCCCAGGCTACCTGCCAAAGATAATACGTTTTGGCAACATGGCATTCACTCATTTATTCGCTCACTCGCTCACTCACTCACCCACCAACGGCTAAGATAATTTCTACTATGGTAGCTGTCGGTCAGGGCCCTTAATGTTTTTCAGGGACTGGTCAATCTCTCGTTTAAGCTTCCAAAGAAATAAAAGCCTTGGCATCACTACTTATTCTCTTTGAAGTTACCAACCACAACGGAAATTTAAAAACTAACTTTCCTATCCTAGTAGACAGGAGACAAGAAGAAAAGAACCTTACTTTTGGAATTCTGGCTTTATAAAGAAAATAGGGAATGTCCCCATTTGAATGCATCTCTGGCCGGAGAGAGTTAATCTCCGGCGATGGAGGATGTGCGTGTGTGAGGACGCTGTTTATTCTAGACTTTCTGCAATTTACAAATTGAAACAAATAATGGTGGAGACATTTGCAACTATGGAAAAAAGGGTGTTTACAAAGTGGGAGAAAATAGACTAAATAGGCTTAGATGACAGAAAATTTCTAACACGGCATGGGATGGACTCCACAACAACAGAAGGTGCAAAGGATTATGAGTCATACTTGTTGTAGCAATTAGATCTTTTAGAAGATTTCCTAAGTATGTCCGTTTCAGAAAGCTGCATCTACATGCAAGGTCACGTTAGTAAACCCTGGGGACACCGGACAGGGAAATTTTCCTAGGCCTCTTGTTTCATCTCTCCAACCTTAGATAGAGCTTCTCAGATACAGGTCTTAGTTTAGTTGTTAAATCATTCAAGCTCAAGGTGCTTCTCACACTTTCCTTTGGAAACTAATTCTCCTTTCCTAAATCGTTCCTTAAATGGCCTTGCTCACAGCAGGTTTTCCTGTGAGAAGCCTGCGAGAAAGATCGCCTTTAAAAATTCGCACACCAGTCATTTTCTTTGTCCACCCAAAGGGCTAAGGTCTGTTTCTTTCTGTTTGTCTCTCTCTCTCTTTAAAGCCATCTGTCTCCTCTGCCTATTGTACTGCTTCTATTTTTAGCACTGAATTTCATATTAAACAACTCAAATGCTAGAGTAAAAATGAGATCTAACTCCAAACCATAATCCCTAATTTGCTATCTTGGTTGTTACAGAAATGGTCATATGAAAAACATCAAATTGCTTATTAATGGTCAAAAAGGGTCTGTCTAACCAGAGACATTTTAATGACAGTAAGGACAAATTTCCCCCATGTAGAAGCTGACCCTGACTACATGGACTTTCGTACAAATTTCATATCTTTATAAAAACAATAGTCAAACAGCAATTCATTAGAGATGAGGAAGGGAAACAGTTTAGTATCTATACTGGTTTTCACAAGAAAAAGACACTTATCTTTTATGGGGTGGGAGGGAATAACTATTCTCCAGTTCAGTTAGCAAGAGAAGGTGTAAGTTCACATGTGCTTATTACAAAAATATAGTTAAATATTTTTTTAGGATAAAGGGAAGGAACATAGTCATTTGCCCTTTTTTACACAAAGCCCAAGACGGCAGTGCATACCCAAACACTGGAAATAGAACACTTGATGGAAGACAAAAAAAAAGAATGATGATTTTATGCAATGAGATCCTGAAGTTCATTTCTTTATCAAATGAGCTTGTTTCACTAAGTTTGGGTATGTCTTGGCAATCCTTACTTAAAGTCAACATGAACTGAAGCCAAGAAAAGATTATAGAAACCAGGCCCACGGAAGCAGAAATTTGGTCTAGAGTATTTTCCAAGGAAAATATTGATTGGACATTTTTCTTCCTTGTACAAGAGGGAAAAGAATAGATTATTGAATATTATGTATCAGGTCCTATGCTATGTTATATGCAGTATCTCATTTAGTCCTCAAAATACCCTAGTGAGATAACAAATGTTAAGTAGCACTATGAGGTTAGACAGCTAATTAAAAAAAAAAAGTGGAATGGAACCCTGGGCTGTCTGCCTCTAAAGACTAGATCCCTCTACAAGGTGATTTCTTTCTCCCATATTCTACCGTGCTCTCTCTCTGCTAAGTTGCTTCAGTTGTGTCTGACTCTTTGCGATCCCATGGACTGTAGCCTGTCAGGGTCCTCTGTCCATGGGATTTTGCACTGGCCCTTTTGTATTTTTAAAACCTGACAATAACGTACCATATAGCCTTCTCTTCCTTTTTGATTCAGAGTTTTAAAAATGTTTTTAAAGATATAAACTATTATGGATACAGATGAAATCTCTGTGTATTTTATTCCAATCCCATGTTTCCTTCTAGCCCAGTGTCACACTACTCTTACAATCTGTTTTTTTCCTCAACGTGTTTTTGGTCTAACCGTGTGGCATGCGCATGCGGGATATTTTTTCCCCAACAGGGATCAAACCCATGCCCCCTGCATTGGAAACACAGAGTCTTAACCACTGGACCACCAGGGAAGTCCCTCCGCAACATGCTTTTTTCAGACTTATCTATGTTGCTCCAATTCATTCATTTTTACTCCATATAATGAACATACCATGATTTCTTTAAAAATCCATTCTTTTGCTCATCTGCAATGAACATTATTATGTGAGTCTTCTTTTACGTAAGTCAGAACTTTCCTTGGACTACATACCTAGGAATGGAACAGCAGGATCTGAGAAATGGTAATGATAATAACTGATACTTAAACAGTGCTTATTTTGTGCCAAACATTATTCTAAGTGGTTTATATATATTAAGTCGTTTAATTTTCATGATAACCTTATAAGGATTCTGTTATTATCTCTATTTACAGTGATAGGGAAGTAGTCTGATTCTAGAATCTATGCAATTTTACTATATATTATGTAGTCTAATTATCACCTTCTAAAATGATTATATCAATTCATACTTCCAGTATCAGTGTACGAGTTTCAACATCCTTGGCAACACTTGTGATCAGAGTTTTTAACTTGTGCTATCCAAACATGACGTACTAAATTTTTCCTATACCGTTTTTCCTGGCATAATTTATTGACCAATAAATAGTCCATCTTACAGCACTGATTTGTATGGTATCTCTATCATATTTTAAGTTGCTACACACATGTGGATTCCGTTCTACTCTGTCTCTAACGATACCATTCTGCCTTAATTATTACAGTTTATAAATATATTTTAATATCTGGTAGGACAGAAATTGAGAATCTAATGAAAATCATAATAGAACTGTTGGTCTCCAAAATTGTTCTTTCAGAATTTCAACCCTTTGGTTTTCCACATGAAGTTCAAGATCACCTTGAAAATTTTTATGGAAAGAAATCTGTGCTGGATATTCTGATTGTTTCTTCAGATTCCCTTTCTACTTTTCACATTGCTCCATCTCCATGAGGCTGTCCTCCAGAAAAACAGCATCAACTGGGTCCCTTCATCCTGGACTCAGCCACTGAGAGTCAATGACAGGAGAAGGAAGACCAAGAGGGAAAACAGGTCAGGGTATCTTCCCTCATTGGCTTTGTTGCCAGGGGTCACAATTACCACTGGCTGTTCCTATAGCTCTGTCTGGACTTTTGTAAATAAGCCCATTATTGCCTCTCTTCAGCAAACCCTTTGGTGTGTACCATTGGTTTCTTGATCATTTGACTGACTTAAAATCTATTATAATTTTGGTTAAAATTTCATTTCTCAATTAATTTGATAATAAACACCTTTAATATTCTGAGTCTTCTTATCCATGAACATGTATCCGTTTATCTAGGTCTTTCATCTCTTCAATTTTTTTAAGATTTTTTTGATGTGGACCATTTTTAAAGTCTTTACAGAATTTCTTACAATGGTGCTTCTGTTTTATGCTTTGGTTTTTATGACCTTGAGGCATGTGGGATCTTGGCTCTCTGACCAGGGATCGAACCCACTCCCCTTGCATTGAAAGGTGAAGTTTTAACCACTGGGTCACCAGGGACATTCTTCATCCCTTCAATTTACTTTTACGGATTTTCTGTAAACATTCTACATATGTTTTCTAAGAATTATTCCTAGCACGAGACAGCAAAAGAGACACTGATGTATAGAATAGTCTTATGGACTCTGTGGGAGAGGGAGAGGGTGGGAAGATTTGGGAGAATGACATTGAAACATGTATAATATCATGTATGAAACGAGTCGCCAGTCCAGGTTCGATGCACGATACTGGATGCTTGGGGCTGGTGCACTGGGACAACCCAGAGGGATGGTATGGGGAGGGAGGAGGGAGGAGGGAGGAGGGTTCAGGATGGGGAACACATGTATACCTGTGGCAGATTCATTTCGATATTTGGCAAAACCAATACAATATTGAAAAGTTTAAAAATAAAATAAAAAAAAAAGAATGATTCCTAGCTTCTTTGTGCTTCTTAGCATTTGTAAAAAGGGTCATTTCTTTAATTAGTTATTGTTGGCCTGTAGCAACACCAGCAATTTCTGTATCCAGCATCCTTGCTGAACTCTTCTATTAGTTCTAATAGTTTGCTGATTCTCCTGGATTATCTATGTAGCAAATCATATCATCTGCAAATAAGGTCAGTTATCTCTCTTTCCTTCCAAATCTCACATTTCTTGATGCTGTGCTTACTTTATTGCATTGGCTAGTACTTCCAAATAATGCTGAAGAGAAACGGTATTAATGGGCATCCTTGTCTCATTTCTCTTTGCTCTCTCTTCACTGAGTAAAACCACCATAAATTCTAAAGCTGTCCCTCCCAGCTTCCATTCGTATAAGTACCTGTATACAAATTAAAGGAGGCACATTAGCCAAGAGAGTCATGTGACTACCATGTGCCTCAGAGCATATGATGTAACATTCTAACAAAGACATGACAAGCCTCGACAACCACAGCCTACAGTGAAATAGCCTTACATGAATTGTGAGCCTTGGCTTGGGTATAGCTTATTTACAAAATAAGGTTCAACCAATTCCTGCATAAGCCACCATCAGTTCGTATTCCAGAAACTGTGGAGACGATCACATCAAACACTGCATGATTTTTACCATGCTAGCTTTTGAAACTGGGGGGAAAACAGGCAGAAAAGAAATAAACAGAAATAAACAGCGTGCTCTCTCTCTTTTAATGAATGTAATAACAGAAGAGTAATGAGGTTGGAAAACAGATGTGGACAAAGGAAAACGCATGCTACAGTGTAGCCCACACAATCTGGAAAGGAATGATAAAAAAAAAAACAAAAAAAACTTTACAAGCTGTTTTGAGTCTTGAATTAAAAGGAGTAATCAAGCAAGGCTGACTTATAAAGGGTCAGGGGGTAGCATCCTGCAGCAGAGAATAAGCAGGACTCCTTCTCCTTCACTGTCTCCTGCCCAGCTGAGTCCAGGAAGGAGGATTTTTTCCCATGCAGTAGCCTCTCTGAACATATTTTTGATTCCGGGTTTAATAACTGCCATCTAACCTCCTTCCCCTATCCACCCACTCCCCAGGGAGGTACTTCCCTAATGGGTTGGCCCTTTTCAGTCTGGTTTTAGCCTCTGGCTCTTTATATTCTGATCGGGGGCACCTCAGTCTCCTGATATCACTTCCAGGCAAAAAATGTGTCCAATTAGATAAATGTGTGTGATGCTGGTTTGGGGGTGCTCTCATTCTCTGATTTCCCCCCACACCCTGTTCACCATGTTCACCTCCTAGAGTCAATTAGAATGTGTATACTCAAAGAATCTAACTTGAGAGTATCTAAATCCTCAAGTAGAGGGTTTTTTTTTTGGTTGTTGTTGTTTTTAAACTTTAACAGTATACATATAGTAAAGCAAAATCAAGAGGCAAATGCACCACATGATAAGAGAAAGAGAAAGCCTTATCCTGTTTCCAAGGAGATTAACCACACAAAGATAATTTTCTTCCCCCTGCTCCTGTGGGCATTGTTATTAATGGTGTCTTACGGCAGAATTGTCAGACGCTCATCAGTTTACCAAACTATGTTAGTCTGTGCAAAGCATCTCTCAGAATGGTCCTGTGAGAAAGCAATCTGCTGAAGTTGTCTGACTGGGGCCTCTGAAAGCTTTCAAACTCAGCTACTGAAGTCCAGCCAGCATCTAATTTTACCCGTGAGTTCCAGGAGAGAGGAAAGCTGGTGGGAAGATTACAGAGTTCCTTGAAGCTCTGACCTACAACAGGAAGACAGTTGTCAGCCTTCATGTCTCTGACTCTAAATCCCAAGGCAGACAACAGTGGCAGGGCGTTTTATAACACGTTCCCATTGTACAATTGCATATTTCAGAAACATGATGTTGGCTCCCTCATTTTCCACAGACCTCGTGTCAGTACACACGGACGACCTTAAAATGAATTTTTCACTTCAGCTTTTCAATTCGAATGTGTCTAATGTACTTGGGCTTCTCTGGATTTTCTTAGAAAATGGTGGGCATCCACTGTTGGTCAGTTGGCCAGTGCCTCTACACATTCAGTCTGATCACCGCCTTAAGGTCCTGGGAACTACTGGTCATGGTGAGACGCTACAGTGATTTCAGAGTTTCAGGGGCCTTTTATTTTGAGCTTTTTGTAAACAGAGTGGAAAAACAGGGCTTTGAAGTTACGTCTTGGCTTCAGCACTTACTAACTCGGCTGAGTGCCTTAACGTCTCCAATACCTGTCTGCAAAATGGGTGTAACGACACCTTTCTTAAAGGCTGGGAGGACTCATGACGTTCAAGGTTAAGCAAGCTGCCCAGTGCTTAAGTCATGCAGTTCAGTAAATATTACCTATTGCCAATCCGAAGTGATAGACAGCAAATTCACAGTGATCTACACTAAAGATGCCACTGAATGACACCTCCTAAGGAAAAAGATGACCTCAAGTGCCCCTAAGAGCACGTGGAGGATCAGCCAATGTGAGAGCAGAAGTGATAGCAAGTGTCTGGTGTCAGGGAGATCTCCAATATGATTGTCCCAGGCCAGTAATGGACAGCTGCCCACCCCAGGGCTGGTGCCCTGGGAAAGAACATGAGCTTCTTCTTGCTGGTAGGCTGATGAAAGGGAAATAAACAAGAGAACCAGCTCCCATGGGGAGAAACGTAAATGGCTTCATTAAAATTCTTACTCTGACCAACTTGCCTTCTGGAGTAGCAGTTCACACAGTAGCCAGGAACCTAAGAAAGGACCACAAGTTAGGCCACCCTTGGCTTCTCCAGAGTTGAACAGATGAACTGAGGTCCTCAGTCCCCATGGACAGGAACTGACAATTGCTGTGCTCTTAAAGTCAGCTGGACTCCCATCAGAACAAAGCACAAAGCATACTGGAACATCAACCGTAACTCTGGGTTATTATCTGGCTGAATTTTAGTGTTCTCAAATTCTACATGCCCTCAAGAAGAAGAGAGATCAACACAGATTAGTCCTGAAGTTCTGCTTACTGCCCTCGGCCTTTTCCAAAGTAAATAAAAAGTAAAGTCGCTTCAGTCGTGTCTGATTCTGTGCGGCTCCAAGAACCATAGCCTGCCAGGCTCCTCTGTTCATGGGATTCTCTAGGCAAGAATACTGGAGTGGGTAGACATTCCCTTCTCTGGGGTATCTTCCTGACCCAGGGATCGAACCTGTGTCCCTTATGTCTCCTGCACTGGCAGACAGGTTCTTTACCCTTAGTGGTAAAGAACTACTAACTAAGCAACTACAAAGGATCAGGTACTACTGCTAATCCATACCATCCACCTGCCTGCTAGAAAGAAACCTTTTAGAAGTGGCTCAGCCACTAGAGAGCCTTTTCAGTATCTGAGAGAGAATAACAAGGTTACTTCTGACATTCAAATAAGCTGTTTAGGAGAGAAGGGCACTGTATACTTAGACCCTTGGGTTTAAGAAGGAAACTCATCTTTTAATCAGAAATGAAATAAGAATCCCCAAGAGCTCAAGGCTCGCTGCAACATCTGTCAGTTTAGAATGGATTAATAAAATTAGGAGGGATGGCAAAATCTTATCTAGAGGGAATTACAAATCCAAATCCATATGCTGGAAGGGGATGGGATAGCCAGTTGTCAATATTTAGCTAGTGTCCTGTGATTCTTTCACAGAGTAACACGTGGCTTCCCAAACAAACCACAGAGTAGGTTTACCAGTCCTTGTTGTATTAGATGAATATACTAAAATTATTAGTAGTAAATCTCCTGGTTGGAAAATCACGGCAGAACGGGTGAGTATCCAAAAAGGCTACAAGGAGGAGTGGTATTTGATCTAAACCTGGAAAGATGAACAGAACTTCTCTGAGAGTATGTATAAAGGGACACTGATGACAAGAGGGCTTTTCAGAGAAACTGGACCGCGTGCACAAAAATACGACGGTGGAGGGACTTCCCTGGCAGTCCGGTGGCTGAGACTTCACACTTCTAATGCAGGGGAAGTGGGTTTGATCCCTGGTGAGGGAATTAAGATTCCATGTGCTTTGTGGTGAGACCAGAAGATTTTTAAACAGTGAAGGTGGCAAGGTAGAAGGTATGTTTAAGAGAGATAAGTAAGTAAATTCAGTACAAACAGTGCATCTAAGGAAGGAGTGGGTAGTCAGATAGAAGAGCTCAGTCTGAACCAAAGGGAGCTCAGTTTGAAAATGGGAAGGGAGACTGTGATGACTGTGAGGCAAGGTGCTGGCGTTTCATTTGGATTCACAGGCTCTCCTTTTGAGGCGGTTTGCTAGTCACATGTGTACAGAAGAAGAAACAGGCTAAGTGAAGGTCCCACGTTTGTGGCAGAACAGTCATACTTTTGAATTATTTGATTGTTCCTCCATTTCATGTTCCCCCCCACCAGCATCACCACTGTGTTACCTTACACAAGAAATTAATGAACTTGGATTTCTATTATCGGAAGGTGGCAACACAACATTCAAGTTTCCGAGGGGAAAAATATTTCGACAGGATCAAACTATTTGCTATTTGGGGAAACAGAAAGACTCTCCTGGACCACTGAAGTGTCCCATTCGAAGGAAGGTAATGTGGAAAAAAGTTTTCTTGAAGGAATGACTTGAGGACATGGATCAAAGACCAAGGTTCTGGCCTTTATTAGCAATGCGACTGATTTCTTTTTAAATATTTATTTATTTATTTATTTTTAACTTTTATTTTATATTGGCATATAGCCAATTAACAATGCTGTGATAGTTTCAGGCGGACAGCAAAGGGGCTCAGCCATACATGTACATCTATCCATTCTCATCCTGGCTCCCTCCCCATCCAGGCTGCCCCATAATATAGCAATGTGACTTCAGATGAGTTTCTTTCTCTATGCCTTATTGGCAAAATGGGGATGACAACATCTGTCTCACAAGTTTCTATTTAGAACACACACAAAGTGGGTAGAAATGCTGCTCTATAACTACACGGCATACAGAAAAAACTTTTAAAAATCCAACATTCTTGATTTGGTAGAGAAAAGACCTACACATAATTTGAGTTCACCCCCAGAAACCGCTCAGAGACATGCATACACGTGGTAATAAGGCCCAGCCCTTACTTCTAGGCTGCTCAACACCATCTGCAGGGCTGGGGTTAAGGCTGAGAAAATTACTTTGGGTTCCTGTGTGATGGGATACAAACAGCACTAAACACTTAGGTCCCTTTTGTAATGGTTATTTTTGTGTGACTCTGTCTCTTGTTCACCTTGGTCTCCTACTCATCTCTCTCTGGGCCCCTGACTCAATGGTTTTAAAGGTATTACATGAACAACAATCTTAAATGCATAGCATTCCACGCACAAAGACATTCCATTTAAAGAAATCTTCAAAACAAGAAACTACCTCGTGGCTTGAAAAAGGAAGGCTTAATGACCCATGTTGTCTGATCCAGCTCAGGATCACTTTGAAGGCACTTGGAAACACAGCACTCTCATGTTAAAAAAGAAGCCTCAATTATATAATGAGTCATCAGCCCGTTTAGCCTATGACTACCAGCAGAGGTTGACAAAGGGTGGGAAACATTTTATTAACTGTAAAAAATGAAGATCAAAGTCAGAAAATAAATATGATATACGTGTGACTTGGGAGCTTCAGAAAATAATCTCTCGGTTTGAGCAGACTCAATTTTCAGGGGAAAATAGATTAGGTGGCATCTCCCATCCCTAAAGTCTAGGAACAAAGTTGCACAGAATAGCCTGGCAAGAAAACTAGCAAGGGACCCAAATTCCTGAAAGCCAAACACCATCCACTTATTATTTTATTAGGTGTTATTCACTGAACACATAAACAAATCGCCAGGACTTTACTACGAATAGCTCAGGGAAAAGAAAGCTGTGGTAAGGTTCCTCATGTGAGCAGCTCAGTCAGGAAACCTTCAGTCCCAAATACTACATACAACGTGGGCAAGCAAAACAACATTCAGAAAAGTCTTTGCCAAATGAGCATTCGATGGAAAAACCCCACTCAATACCCACAGCAGCACTTAAGTCAGCCAAGTACCAAAAAGCACAAAAGTCAAATCAGAGTCTGATTCCGGGCCTACTAACACCACTGGGTGCCGAGATGTGGCCTCTGGAGTTTCAGAGAAGGATGGGAAGACTTCTGGGGGCTGATGGTATTCAAACGTCTCTGACCACTGGAAGTCATCACCAGTTTCCCATGACGTTTTCCAGACATCATGGGACGTGGAACCGAAGAGAGGGCGTCATGGAGGTCTCTGTGGGCTCGAAGGGGAAGGAACTTGGGTGCACTCATCCAGGCTCTCTTCCTACCTTGTCAGGTGACCTTGAGATGAACAGTTATCTCTTGAGATTCAGTTTTGCTCTTTGCAAAACAAGGAACGTGATGGAAGGGTAAGTTTGACAACCATCAGAGAAGGGAAAGCTCTGATATTTTCATCCAAATCTGGGGCAGAGAGGAGGATGAGGAATTGGTTCCAGTCTCCAGTAGCTCCAAGCAGAGCAAAATCTGAAACTTCAATAAGTCATTGTGCTCCTTCTGTGACGATGACAGCTCTCAGAAAAGCTGCTTCAGTGCTTTCAGAATGAATTGAGATTAACGAAACTAAAAAAGAGTTCCAAATAGGAAGGTACCAGCAAAGAGTGGGATGTCACGACAGGGGTGTTTCAACACAGCCAAGGCAATCCCAGAGCTTAATTAACATTTTAAAAGGGAAAAGCTAAAATATTCTTATTGAAAGTTGGAATGAATTTATGGTTGATGTTTCGAGATAAATGATGATCAGTGTTGTTGTGGTATTGCTGTTGGTAAGGATGCAAGAACTTTCCAGCAATCAAATACTCTGCTTATCTGCTATTTAAAGCAGTGTAGTTAAAGTTTTTAATCTTACCAAGTACTTGGTCAAACATTTTAGAAAAACAGGAAAACTGATCTGACACGAGGGCAAAGGAGAGATAAAAGCACAATGAAAATACAACTGACATATAAACTAAGAAACCAATTTTACTTTTTAAATCAGTGAGCCTTAAGTCAAGCAAAGGGGCTTCCCAGATGGTGTTAATGGTAAAGAATCTGCCTGCCAATGCAGGAGACGTTAAGAGATGCAGGTTTGATTCCTGGCTTGGGAAGATCCCCTGGAAGAGGGCATGGCAACCCACTCCAGTATTCTTGCCTGAAGAATCCCATGGACAGAGGAGCCTGGTGGGCTACAGTCCACGGGGTCACAAAGAGTCGGACATGACTGAAGTGACTTAGCATGCATGCAATACCAAAGGAAGGGGTTAGCTCTCTCGAATTTTTCTTGTAGGGTTGTTTCTATGCTAAGGAATACGGTCGTGACTGGGGTTTTAGTAGGGTCCCAGTGGGCCTAATGTAGTAGAAAAGCTGAGGGATTGAGGTCTTATGGGTATTATTCTAAGGCTCTTTCTCCTATTTTCCTTTTATACATAAATAAGACAAGGGCTCCAGGCAACTATGAAGTTAGGGTAGCAAAGCATAAGGCAAATCACTTGGTCTCTCTGAGCCTTGGTTTTTCCACAGGTAGACTGAGGAGACTGAACCATAATATATAATCACTCAGTCACACCCAGAGTCCTTTTCAACTGAAATCACATAATGAAGTAGGAAATGTACCACCAATACCCCCAAATACACACACTTCTACACCTCTGCTCCTCAGCTGAAATCTGATGGCAGAACTTCATGATGCACTAGACCAGAGGTATTCACAACCCGTCAGTCCTGGGTGTGACGGTTTCCTGGTGATAGAGCTAAGGCCAGTGAATGCTATTATGAATGATAATAATAGCTAACATCATCAAGCTCAGGCACCAGAAATGTCACAACAGTTTATTCAGTCGATCCTTGTAACAACTCTGTGAGGAATTAACCCTGACATCTGTCTCCATTTTGCAGATGAAGAAACTGAGGCCGAGGCACAGCGCGGTTAGGCGAGTACCAGGGAGCAAATGATACAGCAACAAATCACTGGATCCCCAAGATCCAAGGAAAAGGGACCACAGGGCTCCTGAAAACACTGCAGGATGCTAAAGACGGGGCTCCCAAGACGGAAGATTTAGCCCACTGAGGCGACGCCAGTGGGTTTAGCTGACTGTGAACTGGGACATGTGGGTGCCGTGTTGGTTCTACCACTGCAGTTAAGCCAAGTCCATTTCCTTGTCTATAAGACAAGGGCAGAGGAAGCGATAACCTTCCGGGCCCTTTTCAGCTCTGACATTCTCCATGAGGGACCATGTCCCATAGGGACTCAGCAACTGTTTGATTCCCAGGCTCTTTTTTTCCCCCAAAGTTCTTCATTTCTATTTTAAAAAATTGCATGTTCCCGTGGCCCTGGAATGCCTGCCTCCGGCCCCTCTGGAGCCCTGGGTTATGTGAAAGCGGCCGTGCCAAGCTGGCCCATGGGCGGGGCCGAGGCTTCCTGGCTGGCCTGTGACATGTTCCTGACGTACTGTGTGGTCAAGGAGCTGGAACTGGGGGGGCTGAACAAGGGCCAAGCCTTGCACTTCAGCTTCCTGACCTGGCAGCCATTCAGAGAGACCCTGCTAAGTGCTATTTCCTAAATACACTCTCTTTTCATAACAATCTTACCACATTGCTTTCCTTTACAAGCGCTCTTAAAAAAAGGGAACTGGACTCCTTCTGGTTAATCTACACAGACTACATTTGGAAACCATCAGAAACTGAACTCTAAACAAAACGTTATTAATGTGTTGTAATCTGCCCTCTATGTTGCAGATGAAAAGAAAATGTTTTATAGTTTCAGAGCATACGTTTTAATTGCCTTTTAAGAGTGCATATACTTTTAGTACTTAGTGTTATAAAACTGTAGTATCTGTTTCTTGATAACTGTTGAGTGATCTCAGCTATTTTTATTAGTTTTTCCCCCCTTATCCTTTTCTCCCTTTTTCTCCTGAACTGCCACCATGCAAAGTTGCCTTAGATCGAGCTTGATCGGGGCTCACATATTTGAGATCTTCCATTATAAATAGCTTCTTAACAACCTCCACCTCACTATAAAACACTTGTTCCTGAAAATGAGTTCTATAAACAAAGATGGAGTGGATGGCTTTGTCTAATAATCCAGTAGGGCTGGGAACCGAGCAGTCTAGCCTTTTCCCAGTTGCTCTTGCTTTTTTATGGGGGCCAGATGACCCGCAGAGATCTGATGCCCTTGCTACTTTTCTCAACTGTACAGCCTTGTCCCAGGAGACTAACATATCCGTCATCGGCCCAGAGGTTTCAAGGGCAGAGTCGTGGCCATACCAAGATCCAGTCTGTTTTTCAGCAAAGAATCCCAAGTTCATTAGAATTAGGCCTGAAATTAACGGAGGGGTTGGCCTCTCCACCAGCTGACAAACGCCAGGAAGACCAGGTGACTTGACAAGAGTCGAAGGGGCTGAGGTGCCCACTGTCCCACCCTCCAGCTGGCTGAACAGCGCCCAGCTCATGGACCAACGATATAAACCTGAATCACAGGCTCACAGGAAATGAAGTGACCTTTCTCAGCTCAGGGCTTCCTGGAGCAGGGCTGGGGGGTGGGGACATTTGGCCATCCGGATTACTGGTCAGCAGGAAACTGAAGAATTTGCCAGGGGTCTTCCGAGTGGTCCAAGTATTAAGTGTCTTCAGTGATGCACCACAACGGCAACTACAATTGATAAAACTTTCCAGGATCATCCAATTTAAGGTAATGTCCCCAAAATCAGATTAAAAGAGACTGCTTGGACCAGACAGTTCATAGAGATGACGTGGTCCATCACTCATTTTCAGGTGGGGAACTGAAGCCGGGATGGGCAAGTTATTTACCCGAGGTCTCGCGGCCTACGTGAGCTCAGAAACCCGGCTTCTAGTTCTTTGCCTGGCTCTTCACCCACCACAGGATGATCACTGCTGAATAAAGGAAGCACCACTAGGAGGAATTCCCTTTAGTTATCTGAAAATGGAAGCCTGTGCCCTTTAATTTCAGTTTCTTTTCAAAGATAGTCATCTTTCTTATCTCAAACATTAACTCCAATGTTTCTTACTCTGTCTCCAGCGTTTCCCTAATGTCTTCATGACTCACTGGATATTATGGCTTGATACAGTACAGAGTGGTGCTCAGTTACAACCTTAGCTTCTAAAGCAATTTTTTTTTTTAATGAAAAACAAGCTTTTCTCTCAGTCTCCTTGCCATCAAAACTTGCACAACACATGGAGAATTCTTGCAATGGCTTAGCAGGCTCTGTTTTCATAATATGTCAGTCAGAATCCACAATGTGAAGGAGCAGTTGTTTATAAATCTATCACAACTGAAAGTTTAAATTGGAGTTTTCTTTCCTACCCTCGCTTCAATAGTCTTTTACTTCGTATATGGGCTAAGGGGGAGAAAACAACTAGGCCTACTCAGGTCTTGCTGCGCGCTGACAACCAGGAGGCAAAGCCATCAGCTGGGCCCAGGGCATGAATGTCCTAAAACACCCACCAAGCAAACCCGACCTTCCTTATGGGAAAGCCAGGCCATTCCACAGCTCTCTCTAGTTCTACAATGGATGCTGTTATTCAGGACCTTATTTTTTGATCCTCTTCAAGCCTGCCTCATTCAATTTCTGGATTCTTAATCCTTGGGGCAGGTGACATTTTAATACTCTAAGAAATCAGCTCAAAAGAAAGCTTTGAAAAACTGGGTCATCACATTTTAGTATTCCAGGGGTCTATCAGCTAGATACGGCAGGCCTTTCTCTCTTTAGACAGATCACAGATTAAAGGGTAATAATTATAAAAAGACAGGACAGAGAACAGCTACTTAAAAACATCCTTGGAAATAACTTCTTCTACCACCATTTTACAACCGCTTCCAAAGGATTCTCTTCTGAGATGATACAATGTGAAACCAAGAGTTCTCCTTGAGACAGGTTGGAAGCCCTTCCGTTCAGTTGTTTTTGAATTAATCGGTGCTCCTAAAACAAACTGTTTCTTCAGCCAGGGACATGATTCTATGTTGGGATCCTGGAGTCTGTCTCTCTCCTTAAGATCTCAGCAATATAGTTTTTGGGTGTGTTTCATGACCTTTTGTGCTAGCAAATAAGCCTTTGGAGGATTAAAATTAACTTTTCTCATCCTAGTTTAAAGAGTACTCTGCTCTGGGAACATCAAAAAAAAAAAAAAAAAAAAGAAAAAAAGCCTGAGCCTTGTGCCAAATACCAGTCTAGCAATGCTGATATTGCTGTCAAGGTTCTTATTTTAAAAATACATTTTTACAGGAGTAGCAGAGAAAGTAGCAAAAGGAATCTACAAAAGCTCTTCTTTTTAAGATCAAAGAAGAATCAAGTTTTGTTACAAGTTTTTGAGAGTATACGACTACTTTAAACTACTCCAAGTGGTATAAAGCATTAAATGTGCTTCAAACTTCTTGACGGAGAGATCTAAGAGCAGTCACTCAACCTGACCTAGGTATCCTAATAAGGACCACATAGAATATTCAAAGAAGTCTTGGTATCATATGTGTTAGGAGCTTTGAAGTCAGGCTATCAGATTGGTCATCTGCCACAGAGTGGGCTAGATAAATTCCCACAATGACACACTCCTGGAATGAACACTAAGGGATTCAGGTCAGTGCTCCTTCCTGCTAAGAAAGCACAGGGCAGGCAAATTCTCACCATACAGCCTTTGCCCTCTGATCTTATATCTTACCTGTCCTCCCCAGGCCCAGCGCTCTGTGGGAATTCATGACAATCTGATGCTTGGATCCTCAATTGCCATAATCTTTATGAGTTGATTTCTTTGAAAGTTCATGGGAAATAGGCTGGAATCATTACAGGGAAGGCACTTTAGATTTGCATTAAAAAAAAAAAAAAGAGTGTCAGCTTCAACTCCAAAATCTATTCCTTTACAAGGAGCACAGAGAAAAATTGTATTAAATCATCCAGAGGAAAATACAGAACTTGAAAATATTTTAAAGGACTTTAAAGGACTTCAGACTCAAATAGGGTGTCATCCATGACAGGTACAAAGAAGGATCAGAAGTTCCCTTGGCTGCCTTCACAGGGCAAGGATTCAAGAAGTGCTCAGGAAGGCAGGAAGCTTTCCAAAAGAAGCTAATTCGAAAGACATTTCCAAGTCAACATCCAAACCAAAGAGATGTGGAAAAATTCACAGAAGCATCCTAACAAAACATCCCGACAAAGTACCCTAACTCCTTTTTGCAAACCCACAACGGGTAGGAGCAAAGTTCTAATGTGACAGCCTTTTAAAGCAGCAAGATGCAACCACAAATGTGGTTGCTCTTCCAACATTATTTCCTTTGGGAAAATTACATGGGTGGGTAGGGAAGCAAACCCCAGAGGACTGCAGTTTACGAGGCCTGAGAGGTAGGCTGCACAGAACCTAGGAGTGGGGGCCTCCTGGTCCAGAGGAGAAATCTAACCTTATTGTACTAGGTGGCGAAGATCTCTGGCTGCTCTTCAGGCAGAGTATGCTGCTCTCCATTTGCAAAACTGCTCAATAAAATTTTACTGGCAAGGCAAAAGGAGAAACATCTGCTATACTCAAGAGCAGCTGTGGTCAGCAATAAGGCAGCTGGCACAGGGTCAATGCTGTTCTTGCTGGTAGGTGGTATTGTGGTCACCAGTAATTACTTTGGAGAATTTCATGGAGTCAAGGATAACTAAATGGACAAAGAACATTTTATTTTACTTTCTATCTTTAGCCCAGGAGCAAAAATCGTGACATGCTGTACAGAATTCAGAAGCCCAAAGCAGTCCCTATTTTTCATGGAAGAACTTCTGTTACCTCAAAGACTGGAAACCCTTAAATGTAAGTATTTCAAACAATATGCTCTTGACAAGTGACCTCTCCACTCATTATTTCTGATTGAACAGTTCCTGTAGATTGCATTAGTCTTTAAGTGTTTCCTTTTGCAGATATATTATAGAATACTTTATAAAGAAAAATGTGAAAATTATATTGAGCAAATCAATAAACGGTACACGTTTTTAAAAACCTCATCTTTATCAAATTTACATGATACCTTCAAAGTTAAATAAACCCTGCACAGAGTGGGAATTTGGAGTGTAAATAAAAATCTGTTCAAGGCATGCAGTTGATAATTTTTCTACAGAATGATGAATGTCAGCAAGTAGCAGTTAAATTAATATACACTGTACTTAAAAAATTAAACACTTGGGAAATAACCTCTCGAGCCACTGGAAAATGACAAAGTCTAAGATATTTCAATCAAGTTAATTTCAGTACCAGAGCAATGCATTTTTCCCACCAGAAACTATATGAAAAAAACAAATTAACCAAAATGGGCCTCCGAATGATGGGATAACATCAACCTCAAAGAGAATGTCATGATTGCTTGTCAATTAAGTTATGCTACACACACATACTCAAAGGCGAAACTAGCCGCATTCATTTAAAATTATGTCAAGGCCGAATGGCTGATATTATATTAAAATGAAAGCATGACTTGCATTTTAAAAAAGAAAAGGAAATGTTCTTGCCAACCAAGAGAGCTAACGTGCAACGGCTGGTGTAATTCAGGTATGCAAGCTCCAGTGAGGCCATGCAAGGTGAACCATGTCCAAAATGTTATTGGATACACAACCCCAGGGCTTCCCTGGTGGCTCAGATGGTTTAAAAAAAAAAAAAAATCCGCCTGCAATGCACCTAGGTTTGATCCCTGGATTGGGAAGATTCCCTTGAAGAAGGGAATGGCTATCCACTCCAGTATTCTTATCTGGAGAATTCCATGGTCAGAGGAGTCTGGTGGGCTATAGTTTATGGGGTCGCAAAGAGTTGGACATGACTGAGCTAGAGACAGCCAGATGTTCTCAGATTCCTTACCCACAGAAACTGTAAGGTATTAAATGCCTGTTTTCTACCACTTAACCTGGGGATGATTTGTTATATATCAATAAATAACTAAGACAATACTGGAAAATTGTACACACACACCCTAAGTGTACCCCTTACTCCTAGAACATCCTTAGATGTGTTGGGAGTGGAAGGAGAGACTCGGGGACCACTTTCAACCAATTTTAGACCTATTTCTGACTTGACCATCTCTACAACGCCACTTCTGATCAGGTTAGGGTCATGGTAGGTCCAGGGTTCTCCTAGGATGGAAAAGAACCCCTGGTTGGCATGCAAGGCAGATCAAAGCTGGGTGTGAGAAGGCTGGGATTTTAAATGTCAGCCTTGTTAGTCATTGTGAGTAGATCACTTGAACCCTCAGAGCTTTAGACAAGTCAGAGGAGGAGGGCTTCCAGTTTTGATGTTACTTTGAGTCCATGAAGATCCTAGATCCTCTAGACTCTAAACAGGGGCCCCATGACTCACAGCCTTCACAACTAGGCAATAAGAGGTACCTAAAAATCTCCTGCTAATTTTTTTTTTCTTTCAATGAGACTTTCCCTATCATTTTTTAAAAGTACTAAATTTAGGTGCTCCGTAAGGAATGGCTTTTATGGTAGCCCAACATCTCATAGTTGTAACATTAGTCTACGGTCTTAACCAACTGAATAGTAGTCAGAGGACTTCTATAACTTTGATTTGGACATATAACATTTTGATCAGAAAATCAGAGAAAAACTGACTGATATCCAATAGTATCATCTTTTAAAATGAATTATTTTATTGATTTATCAATAATATTTGCTTAAATATTGTCTAAAATTTTAGTTCATTATACTGCATTTAGGAAGACAAATTGTGAAACCACAAATACAATGGAGTTTCAGTTCAGTCTTAAAAATCACCATGTTGTCCCTGTATATCCTGTTTTGCAAAATGTAGAGTCAAAGAAGTCTGTGAGCATCAGGCAGTTTTAATACTAAATGAAAATAATCATCTGAATTTTACCTTTTTATTCTTTTATGACACATATTTTGCTAACTTCTAGTCACCCTGTTTTTAAACTGATGCCTTTGCTGATGTGACTTCTATAAACTGAATGGACTTTCCTTAGTTTTGTTTTTTTTTTAACCTGCTGAAAACTGATTTTGTCTTCTAAAGACACTACCTTCTAAAGAATTGGCAAAAATAAATCCTGATACATCCAATGATGAGATAGCATGCACCCCATTATATGAGATTATAAATAAAGTTTTCAATCTGTCTGGAAGAAACTGGGATTAGAGATTAGTTTGTAAAGACAGAGAGAGATGCAATAATCTTTGGAGAACTGAGATCGAAACTATTCCTTCTCGTCAACATTAGCTCAGAAAAAGTGGGATAAACCTCTGAAGGAGCAGGCTGACCGGCAGAAGCGAGGTTCTGAAGGTAAATTTTCCTTTGGCTTTCTGAATCCCAGGCTCTTTCCATCTCATGAGACTTTAAGTCCAGGTTCTGCCTTTGCTCTTTGCTATGACTTGTGTTCGGTGATGTCTTTCTCTTTCTTAACATACACATGAGCCAACTTTTTGTTTGTTTGTTTTACTTTTTGGCCACAAAATAAGGCAGGTGAGATCTTAGTTCCCTGACCAGGGATAGAACCCACGCCCCCTGCAGTGGAAGCTTGAAGTTTAACCACTGTGTTGCCAGGCAAGTTCCCCAGTTATGTCTTTCTAACTGGAGGAAGGGTCTAAGCATGATGGGCAAGTCAGTAAGAAAATTCTCATCATGGCTAAAGCATCAAAAATACAAAGGGAGGAGGGCTTGGGTCTTGGGTCTGGCAACATTAACCAAATATGGACTGATTCCAAAAAGACATGAAAGTTACTAAAACACCACTTTAAACGTCTTTATGTGTTAACAGGTATAGCAACTTAGGGCTATTCAGGACATATCTAAGAGTCTCTTAGGTCAAATTCTGATATTTATACTGTCTTCTTCATGTTCTTGGCTTCTTAATCTTGAATAAGAAGAACCATTCTGGTTCTAGATTTACTTGTCACTGGGAAAGCGTTCTCCTTTAATTAAAACACAGACATACACTGAATCTCACTGCATTATCATGAAGGCTCTTAGATTTCTTACCAAATTAAGCATTTATTCAAGAAACCTTTTTTAAACCCTATGCGTTTACTATTAGTAGGAGGAAAAGTATAATGCTTAAGCTGTTTTTACCTTAAAACTATTGTTTTATTGGGCTTATTTACTTTCTCTTCTGTTATTAGCACAGAGATGGCTAAGTTGTTGTTGCTGGTGTGTGTGTGTATTAAATCTTGACACAAGACAAGCAGAGAACAGCAGAGCAAAGGGCAGTGCAGGCAGAGTGGTCAAACAGGCTGCTTCTGCCACTCGCTTCCACACATAACCTGTAAATCAGTAGCAACAGCAAATTCCTCATTGACTTCTGGAATCATTTCCAAATAGTCAAACCTCCAAGGTCAAATCTACCAATTCAGTGTGTCTGTTGTACTGAGAGGCCCCCAAAGAAAGGACTGCAATTTCGTGTTGGCTTCTTCCGAAGGGCGGGTGAGAGACAGCGAGTGAGAGTTGCGGGGGAGGGAGCTGATGGTTTCTCATGGCAAGAATCCTCTCCTGCCCAAATACAGGAAAATTCCCAAGTAAGAGTGGCATATTGAAATCTAATCAAATGGCTAGCCTATTTTTGCCCTTGGATTCGTCAAAACCGCCTTAAGAACAACAACCCTTGGTACCTTTCAAGAATGCTTCTTTCAGGGGAAGGCTTTAGTTAAGATGCTCTTCAGTTTGAGTTTAATTTAAAATTTAGTCCCAGGGCTTGTGACACAGGTAAATGAATGTGGTCGACTGAATGAGATAAAATCGGGCTTGAACTTCTTAGGGGATGTGCACTAAAACAAGTAAGTTTTAAACAAGCATCAGCTGCAATTCGGTCCTTTTTAAACATCATGATGTAGCGGAAAGAATATGGACTTTGGGGGTCAGAGAAACCTGGGTTCGAGGCCTGTCCCAATCACTTATCTTTTCTTAGACACAGTTCTCTTAAAAATACTATTCTACCTGGCAGAACAGTTGTGAGGGTAAGAAAATATGCATATACAGTGTCTATCACAGAGTAGGCATTCAATAAATGATTCTTCTTGCTATGAATACTACTACTCCTACTATTATTATTATTTGAGGTAATACGGTTACTTACAGTTTCCAAACATCCAAATAGCCACACCAAAATGTAGGTCATAAGGAGAATGTAACTGTCCTAATGGAAAATCCCAATCAAAATATTTTTATTATATACATGTTTAAAATTTAAGTATAAGACTTTTAGGCCTGTGAACTTTAACACAATAGCTATGCCTTCACATACCTGAGTGTTCTTAAAAAAAAAATATTCACATTGAAAAGGTCAAGTTGTAAGGCCATTTGATTAAAATAGTAATAAAAGAGTAAACATTAACTCACAATTTCTCCTCTGGTCTTTACTATTCCAAGTAGTATCACCTCCCAAATAAGTTGCACCTTAAGACAATTTATCTTGATTAAAATCTTTAAGTTCTTAATTTTAAGTAGGGAAAACTTTAAGCCAAGTTTAATACTTTTACCATGATCTAGATCTTAACTGCAGTATGCTGTCCTCTGCTACTCCTGGAACATGACTGCCCAAAGTAAACGAAGTTCCCTTTTTATATCAATTTTAGAGCCACTGATAAAAATGCAAATAATTAACATCAGAAAGGAAGAATTGCTCATCACTAGGCCACCCAAATTTCCAGAAGCATCAGAAGTTATAGAAAGCTTATCTCTGGAATTTCAACAGTTTTCTCAAAGGTTTCAGAGCTATCTACTAGAGGCCTTGCAAACGGAATTAAATAACAAAAATAAAGCAAATGAATAACCACCCTTCAAATCTGTCAATATTTCAAACCTAGGCTTTCCTCCTGGGTATATAACTATCCTAGTATCTCCTCTCCAAATTCCCTTTTCAGATCAGATCAGATCAGTCGCTCAATCGTGTCCAACTCTTCGCAACCCCATGAATGGCAGCATGCCAGGCCTCCCTGTCCATCGAGTCAGTCTTGCCATCCAGCCATCTCATCCTCTGTTGTCCCCTTCTCTCTTGCCCCCAACCCCTCCCAGCATCAGAGTCTTTTCCAATGAGTCAACTCTTCACATGAGGTGGCCAAAGTATTGGAGTTTCAGCTCCCAAGCTAAATAAGGATGTTGGTGCCAAATTAACTCCCATTATCTAAAAGAGGGTAACCCATTTAATTCACTCTTGCTTTTGCGTCTCAAAAATAAATTCACTAAATCAGCACCTGATCTTTTCCTAAGAAGAGTAAGCCTATCCTGTATGTAGAAAAAAACTGACTCAAAAATAGGTTATGTTGCTTCCACTGTTAAAAACATCTACAAGTAAATTTAAAAATCTGAAGTATCCAAGCATTTGGATTTCTTATTTGCCAGTCCAGACTATCTGCAATATCCATTTCGATTTTTGCTATTTCTAACTGCGAAGCCATCACAGGAGTTGGCCTGAGGGCGGGGAGAGGAAATCTGGCTTCCACCTCTGGGACACACGTTTCAGCGCTTGTGTCTGACTGACTCTGCCAATCACCCCTCCCAGAAGCCACAAGGCTGGCTTACAATAACAGAGTATATCAAAGAGGACAGGAAAGAAAACAAGACAGTGGCAGGGTCAGCAGAGGATAAGAACACGGTCAAGATGCCCTGTGGAGGCAGGGAACGGGGAGCCATATATTCATGGCATTAAAATATGTTTCTTAGAAAAGGTAACATCATAAATGCATAGGACCTTGACTGCCAAAGTCAGCCCAGTACGACTGTAAAACCACTGTTACACACAACTAGGAGAGCAGACTGTCTCATTATGATGGGACTGGTCAAGAAAAAACACTCCAGTTCACGTGAGCTTGGAATTATAACCCATACGCTTAAACCAACTGAGAGTGATGATTATGGTAACTGTATATTGACTTCTGATATAAAGATCATCCACATAAAGTGACTCTTTTCACGAGAACCATCTAACTCCAGAATGGTGATAATCTATTCTTGCCTCCATATAAAAACATGCCTGATCCATTCTGCACTGTGGTCATAAACTCAGCAGACTTAAAAGGCATAGAGAGTGGGACAGAAAAGAAGTTGAGAGGTGGCAGTGGGGGTTTATAGTCCATCTGCATTCGACCTTGACTCTGCTACTTATGGGCTGTGTGATCTTGGGTAAGTTACTAGTTTCTCTGAATTGCAGTTTCCTCAGAAAATTATTATGAGCACTCAACATCCAAAAAAAGGTAAACTTTCAATATGCATTAACTCAGGGAAGCCTGATATGCTACAGTCCACAGGGTCGCAAAGAGTAGGACCTGACTTAGCAACTGAATAGCAAATTATTAAAGACAGGTAAAAACAAAAGATAACGTTTAAAGTCCACACTCTTGGGCCTGACATTCCCAAACTACTTTTAGCCTCAATTAACTTTTTCAGCCTTTGCTTACTTCCCTTCACAGCCACTATCCAACTTTCCTGTATCTACTCCTTTAATCTGTGTGGTTCCCTCCGTATAAAATCACCATTAGAGTCACTTTTAAAGATTCGAGCCTACCATTCAAATAATACCTTCTTCAAACAGCCTTTTTTATCTTCCCCATTCCTCTTCACTAAATTACTCATAGTATCTTGCTATCTTCTGACAACTGAGCATTTTATGCCATCTATTATAGCCAGTTGTATATGAACAGAGCAGCTAGCACAGGGCTGAGATACTTACATACAGTAGCACTTAATAAATGTTGATTAGAGGAATAAAGGAGTCACAACGATTCTCTCTCTCTCTGCTAGATCTAAGGAAAGGAGCAACTTGCCTTCACCCTCTCACTTTCCTCCAGACCCCCACGAAAATGCCGCTGCCTCCTTAACTCTGGCAGGATGGGAGATGCACGATGCCAGGAGCCTAAGCTGTGAGCGCTGGCACTTTGCTCTTTGCCTTCAAGGAGTTAAACTGAGTCCTGGGGAGATAAAAATCTCTGGTTTTTATTGTTTAGTGAGAATGCCTGACAAACGAAGATCCAGCTGCAATTGTAACATTCCAGGCTCACAAGGCGCCAAGTTTTACTAACTATAATTTAACTGGTCCGACTGCTGCAGTCCAAATTCTTGTTTGGATAATCAGTCTTTGTTTGAATGTGTTCAAAAACAGCCCAGGCTAGCATTAGCCTCTGGGTATGTCATGTGAGCTGATTACCCTGTGGCTCCCAGTAGCAGAAACTCATACACAAGAGGAGGATTATTTTCCTAGTATTACTGTTACGCTAACATATAATCAGCCCTTTTCTCCCAGTCTCCACATCTCTTTCACAGCCTCCCCCAACCTTCCTCCTCCAACCTTCCCCACCCCCCCACTCCTGCCTTTCTTTTTTCTTCTCTCTTTTCTCTCTCTCTCTCTTTTTTTTTTAATAATTCAAAAGTCTTCTTTCCAAGTTCAACCAAAGTTGAAAGGTGAAAAGGTCAAGAAAGTTTCATGGCTGTGGCTGTTTAGAAAAGGGTAGGACTAACTGGGGTCTCTCTTGCTCAGCCTCTACTCAAGGCTCAAGAAGCTCATATTTCACTGTACTTCTGCAGCGCCCAGTCGCCTTGACACAATCTGTTTGGAATGAAATTAAGCCCTTGTTAATCATTTTTAACATAATATATTAATAATAATTTCACCTGACAAACAATCATTTCATACTTAAGTAACTCAAGTGGCTCATTTGTTTGTTAAAAAAAAAAAATCCAAATTCTCCAAATTGCACATTTTAACCGAAGGACGCTTACTTGGGACCTGCCCACCCTGCCTGTCTGCAAGTCATTTGGCTCTAACAAGCCAAGAAGGATTCTGGAAACTCTGTACCTATCCTGTCACTTGGGCCTTGGTCTGGCCATTCTCAAAGAGCCCAAATGCGCTGACGCCTTTACAGTGCTTAGGACAGAGGCTGGCTGATAGAAAATACCAGACGGTATTTGCTATGAGAATTTTGGGGAAGAAATCCTGACTCGAGGGTATAGTTCTAGCAATCAGTGGGAAAACTGCTGGCAGGGAAAGACCATGGCTCAGAAAAGGCTGGAATGATTGGTACATGGGTGGGTGAAATGTTGTAAACTTGGAAGCTCATGTCGGAGCTCTCAGCTGGTCTGGAATTGTAGGTGTAAATCTGGTCCTCGCAGCTCCTACATTGCTAGAGGGAAGGCCACCAAAGGGGAAGGAAACTCCGATCCCTGGGAGGGAGATCTGTTTATTTTACAATTAACAACAGCAAAGGAACGCTTTCTGAAAGCTTCCCTGGAAGGCTCAGAATTTAATCCTATACATCAGTTCGGTATTGAATCTTCAAGGTCTTAGTTGAGATAACAGGCAGAAATCAGAGTACTTCAGACCTGCTCCAGAGAGAGAGACACACACACAAGGACACAAGAAAAGCTCCTTCTGGGGCCAAAATTCTAAACTACGCGGTGACCTAGGATTTGAGAGAGAAGAGGAAACAGGAGGCTGTGCACTAGGATGTGGCGGAAAATGGCAGGAAGTGACGTCTACTGCTTGAAGGCTTATCATGCATCTGTTGTTGTTGTTGAGTCACTAAGTCATATTCGATTTTTTAGTGACCCCCTCATGGACTGTAGCCTGCCAGGCTCCTCTGTCCATGGGATTCTCCAGACAAGAATACTGGAGTGGGTTGCTATTTCCTTCTCTAGGGGATCCTCCTGACCCAGGGATCAAACCCGTGTCTCCTGCATTGGCAGGTGGACTCTTTTACCCCTGAGTTATCTGGGAAGCCTGTCATGTATCTACTTCTCTGTATTCTTGCTCCAAGCATTCAAAGGGAAAGAAGAGCAAGTCGATTGTGAATTCCCACAAATTCTAACAGTTCCATGGTAGACTGTACTCATCTTTAACATCCACGAATTACATCTTTTACCTACTTATCCTGCTAAAATTTAAGACCATGTTTTTCTTCCCTGCTGTGGGTATTGTGTGAAAAAAAAAAAAACCACACCCCACTGTTATTAATAATGCTCAGTTCACATTAATTAGAATTTTAGAATGGCATAGGCCAAAGAGCGCTTAAAGAAAAATTGAAGTAGAAGCGTCTCGGGGCCAGAAGTGAGGACAGAGAAGGATTTCCCATGTATACTCCATGAACAAAATATCTCCACTTGGATCTGTTTTCTGTATTGGGGTCCTGAAAAGATTTCACTTGAAAATAAAAGGCTCTGCTGTTAAAAAATTTCACTAGAAAAAAAAAAAAGGCTCTGCTGTTGAGGAGGAGGGTTTAAGAAGAAGGTTTGAAAACCAAAGAGCTGGTCCAATCTTTCATCTTAAAGTTAAAGAAACAGGGGACAGTAAAGTTGTGTCCAAGGTGCCCCGTGAGTGGAGAACAGGGTTAAGACAAGCACCCCTCTGCAACCCCCAGCTCAGTATATATACTCCATCTCCAATATACCTTTTAGGGAAGCCCTCCTTCCATTCACTACGTTTGGATCAAAAGACTGCAACCTCAAAAGAAATACTTTTTAGCAATATTTAACTGGAACTGTAAGTCGAATCAACAATCATTTTTAGATCTGGACAATGAAGTAAGACAAATCTGGGGGATGGCCATCTTTAGTTGCAAAATCACTTCTGCTAAAGCCATTAGCTACATAGTGTTCTCAGCAGCTTGGATTTTACAACAAAACCGTAAAAGCTGGGGGTCAAAGCTTCTCCCTTGAGGCTTAAAGGTGTGACACTTCTGAAATGCTTCTTGGGCTTTCAGAACCTTCCCAATCAGCTCTAATCTTCATCACCTCCTTCTGATTATCCCTGTGTTGCTAGATAATATGGAGGCAAACAAAACAAAACAAAACAAAACATACACACACAATAAAAAAGGAAGTATTTTTAGCCTCTTTTTAAGTGGTGACTAAGTTTATCACACTCCTACTCAAATTAGTCATACAGGTTAGTCCCAGGGGAGAGCAGTCTGGCTACAGATCATTGCAAAGGAATGACTTCTTGGAGGCCTAAAATAAACACTTAGGCTCATGGTTCTATCTGGAAATATAGTCAAATAGAAGCAAATTCCATGAAATTCCCAACTGATGCAAGCAACATTATTTTGTATCTTACAATACTAGCTTGGGTTAGCTGCTGTAGTCTGCTAAAGAGATAGATGACTCTAAAATGATGATAAAGGAAATAGTTATTTTAATAATGATAATAATAATTTTTTTTCCAACATGCTTATTCACAGGGGCTGAAGATGCCAACAAAGCAGCAACGGAGAAGAGAGACAACAACTGAGAATAAAATGGGACTTACAAAGAATTTCCCACCATTCTGGTTCTTTTTTTCCTTTTAAGAAAGAGAAAATTGGGTCTTGAATCCTCATGATGAAACTTAGGGACTTAAGATTTTTAAAGCTGTTCACCACAAACAAGATTTTCAGGGCAGAACTAGCACATGGGCCATGAAGCTGGTTATATTCAAGGGTCTGTCCAAGTGCCATAAATGCAACAAAGATTCCCATAAGAGCCTTTGTTTCTCTGTTCAAATCTGAAAACAACCCCTCCTTACCATGCCAGATAGTGTTTTTGAAGGGAATTAGCCCCCTACTCTTTTTTTTTTTTTTTGCCAAAATGCATTAGTCATGAAACATTACCACCAGTAGCTCCAGTTACATAAAACCTACATGCTTATCCAAAATTAATTGTTTCCAAGCTATCTGGGAAACTAAGCATGCTGTGCATGAATAACTCATAGTCACTAACTTTCCGGAATATTTTAAAAC
Source organism: Bos grunniens (assembly GCF_055505025.1). NCBI lineage: Eukaryota > Metazoa > Chordata > Mammalia > Artiodactyla > Bovidae > Bos > Bos grunniens. The sequence goes on along the minus strand of NC_141183.1, from coordinate 51,644,893 downwards.
CCTAACCTTACTTCTTTTGAAAATAAGATGCCTTTACACTCAGCATGGCTGTGTATTATAGATTCAGAACTCAAAAAGTTTCTAACATGGGTTAGGAATGGCTTTGCCACTTAATGACCTTGGCATGAGTGCCTAAACTTTACAAAACCTGTTTTTTATCTGTAAAATGGGAAGAAAAGAAATTAAAAAAAAACCCTCTGCCAATGTTTGTGTTATTGCAGATTTTTTAGGGTTATCCAGTGGTGGGCCAGGGAGAGCTGTACTGCTTGAAAATTTTAGGGGAAAAAGTGAAGGAATTTAACTGACAAATAACTCACATGTTAAGACAAACATACATATTGTGGATGAGAATAAAATATCAACACTAATTTTGGGATAAAGCCGTAGCTTCAAGAAAAATTTTAAGACAGTAATAGTCAAGGTTGTGGCTCCAGAACCGAGGACTGAACAAGGGGGTCACATAAGCACCTCTCTCCTGCTCTTCAAGGTACTTCAGTGGAAAAGTTTTAGAAGCACAAGAAGGGGGTTCACTAACTGAGACTGGGACTGTCGAGGAAAAACACTGTTGAATTTAGACACAGAAGACTGACCTATGATTTAAAAGACAACAACTTTCATTCTTTACGATAACATCCAATGATTTTGGAAAATACTGTAATTATTGGACCTGTTACTTTAGTGTGTTGAAATCCTTTCAGTTCAGTTCAGTCACTCAGTCGTGTCCGACTCTTTGCAACCCCATGAATCACAGCATGCCAGGCCTCCATGTCCATCACCAACTCCTGGAGTTCACTCAAACTCATGTCCATCGAGTCGGTGATGCCACCCAGACATCTCATTCTCTGTCATCCCCGTCTCCTCCTGCCCCCAATCCCTCCCAGCATCAGGGTCTCTTCCAATGAGTCAACTCTTCGCATGAGGTGGCCAAAGTATTGGAGTTTCAGCTTCAACATCAGTCCTTCCAATGAAAACCCAGGACTGATCTCCTTTAGAATGGACTGGTTGGATCTCCTTGCAGTCCGAGGGACTCTCAAGAGTCTTCTCCAACACCACAGTTCAAAAGCATCAATTCTTCGGCACTCAGCTTTCTTTATAGTCCAACTCTCACATCCATACATGACCGCTGGAAAAACCATAGCCTTGACTAGACAGACCTTTGTTGCAAGTAATATCTCTGCTTTTCAATATGCTATCTAGGTTGGTCATAACTTTCCTTCCAAGGAGTAAGTGTCTTTTAATTTCATGGCTGCAATCACCATCTGCAGTGATTTTGGAGCCCCCCAAAAATAAAGTCTGACACTGTTTCCCCATCTATCTGCCATGAAGTGATGGGACCAGATGCCATGATCTTAGTTTTCTGAATGCTGAGCTTTAAGCCAACTTTTTCACTCTCCTCTTTCACTTTCATCAACAGGCTTTTTAGTTCCTCTTCCCTTTCTGCCATAAGGGTGGTGTCATCTGTATATCTGAGGTTATTGATATTTCTCCCGGCAATCTTGATTCCAGCTTGTGCATCTTCCAGCCCAGCGTTTCTCATGATGTACTCTGCATATAAGTTAAATAAACAGGGTGACAATATACAGCCTTGACATACTCCTTTTCCTATTTGGAACCAGTCTGCTGTTCCATGTCCAGTTCTAACTGTTGCTTCCTGACCTGCATATAGGTTTCTCAAGAGGCAGGTCAGGTGGTCTGGTATTCCCATCTCTTTCAGAATTTTCCACAGTTTATTGTGAGCCATACAGTCAAAGGCTTTGGCATAGTCAATAAAGCAGAAATAGATGTTTTTCTGGAACTCTCTTGCTTTTTCCATGATCCAGCGGATGTTGGCAACTTGATCTCTGGTTCCTCTGCCTTTTCTAAAACCAGCTTGAACATCTGGAAGTTCACGGTTCACGTATTGCTGAAGCCTGGCGTGGAGAATTTTGAGCATTACTTCACTAGCTTGTGAGATGAGTGCAATCGTGTGGTAGTTTGAGCATTCTTTGGCATTGCCTTTCTTTGGGATTAGAATGAAAACTGACCTTTTCCAGTCCTGTGGCCACTGCTGAGTTTTCCAAATTTGCTGGCATATTGAGTGCAGCACTTTCACACCATCATCTTTCAGGATTTGAAATAGCTCAACTGGAATTCCATCAGCTCCACTAGCTTTGTTCGTAGTGATGCTTTCTAAGGCCCACTTGACTTCACATTCCAGGATGTCTGGCTCTAGGTGAGTGATGAAATCCTTTAAAAATACACTATTAATTATGGTTTCTTATCAAAGGCAGCTTCTTTGGTTAAAGAGTTCAACTTGTTTACAGTCTCCTTCATAATTTCTCAATATTACTAGGGCTTAAAAGAGCATCTCAAAGAAAAATAATAAAGGGCTCCTGAAACCATTCAAGGCTTCACTGAAGAGCCAGGTGGCTGGTCCCATTAACGGGAGTCACACTTGGCAAAATGAGGAAGTTTCTGCTGCTGGATTCTACTGGCCTAGGGGGATGATGCAAAATGAGTGTAAAAGAAAAGGCATTCTTAGTAGAACAAGATGTGAAAAACTTTAGGACTGAAAATCTGAAGGGACAGCCTCCAGGTGGGAAAGGAGTCTGTGTCTACACCTGTGGCTGAGCCCTTGCTCTCTACTTGAGAGTGGGGTTCGCTCTCTACTTGAGAGTGGGCTTCACTCTCAAGAAAGAGGAAAAGTAATGCTACCACCACCGCACGAGCTGTTCTTCTCTTTATAAAGGCTCAAGGATTTATCTGCAAATCTCTTTCTATGCTGACCTCAGTGCAAATTTTACATAAAGTTAAGAGAGAAAAAAAATCATTAGCGAAAAAATAAACATGGTGTTCTGTGATGACCCAGACAGGCAGGATGTGGGGGTGGGTGGGAGGAGGTCCAAAAGGGAGGCGATGGGCTTCCCAGGTGGCTCAGGGGGAAAGACTTCTCCTGCCAATGCAGGAGGCATAGGAGACCTCAGTTCAATCCCTGGGTCAGAAAGATCCCCTGATGAAGGAAATGGCAACCCGCTCCAGTATTCGTGCCTGGGAAATCCCATGGACAGAGGAGCCTGGTGGGCTACAGTCCGTGAGTCACAAAGAATCGGACATGACTGAGCATGAGAGAGCCTGCATATGTACACACAGAGCTGATTCACTTCACTGTATAGCAGAACTTCACACCACACTGTGACGCAATTACACTCCCCCAAAGAGAAACAGCATCAAAAGCTGTTTCCCAAGGTTTCAGGTTCTGAAAATCTCCCCCAGAGCCGCAGAAGCCTTCCTGACACAGCACAGGTGCTCTGCTGGACCGTATAATCCACGGGACCTTTGCCTGCTTTCTTCTCTCTCGGCCTCCGGTCCTTCTCTTGGTCAGGCGACCAGAACACCAGGTCTCCCCCCACATTCAGGACTGGCGCTACTGTCCACCTGCACATCTCACCTTGAACCCTCAAGGGCAAACAGGGCTCCCCTGTTCTGTTTCAAATCTCCCCGCCCCAAGGGTGCCTCTGCCATCATGATCGTCTCTGGCCTGCAGGGCATGTTTAGCTTTCCACAGCGGCAGGGACTACCACCCACCCACAGAGGCCAAGTCAGTTATCTTCATCTGGGGTCCAGGGATGGACCTCTGAGCGTCCTGAAGTCCCTGAAAACATATACAACATCGTGTGTCTGAGAGTATCCACACACTTCTTCTGGAGCAGACTCACAAATTTCATTAGCTTCTCAGCTCTATGACCCCAAAATATTAGGAACCACTGACTTAGATTTTCCAGATTTAGGTGGTGGAATCTGCACCCCTCTGGAACAGTCTGTGAGGAGTCATAGAGGTCATTCCACTACAGATATGCAGATAACACCACCCTAATGACAGAAAGTGAAGAGGAACTAAAGAGCCTCTTGATGAAGGTGAAAGAGGAGAGTGAAAAAGCTGGCTTAAAATTCAATATTCAAAAAACGAAGATCATGACATCTGGTCTCTTCATGACAAATATATGGGGAAAAAATGGAAACAGTGACATGCTTTATTTTCTTGGGCTCCAAAATCACTGTGGTTGGTAATTGCAGCCATGAAATTAAAAGATGCTTGCTCCTTGGAAGAAAAACTATGACAAATCTAGATGGCATATTAAAAAGCAGAGACATCGTTTTGCTGACAAAGGTCCATAGAGCCAAAGCTATGGTTTTTCCAGCAGTCATGTATAGATGTGAAAGTTGGACCATAGAGAAGGCTGCGAGCCAAAGAATTGTTGCTTTCAAACTGTGACATTGGAGAAGACCCTTGAAAAATCCTCAGGACTGCAAGGAGATCAAACAAGTCAATCCTAAAGGAAATCAACCCTGAATATTCACTGGAAGAACTGATGCTGAAGCTTAAGGTCCAGTTCTTTGGAAACCTGAAGCAAAGGGTTGACTCATTAGAAAAGACTCTGATTCTGGGAAAGATTGAGGGCAGTAGAAGGAGACGATAGAAGATGACATGGTTGGATGGCATCACTGACTTAATGGCCACGAGTTTTAGCAAACCCTGGGAGATGGTGAAGGATAGGGAAGCCTGGTGTGCTGCAGTCCATGGGGTCACAATGAGTCTAACATGACTTAGCAACTGAACAACAACAGCCACTACTCCTAAACAAAGATAGTCTATATCCATCCTGGCTAACAGTGTAACATTAGCTTCACATGGAGTAACTCTAACCTATATGAAAGGGGCTCTAGCAACCACATACAACATCTCATAAATGCCCAGCCTGGAACCCCTCTCCCAGTCTTCATCATTCTTTCCCCAGAGGAAAGCATATTCTATTTCATGCATAATCTAGTTACCTGAATTTCTGGTCCTCAGAATTAGAAGCAATGTATTTAAAAGGAGGCTTCCCTGGCAGCTCAGAGGGTAAAGCATCTACCTGCAATGCAGGAGACCTGGTTTCAATCCCTGGGTCAGGAAGATCCCCTGGAGAAGGAAATGGCAACCCACTCCAGTACTCTTGCCTGGAAAATCCCATGGACTGAGAAGCTACTACAGTCCATGGGATCGCACAGAGTCAGACATGACTGAGCGACTTCTCTTTCTTTCTTTCTTATTTAAAAGGAAAGAGATGGTATAAGTAGATGCACTGATAGCAATAAGAAAAAACTTGGTCTCTCTGAGCCTCAGTTCCCTCATCTGTAAAATGGATACAGTGAGAGCTTGCTCAGAGGGTCGTGTGAAGATTAAATGAAGTTTCCAATGTAATGCTATGTGCACCTAGCATATATTACATAGTGAGTAAGAGGTTTCTTACTGACTGGTTGTCGGTCAGAAAGGCTGTCAGTCTTGATGGGAGAAAAATAAATAAAAGTCACAGTTAATACACATGAGTACTGGAGCTATTTTGCATCTGAGGAAAGAATATGACACTTAAAAATAACCTCAACCTTTAAGATGTAAGACCCAGTACAACACTATATGCTTATAACAATGAGTCATTCAACAACTCTAAACACAGTATTTCTAAATTGTATATACATATATTGGAGAAGGCAATGGCACCCCACTCCAGTACTCTTGCAAACATAGAAAAAGTATAAAATCATGCATAGATAGAATGATATATATCAAATTGAGGCCAGTGATTACCTCTGGTAGCAGTAGTTAGTTAGGAGGCTCTAGTTTCTTTCATGAAAAAGGTGAGAACAAATACTAAAAAATTTGCACAATGGGTCCACGTGGATACTATTATGTTCTGTACTTTTCTATATGTTTGGAATATTTCATAATTAAAAATTAAAAATAGATGAAAAGAAAAAAAAAGAGAGAGTTATTCAATAATTAAGAACTACATGCCTAGGTTGTATAATAGCTCAAAGGTCCTCAAGAAGCAAACAAGCATGAATCCACTTGAGAAAATGTCCATGCAAAGGGTTAAAACATTTAAAATAATTAACACTTTCTTCTCCAAATATGCACAAAAAGACAAAGTGTCAATGTAATTTAAATGCTTCAAATATGGCCCCCTCTTTTTTTTCTGACATGCTGGAGTTATCCAAAAAGTAGGTATTGTAGGACAAATTTTTCTCAAATTCACCACTATAGAAAGGATCATGGATCTAACAGCAAGAACGTTAAAATGCATATGAATAACACTACTGTGGTCAGCAGGCATTTTAGAAATCACACTGTATTTTTGAATGTACAACAAGAATTAAATCAGAATCAGGGGCTCCCCTGGTGGCTCAGTGGAAAAGAATCTGATTGCCAATGCAGGAGACACAGGTTCAATCCCTGGTCTGGGAAGATCCGACATGCTGTGGAGCAACTAAGCCTGTACATCACAACTAGTGAGCCTGTGCTCCACGAGAGAAGCCACCACAATGAGAAGCCAGCATTGCAATCAGAGAGTAGCCCCCGCTCTCTGCAACTAGAGAAAAGTCCATACAGCAACGAAGACCCAGCACAGCCAAAAATAAATAAATAAATAAAATTATTTTAAGAAGACTCAATTATGAAAAAAGAATCAAATCAGAATCAACATGTAATAGAGAAAGAAGTGAACCTTAATTTGCAAAAGGACAACCATATGTTCTGTAGCTGAAAATATACGGGTAGTGTCCATGATACCATATGTAAAGAAAATAGATCCATTGAAGAATCACTAATACTCAAGCTCTCACCCTCCCTTCCTTGGTTGTACCCACTGGAAATAGGAATAAATATCCCCTTCACCACCATACTAGATCCCGCTAAAGTCTGAGGTGGAAAATGAAGCTGGGAGAATAACCTGATTACATATGCATCAAGCACAAGCACAAATAAATGCTTCTGGATTGTAGGGATAAGATGCTCAGGGCTTATTAGGACTCCTTGATCCAGAGAGATTTAAGGATCTGGTTTCAATTAGACGCTTTAAGCTAGTAAAACTACATTCATAAATACACACTTATAGAAGAACTTAAAACTAAGATAATTAAGATGCTGAGGAAAGGAATTCCATTCCTTTCCTTCCCCTCCTTTATTTGCAATCCAGTTGAAAGAAGAAAAAAAGAGCTGAATGATTTCATGAATTCAACAACGGTGGCAAAATTAAATAAACGAGTCCAGAAGGATCTTCACAAACTGAACACTGATACAGTGAATCTTTGGGGAGGAAGTGTACAAGTTCATGACCTTTGACACAGTGGCCATTGGCTAAAACCAACACAAGTGTAAAAAGGTAAACTTCAGAAGCAAGTGGAATTAGATCAGTGCTGGGAATTCAGATGGTCGCTTATTAAGTGAAAAAGGGTAACTATTATATTTAGCACATAATCTGTGTTCTTCCAAGATTGTTAGGCCTGAAAACAAAGGCAGGCTGGGTCAAGAAAGAAGAAAAGGAGAGATGAGTCTTATTTCTCTAAACAAATGCCTGAGCAAAACTCACATGTCTACCAGGACAGACTTGGTACCAGTGACTGCTTTCATTCTAGATCACTGTTGACAAATTTCTTATGGTCAATTAAGAACAGATTAACTTCTGACATGTCAAAAACACCTGTAGGTGGTAGCTATGGCTATCAGCATGGCATGGCTTTGGAGTTCAAATCAAACGTCTCACTCTTTATGTTCATAAAACCAAAGGCAGAAGAGCAGAAGAAAGGATTCCACCTGTCTTCAGTCTGTGCCGCCAAGGTGTGGCGGTCAAGCACTTGAAAGATGGTTAGTCTGAATGGGGATGTGCCGTAAGTACAAAATGCACAGCAGATTTCCAAGACTTGGCAGGGAAAAAAGACTGTCAAATATCTATTAATCATTCATTTATCTATTAAGCCTTGAAATGGTATTTGAGATATACTAGGCACACCAGGAAACTGAAGAACAGAAAGTTTAAGGAATTTCAGGTCACAGAGGTAAGAAGCTGAGGAAACAGGATTCAAGGCCAACTGACCGACTAACATTTACAACCCCATACTCTCCCGTCTAACTTACTTTCCAGACGGTATCTCCTTCCCCCTTTCTTTGTCACACCCTGTCCCCTGCAGGCAAACAGGACCACCTACGTTCCCTGTCTGCACATGTCTTCAGGGTACTGTTCTCCCTGCCAGGAACGATTTCCCTTTTCCTATTTCCATATAACAAAACTCAGCTCACATGACACTTCTTCCATGAAGCCTTTCCTGAACTTCAAGTGGAAACTGATTTCTTTTTCTCATATTACTTTTTAGTCATAGATGTATTTCGTCTATCTTCTTGCTAAGAAGAACTTGGCTTTGTGCATATTTAGATCACCTATGGTTCCTAGCCCAGAGATCACATAATAGATGCTCCAAAGTTCCTTTAACAAATGAATGAGTATTTGAAGTATTTAAAGATACAGGATAAAATCTAAAACTGCTTTCTATCCTCAAAAAGGTGTACAGTCAAGTACAGGAGGAAAGACGGACTAACCAACTGATATAAAGCAAACGCTTTCTGTCCCCAATTAGAGAAGGCCAAAGGGAATTGAAGAAGGGCGACTCCACTCTCACTCACCTCCTCCTATTCAAATCCTAGCACACGGCAATACTTGGCAGACATCCTTCAGACACGATCAGGCTATAACTGAGTTCTAGCCATACTGCCTGGCTGACATCTGTAGCAACAACTTTACACGCCACAAAGAACCCAGACTTAGGAAAGCAGCTGTTCTGAAAATACCTGTGCTCTTTCCTCATCACATGGCCACCTTGCCAGCGGCTCTCAGAGATGCAAATATAAATTACTCCACATTGTGTTCTAAGAAATCAAGATATTCCTCCTGGCAAGTGTATCCTAATTGCTGGTTTTAAATTTTTAAAAACTTGACATCCGGAAAAGACACTATGTAGCCCTTTAAAATGACTCATGGTTAAAGACGTCTTTTAGTGAGATGTTGGCAGGTGGTATATAAAATGAGGAAATGCATGAACATGAAGAGAGACAGTACCCAAGATGACCGGATGAGGCAGCTTGCCAGCCATCCAGGACCTGATTAGAGGTATCTCTATTAAGTAGCATTTAAAAATATTTGTAAAAAAACAGCTCTGAATCCTGTCAAGTGTGGAAAGCAAAAATACACATTCGTAAGAAATGTATTCCACAATTACCATCCACAGTTATGACTAAGGATAGGGAGATACTGCATTGGTGTTCTTCCAATGTAGAGGATTAAACTACTGAATTTGGGACCAGCAAACCAGGACATGAGAAAAGCCCAAGGCGGAGTAATATCATCACGGAGGGAAACCTGAAGGGCTAGCTTTGGGTTACACGGCCGACAAGCTTCAGTCCCCATTTTTCAGGGAGGGCACAAGGAGGAAAGCAGGGGAGGTGCGTGCACAGGGAGCCGCATGTGTCTTTGCTCAAGGCAGCTGAGTGAAGCCAAAGGGAATTTCAAAGCAAACCCCAAAGCCAGCGGGGCAGAGGAATCAACCCGACCTGCGGGCCAGTCAACGGCCCACCTTGACCAAGACTGCTGATCACGTGATGTAACTTACAAAATCAGCCATGACACAGAAAAAATTAACTACACTGCCTCACTGGTAAGCTATACACGTAAGGCAGGAGTGCAGAATTTCACAGAAAGATCTGTCAGGTAAACACATCTTTACCTCGGAGAAAATACAGTTGAGCAACTATGAAAATAGGAATGCCATGACTCTCTTCTTTTTCAGTAAACCTCCAAAATTTGAGGCCAGGAGCCATTTCCTTCTCCAGGGTATTTTCCTGACCCAGGGATCGAACCTGGGTCTCCTGCTTTGGCAAGTGAGTTCCTTACCACTGAGCCATCAGGAAAACAGAAGATTCTCTCCCACATTAGAGAAAAATGAGGCCTTAAAGAAAGGAAAAACCATCCCAAGACCACAGTAGGTAGTCAGGCCTAATCTTGATTTTATTATTGTTTTTTAAATGCTTATTTATTTGGCTGTGATGGGTCTTAGTTGTGGCATGTGGGATCTTTTACTTGCAGGGCAGTTGGGGCATGTGGGATCTGGTTCCCTGACCTGGGATCAAACCTGGACCCCTTGCATTGAGAGAGCAGAGTCTTAGCCATGGGAGAGCAGAGTCTTAGCCACTGAACCACCAGAGAAGTCCCCCAATCTTGACTTAAGTCTGTAAAAGAGAATATAGATTCTCAAAACTGAAATCTGGAGCTTGACAAGTTTAGGGGTGCTCTTTCTCTCAAAGGTTTATACTGAATATTTTTATCATTTATTTACAGTTCCTCACCATTCTTTCATATCTTGGCTAACCGATTCCTTCTGCCATTCTATATCCTCTACACTTGTATCTATATCTGCTTGTACTATATTATGACCGCTAATAAATTCCCTAAACTAGGCACTTTGAATGTATGCAGGGATTATATATACATTTATTGAGTACCGGGCATGTGTATTCTTAACAGAAATAGTAACATCAACCCCTGTTAACCAAACACTTGCAACTGTGTCCAGGCCCTGTGCTATAATTGTACATTTTCTTATTTAATCCCCAACAATATGAGTAGGTTACAATTCTCATTATAATTTTTATTTTACAAATGAGGAGGCAGAGGGAGGTAGACCCATTGTTGGTGAGTGATGTGATTAGCTTTTCCCTGACTCTAGAATTTATACTCTTCACCATGACATTCTCCCATAGGCCATATTCTTGTGGTTTTCCCTTTATATTACGTAGCCTCCTGCAGTTTTTTTTATTCAGTGCCTTGCTGAAGACCCCAATCACAGGCACATGTAATAAAGCCATTTTTATGATCTTAGTTGGAGTAACAGTCCCAATAGTAGCATAGCCAGCAGCAGCTTCGGGAAAGGTAGCTAGCTGTAAGAAAGCAAAAAACAGGCCTGGACCTTCCCAGGAATCCATTTCTGAATGTGTCCCAGAGGTGCACTTCTTTTTTTTTCCTTCCAACCTTGATAATCAAATTTATCCCTTAATAGCTAAAGTCATGCCTCTGCTGGTGACAAGAAGTTAAGAATCTTAAATCTCTGAGGGACAGATGACAGCCTAGTACTATCAATCTGGTTTGGGAAGAGAAGGCTGTGAAATAGCCTTAAGTGTCTGATAGGAGATTCTTCGCAGGCAGCCTGAAAAATCCGTGGAGGGTGATAATGATAAAAACCAATTCTCAGCAGGTAGAGCTTGAAGTAAAAGCAGTCTCTCTCTGACACCAGAAGGAAGTATTCTTAGACCTTCTTTAAAAACAGCCAGGCAAACTATTGTTTCTACTCCCTCAGAAGGGAAACTGATGGAGAGACACAATCAAAGCTGCTGATGTCTGCACTGACACTTCCAAACACTGGGATTCTACGATGAACCACACTTTTTAAATGAAACACAGACATTTTCTTCAGGGGTGGGAGGTGGGGTAGGGGTAGGATGTGTGCCTTCCTGATAAGACTGGGTTCTTGCATTTTAACAAAAAGTTTATTATTCCAGCCATCACATTTTCCTTCCATTTTTATCACCAGTTCCCTTTGGGTACCCTGTTGACCTTGGGCACAGATAATCACGGACCATCTTTGGTGCCACAGCTAGGAAGTCAAAGTCATATCATTTTTCACCTCATTGTCTTAGTTAAAAGTATTCTAGGAGAGGTGGATTTCCAACTCCTTTCATCCTACGATTTGCGGTTTTAAGTCACTAGTTGGGAGTTCAGTCACTTTGTTGCATCTAAAGATCAAGTAATGGAACTTTCACTTTCTTTTAATTTTCAAAGATCAAGTAATGGAACCCAAGTTGAAACTGTATTAATTCACTCTGCGTTAACCCTGGAGACGTATTTCATAAAAATCCGAGTATTATGAAATAGTCAAAAATTGTCTTCATGTGTGGAAAGGTGTTTTTTTCCCTGGTGTGCCTGTCAGCTGTGAAATAAAATTCTAAAATGTGGGAAAGCTAGAAAACAGGGGCTCTGGGCACGGCATTCTCCAAAGAGATCCTTATGACTCCGTCAAATGAGAACACTTTAGTTTTAACGACACACCAGGACTTTTCTCTGAAAGGTTCTGGGAATGGCAGACTTATTCCTGGTTAGACCCCCTCTCTCGCCTTAACCCCCATAACCCGTCTTGTTTTTCCTGCCCCCAACAGGATGGGAAGAAAACGTCCTTAGGAGACCTTTCCTTTTTTATATTACACAATCTCATCTCTGGAATTCAAGTCCTCTTACGGCTCAGCCCAAATAAGAAGTGCTTGTCACCAGGAAGGCGGCCATCTGAACATGCAGCAGCTGGATGAGAAAAGAGGGCATGTCAGCCCAGAGCAGCAGAGAGGGTTTCTCACGGCAGCTATTTGCAACCCTCCAAGGAGCTTCAGAGGCTGCCCATTAAAACCCTGTTAAAACACTTCTGATGTTGTCAGCAGCAGAGAGCTGAAACAGCACAGCGATCGCTGAGATGCTATCTGCCTCGAGCAATTCAATGGTACTGTCAATACTATGAGCAAGAAGGTACAAGATAAGCAACAACCTAATTTCTACATCAAAATTTCATAAACTCCCTCAGCGGGCAGCACTCCATGTGGGCACACAGAGACCAAGCTAGTGGACCACCCTGGGGAGAAAAAAAAAGACCTTTGTGTTCAGATCTGGCCCCAAAGTCCTGAAGCTACACACAACTACTGAACTTACAACACTCCCTAGGAGATTTGCCCAGAAAGGAATTGCGGGAATGAATGGTCCTTTCCCGGGCACCCCTGGGCACCAGTCAAGACATGGGATTTCTGGATGAGGTTCCTTTCTCAGAGGTCTTAGTATGTTCAAACGACAACTTGCTGTATCAACATCCATCCATGTTTGTTCCTCATGAGAAGAGTCCAATTGTATGGAAAAGGCTACAGAATCTGCTGGGTTTCATACTTCACTGCCCTGCTTATGATTTCCTACAACAGTATTAGTTACAGAGACCAGAATCGTAATTCCAGAGTACCTTTCCTTGTCAGCAAATATCAAGAAGCAGCTATCTGTTTTGGATCTGAGTTGATAACAGCAGGTTAGAGAGGTGAATCCCTCTGTTGTAGAAGCACACAGCCTCGTATCATTCCATTTGGTGGCTCTTTCTTTTGGCCAACATAGGCTGATGAGTAGAGTGGCTGTCATCCATACTGGTGCACTTTTAAGGGTGAAACAGTGAGCACCGCTGATAAATACACCGACACGTGCAAGCGGGATCTGGGGAGCCTGGGACCGATGGTTAGCCAGGTTGAGTCCTCACAGTAAACCGAGGCTTGAAAAGTTGTGTGATGGGATAGGAAGTGAGTAAGTGGCTATTTCCTCACAGAACGAACAGCAGTCTGGAATGAGGATGCTCAGCCCACCAGCTGGATGTCTTTCTTGCCTAATAAGAAACATCAGGCTGTTTGATCCACAGTTGTTCACGCAGACAACCGTGCCAACTCAGCCCTGACTTCTCGGTGAGAGAGCGGGGGCGTCACCACGTGATACAACGCAGTCACAGTTACCCGCTGCAGTTTCACACGCAGGGTCCTGGGACAGCCAGCAACATGCTTCCAGGAAATTTACCTGAAGCCAGGAGCATGCTGGTCTTCGGGTCCTCTTCTCTAGCCCCAAAGGACAGACCCTAGAGAACAGAAGGTAGGAAGGGGACTCCAGACTGAGAAAGCCAGTGCATCCAGCTCCAAGAGGAACAAGGGATAAAGCACTCAATTCAACTTCTCATGACCCAACACTTAGCATTTCTTCTTTTAACCTTCTTAGTTCTTAGTCAAGTTGGCTGGAAACCAAGAAAGCCCAACCAGGCTAGAAGCAAAGCAATATTAAGTGAAGACCTACTTGGAAAAGGTCTGCTAATCTCAAGATTTCTGGCAGTCACTAGTCTACCTAAATCATCAGTGGCCAATTATAACTGTTCATTCAAAACACAAAGGCATCGCAGAGCCATAAATCCAGTAACCAGACTACTCTGAGGAAGTCTGACACTTTACTTGCATAGTTTATTTTGTGCCTGGCATTAGACAGTTTTTTAAAAACCATTTTGAGGAAGGGAGAAAATAAGGCTTCAAGGAGTTTCAATAGAGCAAGTATGAGTCACTACATGATCAAGAAAAAGATTTCTCAAGCAAATCAATGAGTGAGAGGAATCTGCCTGATGCTACCAGATCTGTAAAACCTAACATGAGATAAAAGGGAGAGGGATTCTGAAGGGTGTCTAGGTCCTGGGAATATGCCCTGCATTTATTTGTCCATTCCTTCAATCGCTCCAAATAACCATGACAGGGGGGAGAAAAAGTGTTTCTGCTCTCAGTTCCTGTTTATCTTTTTCATGAAAGATTTCCTATAATTTACATTTCTAAGGCAAGCCAAACTAAGCCACAGTGATTCCCCGCTCACAATATCCTCACCAAATACTTCCAAACCATTGAAAGGACTGGAGATCATCCAGGTGGGAAAAGAATCTATTCTTTTCAGGAATCCAGATTTTTCACTATCACAAAAGGCAGTGTGCGTGCGTGCATATGAAGTCGCTTCGGTGGTGTCCGACTCTTTGCAACCCACTGGACTGCAGCCCACCAGGCTCCTCTGTCCATGAGATTCTCCAGGCAAGAATATTGGAGTGGGTTCACATAAGGCAGAGGACACTTTAAAACCAGCACTAACTTTAAACTCTCCGTGGCAGACAAACAACTATGCAGATTAAGGACTTGATATTTAGATAAAGGAAAACCTGCACAAGTATGTCCAAACTCACTGTTAACAAGCGCACATTCAATTCTGTTATCTTAGCAGAATGGGTTTGAAAATTATCTTTAAAAACATTTTTTACTGAAGTATGGTAGATTTACAATATTGTGTTAATTTCTGCTATACAGCAAAGTGACTCAGTTATACATATGTATATTCTTTTAATATTATTTTCTATTATGTGAGAATTATCGTACTTCATATAAAATCAACAAGTATTTATTGAATTGCCTAGTTCATAGATACTGTATAAAATAGAAAGAAAGTATTAGCTGCTCAGTGGTGTCCGACTCCTTGCGAGTCCATGGACTGTAGCCCGCTAGGCTCTTCTGTCCATGGAATTCTCCAGGCAAGAATACTGGACTGGGTTGCCATTCCTTTCTCCAAGGGAATCTTCCCAACCCAGGGATCAAACCCAGGTCTCCTGCATTGCAGGCAGATTCTTTACCGACATTATGACATAGGCTAAATCCTACCTGTGTTTTGATTTGATTTTTTCATTCTGAACAGTTAGGTTTTTGTTTGTTTTTACTTTAAACTTCTGTTGAGGGTAGGATGAATTCTAGAAGAAAACAGCTTCTCCCTCAATACTCTGTAAACCTGAGTTAAGGCAAATCAGACAAAAGAGTGACAGAAATCCCAATAGGAGTATCTTCTGCTGTAATTAAACACATATTGACATCACTCTAAATCTACTACGCTCAATTTCTGGACATCCCACGATACATTAGGAATTTCTCTCCTCACTGACTTACTTTATTTATAGGAAATGGGAATAGACAACTCACATCAGCTGCCTAATATGAAATGATGCTATACCTCCACAGGGAGGGAAATGGCTGAGAGATTAGTATGGAATAAAATATACAATCAGCAAGATACTCAGCAAAATGTTCTGAAATATAAGAGATCTATTGCTAGGAGAACCAACATAAATATATATTTCCGTAATTTAGAAAAATGGACTTATAGATTACACTCGTAAAAGCAAAAGAGATTCAACTAAGACAGAGGTTTTCTGGGACTTCCCTAGTGGTCCAGGGGTTAAGAATCCACCTGTAATGCAGGGTACTCAGGTGTGATCCCTGGTCTGGGAACTAAGAACCCACAAGCCATGGAGCAAGTAAGCCTGTGTGCTGCAACGACTGAGTCTGCACACTCTCGGGCCCGTGTGCCACAACTAGAGAGCCTGCATGCCACAACTACTGAAGCCCAAGTGCTCTACAGCCTGCAACGATTGAGTCTACACACCACTAGAGAGTCCCGTGCCACGCAACAAAAGATCCCACATGATGCAGTGAAGATCCTGCATGTCCCAACGAAGACCCGAAGTAGCCAGATAAGTAAATAAATAAATAAATTTAAAAAAACAAACAGGTTCTCAAATTTGGCTCTACACTGGAATCATCTAGGGAGTTTAAAAAATACTAATGTCTGTGCTTCACACTCAATTGCTCTGCGTGCAGTCTGGAGAGAGGGAGTTTTTGAAAGGTTCCCAAAGAATTCTAATGTGCAGCCAAGGTTGAGAATCACTGCATAAGCGTTGCTGGTGTTCGTATCTAATGAAGCCTGGATATCTTGAGCTGGGGACAGTTAGCAAATGGAAGAGGTGAATATGAAAGAAAGAGAAATTGGGAAAGACTAATATTAATCTTTCACACTTCTTGTAAATAATCACAATTTACTTTGAGATTAAGGAGCTTTAAAAATATGTCAAATATACTCCTCTGTATTCTGGAGTCTGCAGCATGATGGACACTGGTTTCCACTCTGTGCGAGGGAGCAGTGCATACAAGTTAGGAGACATATTCAAGTGTCTGCTTGTCTCTAGTTTAGGTCTTTCACAAAATACTAAACTGAGGTAGAGAACGGTAAAGTGTTAGGAGAAAAGAGACCAAGGTAGTAATAGAGACAAATAAAAACCAAGACCACCAGATTCTCCATCCAGAGAAAGGAGAATCAGCTAAGTTAGTTCTTTTCTCTGGTACTTTGATGCCTGAAATATTTTCTCTAACTGGTGGGTTTCAAGAGACATCTGTTTCTTTCTCAAAAGAGTTAAAAGAATTAGACATCAGTGAAATACATCCTGGTCTTTTATTCTCAAGAAGCTAGCTCCCTGAACTGAAAAATATTAGACCAAGCCAAGAAACAGATTAAGAAAAATCATAATAATAGACAATATGTGAAATTAATCCTGGTTAGTTACATTTCTTGCTTATCTGCTCCGGCTATCAAAAGAGAGATTCTGATTGATTAGTTCCTTATATTTTATCTAATGGATGTAAGAGAAATGTAGGTTGCGTTTATAGGGTAAGTCTGCACATTAACTATGCAAGTGGCAAATTTTCTGAGATGAAACCAATAACAGAATAACTTGTTATTATAACTTGTTATAACAAACCAATAACTTGTTATTGCTAAATACTTCTCAGCATCTGTATGGTACATTCATTGATAGCCAGAGACTACCCTTTTGAATAGTTATCTTTCAGTAGTTTCCAGGAAAGTCACTGTTAATTCCAAGTAGTTCCAACAAAATATGCCTTTAGTTGGAATGCGATTCTTTGAAACCAGCCCTACAGAGTCCTCCCGTGAGGTTAGTTAGTATCTGCGGCCCCACTTTAACTCAAGCAACCGGGCTTCCCTGGTGGCTCAGCAGCGAAGAAGCTGCCTGCCGAGGCAGCAGACACAAGTTCGATCCCTGATCTGAGAAGATCTCACATGCGGTGGAGAGACTAGGCTTGCACGCCACAACTGTTAAGCTTGTGCTCTAGAGCCCAGGAGCCACAGTTACTGAAGCCTGTGCGTCCCAGAGCCCGCGCTCCACAAGAGAAGTCACTGCAGTGAGAAGCCTGCACACCGCAGCTAGAGAGGGCCCCCGCTCGCCACAACTAGAGAAAAGCCCTCGACGCACGGCCAAAAATAAAACAAATAAAATGTTTAAGAAAGAGAGAGCTGCATTAAAAAAAAATCAAACCACCACTCTGGACAATCATTCTCCGCCTTTCACTTAAGGAGGCATTTGGCTGGCAGAAGGCCTCACTCAACCCTTTCCACTTGGTTACTGTATGATTTTGCTTTAAATTCCCATGTTGCCTAACTTTTGTCCTATGAAAATTTTATGCATAAGAATTAAACAAAGGAAGAAAACTAACACTTTCTAAGGCACTGAACAGTTGGCTAAATTCTGAGGAACACAGAAAAAGTGTGACACAGATCCTGCCTCAAAGAAGTTAACTATCTGATGGGGATTCAATTCTAAAACATAAAAGCAATTGCACACAGAAAAATCAAAGAGGTATTAACTAAATAAGGGAATAACTCTCAGGAAAGGCTTTTGGAGGAAAGGACCAGAAGAACATACAGATACAGGCAAATTTGCAAAGGAAGCCCTTAGAAACACTGCTAACCAAAGTCATTGCCCCAAAATGGGACCTCCACAAAGGCCACTTCATTTTCTAGTGTGATTTCTAAGATAGGTTGAAAAATGGAAATTGGAAACTAGCACCAGTGAGCGTAATAATCGCCTTGGTTACAATTAAGGTTGGAGTAGTATCTGCTTAAAGCAAGGCAAATATAAAGCTATCTTGGCTAAATCCATTGACTTGCATAGGCTTCCCAGGTAGCTCAGATGGTAAAGAATCTGCCTGCACTGCAGGAGACCTGGGTTGGGAAGATCCCCTGGAGAAGGGCATGGCAACCCACTCCAGTATTCTTGCCTGGAGAATTCCATGGGCAGAGGGGCCTGGCGGGTACAGTCCATGGGGTTGCAAAGAGTCGGACACGACTGAGCGAATACTTTCACTTTCATTGACTTGCATATACAGACATTGTGCATGCCTGCTTCCTTAGTCACTCAGTCACGTCTGACTCTTTGCGACCCTGAAGATTTAGGCCATCAGTCTTCTCTGTCCAGGGATTCTCCAGGGAAGAATACTGGAATGGGTAACCATTTCCTTCTCCAGGGGATCCTATATTGTAGGTAGATTCTTTACCATCTGAGCCACCTGTGAAGCCCATACAGATACACACATACATTTTATACACTCATATCTATTATATTTATTTTAAATATATTATTATATATAATTTTATATATTCAGGTGTACATATAAAAATAAAATATGTGTAAAGTGAAGTGAAGTCACTCAGTCATGTCTGACTCTTTGTGACCCATGGACTGTAGCACACCAAGCTCCTCCGTCGGTGGGATTCTCCAGGTAAGAATACTGGAGTGGGTTGCCATTTCCTTTTCCAGGGGATCTTCCCGATCCAGGGATGAAACCCGGGTCTCCTGCACTGGAGGCAGACACTTTAACCTCTGAGAAAACCTCCTATAGAGACACAGAACTTCAGATCCAAGTACTAACATCAAAGATTTCAAGGGAGGAAAGGATATGTATATAAAACTTTATCCCATGCCTTGTCTTTTGCAGACTTCAGATAGCTCTTTGAAGGTGTAGACAAGTCCTTTGCTATCAGCAAGTAATTTAGGGGGTTAGTACATATATCAGGCTTCCCTGGTAGCTCAGCTGGTAAAGTACCCACATGCAATGCAGGAGACCCTGGTTCGATTCCTAGGTGGGGAAGATCCCCTGGAAAAGAGATAGGCTACCCACTCCAGAATTACTGGGCTTCCCTGATGGCTCAGACGGTAAAGAATCTGCCTGTAATTCGCAAGACCTGGGTTCGATCCCTGCGTTGGAAAGATCCCCTGGAGGAGGGCATGGCAACCCTCTGCAGTATTCTTGCCTGGAATCTCTCCATGGACAGAGGAGCCTGGCAGGTTACAGCCCATGGGGTTGCAAAGAGTCAGACACGACTGAGTGACTAAGCACAGCACAGTACATATATCATCTTATTTTTAGACTAGTTGAGCTCCAAAAGAGGATATCCTTCCAATGGAACAGACCTCTTTCACAGGTAGGCTTTTTGTAAACAGGATATGTATACACTTTAAGAAGCAACAAGTTGAGGATATAAATCTGTCAAGGCTAGAATATTCCTATTGAGTTTTACAAATGGCAGAAAACAATAGGGTACCAGTTCTTTCTAACATTAGCTGCTTTGTTCCTCTCACGGCCTTACAGAAAAGATTGTTTGCAAGTCTTCACATCCTTACAAAATATTCAGATTCTTCAATGAAATGAGGTTCCCACATGGTGGATACACCCACACAAACTGCTACAGTGAATGAAGAGGATTATAGTCAGATCTTTGATGATCCTAACTTTATGCGAAGGCCCTGCTCTGGTGGGCAGCTTTCCCTCCAAATCTATGGCTGAAAAATTTTACCCAAGAAACAGACCCTAGACCTTCAGAAGAGCTGGTTGAGTGGTTGAGTCGAAACATTTCCTGTGTAGGAACATTTCCTGGTGTAAGTACAGTGATGGCTCCCTCGCTGAAATGTCAGAGGCTTTTTGCTGTTGTCGCTGGAGAAATGACCTGGATGCAAGGAAAAGATCCTGAGTCTAATGATGCATAATTCCTCCTAGATCAATGCACATCTGGAATACCAACCTCAGGAGAGCCTGCCTGCCTTATGCAGACACCTCTGCTGCTTCGAGATAGCGCTCTTTTCAGCCAATAGCTCTTACACGGAGCAACACTCACTTTAAATCACCTTTCAAACAGCTACTCATCCAAGGGAGGACAATTCAAAAGGGATCAAGCCGGGCAGCTAAGAAATCTGCGGCTAGAGACAGGACAAAAGAGGTCAGAAGGGACCCAGGGAGAGGATGGCTCTCAAAGGGACAGGACAATCGCTGGATGTTTACCTTCTTGTTTGAAAAGTCTGTCAGGGCACAAGTATGGTCAACAAGGAAGCACAGTCACTTCGAGGCCAGATGAGTTATCGTATGAACTAACCAGGCAATGGTTACAGATGACAGAGGGGAAAAGGGACCAGGGGCCGGTTCCAGCGATTGCGAAGGGGGAAGGCGGAGAACGTTGATGTCATTCCATTTCTTCTGAAGGAGTAAGACTACGCTCCACTCTCACCCCAGGTTTTTTTTCTCCTTTCTTCCACCCAGGGCCAAGACCCTGGCTCCGAGAAGGCTGTGGGCAGCTAGGACTCTGGCTCACTTCCACCATCTCTAGGGGTGTGGGTCCAGCTTGGCCTGGGACAGACTGGAGAGAGGATGCTTTCAGTTGCTGAAGGAGGCTTACACATGCCTTTATTTCCCTACTATAACCTATCCCTACCTGCAAAGAAGCAAATGCCCATGGAGAGTAGATTTCCTGTTTCTTTTGCAGAATTCCTGACTCCCTGAGATGGGAGAGTGTGTTAGTAGCTGAAAAAATCCCTTCCTTTCGCTCTCCATTCGTGTTTGTTTTAATTCTGAGTTAGGGAACCACTTTGTGATCCTATTTAATAGCTGCCCCTGAAACTGTCTCTGCTGAGTAGTTTACTAGTACTCTTACCACATTGTGAGGATTTGATGCTTAGCACTTGGTCACAGGGCAATTTCAGCGACAGATCCCAGATGAGATCTTAGTGAATATGAGCCTTTCCCCGATATTCTTCCTGGCCACCAGGTATGAATCAGGTAAGAAATTCAGAACACTTGCTTTTCAAAAAAATTTTTTTGATGTGGATCATTTTTAAAGTCTTTTAAAAATCTGTTACAATATTGTTCTGTTTTCTGTTTTGTTCTTTTGGCCATGAGGCATGTGGGGATCTTGGCTCCCTGGCCAGGGTTTGAACCTGCATCCCCTGCATTTGAAGGCTAAGTCTTAACCGCTGGACCGTCAGGGAAATCCCAGGACACTTGCTTCTTAATGCTGGCCCCATCTTTCAGGACTTAACTCCAATATTCACTCCTTTAGGAGTTCTGGATAGCATCTCATAGACTATAAAGGTAAATCTCTAAATGGCTCTAAAGGGAGCTTTCAGGACTTAAAAAGCCACTCCATCACAAAAGCTACAAACTTCCTTATTACACAACAGGAACAAATCCGCTGGGTTACTTCAGCTTCTAAGGGATGAGTGAATCCTCCACCTGATGGGATGACATTAACTTCCATGGACGTGATGTGGCAGTCACACATCAAATCAGCAGGTGCCAAAATTCTTGATGAGATGTGGCTCGATTTTAAACTTCTTCATATTCTATCCTTTTGGGAACCCTGACACTTTCTCTCTGCAACTGATGGAATCGGCTCCCAGACCTGATGGATTCTGTGTCTAATTAGAGCACTCCTCAGACCTTTGCTGTAGAGGGTGAAGACTGGACCACATTCAACTGGCTTTCTGTTCAGCCTCTTTAAAAAGCAATGGCAGCAGCTCTCCTACAAAATGGTCCAGGGCAGCCACCTAAAAGGGTGGGTGATCTTCATAAATGGACAGGAAACAGAAAAGACGAATATTTGGGCGGGTGACAGATCCCTTAACTGGCCCTTCAAGATACGAGCTGTTCTATTAAACATAGGGCCATTATGCTGGCCGGCCATCCACTTTAAACCCCAGAGTGATTAAAATGCTGGCAGGAAATGAAAGCTCTCTATTGAAGGTCCTTCCCTGAGGTCCTAATTTCAAACCAAATTTTACAGCACCGCACAGGAACAAAGGCAGCCCAGTCTTCCAAGTCTTCTTTTTGTCACTTTGGACAAAGACACCCCCTCATACTCTTCAAAGAACAATGGCCTCTGTAGAGCCACAGCCACGCCAAGAATGGGCACAAACCATACAGAAACACATTTTAAAAATACATTTTACACTGCCCTTGACATTTCGGATAAATAGAAACCACGGCGCTGAAATTCCAAATATTTCATCCTCTCCCTCCTCCCTTCGCCTCTATAATGAGAATTTTCCTATTCTCCCAATCTACTTGATCTTTGACATTTTGGCCTCTGTGAATGGAGGATACAGTGGAGTAGCCAAATAAATTAATTATTCAGATAACTGCATTTTATTAAAATAATCACTGGCATTGAGACACAGTCACACAATTTTCCACCATCAGGAGACAACAAGGATGGCTATGAACCTTTCTTTCATTGAAATGCCGCCAGAGTCTTTCCTGTTCCTTAGTCCACTGCGACCAAGCCAGGCAAAACATGTTATCAGGACAGGATTTCTTTTTTTTTTTTTTTTTACTAGCTGTTGTTTCGGGGTGGCCCCTTTTTTTTTTTTTTCCCATCTTCTTCTGCAGCAAAAACAGCTTTCATGTTTTTACTGAACCACTTCAGACTCACTCTTCCACACAGTGGATGTTTACTTGGATTTTGCAGGCTGAGAACAGCTGGTTGTTTCCTAACAAATGGAACACGAGACCATATGTTTCAACATTTAAGCAATTTTGAACCAGAGGTATAATTCTGAGTGTCCTTTGTGGAAACTGTATGTTAAATACCCAAAGGATCCGCGCCATACAAGAGATATGGTACCCCCTCCCCTTCCTTTTTTAGCGCATTTCCCTTAGCAACAAAACTACTCCACACCACTTACATCACACACTCGCACCACAAGTTTGCAGAGAGCACTGGTGAGCTGAGTGCGGCTCTGCTTCAGGGGCAGCTGTATTTTAAACAGGAAAAGACAGCTAAGCAGACTTTTTCCTTCTAATTCTGTTTGGGAACAAAATGTGTCTGAGGCCCTCTGAGGGCACATCAACAATATGGATACCTATTTGCTTCCCAGAAGCCCAGACCTAACAGATGTATAAAAGAGGAGGCTCTGATATTCATAGTCAGGATGACCAGAGGCTGTGTTTCTCCCCCTTTGGTTTTCAGAACTTTCTCATGTGAAGCTGGGCTAGTGAGATTCAACTTAAATTCATGCCGAGGATGAGATATGTCCTAAACCGAGGAACTTTTCACAAAACTTACTATCTCAGCTCTCCCATGAAACTTATTATCACATTTCCTTTAAATTCAAGACTTCAATATTAATCATTAATAATGTTGTGGCTAGTGGTAAAGAACCTGCCTGCCAGTGCAGGAGATGTAAGAGACCTGTGTTTGATCCCTGGGTTGGGAAGATCTCCTAGAGGAGGGCACAGCAACCTGCTCCAGTATTCTTGCCTGGAGAATCCCATGAACAGAGGAGCCTGGTGGGCTTCAGTCCACGTGGTCACAAAGAGTCGGACATGACTGAAGGGACTGAGGATGCATACATGCATTGTCAGAAAACAAAACTATGGATTTCAAGTCAGGCTGAGTCAGAGCATTTGCAAGACTTAGCACTGCATCAGGAGGAAGAGTCTCTTGTTCCTGGAAGATGAGAGCTCAACTTTAGAAATGAAATGCAGTGAAAAGTCAAATATATGTAAATAGGCAATACAGTCAGTCAAATACCAAGTGCAGGGAAGTCGAACAGGAAGCTACCAGCCTCTGGAAAGCCTGAGAGCTCATGAAACCTCCCCATTTTGAATTGAGATTCTGAAATAATAAGTTGAATACATTTTTATACGTCATTTTCTAAAATATTAAATAAGAATTACTTATTAAGATAAACTACGTAAGAGGTAAAACCTGTAGGTAACAGGCTATTTTTACCCTAGATTCAGAAAGGAATTTCTTTGAACTCAAGATCCTAAATATCCCAGTCTCTGTAAGTTTCTGTATATGTCATTAAATATATTTTTTGAAGAAGATTTTTAAAATAGCCCTCCTTATTATCATTACTATACACCCCAAGGATAATTTAAAGAGGTGATCAATATTAATTCCCAAGATTTTTTTCTCCATCCATGTTCTTATATAAAAAGGGAGATTAATAATACCACCAATATTTTTCTTTCTCTGATTCCACTTAAGTGTAAGAATCCTACAGAGAATTTTCCAAAGCCAATGTGTTCAGCCATGTTACTAATAAAATTTCAGCAAAACCAAAACCATTATTCCTCCCCACCACTTTCACCAAACAAGACACAAATATGTCCTTAGTCGCTCAGTCATGTCCAACTCTTTGCAACCCTACAGGCTGGAGATCACCAGGCTCTTCTGTCCATGGGGATTCTCCAGGCAAGAATACTGGAGGGGGTTGCCGTGCAGGGGATCTTCCTAATCCAGGGATCGAACCCAGGTTTTCTCATATTGCAGGTAAGATTCTTTACC
Organism: Bos grunniens; assembly: GCF_055505025.1. Lineage (NCBI taxonomy): Eukaryota > Metazoa > Chordata > Mammalia > Artiodactyla > Bovidae > Bos > Bos grunniens. The sequence goes on along the minus strand of NC_141183.1, from coordinate 51,620,171 downwards.
GTCTGGGCCACCAGGGAGGCCAAGACATAAATACGTATATGCATTATTTCTGTCTCAGCTTAATTCTCACAGCTCCAGGAAAACTCTGGAAAATGGACCTTTTGCCAGCTGACTTTCTTTGAGCTCTGGGACAGGGCAGAGCTCCTCTCCCGGGTTTTGGAGCAACACAGGGATTGCGTGGGGTAGGAGTGGTTGGAGAGGGCAGTTACATCCGTGCTTTTACGATGTTACTCAGTACACAAGGAAATGTGTACCGAAATGTTCAGTGTAGTTTTGCTTGCAGAAGCAAGCATTTTTAACCAACTGCTACAGGGAGGCAGTTAAATAGATTATAACATCTCCATAGAGCAGAATGCTACTGGAAAGAGCTCAAGGAACTGGAGCAGAGGCCAAGGAGTCAGAACACCTTTGTTTGAATCTAGTCTTATTTTTTAAAAACTTATTTATATATTTGGCTGTGCTGGGTCTTAGTTGTGGCATGTGGGGTCTTCTTCAATCTGGGTTGTGGCATGCAGGGTTTTCAGTTGCAGCATGCACACTCCTCCAGTTCCCTGACCAGGGACTGAACCTGGGCTCTCGGCACGGACAATGCAGAATGTTAGCCACTGGACTACCAGGGAGTCCCTAGCTTTGGCTTTTCCTATCTTTGTTATCTTGGGTGCGACTTTAATGTTTCTTTAAATCAGTTTCTTCATCTATTAATACTTATATCCTAAAGTTATAGTGAGGATTAAGTGAATTAACACACATCCGCCTTGAGAAATAGTTTCCATCCTTATTAATATACAGACAATGAAAGAATAAGGCAAATCTACAAGTGTAATACATACTGACAGGGAGACAGTATCTGTTAGAAATTGGTGAGAGTAAAACACCAACTGGACAGCAGTAGATAGAGTAGTATGAGAACAGGGAAGAAAATCTGAATGTCTATGCTTCCATGCATATAGCAGATAGAAGTTTAAGAAATATCCCTGCTCCACTGACAGATGAGTGGACACAAAAGATGTAATGTATATACACAACGGAATACTACTCAGCCACAAGAAGAACGAAATAATGCCATGTGCAGCAACAGGGATGGACCTAGACTTATACTAAGTGAAGAAAGTCGGACAAAGACAAATATCACACAGTATCACTTATATGTGGGATAAAAAAAATGATACAAATGAATTTATTTCCCAAACAGAAACAGACTCACAGACATAAAAAACAAACTTAGGGTTACCAAAGAGGAGGGTGGGTGGGGAGGAACAAATTGGGAGTTTGGGATTAACAGACACATACTGTGAAAGATACATACTCCTATGTATAATATTAACAACAAGGACCTACTGTATAATACAGGGAACTATAGTCAATATCTTATAATAACTCATAATGGAAGAGGATCTGAAGAAGAACACACACACACGTATTACTCAATCACTGCTGTACACCTGAAACAAACTCAACATTGTAAATCAACTACATTTCAATTAAAAAATTTTAATAAAATAATAATTAAAAAGAGATATCTCTGCTATCTTTGCCACTATACCAGAGTTTATGTGCATGAAACCTACGAAAGGTCTAAGAACAAATATTAATACTATGTCTTCAAATAACAAGAGACTTGAAAAACACACTCCTTTGTAGCTTACATATCAGTTGTTCCCCTAATACCTCTGTTCCTTCAAAACAAAATTAGTTTGGATCTATACTGAATTCTTCAAACTAAAAAAAAAAAAAAAAGACCTAGATAGATTCAATGCAAAAATTGTTATATTCATAGAGGAAAACCACCTCATAATTTTCTAACATAAAAAAAGTAGTTTTAGTTAATATGATAGTTACAGTGTCACAAAAAAACTAGCATAAATTATAGATTTTATATATATACAGATATACATACACACACAAAGCAAAATAAAATATGCCTTACTTATTGTAAAAAAAAAAAAAAAAGTTATTCCCAGAACTCAAGAATCATCTAGACAGCTCTGACTCAGAATATAGGGAAGGCTGTGTATAGGATGCCCCAGGAAGGCCTGAGGAGGCCCCCAGCCCCCTGTCTGTTCCAGAGTGCAGTCACTCCAGTATATGTGTCAAGGTGACAGCATTATAAAAGCTAATGATCAGTCTGAAGCTAAAACTCAAAGGCATGGTTTAAGTTCCTTTTTCAAAGGTGATGACTGCACTAGGTAAGGCTTTTTCCAAGATTATGACTTATCCCACGCATTCTGAATCATACAAGAGTCACTCATTCACGCAACATTAATTGTCTATAACTAGAGTGCTACAAACAGTCCTCTAAAACTTAGGCTAAAATCTATGTTCCTCAGATACACAAGAAACTTATAGAAGTAAAGGAGAAGTATAATGCAGGAATAAGCTAGTCTCAGTTGGCTCATTAGGTGGGAAAAGAGACACACGTAATTGCTTTTCCTTTAAAAGCTCAGATTCTACTGATCAGATGGGTACAGATAGCATAAAGGGCTTTGGGGCAAAAATTATCTTCCTAACTGATCACAAAGGCTGTTTTTCTGATCACATCTGCTCCTGACATAGTTCCCACCCTAAGAATACCAAGACTATTCATTTATTAAGATCTTGCGTAAAACTAGGTCCATTCCACAGGCCCTACAAAGTTTTGTTGTCTAGTTGCTAAGTTGCCTCTGATTCTTTGCAACCACATTGACAGTAACCCACCAGGCTCCTCTGTCCTCGGGACTTTTCAGGCAAGAATACTGGAGTGGGTTGCCATTTCCTTCTCCAGGGGGTCTTACTGACCCAGGGATCGAAGCCGGGTCTCCTGCATTGCAGGCGGATTCTCTACCTCTGAGCCACCACTTAGGCCTCTTTAAAGTAGCCATTTTCAGACGAAGCAGAGTGGGAAAAGCCTGCTGAACAAGGGTCTAGAGAATATAAAAGCAGCACATTCTCCGATGAGCAGTCCTTGCTCCTGCCCTCTTCCCTCTAGACCAATGGTGGGGTTAGCAAGCCGGACAGCATGTGGTAGCAATCACAAAGACCAATTTGTTCTGAGCATGTCAAGGTCAATGACATTATGGCTGAGGAGACTGTCTTGAGCGCTGGACGTCTGCAACAGTTCCTGAGTGTCACACAGGATCACCTATGGCGTTTGTTTGCCATTTCCTCCACACTAGCTCTCAACAGCTATCTTTCCTGTAGACTTAGACACATGCAGAAATGGAAATACCTCATTCTGGTGGTCTTCTGTTGGTCAACAGATACATGCTATTATTGATGCTGACAAGGTGGGAGGCCCACCAGGAAGTCCAGCTGCATTTGTTGAAATAAAACAATTTTTCCTTCCTGAACACATTTTATCAGGAAACTGGTCTCTCTGACTGTATCCCACTTAGGATATATTGCCTGCTCTACCTCTAGAAGACAGAAAAGGAGGATAGAAACGTCTCCCCCACTACTCCCACTCCCTTTTACTTTCAACCTTTTGGGACAGGTAGAAAGGAGAAAAATCACACTTCTTGTACTTCCCAGAGAGGAAAGTTCCAAAGCCAGTTACTGTTGTTGTTGTTGTTAATAATAAGAGTCTTAAAACTCTCTTCATTTTAACAGTGGACTGGAAAAGTGAACAGAGTGGGAGAAATCCACTGCATATTTGTCAGAAATTGCTACTTAACTTCTTCTTAGTGTGAATCAGAAGTTAGCCTTTGATTTCAGATAGAACTGGACTTCTTAATTTTTTATCCTATTACTCTTTCTCTTCCAATTATTCCTGATATTTAATAAGTTCCAAGGCATTTGTTTCATTCTCAGCCAATGTCAAGACTGAATAATACAAGAGGAATCAGATTTAAAGAAAAAAAAAAAAAGCCCTGGTACTGTGTTTTCAAAGGTAATTATATTCCAGAAATACTTAACATAAGGGCTATAAACTGTTTTAAAGAAAGTTACAGTGACGAAGCAACAACAATTTTTGTTATTTTTAACATGGGTATTTTCGTTTAAAAAAGATTCCACTCAGTGTTTCCCAAATTCAGTGTTTCACATAATGGTCCGTCTAATATGAATGTGGGAAAAAAAGACAAATCCAAACATGGAATATTCTCTTCAAAAAATAGTGAACTAAATGTAAAGGTCCAGTAAAATGTGATATTTAGATTTTTCTGAGCTCGTTCACATGACCTTCCTTCTATTTATAGAAGTGCAGCAATTCCCATTTGAATATAGAGCAATACCTTGTAGGAGAACTTGATTTAGCACAAATAAACTTGGGGAAAGTGTTGACTTAAAAATAAAACACTGAAAGAGGAGGGAGGGGTTTTTCTTCCCCCCCTCTGTGAAAATTTCCGGAAAAGCTGTAAACAAAGGCAGGTTTGGCTCAGACACTGAGTGACTCTGGTGAGCTGAGGAGGATGAAGAGTGTATCAAACCTCCCAGAGTGAGGAAATGTTTGTAAAACAGTTAGTAAATCACAAGGAGCCAGGGTCACCATGCTGAACAAGCCGAGGGACTCGAAGCCAAAACCCCAGCTGTGAAAGAAGGGGCCCGGCATGGCTTCACAGCTTGAACCCCATTTTGCATGATCTCTCCAGTTCCATCCTCTGCCCTTTCCCCTTGTGTGGCTTCAGAGCTTGGAGGACTCCGCGATTAATTAGCTCGGGGCCAAGGGCGCTGCTGACTATCCCCTATTGAGTGCCAAGGTGAGGATCCCTGGTACACTGAAAGCAGTGATACTGATGGAATCTTTGGTCCTAGGGACAAAGCTGAAAGTTCCAGCTGGGAAAAAAGAATCACACTCAACCTGGGGGAAAAAAAAAAAGTTTACAAAGATAAACAGGAGGCAAAATATGTAGCTGGAAGTTTCTATGGATTTCGAAATCTCTTTTCAAGCCCCTTTTTGATCACTAGTCTCCCTAACTCTTCTGTGATACATCTGTTAATTATTCTTTCCCTGATTTTACACAGATGAAAATGTGGAAACTGTTAAGTCCTTCATAAACTGTCTCTTTTGTGCCCGGTTGTCCCCCAGAAGTCAGGAAGACAAAAATAAAATAAGAATAGTAATAAAGGGAGAAAGAGAAGGCAACATACAGTCTGGAGGACTCTTCTCAACTGCTCTGGGCAGAAAGTTCTTTTTGGCTGGATTGACATTTAGTCCTCTTCATTCATCTTTAGTCTCCAAAAATGACTTTTCAAGACTGCCTGTTCCTTCTCTACACCAAACTCTATCTGCCCACACAGAGACTAATACTATGCACTTAAACTATGGAATAAAGGAAGGATAATTATTAATGGTTTTTAAAAATTCTTAAAGTGAAAAGTATGGTGATAGATGGAAATGTTTATTTTTCAAATACTGAATGAAAAGAAGGTGAACGTGCAAGTCGCTTAGTCGTGTCCAACTCTTTGTGACCCCATGCACTATACAGTCCATGGAATTCTCCAGGCTAGAATACTGGAGTGGGTAGCCTATCCCTTCTCCGAGGGATCTTCCCAACCCAGGGATCGAACCCAAGTCTCCCACACTGCAGTGTGGATTTTTAACCTGAGCCACCAGGGAAGCCCAAGAACACAGGAGTGGGTAGCCTATTCCTTCTCCAGCAGATCTTCCTGACCCAGGAATTGAACCGGGGTCTCCTGCATTCCAGGTGGATTCTTTACCAACTGAGCTATGAAAAGAAGGTGGAACAGAGAAAAAAGCAGGCACCCCTGATCACCACCAACAGAGACCAAAGACGGACAAAGTAAGGTACAGTGCTTCCATTTAAAAGTTAATTTGGAAAAAAAAAAAAAAAAGAAGTCTTGCAATTGTAAACAAACAAACAAAAACCTCTTTTGGAGGCACCAAAATATTTCCTTTTGAAAAAAAGAGGTAAAAAGCACAGGCATTAGCAAACTTCTCCAGCAATTACACATAATTTAATATGAACCCTGATTCACAATAGAAGATAAAAAAAATCTTCATCATGATGCTGATGCTATAAATATAAACTGCTTAGAGAAAATTGGGTACCCTGATTATCTAAATTGAAATAAGACAGATACATTAGAGTCAGCTTTACTGTTGAAAAGCTACTGACCTGGTGTAAGTTATTCAGGCTGTTTATTTCTACTACTGATGCATCGCTTTTACTCCTTTTAAATAGACCCTGTGAGAGCAACAGGACATGCGCTGTTGAGTTGTTTTTCTGGCTTGGCACTGAGTCAGGCACACTCTCAGCTCATCTCTCACACTTTTGTCTCAATGGCAGGCCAATGGTGATGCTATATAATCCTCAGCTTTGCTTTGTAAAAAATTCATTTGGCCCATCCAGAGATCAAACAAGATTTTCGGCCCAATGTACTCTTATTCTAACTAATGGAGTGATGAGCCCAGATAGCCTAGGGCAGAAAAACAAGGAGTATCAGAAGGAGAGGAAACTCTTGCTTGAGAGGGCTAGTGAATGCTTTGAGTAATGTTTCCAGGCAACTGGGAAAAGTACAGGCTTTGGAGCCAGCTCTGGGATCAAATCCTGCCCTCAACCTTGACCGCTCTGTTGGGCTGGGCCAATCATTTCATCCATTTCCTCCTCCGCAAAATGGCCGTAAAAATCACTAGTACTAAAGTGTTGATAGAGCTAAATGTGATACTTCTGAACACACCTGGAATGGCATCCAACACATAAAAATACTGAAAATGTTAGCTTCCTTCCCCCTACCTGTCCCCTCATTTCACTGGAGTATACACAAAAGCCTTTAAAAGTTCCTGTTTTTTTTAGATTGCACATGGACCATAAGTCACATACATGGAGCCACACCACTCTCTCTCACCATCAACTGGAACTCGTGCAAACGCCATAGGTCTCCCAGCTCCCACCTCCTCCTGCACCACATTTGTTATACTCTGAGTCAAAAGGACTCCTTTAAGCCTCAAAGAAGAGAGTGTCCCCCCCAAAATAAATGGCCTTGACTCAAACTTTGGATATGTAGCTATTTAAACATGTTGTTCACAGCTCATGTTCTCAGCTTGAGGAATTCCTCTTGGATCCTGTCTCCAGTGGCAATGGATGGTTTCCACATTACATTCTTTGCCCCCTTATTCAACTGGCAAGCCAGATAAAATAAAAATAAATTCAGAAAACACACACACACTTCAGTGCTATTGTGAGATAGACAAGTAGGTGATTAATACGGGTTGGAGATATGCTTATCATTAACAGGCCTCCTGGTTCTGATTTTGCTACTAGGAGGTGCTTGCCCATGTCAGGTAGTCTGCTTTCGAGAAGAAATACTGCTGTCACTGTTTGATTTTAGGTTTAAGTTACAATATAGCTTACTGATTTTCAAAAGCAAGATCTCATCATTTTAATGGGACTGAAGGACAACTGAATATCCATCTATAATTTTTTTTTAACCATTTTTTACCTCTTTTGCACTGTCTGGTAGGTGGGTGAAGGATACTAAGGATCAAAGATAAACATTTGCCCTGTTAAAAATCAACTCAGAGCTTCTAACTTGGTTTCAGAATCCTATGTGAGGGTTTCTTTCTTCCTCCCTCCTTCTGTCCTTCCTTCCTTCTTCTCCCATCCTCTCTTCCCTTCCCTTCCTCTCCCCTCCCGTCCTCTCCTTTCTTACTCATGGAGATATTACTGGGCTCAGGCCGTGGTGCGGAGACATATCCCATCAAAAAACTGCATTTTCCAATTCTATTTGGAGTTTCAGCACTCGATTATAAGGCTCAGAGAAGTTTCTTCATTTGGAGAAATAAAAATTTGGCCTCATTGTACCTGGCAGTGTGGGTGTGGCAAAGAAATAAAACTCAAATGCAGGCTGAAACAAAAGCAATATCATAATAAAAACATATTAACAAAATGAGACAGCCAGCTGGGCGGCCAAACAACTGGAGATATCTTACCACCACCCTAGTTGAGAAGCAACAGAAATTGCTCCACTCCTAAAACCTCCCCAACAGGGACGGGGGGTTGGGCACAAAGAACGGTGATCCCGGAGGTTCACACTGCACGCCAGCTCCGCCACGTACTTTCTCCCTGGCCTTGGACAAGTCAAGGACCTTTGCTGAAGCTCAAGTTCCTTTACTGTGAGCTGAAGACAATCTCTCTCTCTCACTAAATCAATATGGCTATAAAATGATAAATGCGATAATGCTTTGTCAAGAGTAAGTGCCATGCTGATGTTGGTATTACTATTGTCAAACAGCATACTGACGAGCCACTTGTCACTCATGCTCACGCTCAGTCCTATCTGACTCTCTGGGACCCCATGGACTGCAGCCCACCAGGCTCCTCTGTCCATGGGATTCTCCAGGCAAGAGTACTGGAGTGGGTTGCCATTTCCTCCTCCAGGGGATTTTCCCCACCCAGGAATCGAACCTGCATTTCTTGCATTAGTAAGCAGATTCTTTACCACTGAGCCACTTGTGAAGCAAGAATAATAAGTTAACCAGCTGCTTTTATTAATCTAGTTTTTAGTCACTCAAACTGCTTTGAATCCCTCTGATGTCTCCTGAAAGCTGTGTTGTGATCTAAATGAAAATTTTATCTATTAAGTCAACAGTCAATTCTAAGTTGCTGTTTTTTTGTTTTTCTGGACAACAAGAAATGAAGGGGCTCGAGTTCAAACTGGCTTAGACAGGATGCTGTAGTTAGTTTTGTTAAGTTTTTTTGCCCAAGTATGTTTCTACTTAAAATCATCCTTTTGCATTATTCTGCAAGAGAGGGTAACTCTTATCTCATCCAAAATTGGTGTTTCCAATTTCCTTATATAACAAGGCTTGAATGTTGTGGAGGAAGTAGCCAAAAACCAAGGAACCAAGAAAGATCAAAAAGCAAGAGACCTATAACCTGTAAGGTTAAGAGGTTATGACCCTAGGGCCCTGAAGTAAGGTGGGAAGTCTAGAAAGATGTTTTCAGGTACATTAGGGAACTAACTATACAGGGCTTTTCGAAAGGCCATAGAGATAGAATCTAATGCTTAGGACAAGATTACTGGCATGAATACCCTTTACAAAGATTATAGAGATCCATTCAAAATCAACCTGCCTCTGTTGGAGAAAGGAGCTTTACCCTCTGTATTCGCTGTTTATAATGAGCATTTGTCTACCCTGAAAGTACTTCTTTTAACTTGTTCATCATTGTCCTAAACCTTTGATACGGCACAGTCAGACTACAAATTAGAAGGAAAAATATATGTGATTAGATAACCACACTGAATCACACAGACATCTAAACAATGGTGCTAACTGCAACCTAAATTTGGTTGTGATGGCTAGTATTCACCTTTAAACTAAGAGAGGAAAAATGCAGTCAATATACTATCATTAATGTAACACCACACACTGGCTTCCTCTCTGTTTCCTTTAATATTTGATAGGAAGTGGTTGTAGCTGTGGCAGTGTGGATAGAGTAAGACTGGATGGTTGCACACGTATTATACAATAGAATACCAATACACATATATATTATGTGATTGTGGGCTTCCCTGGCAGCTCAGTGGTAAAGAATCTGCCTGCAGATGAAGGAGAGGTGAGTTCAATCCCTGGGTCTGGAAGATCCCCTAGAGAAGGAAAATGGCAACCAACTGGAGAAGGGCATGGCAACCCACTCCAGTATTCATGCCTGGGAAATTCCATTGACAGAGGAGCCTGGTGGGCTATACTCTAGCAAGACCACATCGTATTATGGATAGGAAAAGTTTTAAGAAACATAAAAATAAGATGCGGAACTGCATTAACTAAATGCAGGAAGGACAGCCTCTACCGGACACTTTTTTTAACTAAGAATTAAAAGATAGAGAAAATGTTTGTTTCAATTATATATTAGTAGTCATCAGAGTATGGTAAAATACATTAAAAGTCTCTGGACCTTGTAAACATATATTAAAGACATTACTCATCAGGGAAGAATCAGTGATTTCAAAGTATCATTATCTTAAAAGCTTTAGAAACATGCACCTTTCAAACTTCCAATTAAGTTAAACTAATCTGCATCAATCTAAGGAAATATTTAGACTCTCAGAGTCAGGAAATTAAGCCACCAGTTCTTAAATTCAGAGCATACCTCTAAGTCTGTCTTGCTTTTGTACTTAATGTTTGTAGATAAATGCTAAGAAAATGCTCGAGACGAACAGTGTACTCAAATCAAAAGTGCATAGAAACTAAAAAAAGCGGCCAGGATAATGGAACCAAAGGGACAGGAATACAATGATAATTTGTCAAAAACACCTTTTCCATACTCGCTATCCTGCAAAACATGACTGATCAACTATAGAAAGTAAGGTAATAAATAGTGCCTCCCTCCCAAAACACTTTTAGCATAAAATGGCTACAGACATTTTAGAAGAAAACATTTAAATGACTGAATGATTTGTACATCAGCATTTCCTACATTTTATTTACGTTCATATCAGCAAACACCTACCTGTACTTTTATATGTCTAAGACTCAGTGGACAAAACCGTGAAGAAAACCCAGTTTTATTCTTTTCTCTCTTGCCCTCAAAATGTTTAAAATCTAGAATGACAAAGAAAAGACAGACTCCTAACATACTCCTAACACATCCAACACACACATTTATTACTTCTCCAAGGAAATATCTGAGTAAAACAATCTAGAAACTGTCAAAATATCTAATAAAATATTGATGCTTGAGTGACACTTGCTTTGATACTGCAGAGCCAGAGTAAAGTGGGAAGTAAGTACAATTACACAGCAGATCCGGGTAAATCTGGGATCAACAGAGCTGATAATTCAAGTCTTCTGCAGGTCTTTATCCAGCTTGGCTTAGCACTGTTCTTCTCAGGATAGGGTCTTCTGTATAAGGTATCTGGGAAATGCATACCTGCTGAGCGGTCCCCACCATCCTCCAGCTGTGATCATCTCTACTACACTGGCAGTAAGATGAGAAGAGGTGTCTGAGAGGCTCACTGACGTTCCTTCTAGATATGACATTCTATGAGCAAAGCTAAAATGTTTCTTTCAGTCTGACCATTCCAAGAAAGAAAACACGTTATTTAACTTCTGTCTCAGACCAGCACATTCTCTAAGACAATGTCTCAATTTTGGCAAAAGACCTTAATTTATGTCTCTTTATGGATTCCAATATCATGAGCTAATCCTACACCTAAAAAAAATGCATTCATTATGTAAGCTTTCTCTTAAGCAAATAGAAGGCTGGAGAGTAGGAAAACACTGCCATTCAATGCGGCGTCAGCAGAACTTTCCATTATTAAGGAGGAGGCTGCCCATTTCTAGATAATGAGGACAAATTTTTCATTTTCATTTTCATCATTGTGGTGCCTTTCATTTCACTATGTCACTCTGGAAGTCCTGTACTAGTCTGAACGTCCTATACTCTCCACCTTTGCCTCTTGTAGCATCAACAGGTTATAAAAATAATACTTTGTCTCGTGGTATGCAACCTTAAGATGAACTCGGGGAAAATGGTATTCGTTATTCTGTTGGATATATTAGATGTGCAATAACGATGTATTATAAAGTAAATCAAATTACAAAAATGAACCCTATCCCTTGGATAAAGTTCTGGGAGTGGGCCAACACCACAATTATTATCTTCCCTAGCATTGAATGTTCTACATAAGTGTTTGGAAGATGTAAACAGGACATAAATCTGAGATCGGTTCTTCAATCTGTCTACAAATAACCATGACATTATATATAAACTATACTTTAGAGCATATATGCTTTCTGTTTAAGCAGTTAAGAAGTGTATTAGACACTATGATAAACAGAAAAAACAGAGCGTGAATACCGATAAATGCAAGCCTTCCGTCTCGGAAAGTCTTCACTTATTTGATTAAGTTAGGTGAAAAACAGAGCAGTCATGCTTGTAGCCTTTCTTCCTTTCCCCTTTCCTTTCCTCTTTTTATTTCTAATGCGAATCGGAAGTCTATGTGGAGCAGTCTGGCTAGCCCCAGTCTAACCTCCCCATCTGGAAGGGGACTAACCAGCCTTGGGGCTACTTCCAACCCTTCCCAGCTGTTGGGTTGGGGTTTTTTGTTTTTGTGGGCTTGAGAAAGCATATTTATATAAATGATTGCCATATCCTTTGCCAGCTGTTGACCCTGCTCTTGTCCCGGCTGGGGCATGGTTTTCATTTTTAGCGGCCACAGACTGGAACTGACCCTGATAGAGTTAGCACGCTATGCAAACAGCTTTACGCGCTATTGCTGTGACAGTTCAGACAATGGATGCACAGTGTAATCCAAGGGACCGGTGTTTCCCTTTGGGCAAATGTCACAGAATCCAGAGCTGGAAGTATCAGTTGAAAAAATAAATTCTGAGATGCACTGTGTTATGGAACAACTTCTCTTCAGTTATTCAGACTGCAAAGATTTCGGCTAGCATCATAGCAGGGATGCATCAGCAGCAACAAATGAGTTTTCTCTTATCCACATATGAATCTGAGAAGTGCCCTAGATCTGCAGAGGCAGGGGTCGCAATAGTTATATGAGAGGTTAAAAAAGAAAAGCTATATTTTCAGTTTTAAACCTATGTATAAATGCTTCTGATGCTAACGTCCATAAATTAAAAAAAAAAAAAAGGTCCTTGTACCTTAATAGGAGAAGAAGATAAAAATCAGTTTGGGCTTTTGGTAATTATTAAGACATACATATACAATCATTCCTAAAGATCCAACCTGATCATTTCTTAGGCACATTACTAACCAGAAAAAAAAAATCTATGTTTAATCTGTGGATAACTGTAGTCACAGCAAACTAGAAAGTTTAGAAATATTATCAGGGAGAGTACAGGTGGGGGAGGGGCCCCACAGGGACAGGAGCGGTGAATATTCCATTAAGGATAATGCATCCTGAACAACCAGTTTTCATCTGCAGCTAAAAGGGAACAAGAGAATAAACAGCAAATTTTTACAACTTTCATAAATTTTCTTAAGTCCTTCTGTCCACAAGCACAAACGTATATGTGAAGAATAAAGAAGTTTAATTAAAAACAAGTAGACTGTTAATGCTTAAAGTGATACACTTCAAAAACTGAAAACTTCTAATATTTGATAATTTACAGGTCACTCAGTCATTGCAACAGATCATTATTTTGAGAGTCTAATTGTAAAGAGAGAACAGCAAGACAGCTAGCTTGTCAGAAAGAAGTCCTGTATTATGTTCCCTCTCTCTGCAAGCCTGCAGGCTGGCCGGCTATGGCAGATGGAGTCTGCCATACATAACTGTAATTAAAATGTGAACCCCATCTTAGAGGTCAGAATAGACTAGTTGACAAACAGGGAAGCCGGGAGATGGAAAGAAAAAATATTTCCTGACATAAGCATTTTCAGTCTTTGAAAAACAATCCAAAAGGAAATATAGCCTATGAATTTAAGCGTCACATACTTAGTGTATCTTTAAAAAAAAATCCTCAGAAGCTGGAGGTCTGGAATTGCTTTAAAGGCAGCTCAGAATTTCAATCAGCTTTAGCACAATGAAAATTTCAAGTGCTGGGGGAATTAACTGATGGGATATTTGAAGCTTCTATGAACTCTGATTAACTAATGACAAAATCTGTGAAATCATAAGGCGATATTTTTTCCTCTCATGCAAATATATTTGTAATAACGGGGAAAAGAAAATAAAACCATATATTGCTAACAGTAGATTCTGACTGAAAATTTTCATGCCATTGGTACAAGCTAAAAGAACAATCTCCATATTATTTTGTAAGCAGAGTATGACTAGATTTTTAAGTTTAATATTATATCCCTGTGTTTTACATTTATTTTGATCACTGATGTATTGGGGCTCATTCTACCATCTTATTTTGTAAGATCCGTTCTCCCTTGCTTATTATGACACTGATAGTTTTTATAATCATTTTTTCTCTATACGTTTGTATGCTATAGATTATATTTCTGTTAATGGTTTACCCTTAATTTTTATCATACTATATACAAATATAAAAATTCCTAAGTTACTCAGTATCACAATATTTGTCCTAAGTATGCTTTAATTGCCACTGAACATCCTCACAGTTTCTTTGTCATTACTGTCTGGCATTTAAGTTTCATGAAAGGTACTGTTTTTATAACATTCACAGTTAACTGCACATCACTCTGCACTCACATTTTCATGATGAAGTACATCTTTAAAGGATATTTTTTTCCAGCAAGAACAAGTCAAGTCAGTAATAAACCCTTACTACCCTGTGAAAATACTAAATGAAAATTTAGCTGGGTATAGAATTGTACTTCAAGAGTTATTTTTCCTTAGTACTTTTGGTGTATTGCTCCATTGTCTTTAGCAGCTAAAGTGCTCAAATAGAAGTCTACCGCCTATCTAATTTTCATACCTATTCAGGCAATGTATCTTTTCTCTCTGATAACTTCTAAAAATCAGTGGTCTTCAATTTTACTATAAAGTATATAGATATGAATTTGTTTGTATACTCTGCTCAACACTCAGCTATACTTTCAATCTGATGACTAAATCTCATCTATTCTACAAATTCTAGATGTGAGCATCACTTCTTGGTCATTTTCTCTATTTTATTTTGGAACTCTTACTAGTTATATACCAGAGTTTCTAAAGTCCTTATTTTTTTAGCTATTATTTATTAACTATTATTTCACTTTTTAAATATCTCTTTGCTGTTTTCTAAGAACCGCCATCCAAAAATAGTCTAAAACTGTTATTGAGTTTTAAGTTTTCAATATATTTATTATTTTATTGTTACTACTATTTAGCTTTGCCATGTCTTCTAAATTTTCTATTTTTCCTGTTTTATTTTTCCAATAATTTGTGATCAAAGTACAGATGTGTAACATCAACTTTATTCAAAGAGTTCCCACAACCAACTTGTTAGTAGTCTCTAAGTCATCCACCTTTTGATTTTCCCTTAAACCAAACCAGCCTTATTTTTGCTATGTCACAGATATTTATATACTGAAGCCAGGCTATAAATTTCTTATATTCAAATGATTTCTTATAGTTTTTTTATTATAACTAATTTCTTATACTTAATGACTAAAGTAATGAGTGAAAATATTTAAAAACATTCTTTTAAATATCAAAAGAAATGAGAAACATCAAAGAAATGCAAACCTAAAGCAAAAGATACCACTTGTGAACGCTGTGATGTCAAACTACTAGAGTTAAGAGAGAGCTACGAGCGTGTTAAGAAAGTGAAAAGAAAGCACTTCTTACATGGCAGTGCAAACCTGACAATCCATCTGAAAAGTGATTTGACCAATAGATATTAAACAACCCAAAGAGAGTGTATACTCAATAGACAGCAGTTTTACTTCTAGAAATTGCTTGTGAAGAAACAATAACAGATATATACCAAAATGTATAAGGAATTCTTTGTTTATAAAAGTAAAAAACCATACCAACAATAGCACAACAAAGAAAAGCAAAGGGATAAACGATTCATTAACATGAGACTGGTTAAATAAGTTATGGAATACTACACAGTCACCTTAAAAATGCATCCATATACACAAAAGAGAGGCAAAAAGTTATACCAAAGTGTTATCTCTGGAAATATGTTAATGGGTAACCTATATTTTCTTTTTTTTGTAGTTATGGTATTATTGATACAAGACTATGTATGTATATCTCTGTAAAAATTAAGTAGAGAAGGGGGTATAATTACTCCTAAATGTACGGAAGGCAAGAGTGAACTCGAGGCCAAGGAGTTAAATCCCTCAGCTGATTTTCTACAAATGCAAATATATCCCCACTTGCCCAGGGTTATTTCTTCTTATTACGCAAATCTGAGCTCTCCTTCCTTCTTTTCAACACCTCCAATCCAGTCTCCCCCCTGATCTGTTCTCAGCCTTCTGGCTAAGATCAAGTGCAATCTCCTCCTTGTTTGGGATCTTGCTCTGTCAGCATCCAATCTCTCTTCCATTTCTGATTGATTCCTCATTCCTGCATTCTTCCCTTCAGACCATAAATAGACTTAAGGTTTTCGAAGGAAAAAACAAATGTTCCCTTGAAAATGACATTAAAAAAGAGACATCCCATGTCCTGTCTTCTCACTTCCTGTTAATTCTTATTCACTCCATAGTTTGTGACAGTGTGACTCTCATGTTTACTGCTGTATTCAAACTGCCATTGCTAACACCTCTCATGATTTGCCAGTTGCTAAATTCAATATATATTTCTATCCTTGCCATCCAGGACCATTGCGCAATCCTATATTTAATGGCATTGCTGATTGAAAACCCCACACCCACTCCATGACTTTTGGTGGCATTGCACTTTGTGAGTTTTAGTCTTGATTCTTTCTCAGCCCTTTCTGAACAAATCATCCTTTGCAGGCCTATAATATTCTGCTGATTTTCAGGTTCTTGACCTCCCCAACTTTCTTACTGCCTATACTTTCTCTTTCATCTACACTGATAACGTCCAAATTTTTACTTAGGGCCAGGTGGGCTGCCTTGGCTGCCTCAGAAGTACATCAATTTCAACCTTCCTAAAATTAAAAGTATTAAGTTCCCCATTAAACTGCTCTCCTCTTATAGCCTCTTCCATTCAATCAACACAGACAGAAACCTGGGATTCATATTAAACTCCTCCCTCTTCCTCACGCCTCATATCCAATCATCGTGCCTGACAGTTTTTACTCTTCAACACTTCTCAACTTATTTTCCTACTTCTCTTCATTCTTCTCCTTTCATTTCCACTTACCACTGCCCTAATTCAGGTCAACACTCTAAGTGCTCTCCCTGACCCCAGTCTTAATCTTTTTTCCAAATCTGCCTTCTCTGCAGCTACCAAATCGTATTTGAAATGCTAGCCTCACTCTATCACTCATCTTCTGCTTAAAATCCTTGTCCATTCCTTACAAAATGAAGACCAAACTCCTTAACTAACACACACTGCTCGGGATTCATCTCTCACAACTCCCTGCCTAGGAATTTATATTATGGAACCTCTGTATGAGCCCTTGAAAGATACCATGGATTTTCTTGCCTCTATACCTTCACTTATACTATATTCTCTACCTGGATTGCTACCTCCTCATCTGGGGTGTCATACCTCTAGAAAACTTTCCTTAAATATTCTCTCCCTCAACTAACTCCAAGCATGGAACGGAATTCAGCAACAAAGATCATACCCTTTGAAGTCCGCTGTTCTCTATGGTATAATATAGGGCTTTCCAGGTGGCGCTAGTGGTCGAGAATCAGCCTGCCAATGCAGGAGACTTAAGAGACACAGGTTCGATCCCTGTGTTGGGAAGATCCCCTAGGGGAGGGCATGGCAATCCACTCCAGTATTCTTGCCTAGAGAATTCCATGAACAGAGGAGCCTGGCAGTTTACAGTCCATAGGGGTCGTAAAGAGTCAGACATGACTGAAACAACTTAGCACAGCATGCACAGTATAATATGATTAAAAATCCAGTTGGTTTTCATCTCTTCCTTATCACAGGTTTTATATACTTGTAATTTTCTATGTAGGTACATTACTTTCTTCTCCTTCTTTTACCCATTAAAGCTTGGTACTGCTTTAAGGGCTCTGAGAGGTCTGCATTAAGGACTTCTCTCTGCTTGTTTCACCTTGTACCTATAGGGTATTCACTATATACTTATTCAGAGGCTGAGGTTGACTCCTAAGGTTAGAGAGAAAAAGAAAGCGAATCACCTATAGCAATAGGCTTTTAAAAGTAAGTAAATTTTCCTACTGGTAATTGAATCAGCAATGTCATAAGAGAAACAACTTTGTTACAGAAGACCTAACATCAACTTAGCTTCCAGAGCAGTCTTGTGGTTCATATCAGAATGTAAACTAGGAATTATGTGGAAATTCTCATGGGGAAATTCCACAGAGAACACTTGTTACATGATGACTAATAAAACTATATTATAAGAGGTGATCTTTTTGCTGAAGAGTAGAGAGAAAAAGAATGTTTCAAATATATGGCACCAACGAAATAGGTCCTGAAAGTTAAGCAACAATAACAAAACTTGCTAGTTTAAGAGTTGGATATGGTTTATTAGCAAGAATAGCAAAAAGACAAAAAGCCAAAATGGTTTAGGGAAGAATCCATCCCTGAAATACTAAAATTCTGCTGTGTATTGATCCATATGTTTTGGATTTTTTGGTATGCATATATGTGGGGGTTCGTGCAGGAAACAGACGTAAGACATCAAAAATATTTTTTAAAAAATAGCTGTATTTGCACATGAGGAAATGAGTGTTAAATGTATAAGATTTTTTAAATCTTAGAAAAAGTTCACATTGCTCCGTGCACCAGGAAAGGGGGCCAGAAAGAGATCTGGATAGAGAATTTCTTTTTAATTTTATAAAACTTAAAAAAAAATTCAAATGAGAAAGGAGAAAGTCTTCTAAAGTGGGCAAGATTAATTTGGCATGTTATACAAATAGGAGGAAATCTGCTAAAATGAAAAAAAAAGAGGGAAAAACGTAGCTGCTAATCTTAGGTTAATAGTAAATGACCCCATCCACTGTTAACCTCAAAGACTGACCTCTTGACCCACAGCCAGTGGCCCTGTTCAGAAACATGTTGCCACCAGAGTAAATAAAAAGAGAATATAACGTGCTGAAATTGTTACTGCTAATGACAAGTGACACACACTTTATACTGCCAATGAGCAAGCCATCAATAAATAACTCTAAACGTTTGCTAATATTCTTCTAGATTGTAGTTTCCTGTGTTTCTACATTTTTAGTTATTTATTTATTATGGAAGAGGGAGGGTAAAATTATTATTCTGATCTCTAAGGATTTTAGAAGGAAATTTTTTAAAGTACTGATTATAACAGGAAGGGGAAAACCACATGGGTAGATGGGTTGATCATCAACACTACTCAATAATTCATATCCACACTCTTTAACTAGCATGGTCCATGCTAAAAGACAAATGGTAAAAGAGGCATTTCACGGACATTCCAGAATTCTGGCCTAGAACACAGGTCACAGACATAAAGTCCAGATATAGGAAACTCTAAAAGCCTGGTGTTCAGAGCATTTTAAGTTCTTAGAGTCTCTTAGTGATGGACGGATCTGTTCTGATAACACTTAAAATCTGAGGTTTGATTGATGTTGGCAAGTTGATTCTATAAAAACCAACACATGGAAAGTGATAACACTTTTACAGTTCTGAAATTTTGAACCCAATTTATAACTAAGTTTTACTTCCGTTTTTTTTTCCCGTCCACCCAAATAGATAATGTATAAAACACTTCTGGAAGGATAAAGAAACTGATAATATTGTTGGCCTCCAAAGACAGGAATTAGGTGATCGACGGACTATGGGAGAGAAAGATTTTTCACTCTCGTACCCTTTTGTATGTTTTGAATTTTGAACCTACTAAAATTTTTGAAATATTAAAAGTAACACAAAAATTCAAATGAACAAATAATGAAAATTATGAGCATATCTACGAACAAATTCAGAAAGCAGGAAAAAACATACAAGAATTTGAAAAGATATGAATTACAAATGGGAAGCCAGCTCTGAGTTAGCAGTATAAATTTGCCTGTGTATAAACAGTGAAAACAGAGGCAGATGTAGGGACACATAACTAATTTTAATAAAATAAGCCTTAATACACAGGTTTAAAATGATTGTATAGAATGTGTATGAATCCACATATAATATATAGTACAATTAAATAATAATTTAAGCAAGTAGAAAGAACTGGAAAACTATATTTTTCAAAGTAATTGGAAAATACAAATTATACTTCATCCTCCACCCCATCCTCACACCTCTCCCAAAGAAATACTCTTTAGTTAAGTATACAGATGAGACTAAATTGTATACACACAGTTTTGCATCGTACACTTTCTTATATTTTGTACTTTCTTATTATTAGGAATTTTCAACATGAAGATGAAATGAAAAAGGCTTTTTAGCACAGTTATAATTTGTAACCAAACAAGAGCATACAAAATAATATAACGCACAATACTCATAAATTAAATTATATTTAACTGCAGAAAGTAACCAGTTTCTCTCAATTTCTCACTCAAGTTTTTTATTTTTATAAAATGTTTCCTGCTTTAAAGTTCTTCAAGAGTGAGAGATGCTTTGACATGCTTTTAATTGATTCGTTTTACACTCAGAAGGAGGATAACAGTGATTTGTGAAAAGGATTTTTTTCTGTCTTGCACACATCTCTCATTTGTCTATCTTAATTCAATTAAAGGAAATAAGGACAGTTTGACCGATGAATGAACCATATTTTAACCGAGGACACTTCTATTTAAACTGGAGTGTATCAACCACTGTAATTGTCAGTTAAGTTACTTCCGATTTCTAACTTTTGTTTTGAGAGGTCACAGCATGGTCATGAATGAGAAGAACATATTAGAATATGGATAAGTATTTAAACCATTAGTCCATTAGCCATTTTAAGAAAGCATTTTTTTAATTATTACTGGCTTGTACAGTGATAATTCAACTCCAGAAGTAGCTTTTGTCACGCTGAAGGCATAGGAATATAAATACGATAAAACTTTTGTTTCTGTACGTTGAAACGGTAGGCAGAAGTTTTATTATGCTGGGCCTCACAGGTTTTGGTAAGATGTTTTGTTGTTTTAATTAGCTGTACAGGGGTATTAATTTACCTTCAATTAAGCATACCCATTTTAAGTGTTGCCTTTCAGGAGATTTCGGTTTTTAAAACGCATATAAGATCATCACCACAATCAAGATATATATTTCTATCACTTCAAAAAGTCCATTCACACCCCTTGGAAGTCAGTCTCTTTCCTTCAGCTCCGGGTCCTCAGCAACCCCTGATCTGCACTCTGGCACTACTTTTGCCATTTCTAGAATTTTATGTAAATAGAACCATGCAGTAATAGTGTTTAACGTGCCTTCTGACTCAGCACAGTGCTGTTGTGATTCGTCCATGTTGCTATGTGTATCAGTCAGTAGCCCCTTTCTTTTTATTGCTAAGTACGGATATAATACAAATTTTTTTCTCATCATAAACAGATGAACATTTGGTTTGTTTAAAGATTTTGTTTCTTATGAATATAGCTGCAATAAACAACATTTGAGTACAAGTCTTTGTATAAACATATGTTTTCATTTCTCTTGGGTAAATACATGTGAATGGCATGATGGAATCATAAGGTAGGTATATGTTTAAATTTATAAGAAACTACCAAACTATATTACAAAGTGGTTATACCAATTTGCATTTCCAAAAACAATGTTTTAACGGTTCCACAGTTTTTCCACATCCTCATCAACACTTAGTATTAACATTAATACTCAGTATAATACTCAGCCATACTTACAGTTACAGTATCATTTCCCTAATGACAAATGTCAGAACATCTTTTCACATACTTGTCATTTTTTTATCTTCTTTGGTGAAGTCTCTGTTCAAATACCCATAGTTTGAGCTATTTTTCTCATTATTTAGTTATAAGAGTTCTTTACATATTTTGCACATGATTTCTTTATTCTGTGCATGCAAGCTAAGTCACTTCAGTCACGTCTTTACTCTTTGTGACCCTATAGACTATAGCTTGCCAGGCTCATCTGTCCATGGGATTCTCCAGGCAAGAGTACCGGAGTGGGTTGGTATACCCTTCTCCTGGGGATCTTACCCACCCAGGGATCAAACCTGCATCTCTTATGTCTCCTGCATTGGCAGGTGGGTTCTTTATCACTAATGCCACTTGGGAAGCCCCGATTTCTTTACTAAATAGAGTCAGTTCTTGCTATCTGTGGTACTTATATTCTATAAAGTCATCATGAACAATGAATTAATGAAATCAATGAAATTTTCTGGGGAAAAACAGAGTGAGCCTCTGGTTACAACATTTCCATCAAATAAATTAGGAGAGGCCTGTGGGGCCTGATACCACCCTTATGGCAGAAAGTGAAGAAGAACTAAAGAGCCTCTTGATTAAAGTGGAAGAGGAGAGTGAAAAAGTTGGCTTAAAACTCAACATTTGGAAAACTAAGATCATGGCATCTGGTCCCATCATTTTATGGCAAATAGACGGGGAAACAATGGAAACAGTGAGAAACTTTATTTTCTTGGGCTCCAAAGTCACTGCAGATAGTGAGTGCAGCCATGGAATTAAAAGATGCTTGCTCCTTGGAAGAAAAGCTACGACCAACCTAGACAGCATACTAAAAGGCAGAGACATTACTTGCCAACAAAGGTCCATCTAGTCAAAGCTATGGTTTTTTATAGTAGTCATGTATGGGTGTGAGAGTTGGACTATAAAGAAAGCTGAATTCCGAAGAATTGATGCTTTTGAACTGTGGTGTTGGAGAAGACTCTTGAGAGTCCCTTGGACTTCAAGGAGATCCAACCAGTCAATCCAAAAGGAAATCAGTCCTGAATATCACTGGAAGGACTGATGCTGAAGCTGAAACTTCAATACTTTGGCCACCTGATGCGAAGAACTGACTCACTGGAAAAGACCTTGATGCTGGGAAAGACTGAAGGTGGGAAGAGAAGGGGACAACAGAGGATGAGATGGTTGGATGGCATCACCGATTCGATGGACATGAGTTTGAGTAAACTCCAGGAGTTGGTGATGGACAGGGAGGCCTGGCATGCTGCAGTCCATGGGGTCGCAAAGAGTTGGACACAACTGAGCGACTGAACTGAACTGTGGGGACTCCTCCCCATCTTGCACAAGCAAGAGAACTGAGACACATAGTCCCCTTTTGAAACTATGCCTCTGTGGAGTGTCTCCCAGTCTGTGTGATCAGAAAAGAGAGGAGAAACCTACAAGTTGCATAAGCCTAGCAACACCTGAGCTGAGAAATGGCGGGCAGAACTGATAGTCTGCAGAGCTAAGCTAGTGGCTCTGTTCAGCCAGGGAACCAGTCTGAGTTAAGACAACAAATAAAGAGATCTACCAGCTTTAGAGCTGCTTCTCTCACCAGTCCCAGAGGGAGCAGTGGTAAAGAATCTGCCTGCCAATGCAGGAGATGCAAGAGATGTGGGTTAGATCCCTGGGTCAGGAAGATACCCTGGAGGAGGGCATGGCAACCTGCTCCAGTATTCTTGCCTGGACAATCCCATGGACAGAGGAGCCTAACAAGCTACAGTCTCTGGGGTTGCAAAGAGTTGGACACAACTGAGCATGCATACTTCTGTGCTCCCACCACACCTGGGCAGAGAAACTAATTCACAGCCCTGCCCATTGCTAAATATTGCCTTCAACCTGGCCAACCAAAGAACCTAACCAGAGCACACAGGAAGCTGTGGAGCCCATCCAAAAGCCTGCTTACGGTGGCACTTGAAAAGGAAGCACAGTCCATGGCTTTCCCCATTGCTGGGCAAAACTGGTGGCCTCACTTGATCAGGAAATTCAGTGCACACTCATGCCTGGTTCTAGGCCCTCCAAAATGAGCCTGGGTCCGATCTTGTTGCCCTGCCAGAGCAGGGACGCTCAATCATAGTCCTGTCAGCTACTGAATATAGTATTCAATTCCAACCATCTAGTAAGCCTGACCAGAGAACACAGGCAACCAGGGAACCTCCTACAGCCTCACTTGGGTAGGAAACCAAGCCAGCAGTCCTAGTCAATAGTAATCAGACAGTGGGTGGATTTTTTGCAGAAACTAATGCCTATGGTGTTACTATGTCTCTGGTTGATAATGTGTTAAGGAAGTTCAGTGAGCTTCGAGAATATACAGACAACTAAATGAAATTAGGAAAACAATAGATAACAAAATGAAAAGGTTTACAAAGAAACAGAAACCACCAAAACCAACAAACAGAAATCAGAAATCCTAGAGATGAGAAAGATACAGTAATTAAAATGACGAATTCAAATGCAGACTCAACCACAGAAAAGACAGAATCAGTAACCTGGAGGATAAGACATTGGAAATGATCCAGTCAAAGGATCACAAAGAAAAAAGAATGAAAAAGAGTAAAGAAAGTCTATGGGACTTAGGGGGGCTTCCCAGGTGGCACTAGTGGTAAAGAACCACCTACCAATGCAGGAGACAAAAGAGATGTGGGTTTGATCCCTGGATTGGAAAGATCCCATGGAGGAGGCCATGGCAACCCACTCCAGTACTCTTGCTTGGAGAATCCCATGGACAGAGGAGCCTGGCGGGCTATAGTCCATGTGGTTGCAAAGAGTGGGACACGACTAAAGCAACTCAGCACACACATGGGACTTATGGGACACAATGGGAAAAAAAAAAAAAAACACCACAGTATTTCTTTTCCAGAAGAAGAGAAAGGGACAGAAAGTACATTTACAGCAATAATGGCTGAAGACTTTCCAAACCTGGAAGGAGAAATAAACACCCAGATCCATAAGGCCCAAAAGACCCAAAATAGGTTGAACACAAATAGGGCTACACTGAGACATGTGATAATTAAATTGTTAAGAGTCAGAGACAAAGAAAGAATTTTAAAAGCAGCAAGAGAAGACAGAGAAGTTGTATACAAGAGAGTCCCACAAGACCATCCATAGGTTTCTCAGCACAAACTTTTCAGGCTAGAAGAGAATGAGGATAAACATCTTCAAAACATTAGGGGTCAGGGGGTCGGGGGGGAATTGCCAACCAAGAATTCTATAACCGGAGAAGCTGTCTTTCAGCAAAGAAGGAGGAATAAAGACTTTCTCAAACAAACATAGCAAATCCATACTCTCTTCTGATCTGCTTCATTTGAGCACAACCAGTGGGCCTAAAGAGTTTCAGGCCTTACCACAGAAGCATGGGCTCAGGCCAGGATCTAAACATCTCTGTCCCTTACCAGTCATATCAACTAAATAAAATTTTATATCAAATTGCCAATTTTCTGCCAACTTCTAGAAATCCAACGACAGAAGAGAAAGTCTGGCCTCACGGAGCTTATCTTCTTTCCCTGGGCTCTACATGGCTGTGTTATTTTCTCCTCCTTTCAAGGGCAGCATGGCGAGGACGATTTTATTTATGTGCCTGAATAACAAAGCCTCCTGTGGTTAATGCCATCTGTGAAGGTAAACTGCTGCTTTCTGTTCCACTGCAGAGACACACAGAAAGGGGCTAATGCTCTCTGATAAAGGCAGCAAGTATCAGCCCCCATGTGCTATCAAGGTCCACCACTTGCTGTAACAGTCCCTCTGAGCTGTCTCCTCATACTTGTAAGGCACACCTGTTACCCAAGTACCTGACAATCAGCTCTTGGATACCTTGGAGGCAACTGACAACATTCAGTAATTCTCTCACATCCTCTGACAACACAGGGCCAACATTTAAGCCAAATTATTTCTACCCAGTGGTTTCCAGTTTAACAGAATATGGGCTCAGTATTTATTTATCACAGCTTGTTGCCTGTATAGTTTAATTGCTTATCTATGGCCATAATCATTTTCTGTCTTGGTTTATCTGCCAAGATATTTTTAATGAAATGATGTATCATCCTCTCAAACCACTCATTATAAAGAGAAAAGAGAATATTGTAAAGCTCTTGGGATTAATATAAAAATGTACAAGGGCTTCTCTGAGCTTTTAATCAGTCCTTCACAACAAGTCCCCTACACTAATGACTTAATGATGTTTGGCAAAACACAGAGCACTGAATCTGGTCTCAGACACTAGAATATCTTTAATACTGAGAAATAATTACATAGCAACTCTATGCTAATATATATCTCTAAAAAAAAAAACTCAGAGAGCAAGAGCTTACAAACATGTTTTTATGAAATATCACAGCAAACACAAAGGCCTCTCCAAGATATACAACCGAATATCCTGCTGAAAGTATCTAAAGGGGGTTTTTGTAGAAAAAGGGTCCCCAACCTCCAGGATCTAACGCCTGATGATCTGAGTGGACCTGATGTAATAATAATAATATAGGGCACACTAAAGGCAATGTGCTTGGATCATCCCAAAACCATCCCCCTCAACCCCAGTCCATGGAAAAACTGTCTTCCATGAAATCACTCCCTGGTGCCAGAAAGGCTGGGGACCACTTTTCTGGAAGATGGATGCCCCTAGGCCTAGAAGAAATTGGACTACAAGAAAAGGACTGTATCATTCCATCTGCAAATTTCTAGTAAGTACAGACATTCCCCCCTGCCCTCTGGAGCCCGTCAGGTTATTCTTGTGTTAATGACCTCACACAGCAGACAGCGCCAGTCTTTCTGATTCTCTTTCTTGTACAATGATTTCCCTAAAGCCAGTGTTGGGCAAAATGCCACTAATACCACCATAAAGCCCCCACAGTGCTTGAAGGGGGAGGCAAGAGATAGAGGGGTTAGGAGGTAATCAAGCTTACAGATTAAAGCTTACTAAAGCTACAAGATGAGCACAGCTCTTGGTGTTTATTAACTCTTCTAGTACTGAGCACTCCTCCCCCACCCTCATGGCACAAATCACAAAGGTCTTTTCATCAATGGACCTCAAAGGCAGGCCTGCTTTAAGCTTCCAAGTACAGCATCTCTACTGGAGTGTTCTTTGGTATCTGTCGGTCAGGCAACAGTCCCTGCTTTTCCATGTAACATTAGAGTTATTCACGCCTGCAGACGATGAGATCTTTCTATACACGCACTGACATCTGTGAGGGCTGAGTACTGTAAGCACTATATTCTAGACTTTTTTTTTTCCCCAAAGGCCTTTTTCTAACACACACAGACACATAAAAGGCCTTTTTCTGTGAGAACAGGAGACTGTAATAGGAAAAAGTTAAAATAAGAAAAAACAAAGAAACATCAGAGCAAAAAAAAAAAAAAAAACAAACCAATTTTGATTACAATTCAATGGTTTATATCAGGACCTGCTCCACTAATCTATCCACTCAGGTGGAAGGTGTCCTAAGGATTAATTTTTTTTCTTTTTTTTTCATAAGACAGGCTTATGTGAGGTATTTACCAGGAATACCTACCACAGCCTGGGGATCTAACTCAGGCTTGCCTTACAAGACACATGGGGCACCAGCTCTGTGCCACAGTGCAGCTGGATGCGCAGGGCATCCCGGCCGCTTTTCTTGTAGCCCAACTTCTTCTAGGCCTAGGGGCATCCATCTTCTAGAACAGCAGTCCCTAACCTTTTTGGCAGGATGCCCTGCGCATCCACTTTACCAGTACTGAACCTCAGTCTTTGAGTACATTAAAACAAAACCCAACAACTCCTTTTCCCCTCCAATTCCACAACCTAAGCCTAGAAAAACTCAGGGAGTTGGTGATGAACAGGGAAGCCTGGTCCATGGCGTCGTCGTAAAGAGTCGGAATGACTGAGTGACTGAACTGAACTGAAGCCTAGGAAAAACAGTCACATCATTTCTAGAATTTAACAACTATAGGACTTCTGTAATAAGCTAATGCTTATTATTTTGCAAACCTCCAGCATCTTCATTTATTATTTTTACTTTTGATATCTGGAATGGCTATATATATCCGGTTGTTCAATTTAGGGGTACCAATTCCTAAGGGATATTTATTTGATTTGAAGTCATGAAAAATTTCCCACCTCGATTTGATAAATCATATCCCTTCATCCTTACCACTAACTTAAAAGTTATGTAAATTATCCAGATGAACAAAAACAATTTACGATTATAATGTTGTTAAATGAATTAGATAACAATGACTACAGCTTCCCAATTATAGTTTGAGACAGATAAATTTATACTTTATTGATAGCAGGAGCAGAAAGCCTAATCACTAAACGCCAGCACAGTCTGGTTTCTGTAGGGTAATGACCTATCTCTATATTCATAACAACAATCTCATTCATCATAATTCACATTTAAAAAAAAAAAGAAAAAGAACTCTAGTCAAGCTAATGGAGGAAACGTGTGAAAAGTGATTGGCTGGGTAAAACTCTGTATGCAGCTGGAGGGCCCTAATTGATCATATTGTGCTGCAACTAAGCCTTCTGCTAGCACAACAGATCTTTATCTAACCACATTTCAATTGATTTTCACTGATAGTCTTCTTTCTTATGTCTAAGGCTTAAAGTACTAAACTAATAAAAGGATAAAAGACTTTGTAATACAGATTTCAAAATATAATGTCCAAGCAGTACTTCCATGGAATAAGATGGCAGGCTGGGTGTGTATAGCCCACCACATATATAAGAGCCAGAACCTGTGAAATTGGGAGGTAATTAAAAAAAAAAAATGTTTAGGATTTTAGTTTGTATTTCAGAGTCCAAGGTAAAACACTCCAAGATACAAATGTCTAATATTTACTCTATTTTAGGATGCAGAAGTATAAGACAAAAGATTATCCATTTAGTAGCACTTACACAGGTTTTTATGTAATATAAAAATTTGTTTTATTGGTTTAGTACAGTATCAAGAGTTGGTCTCCTCATTAAATATTCATTAGTTTAAAAATAAGTCAAGTACAATGGCTACACATTATTCATCTTTCAGATGAAAGACCTACTGGATTAACTGAACACAAAACCAAAAATCTCAAAATAGAATTAATGTATAGAACTTAGAATGAAAGTGTAACCTGAAGTATAAACTGTCATTAGAAGTTAACAGTTTAACTGACATACAATAAACTGTGTAGATTAAAGGGAACAATTTGATGTTATGACATATGTTCATACCTATGAAACCATCACCACAAACAAGATAATGAGCGTCCATCCCTGCCAAAGGTTTTCTCAGATGACAATCTACTTTTTACTTCACCAGACCTCTATATCGGAAACCGTTCACTAGCTTTGTATTACCATGGATTTGTTAGAATTTCCTAGAATTTTATATAAATGAAACCAAATAGTATATATATTTTTGGCCAGATTCCACTGACATTTTGAGATCTATCCGTGTTATTGAAAATTCATTTTTATTGCTGAGTAGTATCCAGTTTCATGGATAAATACCAATTTATTTATAGATTTATTTGTAGATGAACACTTGAGTTGTTTTCAATTCTACAAATATGGCTGTTATTGAATTCTGATATATGATAAAATTAAGAAACTGCTGAACTGCTTTCCAAAGTGTTTGTAAAATTCTGTACGTCCAGCAATGGTATATGACGGCTTCAGTTGCTCTATGTCCTTGCCAAGACAAGGACAATATTTTGGTCAATATTAGACAATCTGATAAGTAAATAGTAGTGTCTCAAATACAGTTAAGAGTTTTTATATATTCACATAACCTGGACATAAGCCTTTTATCAGTTGTGTGAAGTGAAAATATTTTCCCCTAATGTGTGGCATTCCATTAACAGTATCAGTAGAAGAACAGATGTTCTAGACTTTGATGAAGTCTGCTTTGTCAATTTTTCTTTTATGGATCATACTTTTGTTATGAAAACTAAGAAACTATAGTTTTTCTTTAATAGGCTATACTTTTGTTATCAAAGAAACTATAGCTTTTTTTTTAATGGACCATACTTTTGTTATCAAAACTAAGAAAAAATTGATTTCTCTATCTTTTGTTATTGTTGTTTTTATTATTTCCACTTTGATCCTCATCCTAGTGGAAGGTAAGAGCTGAAGTCACTGATCTGAAGCCTTTCCTTATTAGGTATTTAGTGCTACAACTTTTCCTCTAAGCACTCTGTTAAAGCATTCATTCCACAAACTTTGATATGTTGTGTGTTAATTTTTACTCCATTCAAAATAATTTTAAAAAATTTCTTCTTAAAACTATGACTTATTTAGAAGTGTTCATTTTCAAATATTTGGGGATTGTTTTCAAATATCTCATGGTATTGACTTCTAATGTAATTGCACTGTGGTCAGAGAACAAACTGTAGGATTCAAATCTTTTAACTTTATTGAGGCTTCTTTTATGGCCCAGAATATGAATCATCATAGTAAATATTTTATGTACATTTTTTTTAAAGGTGGTTCTGCTGTTGGTGGTGGTTGTTTTTTTTTGTTTTTTTTTTAAAATAAATGTCTATAAGATTAAGTTGTTAATAGTGTTATTCAAGTCTTCTATATCCTTGCCAATTCTTTGTCTTTTTATTATTGAGAGAGGGATGTGGAAATCTTCAACTATAATTGTGTGTTTGCCTAATTCTACTTGTAGTCAGCTTTATTTCATATGGTTTGAAACTATAATCAGACACATAGACCTTTAGAATGGATATGTCCTCTTTAGGAATTAATACCCTTAATGCTATGAATGTCCCCTTATTTTATAATAATATTTTTCTGATGTCTATTTTGTCTATTAATATAACAGTTCCTGCTTTCTTCAGTTTTCACTGGTGTATTATTTCCATCCCTTTACTTTTATCCTATTTGTATCTTTAATTGGGTTTCTTGTAGACAAACTATGGTTGAATCTTCCCCTTTGATCCAATCTGACAGTTTCTGTCTAATTTTAATTGCGTCTTTAGGCCATTTATATTTAATATGACTTTTGGTATGTTGGATTTAAATCCACCATGATGTTGTATATTTACTATTTGTCTATATGTTTTTTTCAGGGGTGGTTCCTTTTATTCTCCCCTTGACTTCTTTTGGAGTAACTGAATATTTTTAGGATTCCATTCTATCTAATTTGTCATTAGCTATATAACTTGTAATTTTAGTGGTGGATTTAGCATATGTTTTTAACTCATCGTTAAAGATCACCTTGAAGGAATATCATACCACTTCACATACAGTATAAAAACCTTATAACTTTTTAACACTGCCTTAAAGCAATTTAATTATGATGTGCCTTATGTCATGCTTTTAAGTTCTGTTAGGCAAAACTGCAATAGTTTAGGGAAAATTTTGCCTCACTGTGGAGGAAAAAACTTTCTGTGTATTATCCCCATTTGCCTATAAACTATGAGATTTTCCACTATTACCGCTGGAAACAGAGGATTCCCAGTCCTGTGAGAGCACTGGTAAATGTTCACTCTAACCCTTAGAAGTGGTTCCTTCCTGGGTCTTGGGTAGTTTCTCATGTGCTGATCAGTACTCAGCTGAAGGCTTATAGGATGTCCTCTGCAGATCTTTAGAGCTAGCTATCTGTACAGCTCTCTGTTCTCTGGTACTGAGCTCTGTGAATACAAGTTTCTTGGCCTCCCCAAACTCCCAGCTTCATCTTTTCCACTGAGGAAGACTGCTGTGCTCTATGTGGATTTCCCCTCCCTTGTTACCATGCGTCCTGGTCATGAGCCAGCACAACTGTAGGACTCCATTTGTTTTGCATCTCTCAGGGTAACTGCCTGATACCCAATACCTTGAAAACCACTGTACTGTACAATTGTCTACCTTATTTTTTTTCAGGTGGAAGGATATGTCTGATACATGCATTTACTGCAGGCCTTGTAAAATTCCATGTGCAGTGTATCCAACTAATGTTTAGAAAATGAATGCCAACTATTTCACCTTTATGAAAATCAACTGAGAGAAACTGAACAAAATCTACTTTAAATTAAATTAGTAAAAAATGATCCATGTCCACAAATATCCTTAGCTTAAACTCCAATTCATGATCTTATCACCAACACCAATTTCTGCTTCTCAGATGGTTTTTAACATCTACATGACAAATGAAAAAATATGCTGATTTTTCTGATTTCATGTTTATTTATGAAGATTGGTGTTAAGATTTTCTAAAGTATACTGAGGAATCCTTAACTAAAAGAATCCTCTCACAGCAGTTGCAAAACCCCAAACTAAGTCATTACACTTCTGTGTAAAAGACTGGACACCTGTTATCTTCATTCTAGATTTCATACACACACACACACGCACAATCTGTTAAGTTTAAAATGATTTACTATTTTGCTTCAAGTAAAACACTTTAAAAGTCATTTAAAAACAGGCTTATTCGCAATACAAGGCACTGTCTAAACACAGGAATGAAACCGGGTATTTGAATTGTTGAACAGACACATTTCCTGTTTATGAGATCTTAAGAATTACCATGAAACATATTCCAATTTTAAATAATGTGTTAGATCAAAGCACAATAAGAATCCCTTATATTGCTCCTTAAAATAGATGATGGTTTCAGATGGTTAAGAAAAGAACAGGCTCCTGCCTAATGTGCCCATGGATGGGAGCATATTTATCCACACTAGTATCTTGAGGTGAGATTTTTCTGTTTATGGGCACTAAGAAACTAGGAGAAATGACCAGAAATCAGCTTTCACTACTCTGGATCTTTCAACATCCTAGGACATTACTGATGCGAACCTAAGTCTTTGCAAAACGATACTATATTGTAATTAGAATATAAGGTATGAGCAGTTATATTTACAGTGACTATAAGCCCTCAAAAGAAGTTAATGAACTGAGGCTGACCTTGATCACTGACTCAGATCCTGCAGCACAGGGCAGTACCTGCTCCCTCTCCCACATTGGCCAACCTCTGCTGCAACAGTAATCAATTTGCCGTCTTGATCTCTCAAGCATATCATACATTTTTTGATCCATCATTAAGCCTCAAACTTGTGGCCTAATTAAATTACTGAGGAAAGACACTTTGGAATTCTAGACTTTGGCAGGAGAAAAAGCAGAGATAAATATTTGAGTAAGGTGAGAAAAGTATTACCTAATCTCCATGGGGTTATTTATATTCAAAGTTGCTGTTCAAAATAAAATTTTATTTGACTGCATTTTTTAAACACAAACGATGTCCAACCATTTGCAGCATGGTAATTAAATGCCAAACATAAAACAAAGGAGAAGGAAGAAAG
The DNA here is from genome assembly GCF_055505025.1 of Bos grunniens. NCBI lineage: Eukaryota > Metazoa > Chordata > Mammalia > Artiodactyla > Bovidae > Bos > Bos grunniens. The sequence goes on along the minus strand of NC_141183.1, from coordinate 51,587,655 downwards.
AGAAAAGGCTCAAGGGATAAGACAGCTCCACATGACAGGTGTAAACAGATATGGAGGTGGTGTCTAAGGGTCATCAAGGTGATCTTCCAGAGTGTAGAAGTTACATAGGAGAAAATGTGGAAGGACAGAAAAAAGCTTAGAGTGAGAGAAATGAAAGGAAGACACAGAGAGAGAGATCAGAAAAAAGAAGAGTCAAGCTTGATCTTCCAAATAAAATAACCTAATAATGAATTTTGTCAATAGGCATAAATTTCAGTTGTTTCCAATGAATGATAAAAGCCACTGGGGAAATCAAATTACTTCTAGAATTAAGAGACAGGCAGTGTCATACCAGAGAGGAAAGAAAACAAACCTATAGTTGGTGCAAAGATCACAAAGTATGTTTTAGCAGCAAGGTAAAACCCCATGCAGAAGTGGGCAGGATGGTGAAAAACAGACATGGGAAACAGACGAGATAGAGCAACAGAGAAGAGTAAAGGAAAATAGCAACTAATTATAAAAACACTGAAAAACAGAAAACAAACCCTAGCCACTTCCCTTTACATGGAATGGCTGTCCAAATACTGCTATATGTTCAAACACACCCCCTACAAGAAACCCAATAAGGATGATGTTAGTCACTCAGTCATGTCCAACTCTTTGTGATTGCATGGACTATAGCCTGCCAGGCTCACCTGTCCATGGACTTCTCCAGGCAAGAATACTGGGCTGTTCTCTTCTCCAGGGAATCTTCCAGACCCAGGGATCAAAACTGGGTCACCGCAGGCAGATTACCATCTGAGCCACCAGGGAAAGACGAGTCCTCATAAACCCAATTTCTCCCTCCACCACTGGGCACCCACAGCATTATATTCATTGAAGGCTCTTCTGTGGCATTTAGCTTACAGTCCAGTTAACTATACATATTTCTATCCCAGTAGATTGTGAACTTCAGTTAAGGATCATTTTTCATAGTATCTAGTACCTCATGTCCAGGACACAAAAGACTGCTGGGTTTGCTGTGGCTGTTGTTTAGTCGCTAAGTTGTCTGACTCTTTTGTTACCCCATGGACTGTAGCTTGCCAGGCTCCTCTGTCCATGGGAATTTCCCAAGCAACAATACTGGAGTGGATTGCCATTTCCTTCTCCAGGGGATCTTCCCGATCCAGGGACTGAACCTACATCTTCTGCATTAGCAAGCAGGTCCTTTACCACTGAGCCAACCAGGAAGCCCAGAGTGCTGGGTAGGTACCCACGGTATCATGTCAGAAACTTAAAAATACTGATGATGAGGTTTCATTTTTCTCTCAAAAATCTAACTGATTACATGTCTGGGAGAGAGGGTAGTTTTGGCAAGAGACTGGCCATGAAAAGATCTGAATGTGAAGTCCAGATATGACCATATTGTGCTGTATAAATTTATGCCTATATATTAATCTTGCTGAGTTCTACCTTCTCTTAAGGTGGCAGGATTACACATGCTAAGATTATGATTCTCTCTTCCCTGAACTCAAAGCATTTACTATCTGTACATTAATTGTGCAATTGATCATAGAATGCTTTGTGGCATTTCGTCATCTTTTAAGTATTCAAATGCATTTATATCTCATCTTTCCCAACCATAGCTCCTTGAATCGAGAAAGGCACAGTTTTCTTGTCTCCCAGACTGCTAAGAACAGAAAGACACAGAAAGCATTCAATAAATACCAGCCTATTTCATAGAATGAATTTCTATTTCATAGAATGAATCGATTCTTTAAGAAAATGCTCAGAGGGCTGTCACCTAGTGTTTGGAGGCTCCGTCACAAGTTGCCTTTTAACTGGAAGGAATTGGGAAGGAAGAATGACGAAGCCATCAGTTACAGGAGCTTCTTTATAGGACAAAAATATGCCAGGAAGGAATTCAAGGCTTTTTGCTTGTTGTTGTTCAGTCACACAGTCGTGTCTGACTCTTTGCGACCCCATGGACTGCAGCACACCAGGCCTTCCTGTCCCTCACCATCTCCCAAAGTTTGCCCAAGTTCATGTCCACTGTATCGGTGATGCCATCTAGCCATAACCCGCCAAAAGAAGCTACCGGGAAAGGTGTTTTGTTTTCCAAGGATGAAAAGGAACTGGGCAGGGGCATCTCCCTGACTAGCAGACACCAGGGAAAGACTTATCAAGAGACTTGGTTTCCTATGTTCATTGCATTGCTAAGTCCAAGCAGCAATTATCTACTTTAGCAATGATCATTACCATCACAAAGAATTAGGCGCGGCCCATGGTGGCAGTATCTGGATTTACAGGACCTTACTTTGACTCCAGCTCTAGTACTTGGTAACTGTGCTGATATTACTTAACATCTCCAAGTCTCATTTTGCTCATGTATAAAATATAAAATAACAACTCCTTCCTGAGTCCATTCAAGAATCGAGCAGCAACATGGACGGACCTAGGGATGACCACACTAAGGGAAGCAAGTCAGAAAGAGAAAGACAAGTACCTTATGATATCACTTATGCGTGGTATCTTAAAAAATGGTACAAACGAACTTATTTACAAAACAGAAACAGGCTCACAGACACAGAAAACAAGCTTACGGTTACCAAAGGGGAAAGAGGGGAAGGGGTCAATTGGGAACTGGGGATTAACAGACACACTACTAAATATAAAACAGATAAACAAGGACCTACATGACAGCACAGGGAAGTATTATAATAACCTATAACGGAAAAGAATCTGAAAAAATAGATATACATGTATATGAATAACTGAATCACTTTGCTATACATCTGAAACCAACACAATACTGTAAATAAACTATATCCCAATAAAAATTATTTTTAAAAAGGAAGTGTAAACTACGTAAGTGAAGAGTCCTCTAGAACTTAGAATGGTTTTTACAAAATCACACAACGAATGCCCTGTTGAGTGCTTGACACTCTTGAAGTAGGTGTGGTCACGCTAAACCATGCTGGGCAGTAAGGTTCCTATATTCTAGACAGCATCTGGGTGCAAAGGTGGGTTTACCATAATTCCTTTGGATCCTGGGACTCCCTCTGAGAGGAAAGTCTTAGCACTCTGGGCCCTAACAAGGCTTCCTTTGGAACGTACCGGATAACCAAAGAAACTAAGAGGCAAGGGTGCTGAGAGGAGTTAGATTCGAACAGCTGGAAACTGTCACTGCGCGTGCTGTCCCAGGAGGCCCCGCGGCGCTCTGCTTCCTGGACGACACCCAGATGGAGAACCACCTAGGGTTCAGTGTCCTTCAGTCTGAATGTCCCTGTGGGGTCTGTGGTTCCACCTTCTCACAACAGCCCAGCAGAGTGGTCTAACCAGGAAATCCCACGCTGGGGTTAAGAGAACATTCTTACCCATGAAGAGGTATCATAGCTATCATACAATACCAGTAAGATACTAACTTATAAGGACCTAGAAAATTATGAACCAAGTTTAATATAAAAACTACATCAGACATAATTTAATATTTCTTTGCTGATTTAGAAGACAGTTCAATATCTAGCCACTGTTGCAGAATTACTCTATACATGACTCCATGGTCCTATGAGTGCTTGCTCTCTCTCAAGGGTTTTATAAATTTTCCAATATCAACATTTCCATCAACCACCCCCCCAAACAGTCATGTCTTTATCATTGATTTCAGTGACTAACTGAAATAGGATCACTTCAATTAAGTCTTTGGCTTACTTGAGTTTTGTTTATTTCTCTGACTCCTGGATAAATGGAATATGACCACTCCTTAAGCTATATTTCAGAAAGACTCTGGGATAAAAACTTTAAATCACTAAAGAGGATTTCCCTGGTGGCCCAGTGTTTAAGAATCTGCTTGCCAATAAATGCAGGGGACATAGGTTCCATCCCTGCTATGGGAAGACACCACATGCTACAGAACAACGAAGCCTATGAGCCACATCTACTAAAGCCTGTGCATTCTAGAGCCTGTGCTCTGCAACAGTGAGAAGCCCACCACTGCACCTAGAATGTAGCCCCTGCAGCAACAAAGACCCAGTGCAGCAAAAAATAAATAATAAATTTTAATTAAAATTAATTTTTTAAATTAAAATAATAAACTACTAAAGAATTTGAGTGACTCTGCATTGGAAAAATGTACTGTCGCTATTCCTTCAAACATAAAATATTTTAGGGTCAAGTGTTAAAAGAAACTATCCTGACTCTTGAGAGTTGAGAAACGTTGACCCCCTACATTTTAGTGTAGAAGAAATGTCCTGTTCAATAATATTTATCATGTGTGTTGCACTGTTTCGCTCTTAATAGATACACCATCATCTACTCTGGTGGCAAACACATTCTAAGTATTCACTACTGGACCACACAAAAGGTGTTCAACCAAAATCTGTCTGATGTGAAGAAAACGTTGCCCTGACCTTTCACAGAGTAAGACCAAACTTACAGACCTATTTTACAACCTGAACAAGATATGTATGTATATACTTTTTTTAAGGAAAGAATTAGAATACTACGTTGACCCTCTTGAATGTCTCAAATAATAAGACCTTAAGCATGTAAGTAATTCCCTCTCCTCTCTCACATTTCACCAGGGGTGGCTCCTCTGCCTTGGCTAGAGAGCCAGTTCCTCCCTCAAGGAGGGCACTAAGGCAGGAATCAGTTTCAGAGAAAGAAGTGTAGCCCTAAACTGGTTTACTTATTATTTTTGTTTTCAACAACAAAAAGCTGAAAACTGCAAAATGCTATTAGAGAAGTCTGCTGAAATAAATGCAGAGTCCAAAAAAATCAGTGAACCATACCAATAAGGTTTATTACTGGGATCATCTTGGTCTTGCTGCTGTATAACAGACTGTAGCATGGAAAAAGGCAGTGAGGGATTCTCTCAGGACATCTCCAAATAAAATATGGTACGTATATCTGTCCTTTCCCTGGAACCATGTAATAGGAGAAAATTTTCTTTCTGTGGAGGCAAATACGTTTGAAACATCTCTCTGTTGGGAATTAAAAAAACAAAAACACCTAGGTGTCAGAAACACTTCCACAATTCTATTGCAAGCCCTCCCTCCAGAATGACTCTCACTTACTCCCATCCCAGAGAGAACCAAAATCTTCCTGAACCATACATATTCCTGTAAGAGCGGCAGCTCTATACACACAGCAGTCCCTGTCAAGTTTATTTACCCAAGATATTTCCCAAAGAGAGGTCTTCAATTTTTACTTAAGAAAAAAACACTGCAGGACCAGATACATACATATCATTGGGGGGAGTAAAACCATCTACATACTGACCAAATTTTATATTCAATGAACCAAATCTACAATCAGCCTGTAAATGTAAATCAGCTCTACATTTATCTGGCTATTAAGCACAAATTTAGGATTTCTTAGTAGAAGGAATCCAATTTAGCTATGGCATTAAATGTGTGCTTTTTTTCCTTTCTGAGAGGGAGTAATATAATTGAACTCTGTCCATCATAGCAGATCAGGGCTGCTCATCTTTGTCCAGCCATCGTGTCTGTGAAGGCCAGAGAAAGCAGTAGTAATACTCTTCCAGCACAAACTACTAGTTAAATGTCAGCTAAGGAGAATGAGTTCAACCAACCAAACAGCAACTCAGGCACCATTAAACTGGATTTGCGGAGGCTGGCGTGCGTGTGTCGCGGGGGAAGGGACAGATGACTACCCTCAACCAGCAACCACCCTTGCCCTTGGCTGACATCACCTTTCCAGATGGCTAGCTCAACCACTGCCAGATTGTTTAAAATAAATACATCGTCTGTATTTTCACTCTAAAATGTGTATGCTGAGGTGCAGAAGGCAAGAAAAGAAAAAGTAACTGATAAAATCACGTGATTGATCAAATACCGCTTAAACTCCCAGGCACATTTGGTGGCACCGTCTCTGTCTTGTAAAGTATTGAAAAGCCCTGGGCTCTGGGATAATGATAGAAGAACTGCTTTAAATTAAATGCAACAAGCAGGCCTTGTAACAGGACCAAAATCCATCCCAGGTTTTTCCTAAATTCCAAAGGCACCAAACTCCTCTTTTCCAGTATTTGATAAGAAATGCTTAACACTTTTCTTTTCATATATTTCCTGTAATTACACATTTATAACAAAATGTGGATTTACTTGGCAGCCAAACCAAAGTGTTTCATATTGCTTTTCGATTGCAACCCTTGCTGCTGAAATACAGTATACTAAAAATGAAATAACTTTTCTATTTTAATGTGGTTATAAGCTTCCTGCTAGGCAGCAACCTAATTGAGACTTTTGATGTTCGTTTTTTTTTTTAAAGACACACTATTCTTCATCATCTACAGAGTGTTTTAACTATAGATCTCTTGCAGTCTTCCCAAAGTTGACACAGGGGAGGGGGAGGGTGTGGGAGGAGGAAGGCCACTTTATCAAAGTCATTGGAAATACAAGGTATTAATTATGTTAAATGAAGAAATATGGGCATTTGGTTACTTTTGTGGGTCAGAAATATTTTAATCTGACGCTGCCAGCCAGCTGCCTTTCCCTGAACACCCCTCTACATTTCTACCAGTTGCAGAGATACATCAAAGCTCCAAAAAGTGAGGAAAGCAGCCACCAGCAGGGCCTTTACCCGTCCCCCAACCAAGGTCACAGTTTCAGCTAGAGAGACAGCAGCACTATCCACTATGATCAGTAAGAAGGCCATGACCTGTTTCACATTTTGGAAGTATGTATAGATGTTAGAAAAATTAGTACACCCTTAGCCCAAAGCAGGAAAAAACAAAAAAGCCTCGGTGAATGGAAAATAAAACTTCTGTGATATTTAGAAAAGAAAACAAATGGTGTTCTCGACTGCTCCCAGTCGAAGCAGAGCTGGCTCACACAGATGCAGCTGACTTCTATGCTTTGCTAAGTCGGCCAAGCACACGGTCCAGAAGCAGTTACAGGGAGGGGAAACAGAGCTGTCGCCCCGATGCCTGAACGCACTTTACTGAAGCGACGCATGGAAACTTTGGATAGGAACAATCAAGGAAACGAACAGCAATTACGTAAATGCCACATATTTCCTGTATGACCAGAGCAGGGACTTCTACAAGGTCACCTAGTAACATCTGAAAAAAAATCCACTCAGCGTACTTTATAAAGGCTTTCTGATCAAGAAATCAGATCATGTGTTAAGAAGTCAGGTCACTATAACGTGCAATAGTTGTGCAAAACAAAACAAACCCAAACAACAACTCTACTTTAGACCATAAAAAACAAACTTTCAGTGAACTGTACTTTCCTGCGCTTCATTTCTATTTTTGATTCTAGTAGCATATAAGCATTTTGGGCAAAGATATTTACAGATCATCTACTGTCAATAAATATTTTATTTGAATCATAACTACTGCATTTGTTCTTCTTGGACTTCAATTGCAGAAAATTCTCAAAGGAATCAATTTGACTGTGGGCACTAATTTACAGAAACAAATCCTTTGCATGTAATATACAGGCACACAGAACTTTTCTGTTCTAGGATTGGGTTTTGAGAGCCCTAATGGCAGAATTTCTTAAAGGTAGGAATTAATCAGAATAAAACACGACTATACCATGTTTGTCTTGAACCTTACACTACATTACAGGTAGAGAGGGGTGTGTCTTTTAGGTAAAAATACAACAAACAAAACAGAATAACCAAACCCAAGACTCAAGTGAAAACACAAAGACCCTCCCTTTCCCTGACTCTGAAAAGAAACGGATGAAGCCAAGGGCCTTTTCACTGTTGTTGACTCATTTCAACCTTATCCAAATGTTTGCGCTTCACTGTAGCCCTCCCACCTCCTTGAAGATGTTGAAAAATGCGCAAGATCTCTGTATAAAGATATTCATTATGGAGCTGCCTGGACTTTTTCTAATCTTAATTCAATAAAAATCCACATATCATGAGTCAGGTTTACCAACTGATTTTAAGTCAGGAATAAAAGGAGTTAGAAACACATTCACCAGCAATCCACAGTTTTCTCCCTCATTTCACATACTACTTCTCGGAATAAAAACGGAGTGATAAGAAATCTCACTTTTTTGATAGTTCATTGCTGTTAGAGGTGACAACTATCACAAGGAATCTAAAACTAAACCAAACTAAACCTCTCTCAGCTGACGCTTGGATATACCTTCTCTGAAATTAATATAGAGCAATGTTCAATTTTGAAAATAAGCAGAAGTAGACATATTGATTTTCTGTTTCTATGTGTAATTCTTATTGAGTAATCAAAGGCAAAAAAAAAAAAAAAAAAAATCCTAGCTGAGACAGTGAGGACTATAACTCTCTTCTCAGGCTTTAAAGGATAAATTTTATGAATACACGTGGATTCATAAGTTTGTCCTTTAAATGAGAAAAATTATGTACATATATTTGATTTGTTGATGTTATATTGAGTCAAGAAAATATGCAAGCTGGTATATAAATAATTTCTCTCCTTTATACCTATAAGAAAACAAATACATTTCTGACAGTAGAACATGTGAACTTCATATCAATTTTCTGAGCTTTTAGCATTTCCAGTACTTGGCAACTTGTGCATTTGTTAGCATTTTCTAAATACATAAGACCTTTATTTTACACGAATGTAGTCGGACTAGTCTGGTTTTCCCACTAAATAAAATTCTAAATAAATGTCTAAATAAAATTCCTTTACAGCAGTTTCCTTACTGACTCATGGACTGTTCCTCTCTCTCTTTAAAGCAAATACCAGAATCATGCTATTGGTACAACTTGAATTTCATTGTTAAGACATGAATGTTGAAATTATTCTAAAGTCTGGATGAAGACAGCCTGATATTTGATGCAATATTAATGCAATTTGCTTCATCTCAACTAAAGATTCAATACCAAAATTACCAACAATTACAATACATTAATTCAGTAAAATACTTTTGAAAAAGGTACCAGCCTTGTAGGTCTAACTTGATTTTTCAAAATGAGTCAGAGATTTAGCCTAATGACATGAAAGCAGCCGATGTTGGATTAAAACAAATACCAACCACAAAAAGTCATGCACATATTCCAGCACTCTGAAAAATGACCGAAACACTTAAAAAAAACTTGGCATAAAGGTGCAGGTACTAACATTACAAGAGCTTTGATGGGTCATATTAAGAATAAGAAATCACCTCCCAGATGTTTGAAGGACAAGAAAATAAATCTTTCCATGTAGAAAAAAATATCTGAGTATAAGCAAAATAGCCATGATTAAATAAAATTTTAGGTGAATGAAACTGCCTAGCATTTTACAATATTAATGCTAATGGTTTATCACAGTCTTGTTTGCATGTTTAACAGCTCCCATTAAAACAAACAAAAAAGACGTGTATGCAGGAAGGAGACGGGAAGGGAAAACTAAAGCCATACATGGTAAGGATGGAGATAGAAGAAATATCAAATCAGCCAGAAATATACAATAGCAATTTCCAATGTTGGGTCAGGAAATAAGGTAGAGAAAAGTTGCAATCTAAAGAGAAAACACTTTTAGGAAATGGCAAAATTAAAACAGAAGTAGATATGTAAAATAGATGAATGAAGACAAGGTCTTCCTGCACCAAGGGAGTTGTTTAGGAGAAACAGTGTCCGTTTGTGGCCAGCGATAATACTTTCCATTCAATAGAGTTTGCAGCTTGCTGATTCATATGATTGCAGGCTGGCGCCCTGCTGGCGAGCCTCTCCACTGAAATTAAATCCACTCTCTTCAGTTATAAATTATAATGCTCTATAAACAACACTCCCATTGGGAATGGGGAGAGAGAGAAAGGGAGGAAGAGAAGGAGAGGGAACAGTGGAAAAAAAAGAGGAAGGGAGGGAGGCAGAGGAAAAAAAAGAGATCCGGAGAGGGAGAGGTTTCTGCATAGTCCACTCACTGTTTAATGTTCTGCTCTTCTGCAACAAACAAGGGGAGTAACTCTTCCCTAGATAGCACTCCTGCTGCAATTCCTCCACTATTTGATGTAGAGCCCAGAGAGGAACGTGGGACAGTAATGTGAGTCTATGAGGAAAAGCACTTAGGAATCAATGAGTATGCAAGAAGAAAACATAAAATAGATTTTATACATGGATTTTTCAAATCCATTATTGAATAGATCTTTGGAGTCCCAGGGGACCACCAAAATAAAATAAAATTTCTGATTCTATTTAGATAAATTAGGTCTACATATGGCACATCTTTTGATACCCAAATCAATCAGAGATATTCCCTCAAAATGCCCAGGCAAGTAAAGGAAACATAGAAAAGCAAAGATAAAAAGAATGATGCCCAAATGGCTACACACAAGGAGTCCAGGACGAAAAGAAAGTTCAGTGATCTGATTACCCAGAGATGAAACACATTTTTAAGGAATATCCATCTCAGAATTCAATGTTAAATTTACAGGAAAGTGATACCTCAATTGTTTAATGTTAAAGGGTCTGTTGGTCATTTTTTTCTTTTAAAGGTGTCTTTGAAAGGAAAAAAAAACAGAAAACATTCAGTTTTGTCAATTAGCTAAATAACTCTTGAAAAGAGTCCATCACAGAGTTGGTTTGAACACATCAGTTTCAGGGCATTAAATTATATCCATATTCCACGTTTCTTTTGTGCGTCAGTCTTGCTTAGGAGTGATTTATGCCCCAAAGTGGGATAGAAACAACTATTGTCATATGGCAATTAGTATTCCAAAGGATCACGTCCACAGGTTACTCATCAACCACAAAAGAACACGGTTCCATATAAGAAAACACCTTTGAAATTTCTTACTAAATGATGAACCTGCACATAAAAATGTCAGGGGAGGTCAGGGCTGGAGGGAAGGAGAGAGGGAGGCAGGGAGGAGGTGGGGAGAGGAGACAGGCTGGTCAAACCTAGGTTTGAATGTGATCTAGGAAAACAGCAAAGCCTGCAAACCCAAGAAGTGTCTTCAGTGAGGAAACTCAAGGCAAACAGAATCCCCCACAAACCCCAGACGTGCATTTCCGTCTCTCATTTACACAGATCCAGTATTACTCCCATTCTCCCTCCCAAAGTAACAGGATGAATGACAACTCCAGCTTCCTACTTCAGTCACAGGGTAGAGAAGGAAAGGAAAAAAGACTGAGATTTCAGTTTTAGGCTTGAAGTAACTATACCAAGCTAAATTCCGAACTCTGGGAAAAAAAGAAAACAAAAAACAAAAACTTTAAAACTGGCACATTGACTCAAATCTTAACCAGAGAATCAGGCTTAGGAACAACTCAGATTTTGCACACACTCTCTTTTTTTTTAAATGTGTCTAGCTGACTGTCTCTGTCTCTCTGCTCTTGGTTGTGGTGCATACCAAGTAAATTATTTGCTGATAGGTGAATCTCAGCAAAGGCTTTTTCTTCCTTTGAATGCCTGGTGAGCTTGTTGGGAAAAGTCATTTAAGTCACTTAAAACAATCCCATGAAAAGTAAAACTCAATTCTGAAATAAGAGTATAACTTAGAGCTTAAAAATAAATTAAATAAAGGAAACATTAAAAGATAAATGGAGCAGGATGCTCTGTGGCTGAGGTAATCTGAGTGGAAAGGGAAGGAGGGTTACGTTAATAAATGATTAAAAGGCCTTAACAAGAGCCTATCAGGTTGACCAGGAAAGCATTCTTCGCCTCGGCTCCTCCTCGAGACCACCTTTTTTACATTTGTTCTCAGTGCTGATCAATATGGTTTTCATTTGCTGATTTCCATAATGCCACATGTGATCTGCCAGCCTGACATAATGAAGCTGGAAAGAGCTGAAGTCATTTGAGCATTCTCGCTAGCATGACTGTCGCCAGTTCACCAAATGCCTATTATCTGAAAGCCAGTGTTTTTCTTTTGCTTATTGACAAATACCAGCAGCGTGTGCCCCTAGACAGATGTAAAACCTCAGCACTGGGTGACAAATTTAAATTAAAATTCAAGTTAAATAGTACACTTTTTACTGGAGCTTTTTTTTTTTTTTTTGCCACCACTCAAACTGTAATTTAAGTTTGATTAAATAGAGAAAAACAAGGTGTGTGAATTATCCATTTCTGAACACAAATGCTCATTTCTCTTGATAAAAACAATGTATCACAAAGAATAAAACACACATCCTTGATGATGCCACCAAAGCCTCAGGCGACATTTAAGTTCAAGTTCTCCTATAAAGATACCAATTCAGTTGACCTACTACTACTACTTGCGTCTGGTAACATTCACAGAAATTCATATCAGATTATGCTTATCAATTTTTTTACTCCCTATTAAAATTTCTTTAATCTATACTCTAGGGTGGAGAAAGATTTTTATGATATGTAAGTATTTCATGCTTTTTTCTTTTCCATTGTATAGCAAAACTGAGTTTGTTGAGGTCATCTCACATGAGAGAACCATGCAGAGACCTTCCACGATGCCTGAAAGGTCTCATTACAAATTCTGTGTGTTGTACACTGGTCACTTTTCTATATTCAAAAGACAATTTCAAGGAAAACGCCAGACAGGAACACATTTCTGAAATGATTTCTTTTGCCTTTTCCAAGCCAAAAAAATTTAAAAAGCCAAAGAAACAGTTGCATTTAATCAAAAGAACACTTTAAGTTTACATTTTAAAAATAAAACTATATTTCGAGCCAGTAACTTTATTCACAATAGATTTTATTCCTTTTTATGTTAAATTCATTAAATAATGAATATTCTGGTGATTAACCAATAGTCATGTTTTTGTTCTCAAGAATGTAAAAAACCTGTGGTGGCAGTTTCACACCGGAACTATGAAAACAAAATGAAAGAGTTTTGCCAAAAAATCTCCCTGAGTTTTCCCAAAAAGGTGAATGTGTCATGGCTGAGTCAGTGCCCAAAGTTTTATAAATAGTTCTATCTCCAAATATTGCGTTTGCTCCCAACACTCAGCTCAAAAATCTCTGCTTCACTACATGGGTTTTCTTCCTCACCTTTTCTCCTTCCCTCCCTCCCTTTTTCCCTACCTTCTTTCCTTCCTTCCCACCCTCCCTTCCCTTTTTATACACACTTATCCAGCAAGAGAGATGGCTGGCTCAAAAGAAAACGAAACAGAAGGCAGGCAGTGTAACAGACAAAGGTCCTTCGAGAACCACGTGGTCCCAGGGAACCAACACCAAGCTCACTTACTCAGCCCTTGCTTCCATTCTTTAAAAGAATGGATCTGTTTATTCTCCTTTCTCATGATTCCTTTATCACCAGCAAAGGGATACTTAAATGATGAGATCTGTAAACTGGCGAGTGCCAGATCATGGATTGTTCTGAAATGTTTGCTCTTGGTGGTGGTGTGTTAATTCCTTTGGAACAAACAGTAGCAGACTCTACCCACAAATGGAAAGATAAGAGTTGAGGCATCACCATGTTTTAAAGAATCTTATAAATGCTACTGAGTTGATATTAAAGTTGATAATGAAGTTAAACAGTGAAGTTTAGCCAAAAAAAAAAAAAGAAAAGAAAGAAAAGCCAGTAATAAGGATTCTAAAGGTGCAGAGAATGCACTTCAGGGACCTTTCACTGGGACTCTGAGATTTCGGGATTATGGTAAAAGCAAAGGATAAAGAACATGTGGTCTGTCTGAAAGTACCAAGCTACTTTCTCTTATGAATTCCAAATTTAAGAAAATAAGAGCTGTCACATTACAATGGTGTGGGGGGCTGGGGGAGTTTGGCGGGCTGGTGAGGTCAGATCTTTTAAGCACATTAAGTCATCTCTTTCCCTGTGAGAGTCATAGTAAAAAGTGTAACATAGCAAGAAAACGGAGAGAAAATATAATTTTGCCTAGACATGAAGCGGGGGGAGAGGAAGGAGTAAAATTCCTAAACTCTAGTGGAATTGGTTTCAGACTACCCTATGGGATATTTAACACTAACATTTTGCTTCCCTTGAACATGGACTCAGTTGCCTTAACTCTAAAATATCAGCCACCAAATCCAATTATGAGAAGTTACACACACAAGTAACTGTCACACTGAGAGCACTGTGTGAACTCACTCAGATGAACCCTCTCCCACCTCATAACATTATGGTAACAACATAGAATAGTTGGAAAAAACTCACAAAAGATGAAATCCTAATCAGAACAGACTTCTAAAGTGAGGTAATGAGGTGGAGGAGGGGACATGACAGGAAAGGGCCACTGTTAATTGCAGTAGCAACAGGAAGACAGAGAGAGTTCTACAGACAATTGACAAGCGGGGGAGAAAACTATCAAGGCTCTTTTGAGCTCTAGCGAACTCAGGAGGGTTAGAAGATTGTGAGAGTAATATGATAGAAGAAAAAAAAATTTTAAAGGACAAAGGAAAGGCACTATCTCCTGCAATGTCAAGATATCATAAGTAAGAAAATTCAGTAACAGGTGGTTCAGTGACAGAATAAGCATCTCTGGGAGGCTGTGGATAGCTCCTCTGCTACAGGTGGGGAAATCCTATCCTTCACCGCCTCGTACAGGGAGGTGTACCCACCAAGCTCGAGGGCACCTATTACCCTCCCAAAGGGAAATGACCAGGAATCTGCAATCTTAGGATGGGTGTTGTTCTTTAGTCACTAAGGCGTGTCCGACTCTTTCCCGACCCCATGGGCTGTAGCCCACCAGGCTCCTCTGTCCATGGGATTTCCCAGGCAAGAATACTGGAGTGGGTTGCCATTTCCTCCTCCAGGGAATCGTCTCAACCCAGGAATCGAACACGTGTCTCCTGCATTCTTTACCATTAAGCCACCAGGAAAGCCCCACAGTATTGGGATACTAGTGGTCTTTAAAAAAAAAAAAAAAAAAACAACGATAATCTCAAGATCTTGTACTCTTCATAATAAAATGAAACATGAAATTCTGAACTGGATCCCTTGATCCTCTCTCATATCTCCTCCCAGTTCAAGGAGGGGATAACCTAGTCTGCCCACCTTAGCCTCTCATTGTTTAGTCACCAAGTCGTGTCTGATTCTCTGCTACGGCCTCTGCTTCCTGTCATAATGCTGCTCTCCACAGGCAGAGAGAGGACCCTTGCTCTTCCCGCACTGGGTCACTCTGTGGGGTTGCTGCTTGTCACACGTCTTACAGAAAGTTTGCTGGGTGTGGTTAGCAACGTTTGCCATGTTTGGCGGAGCGAGATCAGGATGGAAGGCTGTGGTCTATCGTCATCACCCTACATCTGCAGTACTTGCAAGGGTGCCCAGAATGGGGCGGTCGTTCAAACATGGATGCTAAACGATGGAGAGCTTTAGAAGCAAAGCGAGGATCTGCAGGAGTCCTTAATATGTTTTTTTGTTGTTGTTTTAATAACAGCAGTAAAATTAAAGAAGTAGGAGAACCAGGAGGTAGCAGTAGCAGCAGTAGTACTGGGGTCATCACAGCCTGCAGTGACCAGCTGGCGGTAAAGGTGGCTCTGCAGAAATCTGTGGCTCAGGGCCTTATCAACAGCAGAGATTCACTCCCCTTAGATGCGTTCCCAGGGAATGCTGAACTACAAAAGAGGGTTTGAGTGAGGGTGGAAAAACCAGGATCTTGAGTAACGGAAGGATTTATAGTCACGTTTAGCACGTGAGAAATGAAACGATGAGGTAAGTACCTTATTAGTAACGCTCGGGTCAGGACCAGGTCAGGACGGGTTAAGACGGAAGGGCCCTGTCGGGAGCCCTGGAAACAAAGTGGATGGTGCGAGGCATTTTGGACGTGGCCTTAGTTTTCTGAGCTCCAAGACAGCAGCCACCAAATCCAGTTATTAGACATTCTACAAAAGCAAATCCAAGTGTAATCAAGAAAGGCCAAGGAACAGGGAGAGCTGAGAAACCTGTCAGTGGAAGGCAGATAAAGAGAGGACCGCAGCATTTTATCTTGTGATCTTCAGTGAACTCTCTGCCGGGGGCAGAATTTTCGCTTTCTAGAGCAGGTTGGGCTTTATCACACAGCTTGTCCCGTGGTTCCCACTTTTCAGTCCACGTGGGTGGTAGTGATTATTTTTAATGTATTCCCCCTTCAATAAGTCATAAAGAAGCTTACCTATTCAAATGACCACAATAAATGATGAGAAATAGCGCACTGACCCCTAAGCAGCAAAGACCCAGAAGGCAACACTTAAAACACAAACTGCCAAGAGCGACCTGATCGGGTTTCATAAATCAGGCCCTAAAAAGTGGGAATGAGAGCTCCAGTAATTGCAGCCTTCTGTCTGGGAGCATACAGTAAAAATAGCCACAGTAAGCACTCCTCCCGGCCAATCAATAGAGTCCTATTAACCTCCCGGCCAATTACAGGATGATTGGCTAAGCAAACAAAGAATTATTGGCTGTTTAGCTGGGACTTCATTCAGGCCTCTCTCTTCCCCTGTTTCTCATTCTGTTCCTCTCCTCCCCACCCCCTTTCCTGTGAGGAAAAAAACCATCTGCAAACACCTGATATTCATCTAAGTCTCTGCAGTTGTACAGTCTTGTTAAATTGTTACCACCTTTTCCACAAGCAGTTTTGGCAATTAACCTCATGGCCAGGGACTTCAAAGAAAACAACTGTTGAGTTTAACCTCTCTGAGCTACCATAGATTCTTTTATGATTTTTCCTGAAACACTTTCATCCAGAGAGGAAAAAATGCAGACTGATAAAAACGAATGTTTATTTTAATATTTGGTTAATTTATTAAGGAGACGAACGCGCCTCAGACATTTCGCCATAACGTGGTGTGTTCGTTTCTCCCAAGTCTCCACAAAGTGAGGTTTTATTTTAATTTACATTCCCAACACATGTGTGCTTCTCTGCTCGTCCACAAATCCTACATTTGCTGGAATCCAAGGATTTGATACATTTGACCCTCTCTTGCCCCTGTTCACAAATCTCTCATATGTTTCTCCAAACTGTTTAAAAGTTCAGAATGAAAACGGCATGTAAAATTAATGCTAAGAACCAAAGTTGCCATTAAAAATCTATTTTCATTTTATATTTTTACCCTCATAGATACACTTTTTACATTAAAAGCAAGGCTAATCCCCAACTCTCAGGAGAATAAACTACCAGCAATAAAGATCAAAATATATGACTGAACAAGCAATACAATTCTTCTTGAGTAATCTTGTGGCCTAAGTGTTTCAATGCAATTTATGCTATGTAACCAGCTTTTTACAGCTGTATATAATAATAATCATGGTCCTGATCTTACCAGTTGAAGGCAGGTTTGTGGAGGTGTGTTAACTCCTTCAGGCCACAAAGTTCATGTCAGAATTTTAACAAAAGTGCTTGAATATTGCGGAGATCCTGAGAGCGACGGATTTCTCCTCTGTCTCTGGTAAGGTCAGGCCTTATAAAACTGCCGCTAATACTTCTGCCACTCTGTGAAGCAGAGAACTCTGCAGACGGGTTAGAGTATTTGTGCAGCTTTTCTAGAAGTAGAATGAGGTTGAAATAATAAATCTGCAGGAAAGGTAATAGAGTTTTTGTTTGGAATTTAATCCCCCAATACCTTCATGTTATAATTAACTCCCCCCAAAGCCATACGTCAGTGTTCTCTGGAAGATGACGTTCTGCAGTACAAGGCTGTAGGACTGATGGTTTTATGAAGGGTTTGGCTTTAACCAAACAGCGCTTTTCTGCCAAAACTATCCCCAGCACCATTCCCAAGAATCTAGAGGAGAAAAGAGAGGGCAGAGTAATGCTGCAGTTTTTGGAGTCAGACAGACCTGGGGTAAAACTACTTTTGCTACTTATCGGCTGTGTTGAAAGTGGGCAAATACAACCGATTATCCATATCTTGCAGGGATGCTGTGAGGAAACAGTGGAGTTGAGTCTATAAGGCACAAGTCACAAACTTTTACTTGGCCCATACTGTTTTAAAAATCAGGAAATATCCATAAAAATGTGAATTTCCTGTCTCTCTCGACTAAATGGAAGGTCTGGCAACTCCAAGCCCACATTTCTGCAACAGCAACATGGAGCAGAGTAGCGACAGAACCTTAAATGCAGGTAATTTGCTATAGATTAGCCCCTGCGGCTTAAACCTGGCCATTGAAGCATCTGAGTTTTTGAACCCTCCATGAGTATCTTAAAACAGAATTTGGAACTGTGTCTGGGACACAATATTTGGTACACAGTAAGTACTCAATAAAAGAACTACTACACCAAATAAAATCCGTTGACTCCAAAATTGTGAGAGGTTTCACAAATATCAGCTGAACATTTTATGGGGTAGAGAAAATATCAAGTCCTAGAAATAATTTCTGAAAACGTCTGTGTTTATTTTTATATATATTTGGAAGGTCTTTTTGAAAATGGCATATTTATGTATATGTGCTGTCTTCAGAACTTTCTAAATATCTCTGCTGACTACAGCTCCTATAGCACATATTTTCTTATCATGCTTCTTCTGGAATTTAGCACATATGACCCTAGTATTTGTATCTGCATCCCCAACCAAATTGTAAGCTCCTCAAGTATGTATTCCCAAAGCATGCTGAGACTATCAAAATACCTCTAATTCAGGCAATGGCTAGTCTCAAGGAAACAGGTGAGTGCTACTTAAGAAGAACACTTGCTAAGAGGGAGAAGTCCATTGGGGCTTCCCAGGTGGCTCAGTGGTAAAAGAAGCCACTGGTAGTTCCTGCCAACATAGGAACTACAGGAGGCGTGGCTTTGATCCCTAGGTGGTGAAGATCCCATGGGGGAGGAAATGGCTACCCACTCCAGTATTCTTGCCTGGAAAATCCCATGGACAGAGGAGCCTGGTGTGGGATACACCCTATCGGGTCGCAAAGACTCAGACACAACTGAGCATGCATGCACATGCAGACGTCTACTCGATCTTCTTTGACAAAAGAAACATCTGTAATTAGGAGTGCTGGACACCACTAACTGTACGAGGACAAGTGTCTGACATGTTTTTGTTTCTTCAGTAAGAGAATGTGCTCTGAAATACTATTTAAGATCCCAATTTGCTTAACGAACTTTACTTCTTGACAGTTCACAGGTCAATTTCAATTCCACATCCTCACACATTCCGAATCAGAGGGATCTGAATCAGGAACTTGACGGTGTTATCATTCTTTCACTGGGTGTAACCACAGAGGGTGGGTTACAAGGAAAGAAACTGAAGAACATAGTAGAAGAACAAAGCTTAGGATTCAAAGCTGCCTCTCTAGTGCAGGATTCTCTCATTTTTACTTTAATTATAGTCCCATACTCAAAGCCAGGAAAACAACCCACCATCTTGATTAGGTTGTCTCAGACAGCCGGGGAGGGAGTGGGTCGGAAAAGGCCGATGAGGTCAGTCATTATAAACAATCTGCATTCACAAGCAATTTTCAGACAGACCCAAACTGGTTCACAGGACATAAGTGATCCTGTGCTACGAACAGGAACACAGCAGCTGTCTGTCTGGGGTACACTGTGCAGCGAGGAGTGAGTCCTCTGTAGAGGAGTCGAGGGGTTGCAGAGCAAAGGACAAAAATATGTCTCTACTGGGGAGAAGATAAAAGGCAATCTCAAATTCCAGGAGTGTCTTAGCAGCAGCCAGGGAAGATTTGGCAGTTTCTGCAAACAAGTGGCCCGGGTTGAAGTTTGTGAGAGAAGGAAAACAAAAAAATGAAATTTGTCATGTACATGAAGTTCAGCTCAAACCTAAAACTTCCCCTGTCCACTCTCGTTAAGAGGACTTTCCTATTCGGCAGAACTCTTGGGAGCGAGCAAAGGGATGTCTGGTCATTCTCATGGCAATATTTTGCTTTTTCCTTCCTTTTAAATTTTGCTATTCTTTGTCAACTTCAGTCAAAGGGGGAGGGCTATTTGTGCTGAACATTTAAGCGCGATTTTCAGAAGGAACGTTAAATGACACGAGGGTCTGGTGCTATGCTGTACAGTTCAGTGAACTCCCCCCACCCCCCCACAGATCAGCAAGATGGTTGGAAATGCCTCTCTCCGTCTGTTTTTCATCTCCAAAGTCTGTGTACTCAGTAGAGTGTGAAGAGAGCCTCTCTTTTCTTCAGCACATTCTCCCAGTGGTCCTGCCCCCCACCCCCACTCCCTCTCCGTAGCCCCTGCAGCAGAGAACAGGAACTAGAGCAAATGCTTTTGTGAATTAAGAGATCTTGTGAGCGTAAATTCGGCCAGGCTGCTCCTTTCTGCAGGCCAGACCCCGCTGCTGCCCCAGGATGTGAACTGTCAGTTTGCATAGCTGGTGATGAGTTGCAGAACCATCAGCAAAGGTGAAGACGGCAGAAACAAGAAAGATTCAAGACTGGTGGAAATCATTTCACAAGGAAAATTTCAGCCATCAGTGGGAAGAAGCTTTGAAAAATGCTGCCATTTCCGAGTCAGAATGAAGGAAAAATTAAATTACTGCCGGTGAGGCGAGCCAAAGTTGCATCTCCCTCCAGGGAGAGTTTTGATAATGGTAAACATTTGACAGCTGGCCTGGAGTTGTTATCTTGTTCTAACAGTTGTTATGGTCTAAATGAATATTTCTGATAAGGAAAGAGAAAGAAAAATTTAAACACTTTTATGGTTTTTTTTTTTCTTCTGTTTTTAAACCTGAGCGGGGGTAAGCCAAACAAGTTTAGAGCCACTGAGAAAGTACTCTGCTGGCCTGATTCTGGTCTGGAAATCTCACCAGCATCATCGTTTCCGTGAATCTAGATGAATTAATTCTTTGATGTAAATCAACTTACTACCATATTATCTTTAACCTTTAGCTTTCTCAGTCACTTGAAAACAATTCCAATCGTTGACTTGGAGCACTCAAGGAAATAAAGGGTTAATAAGAACAAATATACCAGTCCAAGAACTTAAGCTCCAGAACCTGCAGAGAAACGTTGCGTTGTTACGGAATCTGTTTTTTAGCTACTGAGGATCAACCATCAGAAAATTTTAATCTCGCACAGATTTTATTATTTTATGAAAAATATAGGGCCAAATATTTCAGAAAGGTAACAGAGAAAAAAAGCGGCCAAAAGAATTTTAAACTTGAAAAGGACTGTTTACTGGGTGTCTGAGGGTTCTGCATCACTCCACCAGGAGCTGTGGAGTGCCTGCAGGGAGATTTCATTATAAAACACTTGCTCAATTCCTATATATAGCATAAGAAAACAAGTCTGAGTTATTGTCTGAAACGTTCCAGGTCTTCACAGGCACTGGATCTATCACGGTATCTAGACATACGCGCAGGAGGCTCAGAGGACAGGGGAGGCAGTCCAGCTGCCTTATATGGGTCTGCTGATAGTCGTGGCCTCAGAGAGAGCACTGAAGTCCTGAGAATACTATAACCCTAGGCACGCATGTTAAAACAGAATATCTGCACTCCCAAGTCTACTCTGCCTCTGACATTCTACTAGATGGGAGTTAACCATAGGCTAAGAAAGGAGGGACAATGGCAAAGAGGAAGAAGGAGTCAGAACACTGTCCTCCTCTGGAATGAACAAAAACGTGGAGGGTATTTTCAGCAAATTTTATAAAATTTGCACTTTCCTTGCCTAAAGTATAACCACCATAAAAACTGGGAAAATTAGTATTTAGCACTCAGAAACAAATCACAGAGCATTTGCTTGGGGGTATAAACTGAGGATTCAGTCTCCATCCTCAAGCAGTTGTAAGGCACAGAGGCCAAGGGAATCCGAGCTGTATAATAGGTGTCCGAGCTTTCTGTCACTTGTACACTTAGAATGCATTTGCAAACATTATGCCCTACCCAAAGGAAAACTTTACCCAAAGTCTTCCCCATTTTTCTTTCAAAAATAAAATCTACCTTTATTCTTGTATTTGTGGGAAGTCAGAGTTTCATTATTTTTTTTCCCCCGGGACCCTGCCCTGCCTTAGTATGAAAGTATATAAATTGATATTAAAGTATGGTATTTTGAGAATGTTTCAAAGTAAGGTCAAACTGGTGTTAAAAACCCTACTAGTGAAGGCTAAAATAACAGTCTGGCTGAACAGTCTTAAGTGCAGCTGACTCCAATTACTAAGTACATCCTAGCGATTTTTTTTTTTTTTTTACTAACAAGAACAATGCAAGCAAGTCTTCGAGTTCAAAAATAATGTCAAAGAGAAGTTACTCACAAGAGAAATTAGATAAATTATCCTAATGCTGCAGCCATATAGGCAGCTGACAGTTAACTTCACCTTCAGCACTGAAAAAGTTGAGTTTTGTTTTTTTTTTAAACAAATATTCAGAAAAAGAGATGAAGGAGATTCTAAGAGGGACCGAATGCTAGGGAAAAAACACTGTTTTTGACTAAAACATATGAGACACTTTTTGGATAAGAAAACATATACATAATCTAACCACTACAAAATCATGAAAACAGGGCTTTCAAGTAACATTTTTAAAACATTTTATTATGGAGGATTTTGAACATACACCAAAATAGACAGAAAAATATAATAAAACCCAAGCATCCTTCACACAACCCAACAACCATCAAAACCATGGCCAATCCAGCCCCATCCACATCCACTTCTCTCCTCCTGTATTATTTTGAGACAAACTCCAGATGTCATCAAATCAGACACTGCACATGAAAAAGCAGAGATCCTTCAAGTACTTTATTCCACACTGAATGCCTCTTTCTGCCTTCACCTCCACCACAAAATCTTTTTTTTTTTTTTTTATGATAAACCTTTCCCTTTTCCCATAGGACACTGTTACTAGTACACTAACTACCCAGGGCACTACATGAATCTAGCTGAATAGACAGCATATCTCAAGATAGACAAGACTTTTGTTTTATGTGTGGGCTCGTGACCTTCACCTACCCTTCCATTCTTAAAAGTCTATGGCTCCTTTATGCAAACAGCCACTCTGGACCAGTGTTCTTTCATTACCAAAACTAGGACCCCATCATCTTCTGGCACCAAAGAAGACAGTGGTCAAGGAAGTATAGTGGTTAAGACATCAGCTTCAATCGAACAGATCTGACTTTGTTTTAGTATCTATTTATCTGGCTGCATCGCGTCTTAGTTGCAGCACGCGAGATCTTTGCTGCATCATGCAGGGTCTTCTGCGGAGGCGCACGGGCTCTGGAGTACGCTGGCTCAGTAGTTGCTGTGCACAGCCTTAGCTGCCCTGTGGCATGCGGGATTTTCATTTCACAGCCAAGGATCTAACTTGTGTCCCCTGCATTGCAAGGCGGATTCTTAACCACAGGACTACCAGGAAAGTCCCAGATCTGGTTTTAAGTTTGGCTCTGCTTTGTATCTTTGGGCAAGTTATTTAATCTGAGTCCCTATCCTCCTCATCTCAAAAACTGGGATAGTAATAACTTCCTCAAAGAACTGTTGAGAAGATTAAATGAAATAATATGTGTAGAGTGCTTAGCCAAGAGTAGCTAATAAATGGTAGCTCATTTTAAAGAATTAAGCAAGAGAATCTTACATGTGATAAATATCAATAATGACAGGAGGTTACGTATAAAGTAGAAGGGAGAAAGTGAAGGAAGAAATGGAGTAAAAATACTCCATTTTTATAAATCACAACCCTCAACAAACTTCTTTTAAGAACTTAAGTATATCAGTGTAACTGTTTAATGGGAACAATCGGCTTCCATGCAATCAGCTTGTAATCTAAAATAAAGGTGCTTCAATCTATTTATAACTGTTGATCCTTTAAAAATCAAATGTCTCATACACAAGTGTAAACAGCCTTGGTTGAAGAGTGTAATATTTATACACCAGGGTGAGGACTCAGGACTGAGGGCGATGAACGCTTGCTGCCTTGTCTAAACGAACCAGCCCAGCACCTTCGCTCAGGTGAACCTCAGCAAAGCCATTAAGTGACAGTACCCGCAGCGGAAAGCAGCGGCAGCGGCAATGGTCTCTCACTTGGCTTCGTGCCCGAACCATTTCAGAATCACGCTTTTGAAAAAAATCACTCAGATGAACAAAGGGCATGGAGAGGCATGCTTTTTTGCTTAACATTTGTCAGGACACTTGCAAATTGGGACAAAAATGTATCTTAAATCATGCACTATCAAATCACTACATTATGATCTGTAATGTGCCCAATGTCATACAGTCATTTAATAAGGAAAAGAATGGACATCAACGTCTTATGTAAGAACTCTCTACCTATTAATCAAAAAGCATAAACTAGAAGTTTTCTGCTGACTTTTTGAGTGTATGCTTTTCTCTCTGTGTTTTTGCATTCCAAAGTTATACAAAGGTTATGCTAAAATGGCCAAATGCCAGAGTGCAATTTTTTCAGGGGAAAAAAAAGAGGGGGAAGATTAGCGACTTTTATGTGGTTTAACAAACCAAGCCTCTGTTGGTATGATTACCAGGTAAATGGCTGACTGTGATATAACCACTTAACAGAGTTACTTCTCTTTAGTCTTTACCACATCTATTTAATCCTGCTGCTAGAATAATCTTCCTAAATGTATCACTCACCACCTCAAAAACTTTTCATTCCTTGCTCTCTATTCCAACTCTTTCACCAGCATTTTCCTTTCACAGTCTGGTTCTGACCTCCCTAGACAGCTGAAGCTTCCAAACTTCCCTTCATATGTCCCTTCCTATATATTCAAAGCAGATTTCAATCTGTCCTCAAACTACTCAGTACGTGTCTGCCTTGGTACCTTTGTTTCTAGTCAATAGGAGTCCCTTTCCTGAATCTTCATCCATCAGAATTCTACCTATACCTCAAATTTTAGCTCAAGTGCTCATTTTTTCCCTCCATACAACTGTCTCTGTTCAACCCAGTTAGAGCTCGTCTTTCCCTTCTTTGTACTCTAAGAGGAATTGAGCTGTCTTGAACTATGGTCACTAGAGTTCAACTTTATCCCCTGAATTCCAAGTTTCTAAAGATCATCCCCTTTTCACTTTTTTTTTTTTTTTGTACCCCTCAGAGCATGGAGCATGGTGACTTTTAATCACACTAAACTGTATTGCATATTTGATATCTATAAAATCATCAATAATAGCATTTACATCTTTTCTGATAAGCAGTCCACACAAGGAATTCTTCAAGGGGAATTTCTTAACTGGCTCACCAACTCTTGGACTTCATGGTTTCTGCTAGAGACGAAGCCCCCCACAGAGCCCATCTGATATACGCACATTACTCAAAAAGAGCAGCCAATTCTCTCCTGACCCAGTAAGAAACTGAAGAAGGAAGACATGTGCAGGAGGAAACACCAAAACCACAAACATGGAAACAGTGTTTGTGAACCTCTTCTGGCCAGATCACAGACATCCTTAATTTCATCACACTTCCTTAAAAGGAGCAAGTTGGGAAATAGGGAAGAGGAAAAAAACATATCTTTAAGCTTATTTTTTTTTTTTAAGTCTTCCAAATTTGTAGATTAGGTCATCTGTAACTCTAAGGAGAATAATGTACAATATCTGAGAACATATCTAATGTTTCTTGCCCTTTTGGCTAGTATCAAGTGAAGAATGCATCTAGATTTCAAAACTTCAACCACTAGCAATTAACATGCTGCTAAGGCGCTTCAGTTGTGTCCGACTCTGTGCGACCCCAAAGACGACAGCCCATCAGGCTCCACCTTCCCTGGGATTCTCCAGGCAAGAACACTGGAGTGGGTTGCCATTTCCTTCTCCAATGTATGAAAGTGAAAAGTGAAAGTGAAGTCGCTCAGTCTTCCACTTAGTGACCCCATGGACTGCAGCCATGGACTGTCCATGGGATTTTCCAGGCAAGAGTACTGGAGTGGGGTGCCATTGCCTTCTCCAAGCAATTAACATGAGGTAAGTGCTAGGGCAAAATGCCTGCGTGGGGGCATGCTGCTCAGTCGCTTAGCTGTGTCCAACTCTTTTGTGACTCCATGGGCTGTAGCCCAGTCAGGTTCCTCTGTCCACAGAATTTCCGAGGCAAGAATACTGGAAGTTGGTTGCCATTTCCTACTCCAGCGGCAGGGCAAAACAGATGTAAATAAAAAACTAACCATAACTCATGTTGGTTATCCATTTTAAATATAGCAGAAATGCATATTGTATGTACTTTCAAAATATAACCAACCTTGGGGGAAATCTAAGCATTAGTACTATAAACACACATGTACCAAAGCACATGTGCAGGCTTCAGTCCTTCCTACACCACGAACCACTTTCTGTCACCTCCCAGTTACAGTTCCAAAGTGGTACTTGAGATTGACATACACACTACTGTATTTAAAACAGATAACCAACAGCACCTACTGAATAGCACAGGGAGCTCTGCTCAATACTACGTAACGACCAAATGTGAAAAGAATTTGAAAAAGGATACATACACGTGTATGTACAACTGAATCACTTTTCTGTGCGCCTGAAACACTGTACCACCATAATCAACTATACTCCAATATAAAATAAAAAGTTAAAAAAAGAAAATAATAACTCTTGAAAGTCCAAAAATCAAACTCATCTCTGTCTCCACTATAACTGAGTTGCTTTTTTCCTAGATTTAATAGATGCAATGAACACACATAAGCAAAAGATGAGTCTAAATATAACTTATCAAAAATTACAGCTAATTTAGGGTGGTGTTTGAAATAAAGTGTTCCTCTACTTTTTATGAATTTATTGCTGATGAAAATATTACAACTTAATATTTTTATACTCAACATCATAATTAGGGCTTTCCTGGTGGCGCAGTCAATGAAGAATTTGCCTGCAATGCAGGAGACCTGGGTCTGGGAAATCCCATGGACAGAGGAGCCTTGAGGGCTACAGTCCATTGGGTCACAAAGAGTCAGACACATCCAAGCGACTAAACCACCACTACCACATCATGATAAAAATAATATGAGTATGAAAAGTATTCCAAAACAATGCATCTTCTGAAAGCAATATACCCAAAGAAGAAAAATTTTATTAGTTTCCTGCTGTATTCCTAAATATAACTGTCATTTGGACCAAGAGCCAAAAAAACAAAACTATGGTAAAAAAATTCTAGAATTTCAACTAAGCAAGTCTCTTACTCCAACAATAATTCTTAAACACCTAAAACAAACAAATACACCAGACGATCCATTTTATTTCTTAATGTCTCAACATTGCCCCTAGATGGATAATTTATTAACAATAAAGTCAAATAAAAACTGCAAACTGCTTACTAGAAAATGTTTATAAATGTTGAAGTAATACTCCAATTATATCCCCTACACAGTAATTTTGTCCTTCTGCAAGTCACACAGCTGTAGTATAACAATAGCCTTTTCAACTGTACCATGAAAGTAGATATTCCTATACTCTCCATATTATTCAACACTGGTAAATTATTCAATCTAAAAGTGGACTCTCTTTATTCAATCTGAAACTGGGGTCCCTGACCCCTAAGATACTTGCTGGGGTTAAGCTTAGGTTTGTGGTTTTATCAAAGCAAAGACTTCTAAAGCTGGGCTGTCCAATCTGATAGCCACTAGACACAAATGGCTATTTAAATTTCAATTAATCATAATTAAATCTGAAATTAAGTTCCTCAGTTACATTTATCACATCTCCAGTGCTCAAAGGCTACACGTGGTCAGCATAGAATCTAGTGCTCTTCCATCATCACAGAAAGTTCTACTGTACAGTTCCAGTCTAAGGATGACCAGTCTTACAGGTCATATTTGCTTTAGTTCCATTGTTTTAAGGCAAAGTGAAAAAATTGATACTGCCACCAATTTTCTTTTTTTATTTCTAGGCTGAAAATCAAAGCTGTATGATGTTTCAGGATAGATTTCCCACTGCCTCTGGATCCAAAGATAAGAAAGAAAAAAAAGTGGTCCCCTGGCAGAATCAAAGAAAACAAAACTACAACAACAACTACAACAAAACAAAAACTCCACCATGGTCCATAAAGCACGCAGGATGTCCTACCTATGAGAAACTCAGTGATCGGCATGTTGGACAAAAATAATCCTCCCGTTATTTAGAAACTGCTCACATCTATACAAACATACTGTCTTGAGTGGATACATGTATTTTCACCTAACCAAGAAGATATACCTCCTGTGGCTAAAAACTGGCTAGTGTACGCAACATAGTCAAGTGATTCAAACATGGGTTTTGAAACCAGACAAGAGCTGAGTCCTGTAGTCCTTCATACATGTTCACCAGTTTCATGACTTTTGAGCAAGTTACTGAATCGTTTTGCATCTGAATGTTCCAAAAAAAGAAAAGCAAAAATCAGGTCAACTTCCCAAGGGATCATGATCAGTATCAAAGAAGATAAGATGGGACTTCCCCGGCAGTCCAGTGGTTAAGACTTCACATTCCAATGCAGAGGGTGTGGACTGATCCCTGGTCCAGAAGCTAAAATCCCTCATGCCTCGGTAGCCAAAAAACCCAAAACAAACAGAAGCAATACTGTAACAAATTCAATAAAGACTTTAAAAATGGTCCACATCAAAAAAAAATTTTTAAAAACAGGAAGATAACGTATGCTATGCTATGCTAAGTCACTTCACTCGTGTCTGACTCTGTGCGACCCCATAGACGGCAGCCCACCAGGCTCCCCCGTCCCTGGGATTCTCCAAGCAAGATAACGTATACTTGGCATTAACTAGCACAGTATGTGACACAGTCAGTTGCACTGGCAACTATTCTATTCTGTCTTCTATAGAAGCCAAAAAAAAAAAAAAAGACAACCCTCACAATAATAATGCCACTAATAATAGCTATTAGGAAACTGAATCTCTTTTTAAAAAGACAGCTTTATCGAGCTTTACCTGACACATTATACAAACCATCCTTTTGAAGTGTATAAATCAATGTGCATCAAGTCTTCTAATACATAATTTAACATTATCCAGCACCCTTTAAGGGCTGTGACGACGTAAGGTTCTAGGGTAGTGGTTCTCAAACAGGGGCAAGTTTGCCCACCAAACATTGCACCCTGGGCAATGTTTGGAGACATTTTTGATTATCAAAATCAAAAGCCGGGGATGTCGCTGAACATCCTACAGTGCGTGGGACAGCCCCACAATAGAGAATCATCCAGTCTAAAATGCCAGTAGCATTTACGTTAAGAAACCTGTTGTTGGGATACAAAGATGAACAACAGACAGTGTCTATTTGAAGCTTACTGTCTGGTGAAAGAGTGCAAGGTGGAAACTGAGCAGAGGATGCTAGGGTTGCAGAGAGAAAAGGATGCTTAAGTCAAAACATATTGGAAGACAAACAGAAATCTGTCAGGAGCACTTAGGATGGAAAGGAGGGCTTTCATGCAGAGGGAACAGGATGGAAACAGTGCTTATATGCAGAAAGCTTGTTGGAATCTAAGAAGATTCCAGGAGTTGAGAATGGTGAGAGCTCAGGAGAGAATGAGAGAATAGAAGATTACACAGGAGCGGGATCATCGTGATTTTGTATGCCATGCTAGGAAAGAATTTGGAGTTGATCTTTTAATCAGTGGTCAATGCACACTTTCTGTAATGAGCCAGATAGGAATATCTTTAGGCCACATGGTCTCTGTTACAACTACTCAGCTCTGTAAGCACAGCGAGGAGAAAGCAGCCATTGATGATACATAAACGAATGAAGGTGGCTAACGAATGAAGGTGGTTTCCTTTAGAACGTTATTTATGCACTCAAATTTGAAGGTTATATAATTTTCTGGGTTAATAATATATTCTTCTCCCTTTTCCTACTAATAAAACTGTGAAAGCCATTTTTTACTTGTGGGCTGTACACAAGCAGGTGGTAACAGTGTTTTGCCAACTCCTGCTAGAGTGAATACACAGGCCTTCGAGGTGACAAGTCAGCTTATACGATAAAAAACGAAACAGAACGTTTATCTTGAGATCTCTGGAAGGACTGACCATCTTTTAGCCATTCCTGCTAAAGAACAAATGGATGTGGGCCTAAGTTTTGTCCACAGCTTGTTTGCAATACTTACAATGAGGTGGTTTGCTAACTAAAGGAATGAAAAGCTCATTTCAGGCTACTGTGGTGAAATGACATTTACCTAATGCAGATATAAATTTCTTCGTAATTAGTGGGCACTTGACACTAATGTAATCTGATTACTGCATCAAAGTCATCCTTAAACTAACTCCCCAGTACTGACAGAGTATGTCCTTGAAATAAGCGAATTAGGGCTAAGTGACAAAAAAGTACCAGCTATTAAGAAACAACCCCACATTTATAACCATCTGTTATACTGAAGGAAAAAACCCAAATACTTCATAGTGTCAATATGAGAGGTATGACACAGGGCACTTGAAACACAGGTTAGGAGTTCTCACTATCTTAGTCCTGATATTATTCCAAGGCAAATCTTAGAAATTTTAAACTACTGGAAATCACTTACCTTTAATTTTCAAGAGAGAGAGATCTGATAACATAGATTCGATTGTGAAGAAAATATATCACTTTTACTCAATTTAAAAATGTTTTATTTAAAAAACTGTAAGAGAAATATACAACATATAACCTGGAGAAATATTTCTTTAAAAAACTTGTTTCTTCCTGATTCCAATTTCTTATGATTTTTAATAGCCACAATGGTGTACTATTCTAAATAAAGTCATTTCAAATCTAAACAACTGTCATTTACATCTTTGATGTGGTTGACTCATGGATAATTATGATTTTTCTTAGGGACAATAATCATATGTCAAAAGGATTGTTTTGAGGATTAATTGATTTGTTTGTAATTTAATTATATAGTGCCTGGTATATGCTTCACTGAGGTTGAAAGTAAAAGTCGCTCAGTTGTGTCCAACTCTTTGTGACCCTATGAACTATATACAGTCCATGGAATTCTCCAGGCCAGAATATTGGAGTGGATAGCCTTTCCCTTCTCCAGGGGATCTTCCCAACCAAGGGATCGAACCCAGGTCTCCCACATTGCAGGCAGATTCTTTACCAGCTGAGCCACCAGGGAAGCCCAAGAATACTGGAATGGGTAGCCTATGCCTTCTCCAGTGGATCTTCCTGACCCAGGAATCGAACCAGGATCTCCTGCATTGTAGGCAGATTCTTTATCACCTGAGCTACCAGAGAAGCCCTAACTGAGGTTAGGTGTCATTAACATGAAATATTTTACTGTTACTACTTCAGCTTCTGTCTAAATGCTTCACCACAACAGAATTCTCCCCATTTTGAAATACTTTTCAAAAATTCAAGAACCAAAAGAATCTAGAAATTGCATGATCCAGCTCTATAGCATACAAGTGGATAGACTGACTGAAGTTGAACATGCCTGGTTTTGAGTCTTGGTGACACCAGCCCATTAGCTCAGCCCATTAGCCCATTAGCCCATTCTGCCAAAACCTTGATTTCCTAATTTATAAAATGGAGATTAAATAAGATAATGCTGTAAGGTGCTGAGTTCAGTGACCAGCACATACTTTTAAAATCAATAAATGTTCACTATTATTATTGATTTTAATCTTCCTACCGTGAAATTGTACTTCTTTTTTCCATCTTATGAAGAACTGTGTGTAAGCTGCCCCATATTTGTTTTGAATGTGACTCCTATCTAACCATACTGACAGGCCATACCGGACTGAGGCAGACCATTTAAAATATTTATTTTCCCAATCAGGCAAACTACCTCTTTCTTTCCTTGTGTGATTCCTTCATTAGTATATACCACAACTTCAAAATATTTTAATAAGTCTTCCAAAGCTTCAATTTTTCCAAATCCACTCCATGCATCTTGGGAATACGTATGTGAAAACCTGCTAAATATGTCTGTGAAATGCTTTGTTAAAGATTACACAATCAGGAACAAAAGATGGTGCTTTTGGAGATTCCAAGCAGTTGCGGGCCAGTGAATGTAACAGAAAGCACCTTTCCGATTCATTTGCTTCAAAGGGCTAAGGAAATAACCTATTTCCTTTTCCCTCTTTTCTATCTGGTTTCTCTGATGTGTTCCCAGATACTCAAAGAAACATTCAGATATCCATGAAATTTTAATATGCCTGTTTGAAGCCAGAAAAAATAAAGAACAGTACGCCCATATTTAAGACCAGGAAGAGTCCATCAGTACTTGAGGGGGAATTTGGTTCAGTCTTGGAAATTACTGAAAGAGTCTTTCTTCTGTGGTTAACATGGAAGTCATGTCAGATGGCTTAAATCTGTATGGAATTCCACAACCCTGAAGCATGCTCCTGAAGCCATCCTACGAACTTGGCAATTACTCCAACAGCCTAAATCTTCATCTGTTGCCAGATAAGCTGCAACAGTTTTTGGCCTTGCCTTACAGCCCTTGCACTTGACACCATTTAGCCTAGACTCAGCCCTTGACCTTGCCTTGATAGCTGGGAAAGAGTTCAGAGGGACCAAACCTCAACAGAAACAATCTTAAGTGTGAAAGGTTCTACCCAAAGCTTCTGTCAATGAGTGCTCTTTAACACTGATCTTTAATTTCATAAATTCAAGAGAAAAGGATAACTGCAAATTCGACCCTGTATCTGAGAAACATGAAGCTTGTAATTTGTTGTTCTTGTTTCTTTGTTTTCGTTTTTGCCTTAAGGCAAAAGTACAAAGGCCATAAGGGTAACCTGAAAGGCTCCTCTCACTCTTAAGGATTCTTTTCATCAGCTTTGTTCATCTGATTGAATGTTACTTAACTTTTCCTTTAACGTTGGATATTTGACGGGTTCCTAAACACACTGAGACTTTTTCCACAAAAAGGAATCCACTTGATTGGATTGGAAACCAGTACCTACTTCTGGAAACAGAAACTTTAAAGACAGATAAATCAGGGTGGTGGCATTTTTTGAACTTTGCTTGAATTGATATTTTTCTGTTAACCCATGTAGATCTGCTCTGGAGCTTCTTATTGACAGGGACAGGGCTCTGGTTGTATCTCCTACTTTTTCTTTCCTCCTCTCCACCTTGCCTCCTCAGCATTGAACAAAGTACTCAGCACACTAACCAGCTACATGTGTACTGATTTGCTCTTACACAATACTCCATGGCATCCAGGGTACTTTGTCTCTCTCCCTCCCTAAATTTAGTTCTGGATATGGTATTTTCACCAGTCGATGGAGTGCAGAAACTCACCGTGTAAGCCTGTCACAAACAATCTATATCCTTAACATGAACTCCAGTGTTGTAGATCTTCTGAAAAGACATAGAATTTTGGCTGGGTTTGACCAGGGCAGTGGATTACAGCTCACATGGCCACAGAGAGTAAGATTACTGATTTGGTAGATGACCAGAGACCCAGACCAAGCAATGACACTTACTTGCAATAACTCCACCTAGACTCAAGTCATTTTGGAACAGTGTCTTGAGTTATGGACATAACCCTAGATTTGGAACTTTTGATCTAGTTTTAATTAAAATTAGCAAGCGAGTAGGACTTTGTGCTAACTGGCATTCTATCTTGTAAAAAGAAGAAGCGGAGGTGATTATAGGTACCTAACATCAAATTGGAGAAGGCAATGGCACCCCACTCCAGTACTCTTGCCTGGAAAATCCCATGGATGGAGGAGCCTGGTGGGCTGCAGTCCATGGGGTTGCACAGAGTCAGACACGACTGAGCGACTTCACTTTCACTTTTCACTTGCATGCACTGGAGAAGGAAATGGCAACCCACTCCAGTGTTCTTGCCTGGAGAATCCCAGGGATGGGGGAGCCTGGTGGGCTGCCGTCTATGGGGTCACGCAGAGTCGGACATGACTGAAGCGACTTAGCAGCAGCAACATCAAATTTAGTAAAAAGCACTGGATAAAAAAACCTGAAGTGTGATTTAATGATCTAAGAAATTAGGCAAAAGCGTCAAATCTGAAGAATTTAAAAATGGCTATAGGTCAAAGCATTAAAACTACGTTGGGAATGGAGTGGCTATAAGGGGAACCCAGTGCGGAATCTGCCAGGGGTTAATTGCAACCCGGCATGAAAAGCAGTTAACAAGTGAGAATTAGAACACCCAGGAGGAAAAGAAAAATGTTTCCAGTGCCATAAGAAATAAACAACAAAGGAGGAATATTTCCTTTGGCTACCACTATGTCCTTTTCAAAAGCTCAGAGGAGCTACGGGGAATGCCAAGGACTGGTTTTCTCTCAACTCCCTCTGAAACATTTGTCTTCATTACCACTCTTTTTAATCAGGGCTCCTTCATGAGTGTTTCTGCTCAGCCCCTAAGGGGCAGCTCTGGTCTGCGATAAATCAGAGTCCACACCGCAAGTCACTAATCAGCACTCCCAGGGAAAGAAAAACAGAGAAGTGCAGACCACGATGCTGAAAAGGCCTGGGGGCTCGCAGGCCTCAAGGAAGAAAGGCCTTAATGTGGAAATAATAAATGAGTGGAGGTGGATGAGGACTCCAGTGCCTAGGACTTATTTCAAAATCTCAAACGCAAATTGTTCACACTTAGTTGTAAAAGTTTAGAAGATAATTTCGTTTCAGCAATGTAAGGGAGATTATGTATGGGTTTGCTTATTAACAAGTCGAATCTGTACCCCTAGCTCAATGATTTCCATACCTAATTCACAGATGTCATTAGGAAATAAAAAAAATTCCTGGTGAGAACTCTAATATCTATAATATGACTTTATTTTGCTTAAATGGGAGTAGAATCATAAATTATGAACATATTACATTTTTCCTCTGGAAAGGATCTTAGAAATACTCTTAAAAAAGATTAAATGCAGTTGCTGAAAGTCACCAGAGCTGGTAAGTAGCAGAGTTTCCTCTAGAAACCAGGATTCCAAACACCTTGTACAACCACAGATCTCATGCATGACTCAAATACTGAAAAAAACACCAGTTAACAGAGACAGAAAAGTGAAAAGTGGAATATGACTTAGGAAATATTGGGGCTACAGCCCTATGTCCACCACTTAATCGATTTCCTTGGTTAAATCACCGAACACTGTGAGTCTCAATTTCTTTGTCTGTGAAATGGGGTTTATATATTTCCCGAATATACTATAGGGCTGCTGCAACATATACATTGGATTGGTCAAAAATTTCATTTGGGTTTTTCCATAAGATATTACAGAAAAAGAACTTTCTGGCTAACCCAATACAAGGTATTATTTAATTACTATAAACAACTCTTCTGAGAGCTTAAATGGACTTAAGAGCTAACAAGATGTAAAACTGAGAAAATTCACTTTTCAGAGGAAGACAGATCCAGATTTGGCAAATAATTCCAGGACCCTAGGATACAAGCTTAGATATGAAATCCCTCCTGAGATATAAAATCAGACCACAGTGTGGCATGCAAATTCGCAAGTCAAGAGCTGAGCCCACAGCTTCCAAAATAGATGCTAACTTTTCTAATGGCAAACCTAAGACCTACTTTATATCCACCTGCCTATGACAAACTGAGGAGGGCAGGGACTCCAGAAAGACATCACAGGTGACACCTAGCCTGTTGCATGACGCTGTGCAGCAATAAAGGCAAACGCCTGCCGAGGAGCCGAGATCTGGTGCCATTCCAACTTTGCTAGCATTTTACTGCTTGTCGCATGTGAAAGCTAAGGCATGATAATGTCATCTCAGCATGGCCTGATAGATATGGATACTGTCCTTACACAGAGCACAGAGGAGCCCCAATGACTCTATCAGGCAGAGTCATAGCAATCCGAAAGAGCTAGTTTTCCTCCACTCAAATGTCATTAAAATATAACTAACGAATGAGCATCCATCAAAGTGATAAACGCTTCCTGCATCTAACTGCATAAAACAGCCTCCTGCTTTTCCTTTTGAAACCAGAAACTTTGTTTGTCACTGACTTTATGAAGAAAAGCTCTCATAAGACCTCAGGAGAAACAGCTGGATACTGCTCTTAGGAGCCAGGATTGGAACTGCTTGGAGCCCAACCAAACAAAAAAGAAGAACAGTCTGACTAGACTGCAGGTGCTTGCAGAAGGGATATAAAGAAGCATGGCTAGAATTGTGAATTTTCATTAAAAAAACTAGCCTTCATATTGTAAAATGGGAATAATGACATGATAAAACCAGTATTGTGGAATAAGTTTCTATCAGCATTATGTAGGGCTTCCCTGGTGGCTCAGACAGTAAAGAATCTACCTGCAATACAGGAGACCCAGGTTGGATCCCTGGGTCAGGAAAATCCCCTGGAGAAGGGAGTGGCAACCCACTCCAGTATTCTTGCCTGGAGAACGTTATGGACAGAGGAGCCGCAGGCTACAGTCCATGGGGTTACAAAGAGTCAGACAGGACTGAGCACACACACACACACACACAACGTGAACTGGGAGAGGCGGCATGGCCGGAGGGACTAACATTCAGGGCCAATTCGGACACCGCCACAGTGCTCCAGGCAAGAGGTGATTAAGAATCAGTTCTGTGGTTATTCTGATGGACGGGGACAAGGCTTGTACTGACTATTCTCTGGGACAGAGAGAATTAATGATATTGTAACAGCTCTCTCTCCATATTAGATCTGTTTCTTTTATTTTAACCTTTATAATCTATTGCTTTTGCTTGAAGTGAAAAATGTCGCCTATAGTCTGAAATATTAATATATACGACAGCCCATTCTCAAGGCTCTGATCTCTAAGGGTGTAACATTTTTTCATTCACATAGACTTTAAAAGGTAAAGAACAGAGAATAACATTTGTCTTATTGGAGTTTTACAGGAACATTGTGACCTGTCCTAGGAAGACAGCTGCAAGAACAAAGGATTCCAGCACCAAGAAGTGTGCAGCAACCAACCAGACCCCCCCTCACCTCGCCTTTAATTTAACAATAATTCCTTGAAACATCTTTGGGGACTACAGTGTTCTCTGGGGCATCAGCCACCCATTTTCCTCACACGGCCCTGCAGTAAATCTTCCTCTGCTCCAAACTCAGATGTTGTTTTGGTATCTTTTGGCCTCACTGTGCGTTAGGCACACAAACTGGCATTTGGCATTAATGCTAAGGAAATCATACAGATTCGTTTCTCATAGTTAACTGGGAAGATATTCTATTTGTTGGTTTTTAAGGAGCTGTGAATGTTAGAATAAAGAGGAATACTGATGCAATTGTTATTAAGTACTGTTAAGAATCTGAAAGAGCTTTAGATAAAAAAGTATTGACTGTAAATTTAGAATCCGTCATTATGAACTTAGTCAAGTTGAGTGTGGGTCTTTCAGCTGTCTACCAAATTTGTGATCAGAACAACTGGGCAGATGCTGTGAGGAAATCATCCACATGCTCTGGGGGATGTGCCAGCTGCCTCAGCCACAGAAGCAGAGTATGGGTGATAACGCCGTGGAATCCAGCACGGCCTTTACCAGCAACAACAGACCAAGAATCACTCACGGCCTAAAGAAGAGCATCAGCAGATCTGTTAAGTACAGATACGGACTGTATTTTTCTTTCAAATGTTGCAATGAAGCCAGATATAATTTAATGCTGCACTGTAAGAAATGAATCAGTCTGCCTTTACACACAAAAATGGGCTTCCCTGGGGGCTCAGTGGTAAAGATTCTGCCTGCCAGTGCAGGAGACACGGGTTCAATACCCGGGTTGGGAAGATCCCCTGGAGGAGGACATGGCAACCCACTCTAGTATTCTTGCCTGAGAAATCCCATGGACAGAGGAGCTTGGTGGGCTACAGTCCACGGATCACAAAAGAGTTGCATACGACTTAGTGACAAAACACCACCACCACACAAAAACGGCTTCTACAGACCGTGAAGAGTAGCTGGGCAGAAGAAATTAATCAAGGCATGTTTCCTAAATATGGGCAGAACACAACATACAGAAGCACACGGGAGAACGAAAGATGCTGAGAGAGGTTCTAGAACTGAGGATCAGCACCTTGTATTGCACAAGACCTCCCCCGAGAGAGCAAAGCTCCTTCTCTGTAAGGAACTGAGGTGCTGTAAGGAACGCCTTGAAGTCGAAAGTCAAGTCTGGCTGCTAAAAAGCAGCCCCTCTCAGATATATTCTCCTTCCTGACAAATACCCACCCACCAGCAGGCCTGGGAGACACATGGCGACCAGAGCAAGTTGTCAAAACTTATCATTATAAAACGTCCATCTTCTAAAAGCACAACCTCTGCTCAACACAGTGTTTCGCTTGGAAGACAGCTCTTCTGAGAGCTATAAAAAGGTAGTTAGAATTGATGAGGTAAGCTCCTGTAGTCAAACTAACAATCACGTCAGAAAGGTAAAGGTGAATAACGATGGTGGAACGCTTAACCAAAACCCCTAAACAATAAGGACAACAAAATTCATTAATTATGTCCTTCTACTTCAAAGAATTTCATAATTCTTAGCATTCCTCTCTGGAGAAAAGAAAGCTGCGTGCGAGTCCCATGGCCCTCCTCCTTTAATTTCCTTTCTCATTCCATACCCTCAGGTGGCTAGCCTGGTGCTACATGGCCTAGGCTACATGTAAGTTCACAGCTCTTTGCCTGATCTCATGATCCTCTATCAAAACAGCACTTTCAGAAGTGTTTCCTGTCTAGTTCTGCCATTGCGTGAGTGTTTCCTTGGCTGGATCAGCTGCCAAATTAAGTCCCTTTGGTAAAAAAAAAAAAAAAAAACTGCAGGGAACTCAATATAGCCCTGTCCCCCCTCCACCTTAGGTCTGACATCCGGAAGTGACTTAGGAAGTACTCTAATGGTTACCAAATTTTTGGAAACTGATTTAACTTTCCTGAGCTAAACATGTGTTTAGGAGAGACGGCATCACTAATCATCACTTGACCTTGTGACAGACCAAAAGTTGCTGATTTTTTTCCTTAAAAAAAGAAAAAAACAACTTCTATCAGCTAGCACAATGATGTAAATGCAAAATCATGCTGTGAGACGACTGCAAACATGCTGATTTCCAGATGTTTGACAAGATAATGCAGAAACACCAAAAAGGAAGGCGAAAAGTTTCTGCCACAAACTCTGCTTGGTTACTTGCTTTCTGGGGACTAGACACAGCTGTCAAACCGTTTAGGATAAAGAAGCACTAAAGGCTTTTTGTTACTTGTCAAATTCTAATCCATTAACTGGGTAAAAAGAACTTTGTCTCTGAACAAAGATTTTTCTCTGTACAAAAAGTTTTTCCAAATTTGTTGTTACTACTGTGATCAAAAATAACTGCAGTGCTATTTACTCAAATATATATTTATTGTTGGGCTTCCCAGGTGGTGCTAGTGCTAAAGAATCCGCCTGCCAATGCAGGAGATGGTAGGAGTCGCAGGTTCGATCCCCTGGAGGAGGGCAT
Organism: Bos grunniens; assembly: GCF_055505025.1. Classification (NCBI taxonomy): domain Eukaryota; kingdom Metazoa; phylum Chordata; class Mammalia; order Artiodactyla; family Bovidae; genus Bos; species Bos grunniens. Next base: position 51,548,692 of record NC_141183.1, on the reverse strand, counting down.
GGCAACCCACTCCAGTATTCTTGCTTGAAGAATCCCATGGACAGAGGAGCCTGGCAGGCTACAGTCTATGGGGTTGCAAAGAGTCAGACATGACTGAAGCAACTTAGCAGACACACACATATTTATTGTTGCCATACCTTTTATTTAAATAAGCTTGTACACCAATCATAGAAGGGACAAATCTGGAGCAAAGCTCTGCACATTCTGCCAAATATCCCCTTCGTACATCAGCCATAGATAAAATCATGTCAAAACAAAATCTTACTTGGCCTGTCCCTGCTACATCTGCTGCTTTTTATAGACTCATCCTTGACTCACACTATTCCTGGTGGAAGCCTTCCCCTCAAAATCCAGATTTAGTTGTCAGATTTGCAGTATCCAAAAAAAAAAAAAAAACACAAGTGTCTCAAATGAATGGGTTCCTTAAAAGAAAAGCCAAACTTTGGGTAATTACATTCAAATTCTTTAATCACATTAACTGAGCTCAATGGGAAGTGTGGTGTTTCTTTCTTATGTATCTTCTCCAGAGCCACATAAATGTAATACAGATTCTTTGTCCAAAGGGAAATCCAACATAAAGACTCCCCCTTGGCAAAATGTTAGTTTCAAGTGCATGCTTCTTGTCTGTTTCATGGAGCTGCTGCTGCTGCTGCTAAGTTGCTTCAGTCGTGTCTGACTCTGTGCGACCCCACAGACGGCAGCCCACCAGGCTCCACCATCCCTGGGATTCTCCTGGCCAAGAACACTGGAGTGGGTTGCCATTTCCTTCTCCAATGCATGAAAGTGAAAAGTGAAAGTGAAGTCGCTCAGTCGTGTCCGACTCTGTGCAACCCCACAGACGGCAGCCCACCAGGCTCCCCTGTCCCTGGGATTCTCCTGGCAAGAACACTGGAGGGGTTGCCATGTCCTTCTCCAATGTAGCTTCATGCAGCTAGAAGCAGTATATGTGTATGTATATATATGCATGTTGGATTCAGTTGTGCCAACTCTTTGCTACCCCATGGACTGCAGCACACCAGACTTCCCTGTCCTTCACTGTCTCCCAGAGTTTGCTAAAACTCATGTCTATTGAGTCGATGATGCCATATTTATATCACCCTCCTCACACCTCATCCAACCCTCAAAAAAACACAAGGGGTGAAAATGGATTCAGAGAATATCAGGAATATTTGCAAGTACATGGTTTACTGACAGTGTTAGATGTTACCACAATTTAGTACTACTTGCTTCTTTCCCACCTCTGGGCTAAGAAGAGGATTTTACTTCCCCATCCCCTTAAAACTCTAATCCACCAGTCTCGGAACTTTTTGTGATAATGGAAATGTTCTACATTTTGTGTTGTCTGGTACAGAAGATTTAAAATGCGGCTAGTGCCACTGAGGAACTTAATAGCGAATTTTATTTAATTTTCATTAATTTGGTGGCTCAGCTGGTAAAGAATCCGCCTGCCAATGTAGGAGACAAAAGAGATGTGGGTTTGATCCATGGATTGGGATGATCCCCTGGAGGACGAAATGGCAACCCACTCCAGTACTCTTGTTTGGAATATTTCATGGACAGGGAGGCCTGGCGGGCCACTGTCCATGGGATTGCAAAGAGTTGGACATGACGGAGCACACAATTTGACTTTAAATAACCAAATGCAGCTAGTGGCTAGTGCATTGGACAGCACAGTTCTAACCCACGAGCTGTGAGCAGAAGTGACCAGTGTGACACCTCCGATGTCCCCTTTCCCCTGTCATGGTCACCTGCAATAATTTGATGATGAAGCTTTAGTTAATCAAGGTCCAAGAGTAGAGACAGCATGAAGCAGGGACTCCTGTAACCTCTGATGGACAATAATTTAGCCAGAAAAGTCACAAAATGTACAAGAAAAAAAGGAGAGCAAGAACTGATCTTTGTGAAGACTGTATGGGTCAAATATTATCCACAAAAAGCTCAAGAAGCTCCTGCTTCTCATGTACAGGTGGTGGCGGAATGAGAAGGGGAAAGGCAGCTACTCAATCAGCCTACAACTACTCCTAAAGGCGGAACACAATCTAAAATTTAAGAGCCTGTGATAGAGGGTGTATGACTTAAGACATTGTACTAAAGGCTCAGAAAAATAACCCAAGTCAAAATTTTAACACATTTTATGTTGCTGTTGCCATGGAAGATATTTTTGTATTCAAAGCAGCAAAATTATATTTCTGAGTAACAAAATTTCCCACAAAGAGAAAAATCCCCTAGTCATGAAAGAGTTAAAAGCGACCAAAATTAGACACAGTTCATGTTAAAGGTTAGAAGAATAATCAGTCATTTGAAAAACACTACATAAACATTTTTCCGGATGCAATTTTCAGTCCAAGGATACATTTCCCAGTAGAAATCAGCAGCTAAAAAGGAAATCATTTCGTCTCCATAAGTGCCAAATTGTATCCTGATTTTTCCTGGTCTGGCTCAACTTTCAAAACTAGTGGTTCAACTTCTGCAATCTTTCACCCAATGACTATGTAAACACATCTTTATAAGACAGACATAAACCTTGGGTGGGCCAATTTATGTTGGATTATGAAAATACTTAAAATACAAAATCATATAATGACTGTTGTCCTTTGGTTTTTTCAGTAAAAGGAAAGGAAAATCCAGTTAACATAGGCAGTAGTTCCTGTGAAGATAATATGACACACATAGATTGCTTTCTCTTTTTCCAATGTTTTTGAAAATAAATATTACAGACAAATCAGTAAAGCACTGCCATCATATTTTGGCAAAGAGGTATGTAAATTAAGATTTGCAAATATACCTCGACGTGCTCCATCACATGCCACACAATTGGAATGAATTAAACTACTCGCACGAGGCCAGGAAAAATTCTCACCCTTGGAAATACTTTGGATCCTCAGTATTCGGTCAGAGGTTATAGAAACATTAGTTTTAAGGATAAAGTAATCTTAAGTAAAAACCAAAGATTCATTCAGAATTTATTACTGCCTCTGATTCATATGTATCTCAGATTATTCAGAATGCTTCCTAACACAATTCGAGCAGACTATCGAGCCTGTCGCTAGAAAAAAAAACCATAAATTGTAATACTTCATAGAAAGATAAACTCTGCTTTTTCACTTCTCCCTTGAAATTCTAGAGCTTTTATGGTCAGCTACAAAATGCATCATGAAAAGCCTATCTTGAACATTCAGCGTTTGGAGGGGAAGAATTTTAACTTTTCCTCCAATGAATAAAGTTATGTAAAAGAAGACATTTGAGGAGTCTTTGGAGAGTGCAGAATAAATTACTGCTGTAAGATCTGGAAAAGTTCAGTAGAACGTTAAGAGATTTTCACATCTGTGTCTATACATTCATGTCTTGGGAATAATGTATCTTCAAAACCATTCACAGAAAAATGTTGTCAAGCACTCCTTTCTTCAGTAAGCAAAACTTAAGAGTTGCAATCACAAACATTTCATTGTACCATATGTTACTGAGAATTACACCAAATATCCATGATTATATAATCACAAAAATGATTCCTGCCAATACTATTAAAAATTATAACAAAGCAAAGAATTTTAAGTAGATTAATTCAACAAATGTTTTACAATTATAGTATAACTGTATGAATAATCTTCTAATGGCTATATTAGTCCTTCAGATTTGCTCCTGAGAAAACAAACAAGTGTGTAACTGAAACAGCATGAACAGACTATAGCAATGAACACAGCATAGTGCACATTTTCTCCCCTGTGTTCGGAGAGGCCAATGAATGATATGATTTTTTAATTCACAAAATTTTAACTGAACATAAGACTATACTAGAGCTGCATTTTCCTGTTCAGACAACTTGTTCTGCCCAAACCATCATGAAGTGTTTCATTGAGTATTTTCATTTAACTATAACTTGAAAGACACAAAATTTTTAACTTGTTGCCACAATTAGAAAATCTTTATTTCTTCTGAAAAGAATAAACATATACAAATGTTCAAAACTAAAAATTAAAGGCTGATTATTTAAATTTTGCTTTTAAATTAAAATATTTTGCATTCCTTGCCCATTTAAAAAACACTCTCCAATGAAAGCCACCATTATTTATAAGTGAAGAAAGAAAAGGGAATTTGTCTTACTTCTCCCCACTCCTCACTTCGCCATTGTCACCTGTATCTATTTCCAGGAAGCTAAGATTCATTAGGGTTAATCTGCCTACTAAATGAATAAACAAAGGATTTCTCTGTCACTAGAGGCCAGGTGAGCTGATAGCATCTTCTGACACAGAAAATCATCTGTACCATACAGTTCAGGAAATTACCTGCTGCAATTCCACACCTGGGATCATTTGGCAGGCAGATCTTTAATGCTGCGTAATGTATGGAAAATTGACTATAACCATTTTTTCAAAGGACTGAAAATCTTCCAAATTTTAGAAGAAGAATATTTTTTATGAAATTAACTTTATAAGTTACCAAGGAAAACTAGTGAAAAACAGAGCAAGTTTTCCATGACTTTCCCCTAAAAACCAACAATGGATACAAGAACCAGTGTCAAAGTGCCAACATGCAATGAAATAAGAACTGATACAACACCAACATTTTTATGAGTCACAAAAATCTTAAAACATACATATATATATATATATATATGTGCAATTCTAAGATAGAATATGATCAACAAACTAAATTTAAAAATACATTATCATAATCCCTACCTGAACCGACTGATAAATTCAGGCCAAATAAGGCTACATGACCTCAGTAGTTCATCAAGATGCCAGGAAAATTATTTGTTAATACATTAAATTGAAAACACTGCTTCTACATGTTTCCCTTTGTAGAACAGGATCCCAGTACATAAATAGAATTTACTTCCATATAGAAATCATTTTCCAGTTAAATAATCCAATAGGAAAACAACTGGTAGTAAATAAACATAAAACAAAAGTAAAAAAATGAGGTCAAAGATAGGTGACCTCTCTCCAAATGTTGGGGGAAGGGGAAGAAATACATCCTAGCTATTACTTTTTTAAGATTTTTTTTTTTTATGTGAGCCATTTTTTAAAGTCTTTACTGAATTTACTACGATAGTGCTTCCGTTTTATGTTCTGGTTCTTTGGCTATGAGGCATGTGGGATCTTCACTCCCCGACCAAGGATTGAACCTGCACCCCCCTACACTGGAAGGCCAAGTCTTAACCACTGGACCACCAGGGAAGTCCCAAGATATTACTTTCAAATAAAAGTTGATAGCTTAAAAATCATGTGGGATAAGCAGGTAGGAGAACCAGAGGACTGATTTGATTCGGTACAAGACACTGCAGCAACCACTTAGACAAAACATGAAAACAAACAGTGGTTAGGGATTATCACCTTCTCAAACAGGTTCAAGCCTACAAGAGGGTCTAGTTGTGACACAGAATGAAATAAGACTAAACCTATCAGCTTTCAGGTCCATAAGGACCAACCAATGTAGGATCCTTGGCACAAGAGGCCATTACGTGGCTGAAACTGGTGCAAACTTTATTCAACTTTTAATACTACACTCACTGAGAAAAGGGGCCAAGCTACTGGGCAGATTATATGTTATTCTCTAGAGGGAGTAGAGACCGAAGAATGGAAAGACTTAGGAAAAGGGTTAGTCAACATTTAATGCATGCTTACCGTGTGTCAAGTCCCATAGGAAACAGGACTGGGTTTGCTCAAGGGCGATAAAAAACAGATACGATCTTTGTACATAGGATGTGTTATCAATATGATTACATTGGAATTTCTTAGCTTTACAAGGGTTCCTTGGTGGTTTTTTATACTGTATATGTACACACTGTATATGTATATATGGGGGAGCTGTGCATATAGGACAACAGAGCTATCAGTGGGGAAATCCTGACAATGGGGACTCGAGCCTCATGTTCAACACACTGCACCTAAAGAAGAGCAAAGTAGAAAAAACTACAAGAGACTTACTCAAAATATGGGATCTTTCATAATTTTTTTTTTAATCTATTGGGCCGAGTTTTCTGAAATCAGCCATTTAAACATAAATCAAAGTAAATGCAAACTGTCTGTGACTCCCAATAGCCATCAGCTTATATTGTTGTATTGACAACAGATGCTAAATAGATGAATGTCATATATACATAGTCCTTAATTTATTTTTGCTGAGAGGGTTCTTTGGTGTATGTGGGAAAATTCAGCATGTCAGTTTAAGGAAATGTATATGATTTCCCTTTCAAGACCCTACAAAAACATATGGGAGCAAGATAATGTTTGTCCTGACCTGCCAAAATCCTGGGGCGATCACCTTAAATCCGCGCTGCATTCCTGAGTACTAATGCTCACATTGGGGCTCTTGCATTAGCAGATGTGTGAAAACGCATGTACTCTGAGAATTCCCTCATGGCTCCACATCTGAAGAAGCGCCTCTGCAACAGCTATTCCAGCCAAAAGCTGAAATGATATTTCCAAGTTAAGTATACCTTCACTGAAGCCAGTGTCTGGACAGAAAAATTCAACCAAAGGGTTTGTTATCTGGCTCAGAACCAAGAGGAGCCCGAGCGAATGTAACACGCATTTTCAGAAGGCCTCCCCTGCTCCACGCCCCATACTCCTGTTCTATCAGGGATGCTGGGAAATTTTCCTTGCTCATGTAACAATTTCCCGCTTCAAACCCATCACTGGAAGAGGCATGCGCTTGACTTTCGGCTGTGATTAAAACAGGGGGCATGTTGAATACTGCCAGTAGTTCATTATTTCTGCTGTGGCCAAAAAACGGGCTGAGAACATTAACAAAACCAAACTACCTTTACATACTTTCTTTAAAATTTTTTCTTGTAAAAAAAAAAATAATAATAGATTTTTAAGCCTTATAAAAGTGGCACAAACTCCCTGTAGAAAACTTTGGAAACACTTTAAAGAAGAAAGTTAAAAATGCCCCACAATATTCTGGTCTTTTGCCTTCTAGTTTCTCAAAAGTATAATATGCAGTTCTGCCTTCTTTTACATTTATAATAGCAAAATGAGAAGCAGTAGTCACGATCTGAGTTAGACAAGCATTAAACAACAACCAAAAAAGCAAAAAATCTAGAAAATGTTCAAAAGGACACCTAGTATGCTCTGTTCTGCGGTGAAGCCCTAACAGTTACGGATATCTATATGTGGTGAAGCCCTAACATATGTCTATATGTTATCTGTATGTCATGTAACATGGACATTATATAGCAAAGCTCCAGAAATATAAGGAGAAGTATTAGTAGCATGAGGTTTTAATTCACCATTCTCAGTCTAGGATAGGACACACATGGCATCAGAAGACACAAAAACATAATTAATGAGGTAAATTTGATATAAATGCAACTTTATCTTAAAAATGGAGATTATGTTCCTTTTCAAGTGCCCGTAACAATGTAAACTCATAAAAAAATAACTATTTTTGCCAAAAAATAAAATCTGATCTAAGAAATCTTCTATATCTAATGAACAATTTACAGGAAATTTCAGGGACAAAAGAACACTACAGGGATACAATCAGCAAAATCCTATTTGTGGGAAGATAAACACTACAGGATAAATGTTTCTTTAAAAACTGTAAGGAAGTGACAAAAGGAGATGGAAGAGAACTTTATATTTTAAGAGAATCTTATGAGATAGCAACCAATTGTACTATATGGGTCTTATGGAACAGGATTTTTAAAAACAAGATAATCAGAGAATTTAATACGAATTGGAAATTTGATACTAAAGAATTATTGATAACTTATTTCAGGAGTGATAATACTTTGCTTTAAAAAAGTTTATTTTTTGGTGATATGTGCAGATATAGTTACAGATGAAATAATATAGTGTGTGAAATTTGCTTCAATATAATTTGGTGGGGTAGTGGGGTAAGATATGAAACTAGTTTGGTCACAAGTTCTTACTTGCTGAAGTTATTTGATTGTTAGGGGGATTGTAACGCTATTCCTTCTGTGTTTGCATAAATGTGAAATTTTGTATAATACGGCATTAAAGGAAGAGAGAGCATGTGTGTGTTTGTGAACTGACTGCTGCTGCTGCTAAGTCACTTCAGTCGTGTCCGACTCTGTGCGACCCCACAGACGGCAGCCCACCAGGCTCCCCCGTCCCTGGGATTCTCCAGGCAACAACATTGGAGCGGGTTGCCATTTCCTTCTCCACGGGAACTGACACATGTACGCAAATACAGAAATTGATGATACCAAAGATGGATAATTCTTCTGAGGAGTTATAATTTAAAGGAAAGAAATGGGTCTATAGCTAATATTGCTTTATTTTATTTAAAAAATTGTTTTGGCTGCGCCACATGGCATGTGAGATCTTAGGTCCCTGAAGAGGGCCCAAACCCTCACCCCCTGCAGTGGGAGCCTGAAGTCTTAAGCACGGGACTCCAGAAGGCCCTGATATTGCTTTTAAAATGCGCCTCGTGGTTGATTCATTTCTAATTAAAGTTCAGTTTTGTGTGGCAAGAGATTACAATATCAGCAAGCGCTGAATCTAGTGACAGCACGAACATACTTGCTACGTTATTTATATATTTATTTAAACTTTTTCTATAAGTTAGAAAATTTTCACACACAAAAAAATTATCTTAGCAATTCCTGCCTGTTTGTATTTTCAAATATAATGTCAAAACTCAAATAACAACTACTGGGATTTTGACTGGGATTGTAAGAAAGTTCTGAACTAATTTTGGAATAACTGCATTTTCTACAATACTCAATTTCCTTCTTCAGAAACATCATGTACTGGTAATTAGTGTAAATTATATTACACTGAAGAGTCTCACTTTTTCCCCTCTTTTTGTACATTTTCTGTATTTCTTCTTAGGGTTATTCCTAAGTATTTTACGCTTTTTGGTATTATCATGAGTAAATTTTTTAAAGAACTAGATTATCTAATTGTTTTTTTTTTTACTGTTTTACTGAAAGATAAGAGTTGGGCTTCCCTGGTGGCTCCGCTGGTAAAGAATCCGCCTGCAACGTGGGAGACCTGGGTTTGATCCCTGGGTTGGGAAGATCCCCTGGTGCAGCAAACAGCTACCCTCTCCAGTATTCTGGCCTGGAGAATTCCATGGACTACACAGTCTATGGGGATGCAAAGGGTAGGACATGACTGAGCAACTTTCACTTTCACAGAGTATGGATGTTTTATACATTACTTAAGTCTGATCAGTATAGTAAATTCATTAAAACTTGATGTTCTTGAATTCTCTCTCTAAAAAAAATCATATTGTATAAAAAATTATATTATCTGTAAATTCTGATTTTGTAAATATATGTCTTCACAATGCTTTATATATTATTGCATTGTCTGGAATTTTTAGAGTAATTAAATAATCATGGTCACAGCATGATTGCCTTCTTCATAATTTTAGAAGGAATGCCAACAGTATTCTGCATTGAATAGGATGCTGGTGCTTGGTTTAAGTTAGCTATTCCTTAGTATTTAAAGAATTTACCCTTCTATTACTAGATATCTCATAAATCTCATAAATAAAGAGTAAATCTCATAAATAAATGCTGAGTTTGATCAAATACTCTTTCAGCAACCATTGAGATGATCATATTCTCTTACTGGACCAATCAGTATTATATTACAACAATAGATCTTCTAACTCGACAATAATTCATACTGGGTCACAGTTGATGAGTCTTTTACTGTAATGTTCAATTTGGTTGGTTGGTATTTTACTTGATATTTATAAACCTAAATTCAATGTAAGAATGATACATCGTTCTTTTAGCGATTCATTTTTAAAATTCTCTCTTATACGGAATTAGAAAAACCCTGTCCTCAATAGGTGTTAAAAAGTTCCTGAATGCTAATGCTATTTATTATGACATAGGAAAAGGCAGGAGACCACAGCCTGCAAGCACAAAGGTGAGATAATGGCTTCCACATCACTTAACTGTCAGCCTTCCTTAGTGTGAAGTGTTGTGTCTAGAGACTCCCAACCAAGCAGCCATTTAAAAATATACAGAGTATTAAAGCAGTTGACAAATACAAGAACTGTCAACTTTTTGGAAGGTAGTTTAAAAACGGTCTTTTTTTTTTTTTGCAATGTCACGATGGAGTAAGAAAGAAGAAAGCCAGGTTAGAAACAAATAATATTCATTTCTAAACTGTAGCACCAGAATCTTGAGAAGCGAGTGCTGAATTGGTAAATATTACTGAACATTTCTATAACTCTCTGGAGTCCTTAGTACTAGTTTGCAACAGTTTATGACAGAATTTACATAGTGACTTGGAGAAAGCATAGGCTCTTTATTTTGTAAGAACTCTTCACTCTTTATTCCTGAGTGATGACATTTCAACTGCAAGAGATTCAGAACACAAAGGAACTAAATGAAGGCAGTAACTCGTCACCTACCATATGAGACTCACAGCAGATTATTGAGCTCCATGCTCATCTTTACCTCTTTCTGTAGAGACCAGCTCCAGAGAAGCCCAAGTTTGAGGTTTCTACAGATTTACTAGTAAGGTCGTTAGCAGAAAAGAGATTAGTCTACAAATTCTATTTGTAAAAGAATGGAGCCAGATAAGAGAGATGGAGGGGAAGCAAAGCTGTGCTCAGACTTAGCAAGACTCAAGGTTCCTCACAAAAGGCCCACCTCATACTCAGTCAAGGCACATTCTATGGCTGTCCATATTTCAACGTTTTTCCCTCCCAGTTTTTTGCAACATGTTTCAAAATGAGAAACTACATTGGCAAAATTTTAGCTTACTTCAATGTACACAAAATGCCTAGTCTGGCTTTAAACTTGTGAAATACTGAACATAATGCTCTAAGAATACTGGTAAAGTAAAAGGAAGCAAGGAAGAAATGAAAGTTTCAAATGTACCTAACATAATATTATGGCCTTCGAAGTCTAAAATACTTACTGTTTGGCTCTTTAGAGAAAAAGCTTGTTGATTCCTGATACCAAATCAGGGTTGTACAATGTATTTTCACATACAGACAGAAATATGCATATATATAGTTTTTTCCTGAGAGATTTGAGTAAATTGCACAAACTAATGGAAAATAGAGTAGATGTATATTTCTCTACCTAAGGACAACCAAGTGAAAGTGAAAGTCGCTCAGTTGTGTCCAACTCTTTGCGACCCCATGGACTATACAGTCATGGAATTCTCCAGGCCAGAATACTGGAGCGGGTAGCCGGTCCCTTCTCCAGGGGATCTTCTCAACCCAGGGGTCGAACCCAGGTTTCCCACATTGCAGGTGGATTCTTGACTAACTGAGCCACCAGGGAAGCCAAAACCCTTGTATATTAATTACAGCCGACCCCTGAGTAACAGTAGTGTGAATGGAGTGGATCCTTTTGATCAGGGATTTTTTTCCCCTCCAACAGTAAATACTACAATACTGTACAATCTGCTACACAAAACCCTGGGCATGAACTACAGCTGATTCTGGAAAAACACATGTTTCTACTAAGCAGGTCCACTTCCACCAGGATTTTTTTAATTTCCAACAGTAAATACTATAACACTATGCAATCCACGTTAGTTGAATCTGTGGATGCAGAATGGGAACTGTGGACAGGGATTTTCAACTCTGCGGAGGGTAAGTACCCCTAACGCCCACGTTGTTCAAGGGTCAACTGTATATACAAAATAAACATAAGACTTTGAAGGGTTGAAGAAAGGCAGCAGAATGGCTAGGACCTTCACGACACAAAGAATAACACAAAAAGAAATCCTTGGGGTTTCTTTATGCCTCAAATATCTCAGACTTGGAGGTGAAGAAGCCGGCAACCTGAAAACTCAAATGGAAATGTTAAAAAAAATAAAAGAAGTCTGAACAAAAGCCTGATCTCTAGCCAAGGGAACAGGAAAGGGGCAGCCTTGCAAGGCAGAGACTTTTAGAAAAATAACTGCTTTATTCTAGACAAGCACCAAAGGGAAAAACTGTGGTTCTACCACCACCCAAGCCAGCAAAGGCCAACTTCCCCTGCCACAGTGGTGTCAAGAAAGCCAGTTAAAACAACAGGTCTGGGGACTCCTCTGGAGGTCCAGTGGTTAAGACTTTGCCTTCCAATGCAGGGGGTGCAAGTTTGACTGCTAGTTGGGAACCAAGATCCCACATGACTTGCGGCCAAAAAACCAAAACATAAAACAGAAGCAATATTGTGACAAATTCAACAAAGAGTTTTAAAATAGCCCACATCAAAAGAAATCTTTAAAAACAGAACAAAAGCAGGTTTAAGATCCAAATCTCGGGAAAATACCCAGGTTCAAATTGAAAATCACTGGACATACCGAGAATCTGGAAGACATCAAACTGAATGAAAAAAAGACAATCAATAGACACGAACACCAAGATGACAAAGATATTTAAGTGATCTGAGAAAGATTTTTTTAAAATGCCAAGACAAAAATGTCTCAAAGAGCGCTTAAGACCATCCAAGAAACAAAAGAAACAAATAGAAGCTTCAGCAATGAAAGAAAAACTCTCAGCAAAGAAGATGTAAAGAAGAATCAAGTGGAAATTCTGTACCTCCAACATCTAATACAATAAAATCAGAAGTTCAGTGGGTGGATTCAATAGCAGAAGGGAGGGACAGTAAAAACAAATCAGCAAACTGTAAAAGAACAACAGAAATTGCCTATCTGACCAACACAGAGAAAACAGACTGAAAAATTAACAGAATTTCAGGGATCTGTGGGATTATTTTAAACGACCTAACACGTGGGTAAAAATGTGCCGGAAAAGGAGGGGAAAGAAGATGGGGGTGAAAAAGTATTTGAAAGAACAGTGATTGAAAACTAACCAAATTTTGCAAGAGACATAAATCTACACATTAAAGAAGCTGTGTGTGTTAGTTGCTCATTCATGCCGACTCTTTGCAACCCCATTGACTGTAGCTCACCAGGCTCCTCTACCCATGGTTTGAATTCTCCAGGCAAGAATACTGGAGTGGGTACAGCCTTTTCTTTCAGGGGATCTTTCCAACCCAGGGATCGAACCCGGGTCTCGTGAATTGCAGGAGGATTCTTTACCGTCTGAGCCACCAAAAAAGCTGAATGAACCCCTAACAGAACACTCTCAAAGACACCCATGAAAAGACACGTCATAGTGTGACTTCTGAAAACTAAAGACAAAAACACTTAAAGGCAGCCAGAAAAAAAAACAACAGTTTACCTAAAAACACCTCAAATGAGCGCAGATTTCTCATCATAAATGCACGGAGGCGAAAAAAAATTGACTTTTTCTTTTCTGAGTATTGATAGATAAGAACTGTCAACCCTGAATCCTGTACCCAGAGAAAATATATTTCTCTAGACTTTCTCAGATGAACAACAACACGGAGAGCTTGTTGCCAGCAGACTTACTTTAAAAGGAAGCTAAAGGAAGTTCTGCTAAGACAAAGAAAACAGTAAAAGAAGGAACTCTGGAATACTGAAGGAAGAAAAAAATACAGTGAACAAAAATGTGAGTAAATGTAATAGGCTGTCCTTTTCCTCTTGAATTTTCTAAACTATGGTTAAGAGTTGAAGTAGGACTTCCTTTGTGGTCCAGTGGTTAAGAATCTGCCTGTCAAAACAGGGGACAAGAGTTCGATCCCTGCTCCGGGAAGATTCCACATGCCGCAGGGCAACTAAGCCCATGCGCCACAATTACTGAACCTGCACTCTCGGGTCCACAGCTGCATCTGCTGAGCTCATGTACCCTAGAGCCCACGCTCTACAACAGGAGAAGCCACTGCAACGAGGAGCCCACACAATGCAGCTATTGGGCCTCCGCTCGCTGTAACTAGAGAAAGCACGTGTGCAGCAACAAAGACCCAGCCCAGCCATAAATAAATAAATACATTTTATTTTTAAGAGTTGAAGCAAAAAAACAACCACAGATGTGGTTCTAAATGTATACAGAAGAAAGATTTAAGAGAATTATATTTTAAATAAGGGGTTTCCCAGGCGGTGCTAGTGGTAAAGAATATGCCTGCCAGTGCAGGAGACACAGGAGACGCAGGTTTGATGCTTCCTGGGTCAGGAAGATCCCCTGGAGTAGGAAATGGCAACCCATTCCAGGATTCATACTTAGAAAATTCCATGGGCAGAGGAGCTTGACGGGCTACAGTCCATGGGGCTGCAGAGTCGGACATGACTGAGGGATTAAGCAGCAGCAACAGTTTAAATATGAAGAGTAAAGGGACATAAAGGGAGGAGACTTCACTCAAACTGGTAAAATGATACCAGTAAACCGTGATAAATTATACATGGTTAATGTAACACACCTACAGCAACCACTAATAAAGCTATATAAAGTAGCATAATAAAAACATATATATATCAAAATGGAATTTTATCAAATGGTCAGGCAACCCACAGGAAGTCAAGGGAAAGGAAACAAACAACTAAAACAGAACAAATAGAGAATAAAAAATTAGAAGACTTATGCTCTAATATATAAATAATTACATTCAATGTAAATGGTCTAGAAAAATGAAGTAAAAGACAGGTTGGCAAACAGAATCAAAAACATAGACTATATGCTGTCTATGAGAAATTCACTGTAAGACATAAAGATACACACAGATGAAAAGTAAAATTTGGAAAACTACTACATGATCTTAAAATCATTGAGAATAAGAGAACTCCACTAAGCAACTCAACAACAACAACTAGAGGAAAAAACTTCCCACTGAACTGTACGTGACGTATATTAGTTTCAGATGTACTACATCATGTTTGATATACATTTATACTGGGAAATATCACAATAGTCTAGTTAACATCCATCACCACAAATAGTTACAAATTTTTTCCTACGATGAGAACTTATAAGATCTATTCTCTCAGCAGCTTTCAAATACACAACGCAGTATTATTAACCACAGTCACCATGCTTTACGTTCCCAGGACTGACTGACTTTTAAATGAGAATTTTGTACCTTTTGACCACCTTCATCCATTTCACCCATTTCCCTCCGCCTACATCACCCCCACCAGCAACCACCGCCTGTTATCTGCATGTATGAGTTTTTATTTTTATTTAGATTCCACTTACAAAGTAAGATCATATGGTACTTCTCTTTATCTGACTGGCATAATGCCTTCAAGGTCTATCGATGTTGTCATCAGTGGCAGAATTTTCTTTTTATGTCTGAATATTACATTGTGTGTGTGTATGTGTGTGTGTGACATTTCCTTCATCCATTTATCCATCAATGGACCCTTAGATTGTTTCCATGTCTTGGCTATTGTAAGTAATTCTGCAGTGAACGTGGAGACATAGATATCTTTGTGACTTAATGTGTTTCTAAAAGTATATATTGCCAGATCATATGATTGTTCTATTTTTAATTTTTTGAGGAACTGCCATACTGTTTTCCATGGTAGCCGCGCCAGTTTACAGTCTGGCATTCCAGTTTACAGTACACAAGGGTTCCCTTTTCTCCACACTCTTGCCAACACTTGTATCTCTTGTCTTTTTCATGATAGCCATTCTAACAGGCATGAGATGGTATATCACTGTGCTTTTAATTTGCATTTCCCTGATAATTAGTGTGTTGAGCACATTTTCATGCACCTATTAGCCAACTGTATGTATTCTATGTGATGTCTCTTCAGACCCTCTGCCCATTTTTTAATGACTTTTTTTCTCTATTGAGTTGTATGACTTCTTCATATATTTTGGATATTACCCCTATCAGATACATGATTTGCAAATATTTTCTCTCATTCTGTAGGATACCTACTACTTTTTTATTTTTGTTTCTTCTGCCATACAGAAATTTTTTAGTTTGATGCAGTCTTGCCTAATTGCTCTGGCTAGGACTTCCAATACTATGTTGAATAAAAATGGCAAGAATGGGCAACTTTGTCTTCTTCCTGATCTTGGAAGAAAAATTTTCAGCTTTCCACAACTAAGTATGATGTTAGCTGTGGACTTGTCATACATGGACAAGTGTTATACATGGAGTTATCATACACAGACAAGTTATTATGTTGAGGTATGTTTTCTGTATACATCTTTTAATAAGAGTTTTTATTATAAATGAATGGTGAATTCTGTCAAATGCTTTTTATACATCTATTGAGATGATCCTATGATTTTTATCCTTAATTTTGTTAATGTGGTATAGCATATTGATTAATCTATAGATGCTAACTCATCCTAGCATCCCTAGAATAAATTCTGGTTAATTGTGGTGGGGGCTCGTTTTAATGTATTATTGAATTTGGTTTGTTAAATTCTGTTAAGGATCTTTACCTCTTGTTCATTAGGGATACTGGCCTGATTTACTTTTCCTGTTGTGTCCTTGACTGGTTTTGATATTAGGATAATACTGACATCATGAAATGAGTTTAGAGGTGTTTCCTCCTCTTCTATTTTTCGGAATAGTTGAGAAGTATTGATATTATTTCTTCTTTAAATGTTTAGAAACATATAAACCAAAGATCTATATATGGGAATTTTATTTATTCTTAATTACTATGGTAGAAAAAAATTAGAAACTGAAAACTTTAAGGATAGAAGCTAGACAAATGATTCAGAGACTACAACCATTAAAATATCTATATTTGGGAAAATACTGAACAACTTGAAGGAAATCTGATGATGATGATGAGGTAAGCTACTCAATATTATTTACTATTAGGTCAATATTAAAATATAAATTTTAAAAGGTCAAGCACTAAGAAGTTATATGCCATAATGTTAAGAATAATTATATCTATGGAATGAAATTAGTTTTTAAATTTTGTTTTTCACACTCTTCTGAATTTTCAAAAATTTCTAGAAATACGACAAACTTCAAAAAAAATACCAGGTAAGTAACAGATGAACTCAACCAAACTTGCCTCATTCCCCCTTTTCCCCAAAGTGGACCAGTACTAACGCTCTTCCATCTTTTCTGTTTTTTCTCTCCTCTCCAACACTGAAAGCAGGAAGTATAAGAATTCTGTAGGTTTTTCCTCTAGTGTCAGCAGAGTCATGGCTTTTCAGGGTCTGGTTTTCTAGCCGCACTCCACTTAACTTTTATTGAAAACCTCACAAATGAAACTAGGCTCCTCCTAAGTTTTTGTGTGATCATTTGGTTTAAAGAAATTAAAGGTCTGAGGAAAGCAAAGTCCAGGTTTTTGGGTAAACCATGTGGGTTTGGAAAACCAGGCTGGTGCAAGGCAGTTTTTCAAAGTGCTATGCCCTGCGGCAGGGTAGTTTTCAATAAACATAAGTAGGAAATATTTAAATAGCACCCAATTTACTTTTTAGTCTCATAAAAAGAGAGGGTTGAAAGAGTGGAGATGCAGATATGGCTCCAGCATAAACCAGAGCTGAGCCAAAAGCATGGAGGAAACCCAAGGAGGTTACCTGAAGTTTGTGTTATTTAACCTGTGATGATAAAAGATTCACAACTTTTCCTCTTCTTAGTTATGACTACATTTACATATAAATTTACGTTCAAGATAACCTACTGAAGGATACTGCTTGCTTTGGACAGGAAATTGTTAGGTTTCTTCACTGGTTTCTTGTATTATTTTTATGAAGAGGGCAAACATTTTTCATTACATTGAAGCCCTCAGATACCCTGGAGAGAAATGAAGATGCTTAAATAAAGTCCACTACAACAGATGAACAATGCACAGAATCCCTCACAAGGTGACATGTAATACATGATTTGGAGTTCAAGGTGCTGACATGGATCCTAAGTAAATGAGACTTGTTATTTGATCCAATAAATGATGAAATGTGAGATTAAAATAATAGCAGGAAAGTGTTGTCTTGCTTAGTCCCTGGTAAATGATTTACCTCCTAGAAGCCTGGAATTATGCTTCAAGCTCTCAGCATCTTGGCCAACATGAATGTGTGGGTGGGGAGGTGGAGTGGGACAGAGGACAGCAAGCCCACCCAACTCCTGGAAATTTTAAAGAAAAGGCAAAACTTTCCAAGAGTAATAGTCATTTTGGTAAATGAAACCATTTGTAACTTTAGAGGGTTTTTTCTTTTCCTCCAACATATCATAAAAAAATCCACACTGTGCTCTAATAGGCTATAAAGCTTTGGTTAAAAGAAGGGTCAACAAGAGCTAAAACCACTAATGTCATACTTGAAGAAAGAAGAGTGGAAGGCAGTGACGCCCCAACACTTTCATGATCCCAATGAAAAGTCTCACCCAGGCTAAAAACTATCTGCCAAACTTATGCCAAGAACAAGTTTTACAGCCAAGCTAAATTCTTCTGTGCATATAAGGAGTGTTATAAAAAGAATGACCTATTCAGCATCCCTGGGAGAGATTTTCACTTACAGGAAAAAAAAAAAGAATTATCAAAACAAGAAGATAAACTGAAACAGAGACAGAAGGGGAAAAAAGAGGGAAAGGGAGACAATGACATATCAAGACAGAGTCCAAAACAAATGTAAACAGCCAGTCTAATCCAATTAGGAGAATGACTGCTCCTCAGGAAAACAAAATGGCTCTGTTTCTTCAGCTTTTGTAGGCTGAGCAAAATGTATGTACACACTAAAACAAATACGACTCAAGTCAAATCCAATTGGGCAGAACTATTTTGCGGTTCTTCTTTGTTAAGGAGATGAAGAGGCTTGAGCAGTTAATTTGTGTTCTGTCATTTCTAACAAACCCCCCCTGAAATGGTTCATATCACTTCAGTACTTGAGTCACCATGTTCCCCAAAAGGCCACAGCGATGAGTACCTTTCCCTTAAAGGACTGTCAGAGCTGCCTCAGCATAAGGCACATGTAGCCATACAGTACAGGATCACAGATTTTAGAATCAGAAGAGTCTTTGAACATCTAATTGAACAAACTTACTGCAGGAATCAATTGAAGATCAGGAAATGAACTGTCATACTGTCACAATCTAAACACAGGAGAACTGGATAAGGGAGAAGGAGGGAGTGGGCGAATAATTGCTATGGTTAAGACCTGAGATACCAGAATCTAATCTAACACATTGTTATAGATATCCTTCGAGAAAATTATATATTAGCTAAGAATACAAGCTCCTTTGTAAATCAACTATACTTCAATTAAAAAAAAAAAAAAAACAAGCTCTGTAATTAGACTACCTGGCCTCCAAGCTGGGATCTACCATTTCTCTTCCTCCTTGGGTATAAAATAAGGACAACAGCATAATCATTCTCCACGGGAAGCATGACTAATAGACATAAATATATTTCTGAAAAACCCCAGCAAACATTTTTGGCCAATCCAATACTAAAGAGCAAAACAAAATCACTGGGATATAGTAAAAATCTTTCTTCCTTCTCCTATTACTGAAATAAAGAAACAAAGGGAGAACTAGGGCCTTCCCAGGCGGCACTAGTGGTAAAGAACGCACCTGCCAATACAGGAGACATAAGAGATTCAGGTTCAATCACTGGGTTGTGACGATCCCCTGGGGGAGGGCACAGCAACCCACTCTGGTATTCTTGCCTGGAGAATCCCACCAACAGAGGAGCCTGGTGGGCTACAGTCCCTGGGGTCACAAAGAGTCAGACACAACTGAGTGACTACGCATGCAACAAGGAGAGAACTAATATTTAATGAATCCTTGTTATGTATTCAAACCACGGTCAGAAGACATCCGGATGTTACATCTATTGACTCTGATATCATAGGAGATAGGTATTTCCAAACAATTCTGAAGGACAAAGGGCCTGAAGGTAATACACCTGGCTGGCTACAGAGATGACACCAAACTCACATTTGCTCACTAAGTTCAGGCACTTCTGCTACACAACTGTCTATCCCCAAAATGCATTTACCAAAAACATATTTTAATAAAGATCTATGCAAAACATGTTCACAATAAAGAAATTCAGATGGCACTGTCAAAATGGGAAGTAGTATAGTACCCATAATTTCTCTGGGCTGTACCCCTTTACTCTCAAAAAGGGAAATTCTAACAATACAT
This sequence comes from Bos grunniens, assembly GCF_055505025.1. NCBI lineage: Eukaryota > Metazoa > Chordata > Mammalia > Artiodactyla > Bovidae > Bos > Bos grunniens. The sequence continues at coordinate 51,528,828 of NC_141183.1, read as the reverse complement.
GTACCTCAGCAGATCTCTATGAAGAATAAAGAAGGTAACGCATGTGAAATGCTTAGCACAGTATGTTAAGCAATCAAATGTTACCAAAAACCACTATTGTTCATTATGCATGGAATTTAATAGGCAGCACAGAAATTAAATGGCCTACAAATAACTCAATATTTAAGTAGAGATGCTAAGTATCCTATTTATTTCCCTTTACTTCTATAACTTTCCTCATATAGAGTAGTTAGGTTTCCTTCATAAGTAAAGACAAATAATTCAAAATTATATTAATTTACATTAATTTTGATGATCACAACCTCAAAATAATTTTGTCTCAGCTAAGTATATCTTTTAATTTGCATATTACTATTTTTGTGAATGTAAATATTACTACAGAGTTTTCCTTAGTAATTTAAAAATTTTTAAAACCCTATGACTGGGACTTTCCTGGTGGTCCAGTGGCTAAGACTCCATGCTCCTAGTGCAGAGGGCCCAGGTTTGATCCCTGGTTCGGGAAGGTACCACATGCCATGTGGCATGGCCTCCCTGCAGCCCACACAAAAAAAGTATTCCTAAAATTAAACCATAATAAACCACTGTTGATTCCTGACACCATAGTTTTAAAGCACACTGCAATGAAAATATCACCATCAACAGCAGAACTGATAGAAGTATCATCTCAGCACCTTTCAGTTTATCAATATTCTGATCCTCTCAATGCAACAGGCAAAAGTTAGTACCTTTTTGCACATAAAAATACAAAGGCATAAAATGGGTCAGCTGAAGACTCTGTAGCCCCTAAATATTAATGGACAAGCAAAGCAACGCAAAAACATTTTTCTCCCAGATATACTTTCATGTCTGAGCACTACTTTTTTAGTTTATCGAAAAGCCTAATTTGATTATTCAGAACTGGGTGGGGGAGGTACTTCTGAGTACACTACACCAAACAAATCAGAAAAACTTTACCATGTGAAAACACAAGTCCAGTGTAGGGGATTTGAACAGCTCTTACAAGTTTCAAAGTGACTAAGACCTCTTAGAGCTTTATAGTAATAAATATTGTAGTGTATCAAGGTCCATTGGGAATCTCCACTCACGTTATACCATGATAGAAGATCAAGGTGTCAGGTCCATTTAGAATCAGAGCTTTGGGGGGTTCTTTTATGCTTTAATCTATATTGTGAAAAAGCAATTAACAATATTTCCAGGAGAAATACAGTCCCTTTGCCTCTCTCTCCCTCACCTGCAAAAGTAGAATAGACTGGGAGTTACAAACACCAGTGTTCCTTTAGTTTGCATTTTCCCACAATTAGATGGGTAAAGAAATGTGACTGTGGGCAATCACCATGCTTTAGTGAAAGCCTTTTTCAGCTTGAGAAAACATTATCTGATTGATAGTGGCTTTCCTAGCTGAAAATAAATGGTTACTGCTTAAAGGGTAAGAGTCTCTCTGTGAGCTACAGGGCTACCTAGGTGAACCATGAGCACAATTGTTTTCAACCAACAAAACCTTATCAAAGAGGTTGTACCGATGGCCTCTTAAAATAGATGAGCCACTCAAAGAGTCTGGAGGTGCTGTATTCTGTGGCTTCTCAGATGTACACAGTATACCAATAAAGAAACATGGTTCCTAGGTCAGATATATACCTTTTGCTGATTGTATGAACAAAATCAAGGTAGGCTATTGTGCTGGGGCTCCCTTCATGATCCAAGGCTAAGAAACCACCTTGTAATGCAGGGGACATGGGTTCTATCCCTGGTCGGGGAACTAAGATCCCACATGCCGTGGGGCAACTAAGCCCGGTGCCACAGCTACTGAGCCTGTGCCCTAGAGCCCACCAGCCTTAATGAAAGCCCATGCACCACAACCACCAAAGCCCAGTGCCCTAGAGCTGCTCCTAACAAGAGAAGCCACCACAGGGGGAACCACCCCGCTCACTGCAACGAGAGAAAGCCTGTAAGCAGCAATGAAGACCCAGCACAGTCAAAAATTACATAAATAAATAAAGAAAAAAAAATTTTTAATCAACTAGACTTCAATAAAAGGGGTAGGCTACTGTGGTCAAGATGGTGTTCAATCTCCTGGAGAAACTGAAGGTTTCACAGAGTCGTATCTTTGTTCTATCACCAACAAGGTAACAAAATACAAGTTATTAACCATCATTTAACCTCAGTTTCAGAGAAGGCAATGGCACCCCACTCCAGTACTGTTGCCTGGAAAATCCCATGGATGGAGGAGCCTGGTAGGCTGCAGTCCATGGGGTCGCTAAGAGTCAGACATGACTGAGGGACTTCACTTTCACTTTTCACTTTCATGCATTGGAGAAGGAAATGGCAACCCACTCCAGTGTTCTTGCCTGGAGAATCCCAGGGACGGGGAAGCCTGGTGGGCTGCCGTCTATGGGATCGCACAGAGTTGGACACGACTGAAGCTGCTTAGCAGCAGCAGCAACCTCAGTTTATTTGTGTAAGTAAACAAACAATAATATCTTGCGACGGTAACCTGTCAAATTCTGAAAAATATGATAGCTGGTAAGAGCTTCATTTATGTTTTGCAAGGATAACGCATGAGTGTAGTCTAAAAGATTAAAATGAAAGTTGTCTTTTCACTTCTGTTAGCCAGGCACTTAGTCCCCCTCCTAGGAGGCAACTACTATGTCTACTCAACTTCAAAAATTTGGTTTCAATATTCCATGCTGAAACGTTGAATTCATTAACCTTTATTGAGTGCCTATTATGTGTCAGAACCGTTCAGAGTGCTGTGGGGAGTTCAAAGATGAGCTCACGGTTTTGAAAGGGAAATGGTTCCCAACTACCTTTAATACGAGGTGATAAACACAACAGTAAAAGTTTAAGAACAGAGGAGAAAGTAATTAATTTAATCAGTGAGGTGGACTGGAATAAAAAGTATAATTAAGAACATGTTTCACGGCAAATGAAAAGTTTCAGGCACCATACCAACATTTTTCCAAGGTCTCTCTGGCATAGGCCCTCTGATTCAGGAGTTAGGACCCTACCGTGGATATTAAAAACTCTTATTTAGAGGTATTCACTCATGACTAAAAATCTCTGCCATAAGAAAAGTCAGCCCGATACAAGGAATGTCAAACGGTTATCACAGATGCACTAAGTGTCCTCTTTAGGTAGTAAGAAGCTGAAGGGTGGAGTCTTTTCCCAATCATACATTCTTCATTGGAAAACTGTATGGTGGTGTTGTGGTTCAGTTGCCCAGTCATGTCTGACTCTCTGCGACCCCATGGACTACAGCACAACAGGCCTCACTGTCCCTCACTGTCTCCTGGAGTTTGCCCAAGATCATGTTCATCACATCGGTGATGCTGTCCAGCCATCTCATCCTCCTTCGCCCTCTTCTCCTTCTGCCTTCGATCTTTCCCAGCATCAGGGACTTTTCCAATGAGTCGTCTGTTTGCATCAGATGACCAAAATACTGGAGGTTCAGTTTCAGCATGAGGCCTTCCAGAGACTATTCAGGGTTAATCTCCATTAAGATTGACTGGTTTGATCTCCTTGCTGTCCAGGGGACTCTCAGGTGTTTTCTCCAGCACCACAGTTCGACGGCATCAATTCCTTGGTGCTCTGCCTTCTCTGTGGTCCAGCTCTCACAACCAGATGTGGCCACTGGGAACACCATAGCTTTGACTAAACAGACCTTTGTCGGTAGAGTAATGTCTGCTTTTCAACACACTGTGTAGGCTTGTCGTCGCTTTCCTGCCAAGAAGCAGTCGTCTTCTGATTTCATGGCTGCATTCCCTGTCCGCAGTGATTTTGGAGCCCAGGAAGAGGGTAATGGATGACTAACTGGAGAGTTCAAGTTTCAAGTGCAACTTTCGGTATTCTGCACAATTGCAACACCGAGCATTTACAGAATAACTAGGGCTCTTCAATACTCTTAGAAACAACATTGAAATAGGTTGAAGACTCAAGATGGTATGTCTCATAGGACTGCCGAGGGTTCAACTACAACTCACAAGTCTGCAATGGCATTAGCAAAATGGTAGCAACTCAAAACAAACCTTTTTGGTTTAATGGAATTTAGGTCAAATCCCTATATGTGAATATCCTGGGCCCATGTACAAGAGGAGCTAACTAAAAAGACAGTCCCAAATACCCCCACAGCAACACATGTGGAAGTTAGCCTAGTATGACCAGAAGACAAAAGTTGAGTCCATTACTTTCAAGTTTACATGCCTGACAACAGATCTAGGGATGCAGGAATTGCCCAGCTAATGTTTTATAAACATAACCTTCAAACACAAATTTCCATGCCAGTCTAACAAAACTAAAGCAAACCTGACTTGAAGGTCATAATCGCCTTATACTTTATTATTTGGTTATGTAAAAGCTATCAAAGAGGGGAAACGTGCTACACAAACATTTTTTTTTGTTTTTTAAGAAAAAAATGACATGAAAAGATCATTTGAAACACTCTACAAAATAGGCCAACAGATCACACAATTTACCCAGGGCTCAAACAAAGGAATAGTGATCATAAACATAATAGCAACTGAAACAAAGAATTCTAGGTCAAGATTCTCTTTTCTGGGTTTAAAGAGGTAATATATACACAAAGATGCAACATTTAGTTCAGTTCAGTCACTCAGTCGTGTCCGACTCTTTGCGACCCCATGAATCGCAGCACGCCAGGCCTCCCTGTCCATCACCAACTGCCAGAGTTCACCCAGACTCATGTCCATCAAGTCAGTGATTCCATCCAGCCATCTCATCCTCTGTCGTCCCCTTCTCCTCCTGCCCCCAATCCCTCTCATCATCAGGGTCTTTTCCAATGAGACAACTCTTCGCATGAGGTGGCCAGAGTACTGGAGTTTCAGCTTTAGCATCATTTCTTCCAAAGAACACCCAGGACTGATCTCCTTTAGAAAGGACTGGTTGGATCTCCTTGCAGTACAAGGGACTCTCAAGAGTCTTCTCCAACACCACAGTTCAAAAGCATCAATTCTTCAGCGCTCAGCTTTCTTCACAGTCCAACTATCACATCCATACATGACCACTGGAAAAACCATAGCCTTGACTAGACAGACCTTTGTTGGCAAACTAATGTCTCTGCTTTTTAATACGCTATCTAGGTTGGTCATAACTTTCCTTCCAAGGAGTAAGCGTCTTTTAATTTCATGGCTGCAATCACCATCCGCAGTGATTTTGGAGCCCAAAAAAATAAATTCTGACACTGTTTCCCCATCTATCTGCCATGAAGTAATGGGATCAGATACCATAATCTTAGTTTCCTGAATGTTGAGCTTTAAGCCAACTTTTTCACTCTCGTCTATCACTTTCATCAAGAGGCGTTTTAGTTCTTCTTCACTTTCTGCCATAAGGGTAGTGTCATCTGCATATCTGAGGTTTTTGATATTTCTCCTGGCAATCTTGATTCCAGCTTGTGCTTCTTCCAGCCCGTGTTTCTCATGATGTACTCTGCACAGACGTTAAATAAGCAGGGTGACAATATACAGCCTTGACATACTCCTTTTCCTATTTGGAACCCGTCTGTTGTTCCATGTCCAGTTCTAACTATTGCTTCCTGACCTGCATATAGATTTCTCAAGAGGCAGATCAGGTGGTCTGGTATTCCCATCTCTTTCAGAATTTTCCACAGTTTATTGTGATGCACACAGTCAAAGGCTTTGGCATAGTCAATAAAGCAGAAACAGATGTTTTTCTGGAACTCTCCTGCTTTTTCCATGATCCAGCGGATGTTGGCAATTTGATCTCTGGTTCCTCTGCCTTTTGTAAAACCAGTTTGAACATCTGCAAGTTCATGGTTCACGTATTGCAGAATTTTGAGCATTACTTTACTAGCGTGTGAGATGAGTGCAATTGTGTGGTAGTTTGAACATTCTTTTTGGCATTGCCTTTCTCTGGGATTGGAATGAAAACGGACCTTTTCCAGTCCTGTGGCGACTGATGACTTTTCCAAATTTGCTAGCATATTGAGTGCAGCACTTTCACAGCATCGTCTTTAAGGATTTGAAATAGCTCAACTGGAATTCCATCACCTCCACTAGCTTTGTTCGTAGTGATGCTTTCTAAGGCCCATTTGACTTCATATTCCAGGATGTCTGGCTCTAGGTGAGTGATCACACCATTGTGATTATCTGGGTCGTGAAGCTCTTTTTTGTACAGTTCTTCTGTGTATTCTTGCCACCTCTTTTTAATATCTGCTGCTTCTGTTAGGTCCATACCATTTCTGTCCTTTATTGAGCCCATCTTTGCATGAAATGTTCCCTTGGTATCTCTAATTTTCATGAAGAGATCTCTAGTCTTTCCCATTCTGTTGTTTTCCTCCATTTCATTGCATTGATCGCTGAAGAAGGCTTTCTTATCTTTCCTTGCTATTCTTTAGAACCCTGCATTCAGATGCTTATATCTTTCCTTTTCTCCTTTGCTTTTCGCTTCTCTTCTTTTCACAGCTATTTGTAAGGCCTCCCCAGACAGCCATTTTGCTTTTTTGCATTTCTTTTCCATGGGGATGGTCTTGATCCCTGTCTCCTGTACAATGTCACGAACCTCCGTCCATAGTTCATCAGGCACTCTGTCTATCAGATCTAGTCCCTTAAATCTATTTCGCACTTCCACTGTATAATCATAAGGGATTTGCTTTAGGTCATACCTGAATAGTCTAGTGGTTTTCCCTACTTTCTTCAATTTAAGTCTGAATTTGGCAATAAGGAGTTCATGATCTGAGCCACAGTCAGCTCCTGGTCTTGTTTTTGCTGACTGTATAGAGCTTCTCCATCTTTGGCTGTAAAGAATATAATCAATCTGATTTCAGTGTTGACCATCTGGTAATGTCCATGTGTAGAGTCTTCTCTTGTGTTGTTGGAAGAGGGTGTTTGCTATGACCAGTGCGTTCCCTTGGCAAAACTCTATTAGCCTTTGCCCTGCTTCATTCCATACTCCAAGGCCAAATCTGCCTGTTACTCCAGGTGTTTCTTAACTTCTTATTTTTGCATTCCAGTCCCCTGCAATGAAAAGGACATCTTTTTTGGGTGTTCGTTCTAGAAGGTCTTGTAGGTCTTCATAGAACCATTCAACTTCAGCTTCTTCAGCATTACTGGTTGGGGCATAGGCTTGGATTACCAGGATATTGAATGGTTTGCCTTGGAAACGAACAGAGATCATTCTGTCGTTTTTGAGATTGCATCCAAGTACTGCATTTCAGACTCTTGTTGACCACGATGGCTACTCCATTTCTTCTAAGGGATTCCTGCCCGCGGTAGTAGATATAATGGTCACCTGAGTTAAATTCACCCATTCCAGTCCATTTCAGTTCGCTGATTCCTAGAATGTTGACGTTCACTCTTGCCATCTCTTTTTTGACCACTTCCAATTTGCCTTGATTCATGGACCTGACATTCCAGGTTCCTATGCAATATTGCTCTTTACAGCATTGGACTTTGCTTCTATCACCAGTCCCATCCACAGCTGGGTATTCTTTTTGCTTTGGCTCCATCCCTTCATTCTTTCTGGAGTTATTTCTCCACTGATCTCCAGTAGCATATTGGGCACCTACTGACCTGGGGAGTTCCTCTTTCAGTATCCTATCATTTTGCCTTTTCATACTGTTCATGGGGTTCTCAAGGCAAGAATACTGAAGTGGTTTGCCATTCCCTTCTCCAGTGGACCACATTCTGTCAGACCTCTCCACCACGACCCATCCGTCTTGGGTGGCCCCACACAGCATGGCTTAGTTTCATTGAGTTAGACAAGGCTGTGTGTGGTCCATGTGATCAGATTGGCCAGTTTTCTGTGATTATGGTTTCAGTGTGTCTGCCCTCTGATGCCCTCTCGCAACACCTACCGTCTTACTTGGGTTTCTCTTACCTTGGACATGGGGTATCTCTTCACGGCTGCTCCAGCAAAGCGCAGCTGCTGCTCCTTACCTTGGACAAGGGTGTCTCCTCACGGCCGCCCCTCCTGACCTTGAACATAGACATCAGAAGGGGGTACAAAGAGTACCCACTTGCTAGTGTTAGCAATGGAGTTATATACTCTCCAATGAATCCAAAGAAGCAACATTATTAAGTTTTAAATACTTTGTGATATATTTAAAGGCTTATGTTTCATCAGAAATCAATAATCCAACACATATTGATTATCTGCTCTGTGGCAGGTACCAATACCCAGCATGTAGAAATACAAAGACAACCCTTGTTTTCAAATAGCCCTCTATTATATAGCATTACTTTTTCCCTCTTTTTCAAGGCATCCCCACCCAGACTCTGCGACTTCATGGACTGTAGCCCTTCAGGCTTGTCTTGTCCATGGAATTTTCCAGGCAAGGATACTGGAATGGGTAAGCCATTTCCTTCCTCACGGGATCTTCCTGACCCAGAGATTGAACCTGGGTCTCCAGCACTGCAGGCAGATTCTTTACTGCTTGAGCCACCAAGGAAGCCCCAATAATGCCCATCAGAGGTGTCTTAAACCAAGTGGTGACAGCAATCAGGATCCACATTGACTGTTAAGTCCTTTCCTAACTGCACTATTGCTATTTTCACATGGCAAATTAATCTTGATCACAATATACTTACATACACTGGTACAAAGAGTAACTTAAGAATTGCTATCAGTGTCACCACCTTCAACTCACATTCATGGATCATGGATGCTGTAACATCCGCTTACTCAATTTCTTTTTTGTCAGCATACACTTAGCTGCAGGAAAAGATCAAGTTCAAATGTGTTATGATTTAAGTTGCACTTCTAATCCAAGTATTTGAATCAGTGAGAAGAAATTCTGTTTTGTTATTTGAAAAATCACAAGCTACAAACACTAAAGTCATGACTTTCACATCAGAGGTAAAATTCAAACTTCAGCACCCCAAAATCCTAGAGATACAATGTTCTAATCCTTTAAGAATGCCCTGATCTGTGGTTATTATGATAGCCTCTTAAATACTAGGAAGGAGAGAAGGAGGGACAAAGCCTCTATTTTCCTTCGCTCCATTCACAACTTAGCCCCAAAGTTCTGAATATAAGCATTTTCTGTAACAATAAGCCACCTTTACAACAACCAGATAATTATAGGTTCAGGTCAAGAACTCTAGACCATATTGATTACAGCTCTATGCAAGAAGGACCCTCCAGCACTGTTTGTATCCATTCTAACAGGGACAGCTTTTAAGTATCTGTGACACTCAGTATTTTCAGTCCTATCAGTGCCAGAAATGGAAAGCCAATGACCAGTCAGCCTGTCAGTCGTTGCCTGAAGCAATAAGGACAAGCTGGGAATTCATCACACTGGAGCTTCATCTGCCAGCTGCATTCACACATTTTCACCACCTGAATAGTTGATTCTCTTCAACTCCCACGTGGCTCATTTCAGCATACAGTGTTTTGAAATGAATATTTGATCAGGCAGGGTAAAAAGAGGTTTGGACTTATCTGAGGTGTCACCATAATGCACTCTAAGTATTTCTAAGTATTAGGAACTAGGTGTCTTAAATCCCACTCTTTGCATATTTCTGAAATGGATCTGTGATCCTAATGAAATATGATTAAATGAGATAAACCATGTGAAAACATCTAACACGTTGTTAGGCACGTAGCTGTTTATAAATAAATACTAGTTCCCCATTTTCTTACTTCCATCTAATGGTAAACATCCTGACGATTCCTCATAGAGGAATGGGAGACAGGTATCTCAAACTGTCAAAGAAACTTAAAAATAATTCTAACTTTGTCAAAATGTTAAACTGTCACCCAAATATGAACCTAAGAAATAAAGAAACATGGTAGGCTAAAAATTAAAATTGCTTTGTGATTTGTGGACTTCAGGATTATTAGGGTGCTGATATGACAAGATATGGTTTTCTTTGTATTTATCCTACTTGGGGCAAGCTAACCTTGAAATTGGAGTTGATGTCTTTAATTAACTTTAGAAAATATTCAGCCCGTCATTTATTTATTTTGCCCTATCCTGGCTTTTTTTCCATCCATCTCTAACAACTGCATGTACGTTAGGCAGGTAAATACCACAACATACATTTCTCATACTGAGTTTTGTTGTATTTCATTTTCTTCTTTCTTCACTTCAGTTTAAGTAAGTTTTGACTTGTTTTTGAATTTCTGATTCTATCTTCCTCTTCATATAGTCAGCTGCTAAGCCCATTCAATAATTTATTTATTTAATAAATTATATTTTTCAATTTTAGAAAGTCAGTTGGGCTCTTTTATGGAGTTTGTCCATTTTTTGTTATTCCAATGTAGGAATAATACAATATAAGGATTCAGGTGTTCCAATATAGGAATGACACAATAGAGGAATGTTAAGTTTTCATTTAAAACAACAACTGCATCTAACATTATATGTAACAGTGAAATGTTAAACACTTCCCTATAAGATTACGTAGAAGACAAGACTTTCAATATCATCACATCTACTCAGCATACTAGAGATCTAAGCGAATACAATGAGGGGGAAAAGAAATGAGGTGTAAAGATGGGAAAAAATATAACCATCTTTATTTGTAGATGACATGACTGCTGAGCAAAAAATCCAAACAGATCTACTAAAATTAATACATGAATCTATAACGGATTCTGGATACTAGTTCAATATACTGCCCCCCCCAAAAAAATTGTATACTATATACTATGGAAAAATCCTGAAAAACAAAGCCTGCTATTCATTATAGCATTAAAGCATCAAATGACTGAAATAAATGTTAAAAAATATGCATAAGACTCCTACATTAAAAGTTAACAAACATCAGGAGAAATTAAAGAAGACCACCGGGCTTCCCTGGAGGCTCAGTGGTAAAGAATCCACCTGCCAATGCAGGAGACACGAGTTTGATCCCTGGGTCGGAAAGATCCCCTGGAGAAGGAAATGGCAAACCATTCCAGTATTCTTGGCTGGGGAATCCCATGAACAGAGAAGCCTGGTGGGCTACAGTCCATGACGATGCAAAAGAGTTGGACATTACTTGGCGACTAAACAACAAAATAAATGGATAGCTATACAAGATTCATGTATTGAAAGAGTCCATATTGTTAGGATGTCAAATCTGCTAAATGTGACCCACAGATTCAATGAAAAATGACTCAAATCTCATCTAAATTTTTGTAGAGATGAATATACATTTAATCTGTAGTATGTGTGTATATAGATATACACATATAATACATACATACATGTATATATATTATATAAATATGATGGTTGTTTTGGGGGAATTAAGACCGTTTTGTGTACTTAAAGATAGGAATCCAAAGAGTTTTTGTATGTGATAATATCTATCAATATTGAAAACATTTTTGTGTTAATCCATTAAAATTTTAATTTTGAAACATTACAAATAATGATAGTCATGCTTTCTTTTTTTGAGGTATATTATATGAATTTTTATTGAAGTATAGATGATTTATGATACTATATTAGTTTCAGGTATACAACATGGTGAGTCAATATTTTATACTCTGTTTAAACTTATTACAAAATAATGGCTATATACTTGTTGTGTATTTCACCACAGTAGTTTGTGCCTCTTAATCTACCCACCTACCTCTATCTTGCCCATTTCCCTTTCCCTCTCTTTACTGGTAACCACTATTTTATTCATTTGCCTTGTTTTTTGATTCCACATATAAGTGATAATATACAGTGTTTGTCTGTCTTATTTCACTAAGCATAATACTCTCCAGGTTCATCTACATTTCTGCAAATGGCAGAATTTCATTCTTTATTATGGCTGAGTCACATTCCGTTGTACATACATACTACATCTTCTTTATCCATTCATCTGCTGATGGGCAATTAGGCTGCTTCTCTATCTTGGTTACTGTGAATAATGCTACTATGAACATTGAGGTTCATGTATCTTTTTGAATTAGTATTTTCATTTCTTCAGATATATACTCAGGAGTAGAACCGCTGGATCAGTTCTAGTCTTAGTTTTCTCAGGAATATATACCATTTTTGTAGTGGCTGCACCAAACCAGAACCCCACCAGCAGTCTACTTGGGTGCCCTTTTCTCTATATTATCACCAACATTTGTTATTTTTGACTAGATTTTTCATTGATAGCCTTTCTGATAGCTGTGAGATGATATCTCACTGTGATTTTGATTTGAATTTCTCCTTTGATTTCTGGTGGCTCAGACAATAAAGAATCTGCCTGCAATGCAGGAGACCTGGATTCGATCTCTGGGTCTGGAATCCCCAGAGAAGGGCATGGCTACCTACTCCAGTATTCTTGCCTGGCGAATCCCATGGACTGAGAAGGCTGACGGGCTACAGTTCATGGGATTGCAAAGAGTCGGACACGACTGAGCGACTTACACTTTGATAGCAATGCTGAACTTTTTTTCATGTGGTTGTTGACTATCTGTATGTCTTCTTTGGAAAAATACCTATTCAGGTCTTCTGCACATTTTTTTTTCTTTTTTAAAAAACTAACTTATTTTAATTGGAGGCTAATTATTGCCATTTTTAAATTGTGTTTTTATATTAAGTTGTAAGCGCTATATATTTTGGATATTAACCACTATGGTCATATCATTGGTTAAATTTATTTCTAGGCATTTTACAACTTTTAATCCATTCTAAATTGTTTCATTAATTTCTCTATAGTTCATTATTAGTCTATAGAATAAGCAACATATTTCTGTATATTCATCTTGTATCCTGTAACTTCACTGAATTCATTTATTATAGTTTTTTGATGGAGACTAAGTTTTTTCATACATAGTATCATGTAATCTGCAAACAGTGACAGTTTTATTTCTTCCCTTCCAACTTGGATGCTTTTTAATTCTTTTTCTTGTCTGATGTCTGTGGCTGAGACTTCCAATACTATGTTAAATAGAAGTGGTAAGAGTGAGTGGGGATCCTTGTCTTGTTCCTGATTTTAAAGGAAAGACTTTCAGCTTTTTACCACTGAATAGATGTAACTGGAGGGTTTCTCAAAACTGGCCTTTATTATGCTTCTCTTACACCCACTTTGATGCGAGTCCATCATGAATGAATGTTGGATTTTGTCAAATGCTTTTTCTCCATATATTGATGTAAGTCAGAAATGGAATTGGAAAAGGATTGCGTGTATTCATATTCTGAGTCTTATCAGATTCTGGGGATATTCTTCCCTGATAGAACACTTAACGTGCTAGTTACAATGATATCTGAAACCATACCAATTAACTTCTGCAATCTGTCGTATTAAAATCCTTTGTTCTGTCTTGCACTTGAAATGAGTCCATTACCATACATAATTTTATAAGACCAGTCATTTGGAAAATACTGCATATCTTCCAAATGTTGACTTATTTTATGACATAAAATATCATACTAGGTAGTATCACCACCTATCTCATCAGAAATGTGTTTAAGTATGGGACCTGTTATGCAGACTGGTGGATACATGGTTTCCAAATTTCTAATTTTCAATTGAAGACTAGAATTTTATGATTGGTAGTAAATATTTGTCAGTTTGTTTTTTTTGAAATGACATGTTTACTTTGTTCATTTTTGAGAACATTTGTACCAAATACCAATGTCTGAATGAACGAAGTTTCAGTTTTTCTTTTAAGTAAAATGGCATTCCATGAAAACAGTTGCTAGTTCAGTGCAAAACAAACACACAACTCCCTCAAGACAACTAGTGTGCATTAATTCAATTATGATACATAGAACATTAAAAAGTACACAAACATGAAAATCTAATAAAATTTATTAGCTTCTAAAGTTTGATAAAATTAATAATGTTTACTGTATCAAGAAAGCCTTAAGTAATTATATCCTTTTTTTTTAAACTATGAGCAAATTGCATCTGCTATGAGCATAGCTTGGTGCCACTGCTTTTTACCACGCTAAGAGGCCATCAGGTTTATACACCACTGCTTCAGCACCATCTATACTGAATGTCAAGATGGCAAAAAAAGACAAAAAATGAATTCATATTTATAAAAATAGTTTTCACTCGCTGACCCCTTGAAAGTGTATTGGACACTTTCAGAGAGGTCCATGGACCACACCATCTGCTGGTATGTGTGTGCATATGTACGTGCATGGAAATGTAAAGACATACATTAATCTATATTTTATATTCTAGAATAGCCAAGAAATGACTAAAGGAAAAAGTAGAGACATTAATTTGTTACATTTCAAAACTTACTAAAAAGCTAGTTATTAAGATAGTGTATGATAGTGGTATAAAAGACAGGGGTGAGTGTGTGTGTGTGTGTGTGTGTGTGTGTGTGTGTGTGTGTGTATGGAAGAAAATAGAGAATCCAGGAAAAATATGGTTTTTTTTAAAAAGTATCGTCAAAATTCATTGGGGGAAAAATCTTTTTGATGAACAGTACTGGAACACACTTATCTGGAAGAAACTGAACCTTGATCCTTGCCTCATCTCATAATAAAAAATATTTTGAAAAGATTCATAGACTAAATGCAAAAACCAGAACCATATAGTTAGTAAGGAAAAGCACTGAAACACATAAAAGTAAAAATAATGGAAAAAATGTATTTCTGCTTGTCAAAAAACACCAATAAGAAAGTGAAAAGGCAATGAATTGAAAGGACATACTGGCAAAATATCCAACAAAAAGCCTCATCCAGAGTAAAGAACCCCTGAAACTCAACAGACAACAGACCCAATAAAAACTGGTGAAAGACTTCACAAATACATTGCAAAAGATATCCAAATCTCCAGTAAGTACATGCAAGGTGCCCAGTATCAGTATTCACCAGAGAAAAGCAAATTAAGACCACAGTTTACATTCACTAGAATGGCTCACACACTGCTGTTAAGAATGAAAAAATGGTATAGTCATTTTGGAATACTTCCTTGGCAGTTCCTAATAAAGCTAAACACATGCCTACCTTCTGAGCCAGCGATTCCAATCCTATGTACATGCCCAGAAGATATGAATTGACTATGTCAAAAAAAGACTTATACAGCAAAGTTTATAGCAGCCTTATTAATAATATGCCAAAAGCTAAAAACAACAGAGTAATGGATACATAAACTGTGTTATATTCAAACTATGCTGCAATGTAAAAAAATGAACTAGCGACACTTGTAATACTTGAATGAATCTCAAAAACATTAAATTAAGTAAAAGAAGCCAGATGCAAGAGAATGTACAGAATGATTCTATTTACTTGAAGTTCAATATAAACAAAGCTAATTTACGATGATAAAAGTCATAGTCTGGGTCAAAGGTAGTCTTGACTGGAGGAGGAATAAAGGAACTTTCTGAAATGATGGAAATAGTCTAACTTTGATCTGAGTGGTGATTATCTGGGTATAAAAACTGATCAAGCTGTATGATTAAGATATGTGCATTTTTGCTATATGTAAACCATACCCTAATTAAAAAAAAATCCTTCAAAGATGATCTAAAGTATACACGTATCAATTTTTCAAGCTAGAAGGAACTTTGCAAATAACCTACTTCAATTCTTTTCTTCATTTTATAGAAGTAAGCCCTGGGTTTTGAAGCCATTTCTTAAAGAGCTAGTTTCAGGCAGAGCAGAGACTAGAACCAAAGATCTGTAAGTGACTAGTCACTATTCCTTCCACTGCCTCAAGCTTCAAAAACAAAACTGTTCCCAGGAACAATTATTTCCACTTTGATTATTTGCTTTAGTTTTTCTCTGACAGTTTTCAACAATATCCAGGGGAATGCCACAAGCTCTGGTTCCGACCAGTTGCCCGGGTGAGGTCCCGGGCTGCTTTTTAATTGCTCACTGGGCTTACACAGTCAGTGGAGAGAGGCTCCTTTGTTTGTTTCTAAGTTCATAGATGGCACCTATAAGCATAAGCCGCTCAGGCTCTTGGACACAATTTAAAATAGTGTGGCACTAACAGTTTGACACTAATGTCACTAAGACAAATGGAATCCCCGGTTCAGACTTAAACAAATTCTAATACTGCCCCCAATATTGTCCCTCTGCCACCACAGTCTCAGGCAACAGACTACATAAACAGTCCAGCCTTGTATTCAAGATGTAGTAATAACGGTACAAAAAAGAAAAGTTGGGTCTTTTGGCCCAAAAGTCTCATGTAAATAATGTGGTACCCTGGTATATCAACAGTAGGGAGAATTCCATCAATTCCTTCTCCAAACGCTTAGGAAAGACTTAAAGGCATGTCATGGACTTGGTGCTTGCAACAGAGAAAGCCAAGGCGAGCTTTCAGCTGACACAAAGATTTATTCAAAGAAGCAATGTGTCATCAGAAAAAAACTTTCCCAACAGCTTCTTCTACTTCTGTTTACAGTTTTTTCATCTTCAAGTGGGGCAATCATTTTTTCCTTAATTGTGCTGAGCTAAAATTTTCCACACTGTTAACTTGAATTTCATCTTCTAACATCCTATAAATATTAGAAAGAAGAATGAGAGGAGTATTTAAATCAGGAGGAGAGAGATGTGACTGAGCACTTTTGTGATGGGAAATCAACTCTTTTCCCTATGTTCTTAATCTCTATAATTTACTTTTGATTCTATAGAGGCAGTAGGTGTTCACTAGATGAGAGCTGAAATAAGGCACAGACTTCCTCTTTTCTAATGAAAAAGCCAACCTTAATTATCTTAGTTTGAATATTTACTGTTCAAAGTATAAATAGTGTCACAGTAAAATTACTGACCTCCTTTTTCCCCCTCTAAGGGACTCTGTTCACAGGTCAGGACTAAGCCTTCTTTTAATTTCACCCTCATCCCTAATCCTCTTACTGATTCCACAAAGGCTTTGAATACCCAAGGTACAAGTATGCCTGGAGTTTTCGTCACCTTATAATCACAAAGACTATCTGGAACTCTATTAAATGAAAACCATATCATCTATTCAAAGAAATAGCTCAACATTTCAAAAGAACTTTATAGCCTTTATATTTGGGAGTTATTTTAGGAAATAATTTGAACATATTCCTGCCCAAAAAGGTACAGCAAATTTTTATAAAGGGAAAAAAATTCTTTTTTTTTTCTTTTGTCTTTTGGCCATCCTGCATGGCATGTGGGGTCTTATTCCCTGATCTGGGATTGAACCCGTGCCCACGGCAGTGGAAACAGGGAGTCTTAACCACTGGACCACGAGGGAAGTCCCTTGCATTCTTTTCACAGAGGCAGAGAAGAATGGCTAGGTAGGAAACATGCCTTATTGAAGGTTTCAGCAAGAGCTCAAGACCATGACTATAAGACCATGGTGTGTCTATCACCTGTTCTAGTTATGAAAATCATGGAGCTAAGTGACCTCACCACGGTAGACTGAACGGTGTTTCTTATAAATCCCTTTGCTCTTACCACCAGCATCTCTTATGCCCCTGATGGCTTTAAGATACAATAACAAAGTCTGTATGCCTCTGATTGGAATGGCAACTATAGACACATGAAATATAGCCCTTAGGAATATAGTTCCCCCAGTGCATCAGAGAAATCTCTGTAAGATAAAACCATGCCTCCATAAGAATCTCTCTCCAGCAGAGATTTGGCTGCTGTAATAATATCCTTGTTGTCTACCCAACCATACTTTTCTAATAGGTATAATTTCTTTTAAGGAAATGGCAACCCACTCCAGTGTTCTCGCCTGGAGAATCCCAGGGACAGGGGAGCCTGGTGGGCTGCCATCTGTGGGGTCGCACAGAGTTGGACACGACTGAAGTGACTTAGCAGCAGCAGCACAAAATGCCAAATACACAAAGTAGGCACAATTGACCATTATAAAATCAATAAAATCAAACCAGTTTGGGTTTTCTTCAAGCAAACAAATTATTTAGATATCTGCAAGAATTGGGTGCTGAAAGCCTGAGTTAATTAAGTCCTTAGAAATCATTTAGATGACTCCAGTTGTACAGAAAAAAGAACATTTCTCTTGAGTCAAGAACAGCAACAAATACCAGATCGGCAACTCTGTCCCTGTTTAGTGGAGTGTGTGAGGTAGCACCAATACCTGATGTATCAAAGCCTGCTGGAAAGAACAAGAACTTGTTTTACTGCTCTGTCACAGCTTCCCTTCCCCTCCTGTCAACTGCTCAGGAATGTACACCCAAGCTGCTCTCACCACTTCTAATAACATTTTCTCTATAAAATGTTTACTTTAGTAGAGTCTGACAAAGATGTCTGCTCTTCATACAAGTGGGGCATAAGTTTGTCTTTGAATCTCAGTTGCTTTGAGTTCTTTCTTGGTAAACACCAATTTCCATAGTAAAACTACAAACGAGGACAAACAAACTTAGGACGAACCAGATCTTTCCAGGCTCTGCGTGGATGACTCACCAGCAATTAGAGCTGTTATTAAGTTATCCAACAAGTTATGCAGCCTGCACATCTTGGAACAAGAACTGCAGCCACCCAAGTGGGAAACAAAGTTTGAACAGGACCCTGACACTATTTCTACCTTCCTGCCCTTTCAGCCCTACACCTTTACCAGAAGGACACGGGTTACAAAGGACAAACAAAAGCAAGAAATTCTTAGATACCTAACCAAAAGAAAAGTACAAAGGGGAAAACAGGAAGTAATCATGACATGCATTGTCTAGAAATACTGTCTGATTCAGATGCTGATGTTAATCAGTTGGATAGGAAAAATGGAGCAGTTTCTTCAGATCTCATTTTTCTGGGTAGCCTGTGTGTATAGGCAAATCTATGAAGTCCATTTCCAGAATGGCATTCTCCTTAGACAAGAAGGGAACCTCTGACAATTAACTTCGAAATCTGAGGCAGGGTAGTATTTTTTTCAGTCTCCAAATATCAGAGGAAACACGACATGGGAAGTAACATCTACATATAAAACAATTATAGATCTGCTAAGTCTAAAATATACGTATATAAAGAGACAGCAAGAAACTTGTTCACAGGTACCTAAAGGTATGGAATTTACACTATGCCTAAATCATCTAAGTTAATAAGTGAAAAACTTGTAGTTTAATACATCTCTGTGTGAAGGAGTGAAGCACAAACATACCACCTAATCAAGAATCTCTGTAAGAATTTGCCAGCAAGAGTGGCACAATGTCCCACTAGGGATTTTCGTTTCAGTAGAGTAATACTGCGGGACACACAGATACTGAAAGCAGAACATACAGATCCAAGGTGAAAATAATATTTTCACTTTGAAGATGGTCATAGCCATCAGAAGATCTGATCATATCAAGTTGTATTTTTAAATTCTACTCCTTTGAAAAGTAATTTGATGAACAATAATTACACCACCACTAGTTTAGACAGAGCAAGAGCTGTCACTAAAATAAAGGGATAGCTACAAAGTCTGCCACAGGAACAATTAAAAAGACAATATGTTTAGTTGTATAAATTGTTTAAAGGTAAGACACAAAGCAAGGAACCCTGATAAGAGGAGGCGCCACACTGGTCATACCTCTCTAAGCAAAGGCAATCAAAACTCCAGATTAGCATCTTCATAACAAGCAGCTGACTCCAAGGCATGGGTCATAATCAGAGACGTATTTCCTGGTTCAGGAGCAACTAGACTCTTGTTAATAGAAGAATCTAAAACAGAATTTCCCTATAAACCTCTTTTCATAAAGAACCCAAATCAGAGTTTGAGATTAGCAGATGCAAACTATTATATAGAGAATGGATAAACAACAAAGTCCTACTGCACAGCACAGGGCACGGCAGTCAGTATCCCGCGATAAGCCACGGTGGGAAAGAACACGAAAAAGAAACGTACAACTGAATCGCTTCGCTGTGTAGCAGAAATTAACACTGCATTGTAAATCAACTGTACTTCAATAAAATAAATTAAAAAAAAAATCCAAACCATTTATAGTTTATCTTGTTAAATCAATAGAAAAGTAACACTGTTACAACAGTGGCCCCACTAGACAAAATCGATGAAGTTTTGCCAACAAAATATTATCCGCCCACTTAAAAAAATGTGATCAGTGAAAGAGATCCAGACCATTGGAGAGGTGGAAAATAACTCACAGAAGTCTAATTCCTCATCTATGGTGTTCTTTAGCTCAGCTAGAGAAAGCACACGCATTTCATTGCTCTGGCTGTCATTCTGAAAGGGGCTAATGATTTTCTGCAATGAAAACAGGCTGAGAAAAATAATGGAACTTAGTCACCAAGAAGTAAAGACAAGTCAAGCAGAGGCTCAGAGCTGGGAGAACAACATCCGAGAATCTGCTGTGTGTTTCACTGATGGAAACCTAAGTGTTGATAAATCAAGACGTACGATCTATTCCTTACTCAAACATCAACAGGAAACTCTTCTTGCAGCAGAGTTAAACAAAATTATGGAATCAATAGTTCATTGAAATTCCTCTCTGTGGCATGAGAGAACTTTATAAAGAGCTAAAGTTGAGACAGTGCTATATGATATATATAGTCTTTCCCCAGACTATAGCATTGAATATGGCACATTTAATAATACACATGGCAACTGCTTTAGTGACGTGCATTTCATCTAACCAACGGCCAGTTACTTGACTCTAATAATATGGCAGTTTAATAATATAAAAAAACAAACCCCCCAATCAACAAAGCCTGCTACTGTAATCTTGAATAAAACACTTCAGGTTAAAATATATCTTTTCCAGGATTCACAGTTGTAAATGATAATTCCATATGAACAGGATCTGTTAAGCATTCTCAGACCGAAACTATCAAAAAGATTTATTAGGTCACCTATCTCAATATCTCTTGCAGTGCAAGTCTAGGGACCTTAGATATTGCTGTGCTGGTTTCCAGGGGACAACCCTGGTTGCCAAGCTAAAGCTGAGGAACAAGTATGAGTCCTCTAAAATACAAGTTTACACTACGGATGAAAGCACAGCCCTCAACGTGGACCGTGCGCTCAGACACAAAGTGCAATCCACTGACAAACAGCTCAGAAAGCCAAGGAAAAGTACAAAACCCATTAGCTTTCAAACTTCGAAACGTCCGGAGACAGAATCAGAAACAGAAGCTTTGGTCTTCTAAAAGTGGCCTTCACAAATCAGTTTTGTGTTTGTTTCCATTTTCTTTCACAGTTTAAGCCTCAATCAGATCAGCTGTCTCCAGGGATTTTGAAATTGCTATAGATTAAAATCCTCTCTGACTCAACTGTTTGACTAATGCCGGGTGTTTAATAATTCTACTTGTAAGAGACTTTTTTTTGATGAAACCCTGCTGTATGCAAGTTTCAGATGCTCCACAGCTGTGCCATATAGAAAGCATCACTGTCCTTACTTTTGTTATCACTGCATTTAGAGATGAGAAAATGTATCATGGAAAACAGTTCTGTTATTTGGCAGATGGGGCCAAAAACAATTTTACAATATTAATTTAGCAACCATCACCTATAGAGGCAAAGACCTATTTCCAGGTACCAAGGATACATATCCGTGGCTTGGTTCCAAGGATAGGAAGTTAATAACTGTTTTAGACGGACTTAAGTTAATGAATTTCTAAATTTCATGCTTTCAATAATAAAGCCATTTAGGCTATAGCAGTTGGACTCTCTGCTTCCACAGATCAGGCACTTTGATACTCCACAGGTTGAGTAAATTGAATCCATATATTGTATTTACGTTCTCTGTCAAGGTTGCTTTTCCACATTTGAGAGATCAAAGGCCAAAACAGTCATCAACCCTGTAGCCTTCAATACTGTGTTCATTACATTTAATCAAGTGCCAACTCCATGGTATCATTCACCAACCTTAACAATATTTAAATGCATGGCATTGTTTAGCAACAAATGTAGGCACAGTATTGTTTTAATACACAAACACACACACAACTTGCCACACTCATGTGCACGCACACTTGCTTGCTCACACGCAGCCATCCCTCCTCATCCTCCTTCCCCAAGAGAAGAGAAAGATGGCAAGAAATATACAATATCTACATTTGCAAGAAAAGAAGTTAAAAAGGCATGGGGGAAAAAGCCATTAAACATTTTGTATGCAGTCTTCTACCTGAGGCAGCATCAATCACGGTGGAAATTCCCCTTCGATCAGACACTGGACGGGATGACCCTGGCATGCTGACTGGGTCAGAGCGGACTGGCTGGATCCTGCAATGCAATTGAATTTAATTCACATATGTTACCAGCATCAAAACTGTCCCATGCTACAACAGACCTTAAATCGGCAATGCTGGAATAGCCCAGTCCATTAAAGAACCATTCACTCTAAAACAAGGCAAATGGGTGAACTGCAGTCCCTAAGGCTCTTTCAAAAGACTTAAAGCACAGTATTCTCTACACTCTGGACCCCTTCTTCTCTTTGTGTGGTTTTCAACAGCTTTTAAACAAGGGGTTGAAAAACGGATATTCATTTACAAAGGGGCAAATGAAATGGAACGAGAGAAGACACAAAACAAATTATGCTGAATCCTTTGACATCTGAAAAGTGTATGTGGAATCTAGAAAAATGGTACATAGGAAGCTATTTGCAAAGCAGAAGTAGAGCAACAGATGAAGAGAACAAGTATATAGACACCAAGGTGGGGAAGGAGAAGTGGGATGAGTTGAGAGACAGAGGCTAACATATATACTATGTATAAAGCAGATAACTAATGAGAACCTAGTGTATAGCACAGGAAACTGCTCAAAGTTGATGGGAGGGGAGTTTGGCGGAGAATGGATACATGTATATGACTGGGTTGCTCTGCTGTGCACCTGAAACTATCACAACTATATTTTAGTGACACTCAAATACAAAATAAAAGGTTAAAAAAGGAAGCTGAAGAGTTTTAAGAATCTTCAAATTCATGAATAGAATCGTTGCCTTCCTTAAAAGATATCAATTGATACAAAAATTTGAGCCACTCCCTTAAAATCCTCAAAGAAAATTATTTTACATATGGCAACAAGCATAGGATAACAAACCTAGACAGCATATTAAAAAAGGAGAGACATCACTTTGCTGACAAAGGACCATACAGTCAAAGCTATGGTGTTTCCAGAAGTCATGTACTGATGTGAGAGGTGAACCATAAAAAAGGCTGAGTGCCAAAGAATTGATGCTTATGAATTGTGGTCCTGGAGAAGACTCTTGAGAGTCCCTTGGTCTGCAAGGAGATCCAACCAGTCCATCCTAAAGGAAATCAGTCCTGAATATTCATTGCAAGGACTGATGCTGAAGCTGAAACTCCAATATTTGACCACCTGATGTGAAGAACTGACTCATTTGAAAAGACCCTGATGCTGGGAAAGATTGAGGGCAGGAGGAGAAGGGGGTGACAGAGGATGAGATGGTTGGATGGTATCATCGACTCAATGGACATGAGTTTGAGCAAACTTCAGGAGATAGTGAAGGACAGGGGAGCCTGGCATGCTGCAGTCCATGGGGTCACAAAGAGTCGGATATGACTTAGCGACTGAAAAACAACACAGGATAACACAGCTGTGTTGGGATGTGGCTGCCAGGGGGTTAGCTAAAATCTCTACACTCTAACTGAGTTACCTCCACAATATCACTAATTAGCATGTAAGAATCAATTAGAATGTCAGCAAAATTGCAATTTACTACATATGAGTTTAAGTTGCTTGGGAATGGTAAATCTATTAATGCTAAGAGTCTAGTTCCAGCTGTATTTCTGCACTATTCACTGAAGGATTTCTGTATGGCCCAAAGAGCTGAGAGGCCCAGGCAACTTAAAGGAAAAAAGACTTACCGTAATAGTCTAAGTGTGTATGTTTTGGCAATGCATTCATTCAATAAGTATTTGTTGAGTATTAGTTATGTGTCACTAGTATTCTAGGAACAAGCAGAAACAAAACACAAAATGCAAAGTCTGTGTGCAGATACATGGTATAGCACATGAGCATTCAAGACTGATGCAAAGGAAAACTAATGTGAAAATGAATGAAATAGGTAAAAAAAGCTTGAAAAGAGGAAATGAAGGAATGAATGCATGGTCCACAGCAGAGTGAGAGGATTCTGTGGAGCTGGAACAGAAATTGGACCTCTATACAGTGTTAGGATGATGTATTTATATGCAAAGGAGCAAGAAGATCCCTTTAAAGACAGAAGTAGAAAAAGCAAACCCCTGGATTTGTGGCCAAGCATGATAAATGCAGGTCATCTTGATGAGCATGATTTGGCTTATGCATAGAGTTTATAGAGGATATTGATGAAGATAAGAAGTTGATAAGTACCATGAGACATTACAGAAGCCTGACATTTCAATTACGGACTGTAGAAAAAGGGTCCTCACTGAAAGCACAGTAGGAATGTGTATGTGTTTGTTGTATGAAAGGAAGAAATAGGAGGGAGGTGAAAAATGCATTTGACCTAGCACTGGAAGTTGGAAATGCTGGAATGCTAATAACTGATCACTGCTCTAGCGGTGTACGACCCAGTAGCCCTTCTATATCAGCTTATTTTCCCAAGCCAGTTATGGTGATCCCATCGTCTCATGGTGAGATTAATTAGGTCTGCAATGAGTGGGTCTAAGCAAACGTGGGCCAATAAGAAAACAGGAAGAGTTTACTTAAAGTTTCTAGAAGAGCTGTTTTCTGGGTCTTAATGAAAAACAAGCAGCTAGTCTGTTAGATACGCTCAGTGCATGCAAATTAAAGCTGCCTCCCAGTCTAAATAACTTATGTGGGCTAATAAATTTCCTATTACTAATTCAATTTATACCACTGGAGTTTCTGAATCAGCCAGGGTTGTGGGTGGAGTGTGCTTTGGGCTAGATGAAAGAAGGCTGGCCAAGAACTGATGTACTGAAACCAGGCACCAGATACACAGGGGTTTAGTCTATTATTCTTCTTAATTTTACAAATTTTATATATGCTTGAAATGTTTCCATAAAAAAAAATACAAAAATAAAAACAAACTGGTAGGGGTGATGAAAATGTCCCAGAATTAGGAGGATGCAGCAGAACATAGTGACTACACTAAAACCACTGAACTGTACTCTGCGCTTTATGTTATATTCATTACATATCATTTAATAACATGATTAAAGTGTGAGGATCTAATGTATCACACAGTAACTACGGTTTTGATAATACTGAAGTTTGCTGAAAGAGTAGAAGTTAAATGTTCTCACACAGAAAGATCACAACATACATATATAAAACGTATCAAACAATGGATGTATTAATTAACTAGATGAAAAAATGAAATGAAGTTGATTTCCCAGGAGCTAACCTTGAATGGAAAACTAGGTTTTATATCTCATTCTTTTACATTATCTATTTCTCAGGTCTATTCATAAATATTTCATTGACCTTTTTCTACATGTTAAATCCCTATTCCAAGTAAGGAGCGGCTGTAAGATTAGCCAGGCTCCCCTGGTGCCTCAGTGGTAAAGAATTCACCTGCCAATGCAGGAGACATAGATTCAATCCCTGGGTCGGGATGATCCTCTGGAGAAGGAAATGGCAACCCACTCCAGTATACTGGCCTGGTAAATCCCACGGACAGACGATATTGGCGGGCTATTGCCCATGGGATCATAAAAGACTCAGACACAACTGAGTGATGAAACAACTCTGAGGTTAGCCATTCCTGATCCCCTCATGGATATGACAGCCAACAGCACACCTGACAGTTGCCATTTTGGTGAGGATACAGGAAGGCAGACTATCACAGCATCATATTGATTCTCAGTGATCTGGGGTACAGGAGAAGGCACTGGATGTGAAGGGCCGGTTGCACCAAAAGATCTAAACAAGACTTCACAATTTAAAGGAGAAAGTAAAATCAGCAGCCATAATGCCGAAAGAATTGTAGAACCAGACGTAAGGAGCCAGGATAAAGTGATGGCGCACAGAGACGAGGAGAATATCAGGAGTGGGATTTCTAATTGGATGTGGGGCAGGAAATGGTACTAAACAGGACACGTAATTGAAATAATGTGAGATAAGTCTGAATTTTTCATCAAAATTGTGTTCTAATGGGGTTAAGATCTTAACCAAGGGCTCATATGCTCAAAATTTTAAATATAAACTGCAAGCAAAATACAACAAAATTATAAACCTGGGACTAATATAAAGGTTTCTAGTATTTACACATGCTCAACAAATAGGATATAAAAAATTTAAAGATAAATACCAGGAGCTTTGTAGTATAAGAAAAAGGAAAAGTCCCTGAGGAAAATTCTAGAAGGACTTCAGGAATAAACCTCTGTCGGAAGCAGCAAGTTAGAGAGCTCTTAGACAAAGACCTGCATCTGAAATGAGGGGTAACGAAGAAAGCTAGAGGAGGTCTACAACCAAGGAACAGGGCCAGCCCTGGGACTCTGCGCTCCCAACGCAGGGGGCCTGGGTTCAATCCCTGTTCAGGCAACTAGATCCCACATGCCACAGCTAAGTGTATGCTGCAAATAAAGATCCTGCATGCAGCAACTAAGACCCAGCATAGCCAAATAAATAAAAATTTTAAAAACTCAAAGGAACCGAGCTGGGTGTACAGAGCTGGAGATGTTCTCTAAAGAAAAAGGACAGGATCTTATCAGAACAGCAGGTGACAGTCATCAGAAAAAAAGGCAGGGAGGGTGGTCGCTGAGAATCTTGTAAATAGTAAAGAGAATAAACATAGTTTTATAGGTCCATTTTATTACTATTTAAGTAACAGAATAACCTACAAAAACAGATGAATATGCACTGAATCACTAAGCTGAGAACTGACTCTGCCTGACTTCCTGAAAATGGATCATACTTTATAACTGCTTTCTGGGAAAAATGGTCCAGCATCCACCGAGTTGCCTCACAACTTAAGAAAAGTTCTATTTCTAGAAAGCTGAAGAAAATATAATAGACCCAAAAGAGCAAAAAAAAAAAAAAAAAAAAGTGAAGAAATAAAAAGCGAAAGAAAACTAAAATACTTGAAAAGGTATTACAGGAGACATGTTTCATTCCCTGTGCATGTGTGCTAAGTCGCTTCAGTCGTGTCTGACTCTCTGCAGCCCTACAAACTGCAGCCCACCAGGCTCCACTGTCCGTGGGATTCTCCAGGCAAGAATACTGGAGGAGGGTGCCATTTCCTCCTCCAGGGAACATTTCCAGGGATCGAGCCTGGGTCTCTTATGTCTCCTGCATTGGCAGTGGGTTCTTCGCCACTAGTGCCTCCCGGGAAGCACTACATGAGTTGTTCTTAAAGAGGATGAGATGGTGGGATGGCATCACCAACTCAATGGATGTGAATTTGAGCAAACTCCGGGAGATAGTGAATGACAGAGAAGTCTGGTGTGCTGCAGTCCACGGGGTCGCAAAGATTTGGACACGACTTAGCGACTGAACAGAAAGAAGAAACTAGTCTTAATTCACCTCTACAACAGCTTTTGCCTTAACAAAGAATAAAAATTGGTTATATATTTGTATACTTACAGTATAAAAATTTGTGACTAATGTTGACAAAGAAGTAGAATAAAAACATATTCCCAACATATGATTGGAACACATTTTTCAAACAATTTTTTAAAAAAGAGATGCAAGAAAAAAGTGAGAGGGTTATTTTAGATTGAAATAAACATATAATGTAGAAATTTTTCTGAAAAGAACACAAAGAAAGGAAATCATATTGCATTAGACTGGGCCCTTCATCATCTGTTGTACCTTGATATGTCAAGTCTTGGTATAACAAATTAAATTGCTAAGCAAATTTAAGTTGCAAAAGTCAAAAAGTTCTCAATTATGTTTAAAAAAAAAAACCTAAAAATAAAAAGCATACTCTGTAAACTTTGTATAATGATTCTTACAAGTGAGGATCAAAGAATATATATGATGAAAACACAGAGAGAGAGGATAATCAGAAATACGAGAAAGGCAACATAAAATAGGATGGCTTTTAAAAGTGCACTGAATATTCGATCCAGGAAAGTACAATCTAGAACACAAATATTTATGGGAGGTGATGAGATCTCACGTAAGATCCTCAGTGATTAATAATGAATCACAAGTCACAGTGCAACAACATGTGTTCTGCAACATGACACAGTGTAAAGGGGGGAAATGTAAAGATTATCTAAGATGTTCACCACAAAGGAACATATTAATCTGGTCAAATCTCTCTCTAGTTCTTATTTCTTACCTGAGACTGTTGAGGTCAAGATCATCTGTATCAAAATCTGAAAGGGGCTGTGGAGTATCACTTGGACCATGAGACTGCAACACAGATGAACTGGATGATATGACTGTGGTTTGGCCTGAGGGATGGATGGTTTTGAACTGGAACTGTGGACCCATCCACAGACGTCTGTGGGGTCCGGTATGCGTTACAATTTCTACCTGGAACAGATCAGAAATCATGATTGAGATGTATCATGACCACCCTCTGAGAGCCTTTCATGATCCCCCCATCTCATCTCTGAACGCTCACATTCTCCAAGAAGCCCATCTTAACCTAGTGGGAGAGGGAGAGGGTGTCATCCACAATCAGAAAGTTGTGACAACAGCAGCCTGTATAGACATTCACTACATCCATCTACTGGTTTTTGTCATAATATAATAAAAATTCATTTAGTGTTTGTATGTGTATAAACACACACACACCCCCCACACACACACAACGCAAAAATCACACGAATATAAAAGGCCCAGTTGCCTGCCTCATACACCTAGCATCAGCTGCCTAAGGACTACTTTTTTCACTCATTCTAGACAGTCCTTATCACTCTGCGGGCATGCAATGAACACTACACTTGTCAATCCACATATTAAAAGTAATTCCTTCACTGAGGACTAAGCTCATAACAAACGCGAAGTTGTTCTTCAACTATCCAAGGATAAGAAAACGTCTGAAATAATTTAACACTCACAGCCAGTTTCTTTCCACAATTAAATATTGTAATATTTACTATACTTCCCTCAAAATTCCCCCAAATTCACTTTTAAAGGAAGACAGGATTACAAATTTTCTCTCAAACTAGATTTGTCTTCAAAAATACCATTTCTTAACTACAGTGTTTCCTCAGCTCCCATGAATGTTGACATAGGTATTTTAAATGCTGCAGAACAGTAATACCAAAATGCCTTATGAATTTCATGCTCTATGGAAGAGGCAGGGAATGTTGCCAATATTAGACAAAGCAGAGAGGAAGACATGCGGTAAAACCTAAAAATAAACATGTGATTTTATAAACGAGCGACTTGAATAAGAGACTAAATATGCAAACCTTTGGTGAGACACTATTTCTCAATGTCTTATAATTGCTACATCCACGTCTATACACACAGTTCATAGAACTGACTTCCCATGGGCCTTAGTGTTGCCCTGAGTTCTTCTATATTTAATCACATTTCTCTGATTGTGGTGATTAATTCTTAACAAAACACAACTGAAAAGGTTCTCGGAGTGCAGCTCCGTGTTTGTGAAGTCCTAACGGGCAAAAGCACCATGGTCTTGGAACAATATCCACATTCCCGCTAATCACGGGGAGAAAACGACTCAGATTTAGGACAGTGATTTCTCATTCAAGGAGTTGTATTCAGCAACATAAATGAGGCCACAGATAAAGCATGCTGTGTATTTTAAGCTCAAAACCATCAGTGTCACAGAGCCGAGAGGTAAACAGATGCCTGTGCAATTTCACTGAGGCGATGGCCAGATGTTCCAGCTCATCCTCCTGTTGTGTGCAGTACAAACATATTGTGTATACTTTCACACTGACAGCACACATTACCCCTTTTTCTAATTGAAAAGTTGAAGTGAAGGACAGTGGTTTCTCTGCCAGCATCCTTTTTCTAAAAGCTTCGTTTGTGGTATCCTCAAGAAAGGATGCACCTCCATGTGCAACCTAAAGGAGCTTTTCCTGTGAGTATTTTCAGTGTGATGAAATGTCTGTCACCTAGAAATAATTTCATTCTCTGGTTTCCAGATTCCCTTTAGTAGTTTGGGCTCTCCTCCCTGAGAAAGCAGTGAAACTGCACCCGGGCCCCTAGGAGGCACCTGTCTGCTGAAAAGCCGCGGGATTTGGTAATCCGAGACCCGGTCATTAACTTCGCCCAGTGATGTCAGACTTGAAACAGACATAACAGCATCTGTAATGAAGTCACTTGTAATCTCATCATTTTGAAATCTGCCCGAGTATCTTTTATTTCAAAGCCCTTGAGATGAAGACAGCTTCACCTGGCAGGGGGAGGAAGGGTCAGTGGAAGCTGTTACAGGACTGGTTTGGAGACCCTTGGAAGCCACGTTACAGGAGCTTAGGAAAGGAAGGCCAGACCAGCACTTGGGCAAATTAGGAGGCAGAACTTCCCTAATCAAAGTCTGGGCCCAGTCTTCAGAAAATGTTGCCTCCACAAAAGAAAGCCTGAAGATTGCTGAATGGCTTCACCATTTTAACCAGGCCAGTTCTTATCTTAATCCAAACAGTCCATCTGAAATCCAGGGTTCTGGGGGATATAAATGGCTTGTTTGAAAGATATTCGTACTTTATGTTCTCTGCATGAAAGCTAATGTACACACACATATATGTATATGTGTGTATAAAATATATGTATATGTAGCCCTGCAGCAGTATTTCTGAGAAATTCTTAATATGGAAAGATGATTAATTCTTGATGATCCTAAAAATAACCCGAATTCTGCCCATTTTCCTCTAAGGAAAAAAAATTTTTTTTAATTTCGAGAATAAAGAGAGAGAAATGGAGCTCTGTTTTCTGTCACCTTAATAGACCCGATGTTTCCGAGTCTCACCTGAGACAGCCACTCTTCATCTTCCTGTCCGCTATGGTCAGAAGCTAAACTGTCGTAGGACCCGTGCCGAGTAATGGGCCCAGGGCTTCCAGGGGGGGCCACTGACGGAGAAAGAAAACGTATTTAAACAACTTTAATCCATGCTGTGAAAAAAAAAAAAATGAATATGGGCATAACCATCCTGGATACTATGGTGATTTATAAGCTAAAATAAGACATTTAACACACAATTCAAATAACTAATGAAGAAGAAAGATTAAATTTCTTAGGAGCAAGAAAAATCTCCAACTAGGAGCACATCTTAAAAAATATCTGTGGGAATCTAATCATGACATGTATCATTGTTGAAGAAATAAATACTTAACTGAATCTTAACAACGTAAGTACATAAGAAGCAGTGATGATTCCATTGCCTGTGCAATGTAACTGCTACACCTCAGGACACTTCAATGCCTTCCACCTAACAAAGAAATTAAGTTGATGCAGTTCTTATACTCTGGGAAGGGGTTTTAAAAACAAGTATCATATAAGATTCTTTAAGAGTATATTTAATAGTTTCACATAAATGGAAGGCATTAAAATATTTTAAATTTTAAAACACTTTTAGTTCCTAAAACAATGATTCATCAAAAGAAATGTTTCTTTTTTTTTTTTTAATGCTTCTATAGTTTCCCTGATTTTTAGGTCATAGGATACAGGCTTAAAACAGAAACAGCCCACTTCTCATACACAGAAGAACCTCTGCTTAGTGTCACTCAGGTGTGTCCTGGTACGTCAGGTCTGTCCATGGAATCCTCCAGGCAAGAATACTGGAGTGGGTAGCCATTCTCTTCTCCAAGAGATCTTCCTGACCCAGGGATTGAACCTGGGTCTCCTTCATTGCAGGAAGATTCTTTACTAATAGTAAACATGCCTAGGTTAGGGAGATCTCGTGGAGAAGGGAATGGCTACCCACTCCGGTATTCTTGCCTGGAGTACTCCATGGACAGAGGAGCCTGAAGGGCTACAGTCCATGGGGTCACAAAGACTTGGACATGACTGAGTGACTGATCTTTGCTTGCTGCTGCTAAGTCACTTCAGTCGTGTCTGACTCTGTGCAACCTCACAGACGGCAGCCCACCAGGCTCCCCTGTCCCTGGGATTCTCCAGGCAAGGACACTGGAGTGGGTTGCCATTTCCTTCTCCAGTGCAGGAAAGTGAAAAGTGAAAGTGAAGTCGCTCAGTCGTGTCTGACTCTTAGCGACCCCATGGACTGCAGCCGACCAAGTTCCTCCGTCCATGGGATTTTCCAGGCAAGAGTACTAGAGTGGGATGCCATTGCCTTCTCCAGATCTTTGCTTAGTCAAAGCAAAAAAATGATTCAGTAAACATTTATTGAGTTCCTAGGAAACAAATATTATCCCAACAAAAACTTACTTAGCCTCCTCTACTTAAAGTCTCATACTTTTTATTTGCTTATTTTTATTATAAAAGAGGACTTTAATTTTTTAGAACAATTTTAGGTTCAAAACAAAATGGAAGAGAAAATACAGAGATTTCTCATACATTCTCTCCCTCATTAAACATTTTAATACTAAGAGAAATAAAGCAATAAAGTACTGAGGGGAAATAGAGAAAAGAAAAAAGAAGAGAACCAAAGAGGAAGGAAAGATGGTGACTACTGAAGAAACCTGGAAGAAACAGAAAAGAATGAGAGAAGGAAAATAATCTCAGAATTTCTACCACCCAGAGATATGTTTCTATACTTCAATATGTATATTTTCCAAAGGCTACAATTCTAAAATTGAAATCAGAGGATATGAACATATCTATATTTCTTAATGCATATTCCCAGAAAAAGATAAACATTTCCACAAGGAGTAACTCACAAGCCAATCTCACAACGCTCTTGCCAGAACAAGTATTTTGAAGAACTAAATCTTAACAAAACAGGTTTAAGTGAGGTAGACAGAGCAGAACGTAGGGCAAGATTTTAAAGAAGACATACTCACCAAAACCTTATCTTAGCTAGCTGGGAGGGGAGAAATGACGCTTAAGCCAGTCAATCACTCATCAGAGGGAGATAAATAGTATTAAAATATAAGATTTGCAATGGTTAAAACTATTAGCTGTTAGTTCTTCAAATCCTAGTTCTGCAGCTGAGAGGCAGGCTGGCAACTGGCACGAAATACAAGTGACCACCAAAGCAAAACAATTCCCTATATTCTGAATATCATGAAGAAAAGAATATCATAATAATCAATGTTGAAGCATCCTTTTAAATAAAAACTGATACGTAATTATGTTTGTAAAAGGTTAGGTGTTTTCCAACCACTTGTAATATTTAAATAAATAAAGGTGAAATTCTTAATATAGAACAGAGCAAGAGTATGCCTCAAAGCTGCCCTCTCCTTAAAGACTAATCAAGAAGCCAACTAAGGACAAATAGTTAGAGGTCAGCACTCTTTGGAACGCAGCTGAGGCCAGAGAAAATTTTAAAGAGGTGAATGAATAGGCCATGCATACATCTGAGAAGAAAGAGTTACAGAAAATATCAATTACAAAGATTTTGAAGTGGGAACATGAAATGTTTCGGTCATGTCAGAAAGCCAGTACGGTAGGTGCGGTGAGGGAAGCTGAGAGTGGAAGATGAATCAGGAAGGCCAAGAAGCCAGGGAGGGAGGGTCAGCAGATGGTTTAGGACTTTTTTTTTTTAATAAAACTAGGATAGACAGATAACTGGAAAAATTGGAAGAGAAGTTGAGAAATTATACCCTTGTGTTACTAACCAGTACCTAATGTGATTTTTCCCCCCAAGAGTTTGTAATATACCCAACATGTGCTGAGCCCAGCCTACTACCTGTTGCAGAATAAACACTTTATAAATAAATGAATGAACGGAGCTTTTGATTCTAGAATAAATAATGAAGGCTACCAGGATGGTAGGATACTTATTCACTCATCATCAAAATGGGGATAAACTTGGGACCTTCCTAGTGGTCCAGTGGTTAGGATTCTGTGCTTTCACTACCGAGGGCCTAGGTTCAATTCCTGGTCAGGAAACTAAGTACCTGCAGCTGCAAGGCATAGCCAAAAAAAAAAAAAGATATGTATGGAAGGGTAAATTTAAAAATAATCTAATGGCAGAGAATGGTGAGGAAGAGGATTATAGCTGAAAAAAACGTTAGTCATGAGTTGATGACTTTTGAGAATTACAGGTACATGGAGAGTCATTATACTGACACAATTTGTTTCTAATTTTGTGTATGTCTAAGATTTCCCACAGTGAAAAGTTTCTCAAGGAGGAAAAAAATATCTCTTTCTCCTCTTCCTCTTCTTCCCCTCCAACCTGTTTCCCAAAGGAACTGGTAAAAATACCAATCATATATCTATGAACCATTAAATCTGAATCCTAAATTTCTAAATAGAGATTGTGAGAAGAGTTACCATACTTTATGTTCACTAAAAAACAGTATTTCAATTAAGAATGCTTGGAAGAATTCAGAAGATTCACAATATAAAAATATGTGTAGTGGAAAAATATTTTTCAACATAAAGTAAATATCCTTTATCTCTCCCTCACATTTCTTTACATTTAAAACTTTCTCCAATCCAGGTAGGAAGAAAACTCCATGATTACTAGCTGGTGGAAACAATGACATACCCAGTCACAAAGAAGAGAGGAATTCAAAACCCTGACCCTGGGATAAGAAAGAGAGATTAAAAGTATGACAGTTAGGAGCAAAGCTTCCATGGTTTCCAAGCAGCTATTAGGAAAGACATGCAAAAACTGGAACAAGAGCCCCACAGACAGAAAGGGGAAAAAAGAGGGTTCCCAAGGAAGGGTACAAAAGTCAGAAAGTTTTAGGGATGAACAACTGTGAAAAACCCTAATTTCATTCTTGGGTAGTTTCAGGAAGTAGCAGGAAGTTCCACTTGGGAAACAGCGTGGAGGTTTTACTCTTCTGCAGTGGAGAAGGTGTGCACATAGTGTGTTTTCACAGCTGAGCCTGTGACAACCTCTCCAAGTCCCCTGTGAATGTGATGATGAATATTTACTACACATTCAAGAGTAATATGGACAAGGTCCAGGCAATTGTCGGGCTTTGAAAAGGCTTTGAAACAAGAACGGATGCTACAAAGACCTATATGAACCAATGTGCTACTAGTTGCTCAGGCGTGTCCGACTCTGCAACTCTGCGGACTGCAGGCTGCCAGGCTCCTATGTCCCCGGAATTCTCCAGGCAAGAATACTGCAGTGGATAGCCATTTCATTCTCCAGGGGATCTTCCTGACCCAAGGATTGAACCCAAGCCTCCTGCATTGCAGGCAAATTCTTCACCGTTGGAGTCATCAGGGAAGCCCAATACAACAATTGTATACAACAGCCAACAATTAAATCTGGTAAGGAACTGGGACATCTCAGTGGTGAAAAAATAGAGGTAAAATATCTTCAACAATCCCATCTCATATCTTTGCACTATGTAAGCCCTACAGAATTTAGATGCAACTGTGTAGGAGGTTATAATTGATTGAGATTAATTTTTCCCTATTTGTTAGGACAGAGGTACAAAAGAGGACTAAAGAGAATTTATAGAAAAATGAAGTTACATATGTTGCAAGCCTGAGTTTAATGGACCAACATAAGCACCTTCTAGCTAAAGAAAAATAATATCGTTTACATTTACCAACTATTCTTAGGGGTTTCGCAGGTGGTTCAGTGGTAACGAATCTGCCTGCCAATGCAGGAGACGCAGGTTCAATCCGCGGGTCGGGAAGATCCCCTGGAGGAGGAAATGGCAACCAACTCTAGTATTCTTGCCTGGAGAATCCCATGGACAGAGAAGCCTGGCGGGGTGCAGTCCATGGGGTCACAGAGAGTCGGACACGACTGAGCAAGCAGCTCTGTTCTTAGATAGTTAATGATCCTGGGTTAGGAAAAGGGATATGGAATTTTGAAATAAAATTTTCTGCTATGCTCTATCCCTACTTTTAGTACAATCATTTAAAACAAGCCTATCCATCTAACTACAAAGGGTACACTGTCAACTTTTTTTACAGAATACAACTCCAAAAGTACTGCCTGTACACACAGGCATTTGATAAATATAGATCAACAACCCAGGGCAGGCTGAGCAGATCATTATGAGGTAACTGTGAGCTAGACTTTGTTTATATTGTGTTTTCAGGAAAGCAGATCATGCTTCTAGTGAGTAAATAAAAGCTAAAAAAAACCCACGAAGTGTATTTTAATGTCTTACAGTGATATATGAGTATGCGTACATATGTGTGTATTCCTATGAATATATTTATACTTATACGTGTTTATGTGCAAAGCAAACAAAAAAAAAAAACTTCAGTGTTGACCTTTGCAAGTTAGTCTCGTTAATCAAACCCCCCAAAATTTCCAAATCAGTAGAACAACCGAAGTAAAATTATGAACAGAAACATTGAATGGTCCTCTGAAAATACCCCTACAGCTGAATGCCCCATAACAAAATTCTCAGTCTGAAAACAGAAAATGTCAATTCATAATATAGATTCTCAAATTCATAAGTAGTTAGGAAGGGGATCAATGACCATAGAATTTTTACAAATTACCCACATAAAATATAGTAAAAGAGTTATAAACATTGTATTAACAGATATCTAAAATGATACTCTGAAATCTCATTTTTAACATTAATTAATGGACTACTTAAAGGTTAGGATACATAGGTTTGAGTCAAGCTTCCAAGAATGAGTTATTACCAGTCCTGAAGAAAGGTAGAACTCTCTTGAAATTTCAGGCTGTTTTATCCAAAGTAATAACTGTATATCCTCAATTCCAAGAAATCAAATTCTTTTTAGAATACCCCGAAACTAACAGCTAGATCTCAATAACCTAAGTTCATCTGCAACAAATCTAGTCTTCCAGTTGAAAGAGAGAAAGTACATTTTTATCATTAATATTAATACACTTTATATTAGAACAGGTAATTACTTTTCTCAAGTGTATTGGCCATGGTTTGGATACTCAGGAAAAAATTAGATCCCCTAACTACCGAGTTTACAACAGGGGACAGAGGATCTAGATATTCTATTAAAGAAATGAAAGGAATAACTATTTGATCTCAGCACCATTCATCCTTAAAAGCAATGAAAGGAAAAAGAGTTGACAATACATTTGAAAGTTAAAAGAGACTAACCACATACAGGTTATAAGCATCGTTTTTCTAAAAACTAACACAAAGCATACTGCTGCACAATGAGCCGTGCTTATTTATAAACTCAATGAAGGGACAATCTATCTGATTCTGTTATGTTCTTGTTCTAGTCTTTCCTGCATCTCTTGAACTCCCAGTAATAAATTCTCGAAGCTTCAGAGGACACAGCTGCTGATCAAGCACAGGCTCCGCTGCTAGCGAAACTCCAAGCTCCCAACTTTAGGAGATGGTAAAAAAAAAAACTGCTATACTTCCTGAAACGAAGCTCAGTGCCACTGGAATCAGAGAGATCTACTTCTCAAGTAAGGGGGTGTGGAGCAGGGCTGACCCAAATGGCATCTACTTTTTTATCTGAGATGCAACTTTCAGCTTTAACTGCTGTTGCAAAGCCTAAAATCAGTTCATATGTTGAACAAACAGCACTAGAAAGAAACTTAGAGAGTCTTTCAATATGAAGAAACAAAAATGGATCCCAAGGTTTTTATTTGGAAAAGTGAGTGTGAGCTGGGTCTTACTGGCAGCTGAGTGGGCTGCAGAATAAAGTATTCTCCAGATTCAGGACCAGACTCAGTTTTTGCTTGCCCCTACTCCTTAACATATCCCCACAAATCCTCTGCAAACAATAAAACCCTTACCATGCTGAAGTCTTTAGTGGAGACCTGAGAGGTGAATAATGTTGTGCCAGCATTATTCAGTCCTTCAGGTTATTTAGGGGAACAACATTCCTTTTTCTAGCAACAGAGAAATTTGTGAGTTAAATGACATCATGCTGCCTTGAATGAAACAGCTCAGGCTCAAAGTTCACCCAAAGGCCAACAGTGATAAACCCTCATCCAAGGACAAACTTCAATATATTTTTGGTACTTATTAAAAACAGCATTTATAGAGCAGCCATACAATAAGAGAAAGCTCTTTACCAAACTCTGTTTCTGATCAGAAAGCACTCAGGATCTGAGGAAGAAATTCTGCCTGGAAAGGTAGTTTCTTAGCTCAGAAAATAATATTTGCCTTTTAAGAAGAAAGGCTCAAAGACAAGTAATCCAAAAGCAAAACGGACTAAGGCATTTCCTAAGGAACAAGCAATTCACAGAAGAGGAAATACAACAGCCAACAAACACATATAAAATAGTAGTAATCAGAGACTTGAAAAATTTTACAGGTTATGCTTTCATACTATCAAACTGGTAAAAATTAAACTCTGGACTTTAAAAAAATAATTTTGTAAAAAGGAGAAGGCTTTCAGGTCAAAAATAACACACCTAACTATCTCTATGGAAGCCTAGAAGTTTTCTAATTTATAAATGTTTCCACTTATATGTAAAGGAATTTGCTGAATTTCACACATAGAATAATCTAGCAATAGCACGATGTATTACTGGCTACTCTGTTCATTATGAGCCATCTCTCGTACCAGTGCGACAACAGCTGAAGCACTCCAACACATATAAAAGGGAGCAGGTTTGACCCGCGCTATATATTAAACGGACCAGTGATCTTCCTCGCACCCTGACCCCGCGGTACCGCAGATGCTCCCTAATTAATTATTAAAGTTTTCTAACAGTCAGTCACTGTACGTCTCTGGTTTCACTTTCCTTTTATTCCACATTCCCAGAAGAACAGTCACAGGCAATATATAATTAGAAAACTGACGTATCCTCATTGCCTACGAGATAACAGATTTCATTGGGTAACTGACACAGGGTCATCTCTGCCCCACCTGCTCTTCTCCCTTGCGCTGCCCCCAAAGCATCATATAATATTCCCACACAAGACATAAGCTAAGGCGCTTTCGTTTGGTTCTTCCTGCGACCATAACGGTCCACTGCCGTTTTGCATCTGGACAAGCTGTACCTGGGGGGAGTCTGGAAGGGTTCACAGTTTAGTTTTGCTCATCCATGTAACTCTAAATGTCATAAAAATGGACCGATAGAATAAAACATAATGGCTTCATGCTATCAGCAAGATCACCTACTCCACTGAAAAGTTCAAACTGTCCCGGCACACTTCTGAGAACTGAATAGGCTGCAACATTTGCAATTAAGGTCACCTGGAAAGATACACACAATTTAATGTGTATTATGGCAACTCAACTCACAGTACAACCACATTATATATACATTAAACCAGCAGCAGGATAACTAGAAAAGTCCACCCTGGCTATTTTAAAGGAACATAGCCTGTCTGTATAATACCTTGCTTGCAGCTTACAGATAAGTTTGTCTTGCCAAGGGTTAGATAATCTACTCAGAAAAATAAGCCTAAAAACAACAAACCATTCTTATCAAAGCTCACCTTTACATAACAGTTGCCTCAGGGAAGAAAGGGATGAAGGAATGACTCATTTTCCCCTAAATATTCCTTGGCACCATTTAAATTGTGTATACTATGTACCAACTTGGGCTTCCCTGGTGGCTCAGATGGTAAAGCGGGTTCGATCCCTGGGTAGGGAAGATCCCCTGGAGAAGGAAATGGTAATCCACTCCAGCAATCTTGTCTGGAAAATCCCATGGACGGAGAAGCCTGATAGGCTACAATCCATGGGGTCACAAAGAGTCGGATACGACTGAGCGACTTCACTTTCACGTACCAACTTAAAATTTGATAATTATAAAAGTTGGGGAATAAGCACAATACAAGTAATATGGTTAGTGAAATCAACCTAACAAGTCAAGAAGAGAAAACAGAGAAATCACAAGCACTTCAGTGAATGATGGAAACCCAATGCATGAAACGAAAAGGTGAGTTTATAGCATTTCCCCCCATATTTCCTTAGGTTTTGTGACATTTTCCTTAAAAGGGGAAATGGAAGTGGTTTTATACACTCTTTCTCTCATATTCACTGTACACATCTTTGTTTATCAGCTTTTAGCAACTACTCAAGTGCACACGGGCTTCCCTGGTGGCTCAGTGGTAAATAAAGAATCTGCCCCCCAATGCAGGAGATGTGGGTTCAATCCCTGGGTTAGGAAGATCCCCTGGAGAAGAAAATGGTATCCCACCCCAGTATTCTTGCCTGGGAAATCCCATGGACAGAGGAGGCTGGTGGACTACAGTCCCTGGGATTGCAATCAGATGTGACTTAGCAACTAAACAATCCAATCAAATACACATGGTAGTGTATGTTTTTACTGAGAGAAATGACTGCTTGTTGGTGCTGATTCTGGGCAGAATCATGAGCTGTAATCTCTTGATAATAGCAACTGTATTCTCACAGCTACCTCTGTACGTTAGACGCATTTCTTTCAGGAATAATCAGTTCTCAATTCAAACACTCTAAAATACAATATCCTCTATAAGAGACCTAAGATGGCAGCGCTTATAAAGTATTGTGAATTGATGTCTTGGAAAGTAAAAAAAAAAAAAAAATCACTGTTTGGATTATTAAACTGCATTCAATAACCAATGTACACAAGTAGGCAAGAGGCCAAGTACTGAAAATGTTTTGTTCTCCATCTCACCTACAATGGTACAGTTGAAGAGCAAAGAGTTTAACTGCTCAGTCTAGTCTCCACAACAAAGTCTGACAAAACAAAAATAAAGGAGAGGTAGTTCTGGGACGTCCCTGGTGGTCTGGTAGCGAAGATTCCATGTTCCCAATGCAGGGGACCTGGGTTCAATCTCTGGTCAGGGAACTAGATCCTACATGCCACAAGAGTTTGCATGCCGCCACTAAGACCCAGCACAGCCAAACAAATTTTTTAAAGTATTTTAAAGGGCAGGGGGGTGGGGCAGGGGGGTGGGCGGGGGCGGGGCGGGGGGGGGGGCCAGGACGGGGGAGTTGTTTGGAAATGGGAAAATGGCAAAAATCATTTTTTTTTTTTTTGCAAAGAGTTAATGCTTCCCTTATTTATTATCTAGTTACATTCCTGGTAAGACCAGACCATTATACAACAGGAAGAATTAAGTGCACATTTTCCCATGCCTAAGCAGAAGAGCAAAGTTCTCTTGGCATGGAGAGTTAAAAGCTTTTAGTTGTGGAAGACATCAACATTTTCAACTTATACTTTAGAATATAATTTAAAATCTTTTCAAACAATCATTAAGGACCCTTGATGTGTTCCATAAAATAGAGAAATTAAATGATTAAGATTTTTACCTCTAAATAAATCAGAAAATCCATAGAACCAAAAGGACTGGGGAAAGAATGAAACAGAAAATACTACCCTACAAGCACCATAGGGTTGTCTCCCTTTCCAAACACAAGAGAACACTTTTGAAGGCTGTTCTTTCCTATACTGCACAATGTACCACTACCAGAAAGAGCTACCCCTTATCATCAAGTCTTTGTCATTAGACACATGCAGGCATTGCTGCTGCTGTTCAGTAGCTAAGTCACGTCCATCTCTTTGTGACCCATGAACTGCAGCAGGTCAGGCTCCTCTGCCCTTCACTATCTCCTGGAGTTTGCTCAAATTCACGTTCACGGAGTCAGTCCATCTCATCCTCCACCACCCTCTTCTGCTTTTCCCATCAATTTTTATCAGCATCAGGGGCTTTTCCAATGAGTCAGCTCTTTGCATCAAGTAGCTAAAGTACTGGAGCTTCACATATATATATATACACATACATACAGATACATGCAAGTATTAAATAGGTAAAAAGATACAACAGTGGGTGGCTTTCTCATAATACTTTATCCACCATACATTAAAAAAGCAACAACAGCAAAAAAGATTTCTGTACTTCCTTTGTGGCACAGTGATTAAGAATCCACCTGCCAATGTAGGGGACATGGGTTCGATCCCTGGTCAGGGAACTAGATTCCACATGCTGGGGGGCAACTAAGCCCATGCACCACAACTACCGAGCCCACATGCCACAGTTACTGAAGCCCTCACGCTTTAGAACCCACGCTCTGCAACAAGAGAAGCCACCACAGTGAGAAGCCCGGGCACCGCAACTAGAGTAGCTCCCGCTCGCTACAATGAGAGAGAGTCCACAGCAGCAATGAAACCCAGTGTAGCCATAAATAAATAAAATTTTAAGATAACATCAGAAACAAGAGTGGCAGAATGTTGTTAATTCTTCAAGCTGAGTAATATGTAGATTCATTATACTAGGCACTGTACTTCTGTGTATGTTTGAACATTCCCATAATAAAAAACTCTTAAGACTATTTCATGAATGGAGAAAACAGCAAATATTTTTTGACCTGCAGATGGACAAAGAGTCACCTTGATTCTTTCATGGCAAGACTAGGAAATGTGTGAAATATTCAGGACTATGTTGTTTTCTCACTGCATCATATACGTGAGAATCGCCCATACTGACTTTAGTTTACTGTAGAACATTTAATTTCTGTGCCGTGTAACAAACTGTATAGTTCATCCTTCCATTTTCCCTTCTTTCATCCTTTTGCTTCCTTCCTTTATTCCCTCCCTCCTCTTTCTTCCCCTCTCCCTCATTCCTTTTCTAAGAAATTCACCTGCCATAGGAACACAGACAGGTTCATTATAAACTTCAAAAAAATACACAGTAAAAAACAAAAGGCTCACCAGAATAGTGAACAATGATTTCAATGATAATCTCAGAAAATCAAATGTCCTTCTGGCATGTCAGAAGTTGGGTTTCAGAGTCTTAAGGCAACTAACCATCAGAAAGAACTTCCAGAGGAAAGCCTTTCAGAATGCAGTGGACACCAAGAAATATCCCAATTCCCATAATTTACTAAGGGATTGAAGATGCTTGAAACAAACAGGTCTAAGAGAAATTTTCAATTTGCTTCAACAAATTAGAATTACTAAGTAAAGTTGCTTTTTATAGCCTTGAAAATACTCACATTAAAACCTTACTTGTCAGGATGACCACTTAACAGAAGAGAAAGGATTTACCACAAATGTTTTCTCTTCACTGTCATTGTTTAAAATTGATTTATGTATTTTCACTTTTGGCTGCACTGAATCTTCATTGCTGCACATGGACTTCTCATTAAAGTGGCTTCTCTTGTGCAGAGCACAGACGCTGGGGTGCACAGGCTCAGTAGTTGTGGCTTGTGGACTTAGTCGCTCCACAGTACATGGAATCTTTCAGGTCCAGGAATCGAACCTGTGTCCCCTGCAATGGCAGGTGGATTCTTAAGCACTGGACCACCAGAAAAGTTCCTGTTGTTTGTTAACAGTAAAGCTATGCCACCCGGCAGGATCTCAGTCATAAAGCCGTTGGAATACAGAGAGGCAAGAAAGACCTCAAAGGCGAACAAAAATACTATTTCTGTAAATGCCACCCACAATGCTAATCTATAGTTATTTTTTATTCTATCTAAGGTAATGTGTCAAGCTTTTTGGATGAATTCGCTCATTTAATCTAAAAACAATTTTATAAGGTGAACATGAAGTCACTCAGTCGTGTCCGACTCTTTGCAACCCCATGGACTGTAGCCTACCAGGCTCCTCTGTCCACGGGATTTT
Organism: Bos grunniens; assembly: GCF_055505025.1. NCBI lineage: Eukaryota > Metazoa > Chordata > Mammalia > Artiodactyla > Bovidae > Bos > Bos grunniens. The sequence continues at coordinate 51,485,669 of NC_141183.1, read as the reverse complement.
CCAGGCAAGAGTGCTGGAGTGGATTGCCATTTCCTTCTCCAAGGGATCTTCCCAACCCAGGGATCAAACCCGGGTCTCCCACATCGTAGACAGACACTTTACCGTCTGAGCCACCAGGGAAGTCCATGTTAATGGTAGGTAAACTGAAGTCCAGAGAAAAGAAAGTACTTCGGGCCACACTTTACATTCTCTATAATATACCTGAGGAATTCGAAGATTTCATTTTAGAAAATATTGGTTTGGTTTCATACTTAAAGGTATAAATGGCATAACCATAGAAGGACCACTGGCACCTAGAAAACATCCTTGGAAGGCAACAGAATGCCTAACCCCCAAATATTCCTTATAATCTCAGCTCTGACCCAAACTTGACATCATATAAGGGAAGTTCTGAGGCTCTTCATGTGGTTATAAAATACAAAGAAAGCACAGAAGAAAAGGCAAGAAACTAACGGCATAAAGGCAATAAAGGCAGTTCAGTGTTTCTCGTCTCTCCACCAACTTCCACAGAATCACATGGCAGAAAGCTTCCTGTCATATGACAACAATAAGGAGAACAGATTCAAACTGGAAAGGGACAATCAAGGGCATTCACCCACCACCCTGTGCCTTGGTCACTCAGTTGGTTACCTTCAGTAAGAAAGATCGTGAGAAAGAAATTTGTTTCTAAAAAGAAGTTGAGTGATGATCATGGTTTTTACATCATCAAAGCAAAAGTAAAGCTTTTGACTTAAATAATATGAGAATGCAAAGGGCAAGATAGACAAACAGAGGTACAGCTGAGAACTGAGCAGAAAGGCTTAGTTTCTCTTGTATTTTCTATTCTTCTGGACTAAGAACTAAAAGTTACCATGCAGTCATAAAAGCCTGGCACATAGAGTGCAGCAGAAATTATTATTTTATTATTACTTAAAGGGCAGTGGCCAAGAGCAGCCTTCTGTTAACAGCAAAGAGGTGCAGGTAAACACATAAGCAATGCCACCATGAAGTAGAGATTTTTGTTTTAACAAAATCTATATTTATATGATTATATTTCCTATGGTTGAGAGCGGCTATAATTAATGGATTTCCCTCCTTCTTCTAATGCAGCCATTTGTCAATTCAAATACAGAATGTCCAATCAATTTTGATGTATTTAGTAAGCAATTTGTCAAATGGTGCTATAATCTGGTTAATATATTAATTCTTGGCATGGAGAGAGCTCTGCCATCTACATGGTTTTCCATAGCTGGTGTGGAGTGAAAAATCTGTGCTGGAACCCAACGGTCACTCTCCAGAGGTGACACCTCTGTGTCCAGGCATCAGGAAGCATGGCACAGTTCATCTCTTAATAGGGAAGCTGCTTCGCTCAACTAGACACCCGGGGTCGACTGGACAGTGTAGCTGCCAGTTCACTGTACTAAACTGGGTGTCTCTGAGTGCCTGTGTGTCTCATACATTGATCAAGCCAACATACGTGACACTAAATGCAAAGTAAGCTTCTGAGAGAGGAACAAGGCTTTATTTATGAAATGTATGCATCTTAAACTTAAAAAATACTTTTATAATGTTTCTTCATATGAACTGGTAAAGAAGTGACTCTCAATCTTTTATTTTTCCTATCCCAATATCCTTCAGGTAAACGACTGATTCCTCTTAGTATTTAACAAGACACTGTACTAAGGCCACACAGGAACCAGTGGTCAAGATTCTTAGAAGACCGCCTTCAGTACACACAGTGTGATGCTCTGAACATGACAGTTTTCTTACTTCATTATTGGATAAGATATAAATATATATTTCATCCAATAGTCACTATGTTATCTCCATCTTTTTCCTACATCTGTCTATGTACTGGGGGCTGGAGAAAGAGAAGCAGAGATTTCAAGTAGGTGGCCCAAATTTATATGATAGAATGAATCTGGGTTAGACAGGTGAAGGAAGGATCAAATTCTTTCTCCAACTTTTTAGTGGGATATTCAATCCCTACCAGTTTGGGCAGAGCAGGGAACAGAAGAGAGATTTTCAGTGTATCACAGATAACTTCCATGGGCATGTTTGGCAAATACTTTCCAAAAATGATGAATCTATCCATTCACTGTATCCAAATCTTTCCATATTTCTCTATCAGGAAATGCACTAGCAGAGATGAAGGCAAATCCTTTCTAGAACACAAAACTGAAAAACAAGGCAAAAAAAATTTCATGTTGTATGACAGAAACCAGCACAACATGTAAAGCAATTATCATCCAATTAAAACTAAACTTTTTAAAAAACAGAAGAGAAAGAAAGAAAAGAGGAAAGGATATCGCATTCATATTCCAGACCTTAGGCTCCCCTTAGCCCATTTATGAACCATGAGCGAGCACACTGGCAGAGTGGTTCAGCACAAGGCTGTGTATTTAAAAACCTGCCGTGTACACTAGTCCTCCAGACTACCAGACGGCCCATTGTTCGATGTGTCTGCTGAGAAAGGTGCCCTATGTGTCAGAAAAGCACACTGAATCTTTTCCAATGACCCAGGGGGCAGAGGTCGCTTATTATAAATGGATAATGAGACCTAATGCAGTGCTCTGAGTATGGACAATGAAAGGGTCTATCCATAGCCCCTGGTGGATTGGTCATTCAGGCTTTTATTTCCTCGGCACACTTAATGGAGTCAAACAATTGACAGAAATTCTATAGAGAAGGCTGAAACTGGGAGAAACAACTGTATCCTAACCCTGATAGACAGATACAAATAGTGACCCTGAAATGGCGCCAGAACTCCCATCACCACTAACGCAGCAGACTGCTGTAGCATTCCCCCTAAATTCCCATTTAGTCATTTGTTAGCAATTAACCTTCCTGATGGAAGTGATGGCGCCTCAAACTACAAGCTCCCACCAATATCAACCCACTACATTACTGAGGTGAGCAGATACAGACCATTCTCTTTTGGCCCCTTATTTTTGGAGAGAAGGGCAAACAGATCCCCCTACACCCTCCATCTTGCATCCCCACTACCCAATTAACAAAACGCACATTCAGAGGTATCAGTATCTGAACAGAAGAACCTTAAACTCTGGTAAAGTGAAAGTGTTAGTCGCTCAGTCATGTCCAACTCTTGGCAACTGCATGGACTGTAGCCTGCCAGGCTCCTCTGTCCATGGAATGCTCCTGGCAAGAATACTGCAGTGGGTAGCCATTCCCTTCTCCAGGAGATCTTCCCAACCCAGGGATTGAACCTGGGTTTCCTGCATTGCAGGCAGATTCTTTACCATCTGAGACACTGAACTCTGGTGGGACAGAGTAAATGACATCAGAAGCAGTGGTACTCCAGGACTAGAGGCTTTATGATCAACAGATTACTTTTCTTTAATCTATCAGAAGCAATGTTCTACCCCAGCCAAATCTGCCAATTCAATGGCAATGAATATTAACAGCATAAATGGAAACAAATATACTCAACTGTACCTGGGGAAAAAAAGCAAGTCATAAAACAACTTAAAGGAACAGTAAGTTGTAATAACACTCATAATTTTGTAAAATGAAAAAAGACATCTAAAAGAACAAAACAACCCTCTGTAATAACTTTTCTTTTGTTTCATTTCAATTTTAAAAAACAGTTATAACAGGATGGTGGTGTGACATAAGAACTTTTTCCCTCTCATATGATGAACACTAAAGCAAATGACAGAAATAATAAGACTTAATTAAAAATGAAGTCTAGGTCATTATGTTGTAATAGAAAGGACTTTTGATGCTGAAACTTCTCAACAATAAATAAACAATGACAAAGAAACCCAACCAAGTATTCCACAGGTAGGAAGATCTATGTAAAGATACAGGTATCAATAAAAAGCATGTATCCCATGAACACAAAGGGAAAGAAAGTAAACTGAACTTTTTGATAAACTATATATTTTCATTGAGGAAGAAAATGTATTGAATTTCATAATGTCCCTCAAGTTATACAGCATATATATGGCTAAATTCAGGGTCAGTATTTCTCAAACAGATAATATGTCTCTTGGAGAAAAACACCATTTCACTAAAATCACTTCTCTAAGGAAGGACATATGTCAGTTGATAAAATTAAGTATAAATAAGAGAATCCACTGAATATAAATATGAAGTGGTGTTTTAAGTACTGCAGATATTCAGACCTAGATAGAGTAGTATGACACACCCAATGACCCAACAATGGACTATAAATACTCTATAAATAAGCCCTACATTACAAGTTTCCTCTACAGGAGAAAAACATTTCTTTCTTTCCCCTTCCACCCTACCAACTCTTGGGCAAATATTTATTATGGACAATGCAAGGAAATATTGTTGAGTACCTCTACCATACTTGGTACATACCACAACAGCGATGCAATCCAGGATGTTAGGTTAAATCTAACGTGGCACTCTGAAGAGAGCGGCTCTGAAAATTACTGCACGTTTAATTGCTTTTCCAGGGCACTGATGATGACCATGGTAGAGGAGACCAGTACTTTTTTCATCCTTTTTTTTACCAGTATCTTCAAAATAGATCACCATTGTATTGTAAAACCAATAAAACGAGATAGTAAAATACTCTAAACATGTCTTCACTCTAAACCTAAAAGTGTGATTTTATTACAAGGAAAAACATTTCCTATTTTTACTCTCACAGTTGTAGCTGGTAGGCCAGCAGGACAAAATTTAGGTCAGAATCAAGATCTCTAGAATCTAACCTTAAACATGCTGCCTACTTGCGTTTTTCATAGTTCTAAAGTTGCTCAGTCATGTCCGACTCTTTACAACCCCATCGACTGCAGCCCACCAGGCTCCTCTCTCCATGGCATTCTCCAGGCAATAATATTGAAGTGGGCTGCCATTCCTTTCTTCAGGGGATCTTTCCAACCCCGGGATCAAACCTGGCACTCCTGCACTGCAGGCAGATTCTTTACCATCTGAGCCACCAGCAAAGTCCTTCAAGCCCTTCACAGTTCTAGGTAAAAGACAAATGTCAACACTAGCTTTAGGTATTATCTACTTCATCATACATAAAGACTTAAACAAAAGTGCTAGTGAAGTCCAAGTGATCAGTAAAACAACATTTTTTAAAAGTCAATATGTCAATAGACAGTCCAGCTATTCAAAAGTAACATTGAGGTGGATTTTTTGAGTGATTTACATTGAGTTTTTAAATTTTATGCTGTCTATACCATAATGAAACCTCATCTCTTCCCTCTAAATTCTCTCTAGGATAAAATTATTTCAGAGAAAGTTTACATCAGTGACTGATTATAATCCAAAAAATCTCAGAAAGGAGCTCATCTATAAATACACATATGGAGTATACATAGAGGGAGTTTCTGAGTTATCTCCAAGAACCTACTGAATATTACCACCACCCTACATTACTTTGCCAACAAAGGTCCTTATAGTCAAAGCTATGGTTTTTCCAGTAGTTATGTATGGATGTGAGAGTTGGACCATAAAGAAGTCTGAGTGCCAAAGAATTGATGCTTTTAAACTGTGGTGTTGGAGAAGACTCTTGAGAGTCCCTTGGACTGCAAGGAGATCAAACCAGTCAATCCTAAAGGAAATCAGTCCTGAATATTCATTGGAAGGACTGATGCTAGGGCTGAAGCTCCAATACTTTGGCCAGCTGATACAAAGAGCCAACTCACTGGAAAAGACCTTGATGCTGGGAAAGACTGAAGGCAGGAGAAGAGGACGAGATAGTTGGATGTCATCACTAACTCAATGGATGTGAGTTTGAGCAAGCTCTCAGAGATAGTGAAGGACAGGGAAGCCTGGCATGCTGCAGTCCATGGGGTCTCAAAGAGTCAGACGTCACTGAGTGACTGAACAACAACAGATATACTACATACACCAAAACAGAGGCAACACCGTAATCAGCAGTTCTTTCTCCTATTCAGGGCAATATATTTCTCTTAATGTTTCAGTGAATGATAGAACCTTTTGTTCAAGCCCGTCATCCATTTCTCTCTACTTTTCTTCAGTAACCTCATATAGTCCCAAATCCTACAGATACAACTTGTTCAATTTCTCCAAAATTCAGCCACTTCTCTCCATCCCCACTAAGAATTAACTTCTTCCTTCTTTAATCAGCCCTAAGCAAAAGGCTATTTTTTGAACCATCCATAACAAAGCTTAAAAACAAACAAAGAAAGAACAAAATTTATTCCAAGGAACTTGAGAAGGCAAAAGGAGAAGAGGGCGGCTGAGGATGAGATGGTTGGATGGCATCACCAATTCAATGGACATGAACTTGGGCAAACTCCAGGAGATGGTGAGGGACAGAGAGGCCTGGTGTGCTGCAGTCCATGGGGCTGCAAAGAGTCAGACACAACTTACTGACTGAACACCACCAACAACAGCTTGAGTATCTCTTAGGAATAGAGAATAATCCACTACTCAGTAATGTGAAACTACAACTGCCCAGCATCCTATCAAAAATCATTAGGTACACAAAGAAGCAGGAAGGCACACCAAGAAGAAAAAAATCAGTCAATAGAAAAACTCCCCAGCAATACCAGGGTGAAAAGAGTGAGCACACAAGGATTCTACAGCAACTATTACAAAATAAATGTTCTATATGTTCAAACATGTACATGACGAAGAAAGAAATGAAAGCTATAAAAGAACATCCAGATGGCACTGGATGAAAAATACGGTATCTGAAATGACAAATGTGTTGAATAAAACAGCACACTAGACAGAGCAGAAGAGATGATAATATATATATATAAATACACAGAAACACAAACTATACAAAATCAAACAGAGTGAGGGAAAGAGAATTTTTTTTTTTACTATTAAACCTTTTATTTTTTAACTTTACAATATTGTACTGGTTTTTGCCATATATCAAAATGAATCCGCCACAGGTATACATGTGTTCCCCATCCTGAACCCTCCTCCCTCCTCCCTCCCCATACCATCCCTCTGCGTCGTCCCAGTGCACCAGCCCCAAGCATCCAGTATCGTGCATTGAACCTGGACTGGCGACTCGTTTCATATATGATATTATACATGTTTCAATGCCATTGTCCCAAATCATCCCACCCTCTCCCTGAAAGAGAATTTTTTAACTGAGCAAATATCAAGGGGTGAACATACATATAACTGCAGTCAGAAAAAGAGCAAAGAGGAATGAGAGAAAAAAATGTGAAGATATAACTGCATTAAACTTTTCAAATCTGATGAAAATTAAAATCCCACAAATCAAAGAATCTCCAAGGAGAAGAACACCATGCCACAATTTTATGATTTAATTACTTTTCCACTCTGATCTTTACTATTTCCTTTCTTGTGCTATAATTCGCTCTACTTTTGCTAGTTTCCGAATATGAAAGCGGACGCCACTGATTTCGTTTTATAACATGTGCATTTAGTCTGATCAATTTCACCCTGAGTACCACTTTAGTGCCATCCCACAAACTTTTCCTTTTTTCTCCACAGGTTTTATTTTTAAATAACTATAGATTCCTATCAAGTTGCTGAAATAGTACAACGAAGGTTTGCACACACTTCACCTAGTTTCAAAACCAGGAAAGTACCACTGGTACAACCCAGCGGCCTTATTCAGATTTCACTAGTTTTACACATACAATTTTACATACACTCATTTTGTGGTGAGAGTGTGAGGGGGGTGTTTAAATGTAATTCTATTCCGTTTTATCACACACGTTTATCTGTATAATCTCTGCTTCAATCAAGATATAGAACTGTTCCATCAAAGATCTACTGAATTCTTTACGGTCATATTCAACCCTCCCTCATACTCTGTCTCTCTACAGGATGCCCTTGAGAATCATCCAACTTGTGGCATGTATTTATACTTCAACCTACTATTCTTTTCTCCCTGAATAGTAGTCTCAGATAGGGGTGTGTTCTCTTTTTATTTTCATTCAGCTAAAAATATCCTAATTTCCCCTTTGATTTCTCCTATGAACCATGTATCATGTAGAAGTGTACTGTTTACTTTCCATATATTTGTAGATTTTTCCAGAGATCTGTTAATCATTTCTAATTTAATTCCATCGTGGTCCCAGAATATACATACTTTGTATAACTTGAAAGCTTTGAAATTTATTGAGACTTGTTCTATGGCCCGGAAGACGGTCTGTATTTGTCAATGCTCCTTGTGCACGGGAAAAGAATGCACACACTACTGTTGTTGGTGGAGTGCTCCACTTTGTCTGATAGTAATGCAGCAAGTGAGAGTTTAAAGTGGGTTTTCCCAGACTAGTGGTTGCCAAGGGAGTGGGGACTGAGGCAGAATGGAGTTAGCGGATATAAGCTTTTATATATAAATGCGTAAACACCAAGGTCTTACTCAAGAGCACCGAGAACTCTTGAGAACTGTACTGAGTATCTGATGATAAATCATAATGAAAAAGAATATTTTAAAAAGGAGTGTATATATATGTATCAATATAACCAAATCCCCCTGCTGTAAAACAGAAATTAACACATTATAAAGCAACAGCTGTTGCAGTTCTTCAGTTGCTAAGTCATATCTGACTCTGCAACCCCATGACCTGCAGCAAATACATGTCAATAAAAATCAACTATATATCAATAAAAAAATATTGATTAAAAAAAGTGGGTTTCTCCTAAGCAGCATATAACTGGGTTTTATTTTTTGACCCAACTTGACAATCTCTGACTTGTCCGGTATTTAGGCCATTTATAACTAACATGAGTACTGATGATGCTTAGGGTTACATCAACTTGCTTATTCTTAACATTTTACTTCCTTTTTCAGCACTTAGGTTTGCTTTTTATTTCATCATACATCTTTAACAACACAGTTTGCCTCCAAATAATGTAGAAGTCACACATACAATAAAAACCTTACAATAGTATAGTTCCACTACAATAAAAACCTTACAATAGTATAGTTCCATTTCCCCCTCTCCTGGGTTTTATACTACTGTTGTCACACACACACATGTGTTTTAAAGACCACAGTACATTCACACTATTTTTATGTTAACAGTCAATTATATTTGAAAGATAGTTAAATAATTAACAAAAACCCCATATACAGGCCTTAACCATCTTCACTGTGTATCAAAGCTATACTTCCCTTGCATGATCCTTTGTTACCATTTAACAAAGAAAACTCAGTAAACTTGGGGAGGAACTTCTCACATACCCATGGATTATCTTAGAAGTTCAAAGCCTGACCTATCCCCAACAAAGCTAGTTAATGTCAGCAACTTAAAAACACTGCTGCTGCCAAATCACCTGAAAGAAAAGGAGGAAACATTATTTTTTGCCCAAATAAAACTTCCCCAGTTTAACTCCGTAAGCCCTGTTTTTAATTTACAATTTGGGAAGCTCGGAAACAGACTAAAGAAAAAGTATTATCTACTTTGGGATCACATTCAAAGCTGGTTGATATCTGCTAGTCTCGTTTTTGTTTTTGGCAAAGGAATACACTGAAATAAAATGCCTATTTTAGAAAAAGTAACTATAGTTATGTATTTGTTCTGAAGGAAAAAAAAAATACTGTTACCACAAAAATCACTAATCATCACTACTGTAATCTTTTATAAACAATTCCTAGGATTTCTTATGACCCAAGCAGAACTTTTTTTTTTAATATTAGATTCTTAACTTTTACCCTCACTGAGCTAGACAGCAAGATGAGACTACCATCTGCATATATTCTTTACACACATAAACTAATCAATCTACTCAAACCATAGGACTTTTTTGGCTTATTCTAAACAGCAATTTCTTATGGCTCACCCTAATAACAAAGAAGTAAATTCCACCTCCAAAGTGACCTTGTAAGGGGCAGGTTCATATGAGTCAATTTATACACCAAAATTGCTCAAAATTGAATTCCATTCAATTAGTATGGGTAGTAAATATGACTAGAGTTAAGAATACAAAATTTGGAGTTTTCACTTACTTGACTATATTTAGGTAAGAAGTCTTTAAAGTTCAGGCACACTTCCCTTTCCCTGCCCATCAGTGACCCTTAGGCCACATATGCAGAACTTCTGTTTATCAACTAGCAGTGTACTTGTTATGATTACAGGGCTGGAAGGGGAGGTGGGGATTCCTTGCCAAACATCCTGCTCTCCTAGTCTCTTCTCCCTGCGACAAAGTGTCTTTTGCATTTCCATTTACATCATTCTTTGTCCAGTATTATTACAACTTCCGGAGTTTGTACAAGTCTACTTCACTTGATCCACAGATTCAGACACAACCAATGAAAATGCTGGTGACACTAGAGAAGTTTGCATTACAGTTTTACTCCAAATGATTATATTTGAAGATACTTTCAGTACTATATTATCAATAGTCTGCAGATTTTCAACATGGTCAAGTAAAACAAAAACTTCCTGCCGCCAGGTTCAATATCATCTTTTCAAATGGTTTCAGTAAGGGAAATGGAGAGAAGGCAAGAAGGTAATAAGAAAGTCTTCTTCAGGAGGTTCTAACCTGCATAAAGATGGGCTCAACAGATGGGCAGGTAAAGGTATTCTCTCTAAATCGGCTCTAGCATTGCTTTAACCAATTATATTTCAGCTTTTACTCCTCTGATGCAGATGTCCATGTCTTGAATGTTTAATTTCTTCAGTCATGAAATATACTAGTTTGTCCAGGACTCTAAATCAAACAGCCTTTTTATTTAAAAAAAAAAAAAATTTATTTGACTGCACTGTGGCAGGTGGGATCTTCACTGTGTCATTCTAGATCTTTCATTGCGGCACACAGACTACGGCTGTGAAGTGTAGGCTCAGTAGTTGTGGTACTGTGGGCTTAGTTGCTCCGCGGCATGTGGGATCTTACTTCCCCAACCAGGAATCAAACCTATGTTCCCTGAATTGCAAGGCAGATTCTTAACCCCTGGACCACCAGGGATGTCCAATGGTCTTTCTTTATGTAAGAAAACGTGACTTCAAAATTCAGGCTAAATCTGTGTCTCTGCTGTCAATGTACAGAAGTGATATAATAATTATTACAGACTTACCTATCTCTGAGGTGTTTTACAAATTAAGTTATATCTATAGTAACATTTCACTAGATAAGAGGGAAGGTAACAATTATGTAACCTAGATATAGGACACGCATATTAAGTCTGTCACTTAGACAACAGATCTGGCAGCAAGGTCAAGATCACAGATTCAGAATAGGTATTCCATTGTTAAGTCCTTGAAGTCTATTAATTGAAAATATTTCTTATTTATTTCTGAAATAAGAAATAAAGGTTCAGAATGATGCTTAGCATCACTGCACTGACCACAGTAACATGTTTATAGAGCAAGTATTATTATTGATACTTTATACTTAGCAAGTTAATGAGAGGTGGTCTGGAACTAGAAACTTGGCCTTTTCATCCTTATTCCTATGCTAGTCCATCTGGAATTCAAAACATCTAACATGACATGCATTATATTATGTTCTTTATTTAGAAATCAAACAATCATCAGTGACTACTTCAAATTGCCTAATTTTGTCCTAGTCCAACTGCGCAACATCTCACAGGTTTATTCTGTCTTCTCTGTAAAAGCCTTAACTGATGCCCTCCCATCCTGCTCCAGTATCACGTAGCTGCCACACCTCTTCCCTACTCCTGAACCTCTTCTTACAACACTGCCAGTGTATTCTTTCTAATGTAAAATTCTGATGGTGTTGTTGCAATGTTTGAAAACGACTGACAGCTTGGGCTACAATGGTGGTTCTTCAGTCGTGCACCTGGGGGGTTTTGTAGTTCTAAGAATTGGACAAAGGTGTTTAGAGCTGTTAAAATAAAGTTAGCTTAACTCACTGGAGCAAATAAGTCAAGGAATAGAGATAGCTGCATTTTTTTTTTTAATTTTGCCTGTATCTTTTTCTACACATTTGGAACTTGCTACTATTTGTCTACTATAACAGACCTGTCAAAATAACTAAAGAGGACTTTCCTGGTGGTCCAGTGGTAAAGAATCTGCCTGCCAATGCAGGGAACATGAGTTCAATCCCTGGTCTGGGAAGAGCCCATATGCCACAGGGCAACTAAGCCCATGTGAAACAACTCCTAGGGCACTAGCATGCCCTAGAGCCCGTTCTCTGCAACAAGAGAAGCCAGTGCAACGAGAAACCTGCACATGGCTGTGAGAGAGTAGCCCCTGCTCATCTCAGCCAGGGGAAGCCCGCCTGCAGCAATCCAGACCCAGGGCAGCCAAAAGTAAATACATACAAAGTATATTTTAAAATAACTAAACAAAGAAAACCGGTATTAGTGCTGAAATAGTCAACTATACTTAATTCAACAATTAACTATTTTTACCTCTGTAGAGAGGTATGGGAAAATGTTCTTATAAACACTGACATTATACATCAATATATGTTTTTTCCAAGTCATATGATAGAGTTAAATATATGCTGAGATAACCTAGAACCTAAGAACTTTTATATACTCTGCTTCTTAAACCAGAAAACCAGAATCCCATGGATGGCGGAGCCTGGTGGGCTCCCGTCTATGGGGTCGCACAGAATTGGACACGACTGAAGCGACTTAGCAGCAGCAGCATCCCTCTGTAAACAATTTAGCAACTTAAGCCACTGCCTTCACAATTACATGTATAACCCTTCACTGATGACCTGTCTCACTTTCTTCTACGTTTTGATAAAACATCTGTCTCCTGAATTAGATACTGAATTCACTGAGGACAGAAGGAACATACTACTCTCATTTAAACCATGAGTTCCTGACACAGAGACGTCATTCAATAAATACATGCTGGAAGAATCAGTGAATTCAATCGTATAATAGAAATGAAACCGCCAATTACTTGTTACAGTTATGGAGCTTCATAACTTTAGTGCAAAAGTCAGTACACTTTCTCTGTTTCCAGTATAACATATCACACATTATAAACATAAAATTGTTTTACAAATTTTTTACTTCATACTGTATAATACAACCAGGCAAGAAAATAAGTCTGATAGAATAAAACTCCATTAAAAACATGTCAGTGTTGATTTACAGAAAATTTCCTAAAAGCATACAGTACTCAGAGCCATCTAGTTAAATTAAGGATTCAGTGAATTCTACAGAATTGTACTATAACTGTAAAGAATTTTTAATTCTATGACTGTAAGCTGAATAATAAATATTCAATTATCTTTTCCAGTCTCACCTACAAAGAAGGCTATTTCTAGTTCAATGCATACTTTTTTCTCCTTAAGTAAAGACAGAACCCAGATCAAAAGTAAACAAAATCCTTATGGAGCTACAATCACTACTTCAATGTTGCAAAAAAATCCTACAAAGCAAAAAGCATGCTAATATAATTTCCACAGCAAAAAGTGTGTAACTTCTTTTTATGTCAGAAATAGATTCCAATTTTATGAAACTTTATTATATCCTAGAATCCTTATTTAAAAAAAAACTTTTGGGGAATACCCACCAGATAGTCTCTATCAATTTATATAAAAGTAAGGGTATATGTCATGACCAGGGAACATGAACATCCAGAGGCATAATTAATGTGTGCTAAAGCTTATGATGTATTGTATTAAAATATCTTCCTTGCCTCCATCAGATTGTTTATGGCCTCTGGCCTATGTACCACTGGTAATATGCATGGTTGCATTAAAAGTCAGCATTTTAAGATGAAAGCTCAAAATAGTGTATGGAAGGAAAAAATCAAGAACTACTCACAGCCAGCAAGCAGGAACTGATAATACTGTACTGCATCTGCAGCGAGGAGCAGAGGGTGGTTTGCATTAAATGGTGGCTGCAATTCATTCCATTGAGGAGTTCTAAGGAAATAACAGAAGATTATTAATATTCAGGCTTAATAGATGGAATATAAATCATTATCACTGTCACCACTTATAGACACTGATATAAATTCACACTATCGTTTTAATCATTAAAATGAACTTGTTAGAGTGCTGAAACCTGAAACACAAAGCCATCTGCTTAGGAAGAATAAAAAGGTGGCAGTGAGTCATACAAATTACATAGAGTCAATATTAGTTTAATAGCAGACGACCCTGCAACATAATAGACAAGACATTCAAAACACTGAACAGAGAGGAAGTGTGAAACTCAAATGTCACAACTAATTTTTACCTAATTTCTGACAATTGTTAGCGCCCTCTATTCTTAGAATATATTTACATTTAAAATAAAATAAAGCAGAAAATAATGGTTAAAAAAACACAGTCAATGGTGGGCTTATTAAAGACCTGATTATCATGAGTTCCAAAATAAGCCACTTATTTCAATGATGGTGCACTAATTTTAATTAGATCTGCCCACTCCTAAATAGCTTGACACATAAGATATTGATCAGATCAATCCAGTGCAGTCAAGTAGTAGGAAAGAGTGCTGGAGCCGCCAAAAATCAATACAAGAATATTTTTAAATGTCAAAAAGAGTGAGATCATTTTCATATGAATTTTCGTCTGTTTCCTTCCATACATAGCTTCCCCGATGGCTCAGACAGTAAAGAATCTGCCTATAACGCAGGAAACACAGGTTCGATCCCTGGGTCGGGAAGATCCCCTGGAGCAGGTGATGGCAATTCACTCCAGTATTCTTGCTGAGAAATCCCACAGACAGAGAGGCTACAGTTCATGGGGTCTCTGAGCCGGACACAACTGAGCAACTAATACTTCCACACACATCAGGACCAATTTTCTCTGTCTCTCCTGTACCAGTATACACTATACTGAATGGGTTTTGTCCTATATCTTATTTCTCCCTCTTTACACTAGATTATAAAAGTTCTAATGACTATGTACTTTCAAGGAGGACTCTGATTTTAATAAGCATTTTTACAGTGATGAGCCATTTTATCTTGGGGAATCACTTTATTTATTATTATTATTTTAATATTTATTTACTTGGCTAATATTCTTAGGAGCATAATTCTTGACAGCTAAACAGTGGCAATGTCCATCAACTGATGAATGGATAAACAAAGCGTGGTATATCCATATAAATCACTTGGCCATAAAAAAAGGAATGAAGTTCTGCTACATGCTTAACATGGCTGGGCATTAAAAACACTGCACTAAGCGAAGGAAGTCAGAAGCAATAGGTCACATTTTGTATGATTCCATTTACATGAATGTCCAGAGTAGGCAAATCCAAAGACACGAGGTAAACTGGTATTGCCTAGGGCTGAAGGGTTGAAGGAAGATGGTTGGAGGGGAGTGATTACTAACAGATATGGGGTTTCTTTGGAGGGTGATGAAAACTGACTGTGGTGGTCCAGTGGTTAAGAATCCATCTTCCAATGCAGGGGATGTGGGTTCTATCCATGGTTCAGGAATTAAACTCCAACATGCTGCAGGGCAACCAAGCCCATGCACCACAAGAGAAGCCCTCATGCTGCAATGAAGACCCCATCACCCTCAAAAAATTGACTGTGGTGATGGGTGCAAAACCAGGTGAAAATTCATGTTAAGTGACTGAATTGTATTATACGCACTAAATATAAATTATATCTCAATTTAAAAAGGAATGAATTATCAAAAAAATGCAACAAGAGGCATTTGTTGTTCAGTCACTCAGTTGCATCCAACTCTTTGCGATCCCATGGACTGCAGCACGCCAGGCTACCCTGTCCTTCACTATCTCCCAGAGTTTGCTCAAACTCATGTCCGTTGAGTCTGTGATGCCATCCAACCATCTCATCTTCAGTCACCCCCTTCTTCTCTTGCTGTCCATCTTTCCCAGCGATCAGGGTCTTTTCCAATGAGTCAATTCTTCGCATCAGGTAGCCAAAATAATGAAGCTTCAGCTTCAGCATTAGTCTTCCCAGTGAATATTCAGGGTTGATTTTCTTTATAATTGACTAGTTTGATCTCCTTGCAGTCCAAGGGACTCTCTCTCAAGAGTCTTTTCCAACACCACAGTTCAAAAGCATCAATTCTTTGGCGCTCAGCCTTCCTTATGATCCAACTCTCACATCCATACGTGACTACTGGAAAAATCATAGCTTTGACTAGACAATAAGAGGGATAAATCAAAATAATTTTGCTGGGAGAAAGAAGACAAAAAGAGTATTCGCTCTGATTCTATTTATATAAAATTCTAGAAATTAATAAACTGACCTACAGTGACAGACAGCAGACCAGTGGTTGCCTAGGGCTCAGTGGGTGAAGTAGGAATGAAGGGGGGCAAGAGGAAAGATTACAAAGAGGCATAAGAAAATATCTGAGGTGAGGATATATTCATAATGTGGGGCTTCACAGATGGCATAGGGATAAAAGAATCCGCTTGCAATGCAGAAGATATGGGAGACACAGGTTTGATCCCTGAGTCGGGAAGATCCCCTAGAGAAGGAAATGGCAACCCACTCCAGTATTCTTGCCTGGGAAATCCCATGGACAGAGGAGCCTCGAGGGGCTACCGTCGATGGGATCGCAAAGAGTGGGACACGACTTAGCAACTAAACAACAATGTGTTTATAATGTTAATCATGGTGATGTTTCACAGCTGTATACATATGTCAAACCTTATCAAATTGTACACTTTTAATATTTTATACCTCAACAAAGTTGAGTTTTTTTTTAATAAAAAACAAAGAGAGATACTACCTAACCAGAGTCCAGCTGGCTCGAGGAGATGTCATCATTTCCAGTGGGGTGTCATCACTGATCTTGGGGGCGGTGCTTAGTGGTCGTGGCTCCATCACATGCTCCACTAAGGTCCCATAGCAGCTAATAATGTAGAGGGATTCAACTACAACTTGTTTGGACTGATCTACAAACAGAAAAACAGATGCTGGATATGTGATAATGGCATAAAAGAAGAGCTTCATTTTTACAGGTTACTGACCCTTCAATCTATTCCTGAGGCTGGCTGCAAAAATAAGGCGGCAGAAACTTTCACATGGTGCCCGCTCCTTGTCTAAAGTTTATTCTTATAGTAGATGCTAATAAATATGAAGGGCTTCTTCAGTGACTTAGCAGGTAAAGAATAGGTCTGCAATGCAAGAGACGCAGGAGATGCAGGTTCGATACCTGGGTCAGGAAGATCCCCTGGAAGTGGAAATGGCAACCCACTCCAGTATTCTTGCCAGGCAAATCCCACGGACAGAGAAGCCTGGTGGGCTACAGTCCATAGAGTCTCAAAGAGTTGGATACGACTTAGCGACTGAGCACAACAATAATGAACATGAAAAGGTCTTTGCTATCAAAATATTTTTAAATCTTTAAGCAATTTATTTCAAGAATGACATAAATATATTCAAAATTTTAGTATGCTGAAACAATATTATACAATCTTCTGCATTTGCTTACAGTGTAGTAATTTGTCCCACAACACGCAAAATGAATACCAGGTGAGAGAGGGAAGGACTGACAGAAAAGGAACCCTGGAAGGACTAAGATTTAGTTATATCAGAGGTACCAACTCAACTGCATGAGAGACTCCATCTGCCTAAATCAGCCTAACTTCTCACACACTCCCTCTCAGAAAAGTTTCTCCTTTAACTCTCTGGATTAAAAAAAACAAACAAATGAAAAACAGGAGCAAATCCTCCTCCCTCAAAGCTTCTTCCCTCATTCCTCTCAGTGGGCTCACTGGCCCCCACAGTAAATGAAGAGCAGTCATGCTTTGAGGTCAGGTGCTGAATATGGATCTAATCAAATGACTTTATAACAAGTACACATGTCCTCATTACCAAGACAGGTTTAGTCCTCTATCTTGGGTTTTACAGTAAACCTAGGAGCACATAAAATCCCTCATGAGTGCTGGGCAGGTCACCTTATCTCTTTGCCAAAAGACTCAATTACAGCTGATTGGAGAACATGGCTAATGACCAGTCCGTGGGACACAAAGGAGCAGCAAGTTAAAAGGGTAATTAGAACAGAAGGGAGAAGCGTTTGAAATGGAGCTTCACAGAGGGCTTTACCTAGTAACAAAGTCATTTCGATAGCATCATTAAAGCAAAGGAGGTAACAAAAAAAATAAAGATGGGATAAGAAAATGGAAGGCTGGCCTACTCCACAGTATCCTCCCCCACTTAGGTAAAGAGCCTGCTGTGTCTGGGATCCTATTTCCAAGGAAAGGCCACTGAAAGGCGATAACGAGGGAAAGAGCTGATGTCTGACTGCCAGTATTAAGCGTCAAGGAGAGCCGTTTTGCCAAGAACAATACAGCCTGTGGAACTCATCAGAAGAGTGCTTCGCTAACAATTTAGTTTCTGACCTACTTCAATAGAATCACAATAATAAGAGGAAATTTTTAACTTTCAAAATGAAACACTTGGTCCAGGAAAGTAGACACTCTTTTCTACATAAGAACAATAAGGGATCATATACGGTATTTCTGTAAGCTGATTCTGGTGGTCAAAGAAGGGATTTAAATAAACAACACCATATAAGTTCAAAGGGACACTGGTTACCATAAAAGATGATCCTTATTTCTGAGTGGGAGCCTGTTTTTATATCTTAATTTATAACATGGCAGAGCTGTTGTTGATTATTCTTAGAGAATAACTAAGAGAATAACTTAGAGAACTTTGAGAGCACCTGTATATTGTCACCAGCAAAACAAAATAAAAACACTCAGTGGGCAATTTATTTTACATTTATAGTGAGAGGACAGCCTTTCCTGTGGATGAGACTTGAGTAGTTGAGGAAAGACAATGCTAACAGAGTGGGGGCAAAATTCTATTATTGGGCTGAAGCTTATTCAAAGAGAGCGGCTATGAGTTTTCTTCAAGAAACACAAATTACATATGGTAAGTTTAACTTCAGTAAAAACACATACCTTTTTCTCTTTTCAGACCTGCATTATTTGCAAACCATGATCGGGATGTCCCAAACGTTGCTGCCACACAAAATTCTCCGCCCATTGATTTGCTTGGTGAAATTTGTGGAGGTGGTTTAACTTTGCTTAAAAGATAAAGTGATGGAAAAAAATTACCAAGATGAAATCACAGTCCTCAAGATAATGACATATTTCCCTTAAAATTCTGCCCCATGTAGACATGCATTTTGCCTTAAGGAGAACTGTGATCAGCAGCAAAACTAGTTCAAAGTTTCAGGGTATTATCAGAACAGCAACTTAAAAGACCAAGAAGAACCGATTTCTTTCTGAAGAATGTGCTGCCAAAATCCAAGTCAACTTACTTGAAGTGGATAATATTTCCCTGGATATTTCAAAGTGGAACAATAAAACCAGCATAAACCTCTCATAATAATAGGATAGCTTATCATTTCATATTAAATATAAAACGTGAGGCTGACAATACAGTTGAATGGAGACATCATGTATGAAAACACGAGACGATACAGAATGGAACCCTGACAATGCTCGCAGCCGCATGCGATGTATGGTTAGACAATATCTGGAGAGGAGATCTACCGATCTGATGCAGTTATAATCACTGATCTTCCTATTTCGTACTTTTTCTTCATGGATTTGTGAAAATGATAGGTCTATTTTTGTTCTGTTTCTTCTAATATTTAAGAATACAATAAGTAACTTCTGCTACTTCACGTAACTACTGTAAAAAAAGTACAAGCTTCCCCCTTTGCTTTCCCCAAATCAGCTTCTAGTACAATCAACTTCTGATAACAACCTATTGTCTTCTTTCAATCCTGTATCTCTTCTCTATGTCAAAGTCTGCCCCCAGAGTTCCTTAGCAATTTCGCCAGGGACCTTATAGACTCTGCTAGACAGTCTCCAATGTCAAATGACATTATTTCTACTTTCCTTTGCTCATTATCCTTTATCTCTTTGTCTTTTAATGAAGGTTAGATGGAGAAAGATTGGGTTTTGAGGGTCAGGTAAAAACATGAATCTGAATCCCAGGTGCAAAAGCACCTGTGTGAATTTCGTTTAAGTTACTTAACCTCTCTGACCTCACACAACCAATATATAAAATAGAAAGATCATAATGCCTACCTCATAGGGTTATTATAAGGATTACCATATTACATGTGTTCTCAAAGTGTGGACCCTGGCACTGAGAAGTTCTTAGACATGCAAATAATCTTCAAGCCATGCCCCACTCTGACAATTGGTTTTAACAAACCCTCCAGGAGATTCTGGCAACCGCTCAGGTTTAAGAACCACTGATTTTGTAACATGCAGAAAGCGCTCAGGGCAGTGCCTTCCCATATCTTAGTTCTTAATGCTAATTATCTCTTAATAGCACACAGTCTTCAACTAAGTTGAAGTTAAAAGATCAGACTTCAGTTCGGTAATCTCAGTTTCCAGGTGTTATGACACCTGAAATAGTCTCTCACATATCTGATTTCCTGAGCCCTCTGTTTTGATGTCTTCCTGGTAGGGAAAGCAAAATGTCTGGCTCAGAAGCCATTCTGTTTGGTCCTTTTGGTGTGTGCCTCTGACAAAATCCATACAATGCACCTTGTCATATATGACAAGGCCTCTTCTTTCCAACATTAACATTTTCTAAACACTCCAAGTTATTACCCATAAAAATCACATCCATGCCTAAAACACCGAAGACTTCCACTGACAGGGCATAAAACAATAGCTTCGTGTGTGTGTCAAGATTCTGTGATAAAATGAATGTTTCTACCAACAATTTCATATCTCTGCTGCATTTGCCACAGCTGCAATGTTGTTATTCAGTCGCTCAGTCACGTTCAACTCTTTGTGATCCCATGGACTGCAGCACACCAGGCTTCTCCTTCACTATCTCCTGGAGTTTGCTCAAATTCACGTCCACTGAGTTGGTGATACTACATAACCACCTCATGGTCTGCCACCCTTTTCTCCTTTAGCCTTCAATCTTTCCCAGCACAGGATCTTTTCCAATGAGTTAGCTCTTCACATCAGGTAGTCAAAATACTGGAGCTTCAGCTTCAGCATCAGTCCTTCCATGAGTACTCAGGGTTGATTTCCTTTAGGACTAACTGATCTGATCTCCCTGCAATCCAAGGGACTCTCAAGAGTCTCTTCCAGCACCACAATTTGAAAGCATCAATTCTTTGGTGCTCAGCCTTCTTTATGGTCTAACTCTCATATCCACACATGATTACTGGAAAAACCGTAACTTTAACTACATGGACCTTTGTCAGCAAAGGATGCCTCTGCTTTTTAATACGCTGCCTAGGTTTGTCATAGCTTTTCCTCCAAGGAGCAAGTATGGCTGCAGTCACCACCTGCAGTGATTCTGGAGACCCCCAAAATAAAATCTGTCACTGCTTCCACTTTTTCCCCATCTATTTTCCATGAATTGATGGGACTGAATGCTCTGATCTTAGTTTTTTGAAAGCTGAGTTTTAAGCCTACTTTTTCACTCTCCGCTTTTACCCTCACCAAGCAGCACCTGAGCTCCTCGGAGCTTTAGTTCCTCTTCGCTTTCCGCCATCAGGTAGTATCATCTGCATATCAAAGGCTGGCAATCTTGATTCCAGTTTGTGATTTATCCAGCCTGGCATTTTGCATGACGTACTTAACGTGCATGTAAGTTAAATAAGCAAGGTGACAGTGTACAGCCTTGATGTAGTTTTCCAATTCTGAACCAGCCCATTGTTCCATGTCCAGTTCTAATTGTTGCTTCTTGACCTGCATACAGGCCTTTCAGGAGGCAGGTAAGGTGGTTTGGTATTCCCAACTCTTTAAGAATTTTCCCCAGTTTGTTGTGATCCACACACTCAAAGGCTTTGATGTCGTCAATGAAGAAGTAGATGTTTCCTGGAACTCTCTTGCTTTTTCTATGATCCAACGATGTTCGCAATTTGATCTCTGATTCCTCTGCCTTTCCTAAATCCAGCTTACACATCTGGAAGTTCTCGGTTTACATACTGTAGAAGCCTGGCTTGAAGGATTTTGAGCATTACCTTGCTAGCATGTGAAATGAGCACAACTGTATGGTAGTTTGAACATTCTTTGGCATTGGCCTTCTTTGGGACTGGAATGAAAACTGACCTTCTTCCAGACCTGTGGCCACTGCTGAGTTTTCAAAATTTGTTGGTATGTTGAGTGCAGCACTTTAACAGCAACATCTTTTAGGATTTTAAATAGCTCAGCGGGAATTCCATCATCTCCACCAGCTTTGTTCATAGTAATGCTTCTTAAGGCCCTCTTGACGTTACACTCCAGAATGTGAGTGACCACACCATCATGGTTATCCAGGTCATTAAGACCTTTTTTGTACAGTTCTTCTGTGTATCCCTCCCTGCCAGCTCTTCTGCTTCTGTTAGGTCTTACTGTTTCCGTTTTTTATTGTGCTCATCTTTGCATGAACTGTTCCTTTGGTATCTTCAGTTTTCCTGAAGTGATCTCTAGTCTTTCCCATCCTATCATTTTCCTCTATTTCTTTGCACTGCTCACTTAAGAAGGCTTTCTTGTCTCTCCTTGCTCTTCTCTGGAATTCTACATTCAGTTCAGTATTTCTTTCCCTTTCACCTCTGGCTTTCGTTTCTCTTTTCCCAGCTATTCGTGAGGTTCCTTCGTAGTCTTTATTTCCATTGTGTGTGTGCTCAGTAATGACCAATTCTTTGCAACCCCATGGACTTGGATTTTCCCAGCAAGAATACTGGGGTGGGTTGCCATTTCCTCCTCCAGGGGATCTTCCTGACCCAGGGATCAAACCCACGTCTCCTCTGTCTCCTGCATTGACAGGTGGATTCTTTACCACTGAGCCCTTGTTTCTGTTATTGAACTGCTATCAGGGAACTCTAAGTTCCTGTAACTATTAATAGCATCTTTTAACTTCCATTGGTTAGTTTCTGGAGGCTGGAAGGCTGAGGAGAGAGGGGGAAAAAAATTCCAGAATTTTTTTGAAAGGTGTTTCTACTGTATGACTTATTTTTTACTAGAATCACCATCAAGGAGCAATGACAGTACAAAATATACAAATTCAAAGTTCTTTGCAAATTCCTGAGTTATTTTTGTTTTTGTTGTTTAAATCATGTGGTAAGCAACAAGACTGAAGCTGACACTCCAATACTTTGGCCACCTGAAGTGAAGAACTGACTCATTTGAAAACACCCTGATGCTGGGAAAGATTGAAGGCGGGAGGAGAAGGGGATGACAGAAGATGAGATGGTTGGATGGCATCACCGACTCAATGGACACCGGAGTTTGAGTAAACTCCGGGAGCTGGTGATGGACAGGGAGGCCTGGCGTGCTGCAATCCATGGGGTCACAAAGAGTTGGAAACGACTGTGCGACTGAACTGGACTGAACTGAAGCAACAAGACAAAACAAGTAGCATGCCACTTCTTAAGAGAGTCTATGGTGCATCTAAGCTATGTATGCTAAATAGATTTTAAAAGTTGCTACTGGGCCAGTTGGCCACCTTTGTAATATAATAATCAATTTAGTCTTTAGTCAAGCAAATATATATTTTGTATGTTTACTGGCTTACAGTCTAATTATTCAATGTCAAAAGCTGAAGTCTCAGACTTCTTTAATGTTACACATAACTCAGTTTCTGAACACACGACTAAAATGCATCAATATAGTACCATTTTACATAAACTCATTATTTCCTGCAGAGAATAAGTACCTTATGTTAAAAATATTCTTAAAATTACGAAAAAATTATCATTTTTATTCTTATATTTCATCATTTCTTCTTATTCTTCTGATAGGGCCTTCATACATCCCATTAGTAAAAGTTGGTGTTTAATATTAAAAGTTTTTATCCCTGAAAATAACTTGCCACCTCCTGCATGACACAAGGCAATGTACTGGGTACTCAGCATATTTGGTGAACATGGTCATAACAAGTTAGTCCTATCATCAGTCTACCTTTGGAATGATTATGGTATTTAAGCAAAATAGAAATTTTAAATATGTGCAGTATATGTGTACAAGATTTTCAGAAAAATAGAAAAGAGACATAATCTAAAGAAAATATTATTATTAATAAAGTATTTTCTATATGAAATGTCCAAAGGAAGAAAATTTAATATTGATTCAATTTCCCCTTTATCCTAAAATTTTAAAAGACCAAGACCAGGTGGAATATTGGGTGGAAGCAGAATTGAACTTTTCCCAATGACCCAGAATATTTCTATTGCAAAATTACCTTTTGTTGGCAGAAAGATAAAATATTGAAAAATGATACATATGTGAAAAGAATAAAAGAGAAAAGTGCTAGCCTTGTAACTCATGCTTATTTATAGATTGGTGTTCCAACCATTTTAGAAAAGCACTCCAATATTAGCCTTCTTTTCTTTCTTCTCAATATCTATCTCCCTTTATTCTATTATAAGACATTTGCAAGTTTAAAACAAATGCCTCTCACTGTTTAACTAATTTACTCAATTATGAGTTGATAGAAAAAAAATTATGTGTATACGAGGGTCCAGAAATTCAATTGTGTCATCATTACAAATGAATACAAAACATCCTGATAGAGCTGGTGGACTCCTATCCATTAACGACTCCTGCACTATACTCTCCTGTGCCATAAATAATTCCAAGGTCAAAAATTAAAAGAAAAATTTGCCTTCACTTGTGAGCAAAACATAATGGACTACAGAATGAATTCAACCTTCACCATATCAGAAAGCATCACATTTACAAAACTTATTAAGAGACAACATAATCAAAACTAATATAAATATATGATTAAAAAACAACAACAAATAAGGTGCTAAATTGAAACTGAGGATTTTAATATTTCGTCATTTCTTCTGGGAGACCTAACCATCTAACCATAGAATGAGAATCATTTTTAATGCCATCAGATGTTCTAGGGACATTAACATGATGACATCTTTAAAAATATTTACAAAGACTATTGAAGTTACCCATTGGCTCCTTCTGTATTATGTAATTCAGTCAGATAAACATATTAAATTTCTCTGCTTGTTTTTTTCTCCACACTCTAACCACAGACAGACCAAAAAAAAAAAAAAAGCAAGACTCTAATGATATAGGCTTTAAAATTATAGCAAAATTATGTGCATCTGGATAATTTTCTATGTTCTATAAAATAGGATATGAGTGGTGAATCTGTGGATGGCATGAAAAGCAACAATGAGGTCTGGGGCCTTGTTTAGGACACAAGCATGGAAAAGGGCTCAGCTGAGAGAGAAGCACCATTTCTTTCATTCCCTAAAACACAAGGGTACAGTCAATACTTTAGTTCAAATCTTAGACAATATTTATATAAGAATTACAAGTGGTGTTATACCTTGTGTTAAAGAGAAAAAGCTCTTCTTTATATTCCTCACTGTGATTAGCCTTTCAAAAGGAATTTAGAAGTTTCCCTCATTCTCAGCTTTATTTTCTAAAATAAAAACTAAGAAGGAAAATGAAAGTACTGTATTTTTTAAAAAGATACTAACCAGGTATCTAAAAGTATTCTATCACAAATTCTTTTTAAAGGTCTAAGAGATTTTCTTTGAACCCGGCAGATAAGATTCTCCTCTCCATATAAATCTTTTCTTCTGAAAATGAATTTATATTTTTTTCAATAGTGTCAGAATAACTAGATTAGTTTAAATTAACTATTTATAAACATATTGAAAACGTGGCACTAATTAAAACTTTTAATATAATTTGATACGTAAGTTTTAACTCTTTAAAATTACCCTTATATACTATAAAGATATATTCAAATGAACTACCTTTTATCTATACTGTTCTGCATATATTTTTTCTTTCACTAAGAAATTCAAAAACTAGGAAAGTTTACTAGATGCAGATTAGGAACTCCCTAACAACTTGTTACTTATTTGTAATATTGAAAGCAAAATTCATTTTTAAAATTTCACTGTATTTCTCTTAAATTTTCTGCATTTAAAAAGTGTATCATGTGTGTGATTCTTTTACATCATTTATACCATCATTTAAATTCCAAAATCCTAGAAAATACATAATCTTCAGAATGTATAAAATGGCTAAAGTGTTGAAGTTGGTCTGCATAGTTAACTTTCTAACAAGCTTATTCGGTTGTCAAAGGAAAAGAAATTATTATAAACTGACTCATCTGAAGCCACATGCATTTAACAATTAAAACAGTTTATCAAAGAATGGAGAAATGAGCAGAAATCATGATCGATCAAAAGCAAAATCTCAGCTAAATATAAATGTTTCAACTGAAAAATAATAAAAATTTGTATGAAATTTATATAACATTTTAAGAGGAACTATAAAAGTTTCATATTCTTCCAAAATACAAATCCTACCCTATACTGAAAGTCCTAAAAATGTGATGAAATAAAGAGATAATTTTATTTAACATAATATTTATTCTAAAACAGTACATAAAAACATTCTCAGGTTGAATGCTAAACAACATGGAAAAATAGTAAAAACTCTTAAAACAAAGAAGCTTTTTATAAACAACATGGAAGAAGTTGTCAAATTTATATTCATTTTGCTGCCTTAATTTGAGGTTTCATTAAGATCTTAATGGGAAAAACATGCACCACCAGTAAAGCGACGTATTTTAAAGGAGGATCTTTTAGGCTAGTACAAGTGACTAAAAACGAGTTTCTTGCTAGCTAACGATGGCATCAAACAAACCACAAAGCAGTCTTCTAAAAGACAGGCAATGATTTAAAAGTCTACTATATTTCATATATCCCTTTCTTTAATCTGGCTCTTTTAATCTTGTTTCAACCTCAAATCATTTCTGGTTGACAAGTGCTTTTGCTTAAATTTGAGGAGCACATAAGCTGTTGAAGGCATGGGCTTTTCTTATTTCACATACAACATTTGTCATTCCATCTTTACGTCTATGCTAAAACTTCAAACTTTATTAACATACTAAAACTCCTTTCTTTGTACTTAAAATGAGAAATTTATCCCGAGATGGAATTCAATTCTAAATTGAGTCTACAAAGAAATCTTGTCATATGTTGAATCTGGCATTTAAAACTCCACTGTTTGCTACAAGCTCCTCAGTAAGATCCAAGTATCTTATTTGTTTTTGGAAGAAAATCTAGTTAACACAAGAATGAAGATTGACTTTCAGGGAATTTTTACTCATGTATACCCTGAATTTGCTTATCACAGTTTCACAATCTGTGTACTAACTTTGATACCGCATTCTAAAGAGGAAATCTTTACAATGATTTATCACCCTACTCTAATGCAATAATGAACTTTTCAGATGTTCCTATTAGCGTATGAACACTGAAATTAGTTTGTGTCAAATTATTTAAGTTTCTTTTTGTCCAAGAGGAAAAAAGACTGTAAGACTTTTCCCTAGGACCATAAGACAGTATAAACAAGTCTCAGAAGCAGTTATGAGAATTGAACATACATGTATTCTGACTAAATTTATAAAATTGATGTAAATTAACCAAAATGTCTCTTGGGCTCACTCATTCCTAGAACCAAAACAAAACAACAAAACCATGATCTAACTTAAAAAAGTTTCTTCTCTAAAATGGAATTTCCCCCTTAAACCAGAAAATAAATCATAGCATGACAGGTAACATTTACTGAGCTCTTATTATGTGCCAGGCACTGTTCTAAGTAATTTATACGCTAGTTCATTTAATCCTCATAATGAACCGATAAGGTAGGTACTACTGGTAACTCTAACAGAGATAAGGAAACCAAGATATAGACTGGCTTTAGAAAAGTACCCAAGATCATACAGGTAGTAAGTGTGTGACCTGGAACGTAAGACCTAGACAGTCTGATTCTGGAACTCTGACTCTTAACTATCTTGTTAAACATATTACACCAAGCTCTAAACACATTCTATTGCACATCTTTGCATGAAAGTATGAAATATACTGTTTCTTTTCTATGATCATCATGCTAAGACTGACAAAGTTATATTTTATGCAGTCTTATATAAGAATGTAAACGAGTTATAGTGGGTAGGCGCTAATAACTCAAAATAATAAGTTATTTAGGAATTTAGGAGTGTGTACGTAAAACCCAAATTTCCCCATGTAGCTCCTTACCTACCTAAACTATTCAAAACAGAACTGACTCTTTTGCCTTTCGTACCAAATAAAATGCAGTAAAAATTTATAGGGTATTTTTAGTATAACTTAAATATATTTATATTTCAAAATAAATCATGTCTTCAGAAGTTCAGCATGTCATATAGGGAGTTTCTATCTTCTATCACTATAATACTAAAAGCTTTAAAAGTGGGTGTTGGCCATGTCTTATATACCAGCATTATTATGAGAGAATTCTTCTCCTTTCTTTTTTTAAAAATATTATTCTATGACTTTTTAATATGAATTTTCAAGAAATGAAGTGAAACCAAGAAAATGAATCTTTTCAGGCGTAAATACCAACATCTACCAATGACTCAGGAATTCGGTGCATCTATCTGTGATCAGGCCATGCAATTGAAAACAAAGTACAAAACAGAGTTACTTTCGGAGAGTACAGCAAATGAATTAGGCATGCGGGACCGAACTGAGACTCACCATGGAGCTTTTATGGAAAAACACCCCGCTCCAAACAGATAAGGCCTTCATGGAAAAGGGGGGAAAATGCACAAAAAATATTAGAGGAAAATTCATTTAATATTGACAAATACATGTTGATCACACTGTTAAAGAGTATGGATTAAATGGCTAAAAAAATTAGTAATCTTTTGCAATTCTGCTGTCAATACTAACAAGTCTGACATAACCATTGAACAGAAGGATGTGTGGTAACAAGTCCCTTCATTTTCATAAGGTTACAGATTTCAAAATGCTCTGTTTCTCCCCCTTTTCTGGAGCACCCCTGTAGGGTTCCTAAGGTAAAATAAAATTTACTTCAGAGGCCCTTTAAAACAAAGTACAAATTAAATGGAATAACTGGACGGAGAAAAGAGTGGAACCAGTAGCAACACATGTGTGGTTGCGCGACACGAAATGTTTAACGCTAGTGAAAGAGGACGCGATAAAAATTTGATAAGCGTTGCTGCCGTTCACCAGTTGTCTCAGAGCCACAGAAAGTACGTATTTTCTAAGCTGCTTAATTACAGTAAGTTGTACTGCATACTGCTGGTCAAAGGAACTAACGCTGAATACAAGTCTGTGGTAGGATTTACTTCCATTTTAGGGTCACATTCCAGGAAATCAGCATTTCTCTTAATAATGACAGAAGAGGTTAGCTTCCTCTATCTGGCCTATACCGGGCTAGGTTGGAATACAGGAAACTAAAGCCACAATTGCTTGTTTTAAATATAGCTGGGGATACAAAGGCAGACTTCCATGTTACACATATTTCTTCTTAATATTCTGTTCATAGCATTTAAGACATGCTATGCATACTTGCACAAAAAGAAGACTGACTTAATTATATCCAGAACAAAATACTGTTGTTGCATCTAACATTTGGAAGGAAGACATAACAAACTGAGAAAGAAAGAGCACTGCATAACTTGGTAATTCTCTCCTTCAACTTTGGTGCCAAGAACATTAAAACAGAAAACTCATGCTAATTAGCATCAATCTCCCAGCGAAGTGGACACACAACACTGAGTACAGTTCTGAGGACTGAAGTACAGAAGATATGAAAAAGACAACAAAAAAGCAAGAAACTATTAATATTAGAAGAAACTGTGAGTTGGAAGACAGAGATATTAGAAAACTTTAGAGATGATTCAAATGCAAAGCAAAGAAATCTCTCCCACAGTTAATGATAAGACCACAACCAGAGATATGATTTCACCACTCACAACTAAAACAATGCATTTCAAAATTGTTTTGACTGTGACCCACGGAAATATGCAGTTGGCCCTCCATATCCAGAAGGCCCATACTCACAACCAGCCATAGATCAAAAATATTCAGAAAAAAAAATTCCAGAAAGTTCCAAAAGGTAAAACTTGGTATGCACCAGCAACTATTTACAACTTAGAAAAGACTTAAAGTATATGCATAGATGTGTGTGCTGCTGCTGCTACTAAGTCGCTTCAGTCATGTCTGACTCTGTGCGATCCCATAGACGGCAGCCCACCAGGCTCCCCCATCCCTGGGATTCTCCAGGCAAGAACACTGGAATGGGTTTCCATTTCCTTCTCCAATGCATGAAAGTGGAAAGTGAAAGTGAAGGTGCTCAGTCGTGTCCGACTCTTTGCGACCCCATGGACTGCAGCCTACCAGGCTCCTCCGTCCATGGGATTTTCCAGGCAAGAGTACTGGAGTGGGGTGCCATTGCCTTCTCCTATAGATGTGTGTAGGTTATGCAAATACTAGGCCATTTCATATAAGGAACTTGACCATCCATAGATTTCAGTACGGGGTGGGAACCGATCCCCTTCGGATACCGAGGGATAAATGTACTAAAGTATAAGCTCATATGTACCTGAACACAACAAACTGAAATAATTTAATGAATGTGGGGGGTTGTGTTTGTGATCAATTTTACTTTTTCCATTTCAATGTTTTGTAGACATTAATGCTGGGATTTAGTTTCAGTGACGATTAATTCATATTATGACAAGGTAGGTAGGTCTGGGTGGGACCTTCAATTCTCTATTTCTAACAAGCTCCTAGATAATATAAGGTTGTTAAGTTTGAAGAACAAGGAGCAAGATGACATTTTATTATATTCTATTTCACTAATGAAAAAAAAGTTAGCCATGATTCCCCTGTCCATTGATTTCATGATTCACTGATTACATCAGAAACAAAATGTTAATGGGACTCATCTTGTATTTTGACCAACACCAATTTAAATAACTGTGACCATGTGAAGACACCAATCTCTCAGTGGCACTGTGATGCCATGAAA
Source organism: Bos grunniens (assembly GCF_055505025.1). Classification (NCBI taxonomy): domain Eukaryota; kingdom Metazoa; phylum Chordata; class Mammalia; order Artiodactyla; family Bovidae; genus Bos; species Bos grunniens. The sequence continues at coordinate 51,455,083 of NC_141183.1, read as the reverse complement.
TAACGATCAGAAAACGGAAGGTTCAAAACATTTCCACATGCCCACAAGTCAAAGTGAAAGTTGCTCAGTCATGTCCAACTCTGCCACCCCACGGACTATACAGTCCATGGAATTCTCCAGGCCAGAATACTGGAGTGGATAGCCTTTCCCTTCTCCAGGGGATCTTCCTAACTCAGAGGTCTTCCGAACCCAGGTCTGCTGCATTGCAGGCAGATTCTTTACCAGCTGAGCCACAAGGGAAGCCCAAGAATACCGGAGTGGGTAGCCCATCCCTCCTCCAGTGGATCTTCCCGATCCAGGAATTGAACCGGGGTCTCCTGCATTGCAGGTGGATTCTTTACCAACTGAGTGATGAGGGAAGCCCCTAAGATACTGCCTAAATAAGAAGTTATTGTTGACACATACTACCCAACTTCTTTTCATTTTCTTCGTTAGGCACACCCCTGAATTAATCAAACAGTCCAAACAATTCTGACAGAAGCCTTTGTGATCTGCAATGTCTGGGCATGAGTTGCTCTTTCCCATACATTGTATAGAAGCTGGATAAGTCTCCCATCTCATTCCAAATATCAGAATACAGGGTTCCCATTGGAACCTGGTTATCCATTTTAAATACAGCAGTGTATACAGGTCCACCCCAAACTCCCTAACTATGCCTGCTCAATGTTAAGAGGCAGCCTGGAAGGGAGGGGAGTTTGGGGGAAAATCGATACATGTATATGTATGGCTAAGTGCTTTTGCTGTCCACCTGAAACTATCACAACATTGTTAATCAGCTATACTCCAATATTGGAGAAGGCAATGGCACCCCACTTCAGTACTCTTGCCTGGAAAATCCCATGGACGGAGGAGCCTGGTAGGCTGCAGTCCATGGGGTCACTAAGAGTCGGACACGACTGAGCGACTTCACTTTCACTTTTCACTCTCATGCATTGGAGAAGGAAATGGCAACCCACTCCAGTGTTCTTGCCTGGAGAATCCCAGGGACGGGGGAGCCTGGTGGGCTGCCATCTCTGGGGTCGCACAGAGTCTGACACGACTGAAGCGACTTAGCAGCAGCAGCAGCATACTCCAATATAAAATAAAAAGTTAAAAAAAAAAAAACCAAACATCAGAAAAATGCTGATTCATTGCAAATAATTTGCAAGTTTTATCTTAGCCCTTTATGCCTTAAGTGGCTTCTCAGTGACCCCCAAAACCAAACAAACAAAAATGAAACAAAACTTTAAGTTTCTACAGTTCAAAAGACCAGCTTATTGTCCCACCTACAGAACCAGTAAATACCTTTTACCAAGTTTAAATTTCCTTATGTATAAAAAGTAACATATTAGCCGAACAAATTAAACACTTAAAAAAAAAAAAAAAAACTGCTAGATTCTCCTTCCCAGGCAATAGCAGCATGTTACCAGCAAGAGATTTCCACAACTTCACAATCCCCAAACGCACTGTTAACTCTCACTCTCTAGACACTGCAGTGAGCAGGCATGCAGTGAACAGCAGCATGGTCAAGCTTAAACACAACACGGCTCTCACTGTTCACAGTGTAATTCAGCTGGATGCATTAGAAGTCATCCTTCTTTGGCCAAAGAAGAATCTAGAGACTGGCCCAGCTCAAGGAGAAGACAGGGGAAGGGGGAAACAGGTGAGGCCTCCTTTCTGGCATGATCCCAGTCTATACTCACCCACTTCTTAGCTGCTCCTACAAACGGGATCTCCGCCACATACATGGAAAAGAAGACCCATAAACACCAAAGAATTAGAGTGACTGATGTGATCACTGACTTGGTATGGGGAGTGTCAGCTGTTCTTTTGAAATGTGCCCGCCTCATCTTTTCTCAGTAGTGAAAGAATGAAAATAAAAAGTCACAAAGGCCAAGTCCATGATCCAGCTGTCTTCACCTATGGCTTTCCCCTCCAAAATCCTGCAGCTGTAGTTTTACAAGGGGTGGTTTGAAGGAGGAAAACAGCACGTGAGGCAGAGTGTATGCTGAATTAAAATGGTCTGCATTAACAAATGCAACTCCAATTATCATATTCAGGTGTTAAGAATGTGTATCTTTCCAAACGCTAATAAGTTTCAGCAGGCTGAGCAATCCATATAAAACTCTCCACTTAGTCATGATTATGTCCTGCTGAAGCTGAATTCTGATTGGAAAACATCAGGGTTGGCCAAGAGACTACAAATCAGAAATACCAGTCCAGCATTAACTGACACTGACACTGGTTCTCAAAGTGTTTCTTCTGGAGATTCTCAGAAGACAAGAAAGAATTGTGCTATATATCAAACCACTGTGTGCCTGCGTGCTAAGTCACTTCAATTGTGTCCAATTCTTTTTGACCCTATGGACTGTAGCCCGCCAGGCTCCTCTGTCCATGGGAGTCTCCAGGCAAGAATACTGGAGTGGGTTGCTGTGCCCTCCTCCAGGGGATCTTCCCAACCCAGGGATCGAACCCATGTCTTTTATGTCCCCTGAACTGGCAAGTGGGTTTCTTTACCACTAGTGCTGCCTGGGAGGCCCCATATCAAATCATTAATACTATGCAACTCTTTAAACTCTGATTCATTTTTTTAAAGGCCACACAGTACCACATAAGCTTTGGTCTTCCTAGCTGAAAATAAGACTAATAAAAAGACTGTTCAAATGTTAAGAGGAAAATAAAATCAGATTTTATTTGAACATGGTAAAACCCTTTATAACCTGACTCTGCTGCTAAAAGGCAGTAATAATAATTAGATTTCACCATCTTCAGAGTTAAAGAATAGTTGGCATCTAAAAAACAGCAAAGAAAGGAGAGGGTGGGATGAATTGAGAGAGAAGCAGTGACATATTCACTACCATGTGTAAAAGAGACAGCTAGTGGGAACTTGCTATACAACACAGGGAGCTCAGCTTGGTGCTCTGTGCTCTGTGACAACCTAGACGGGTGGGATGGGGGGAGTGGAAGGGAGACTCAAGAGAGAGGGGAGATAGATAGATATATCTCCCCATATATATATGTATACTTATAGCTGATTGACACTGTTGTACAACAGAAACTAACACAACAATGTAAAGCAATTATTCTCCAATTAAAAACAAACAAAAAATTCTGAAAGTTCCACTTTCCAACTAATCATGTCCTATGAGAATTCAAGCACTGTCACTTAACAGACATAAGAATGAGCCCATATAAATATTAAACATACTGAACAGAGAAAGGGCTGTACAACACTATCTGTAAAATAGTAAAGAAAAGCCATATAGTCTTAACACCACATTCCAGGAACCCCAATGACTGTACTACACCCTACACCCCATCGTGTTAAACAGTAACTTTGATGGACTCACATTCCCCATGTGCATACAAGCAAGTTAGTCCTCATATCATTTTCAAGTATTACTCTAAATTTTTCATTAATTTAACTACTAAAGAGACCTATGGCACTACTGGCTCTCAAATTATTGTTCTGAAGGCAAATTCAAGCTGAAATATCCAGGTGAATTTTCTAATCTGAGATATATTCAACATGCAAATTTAAACTACAAGCTCAAGATTTTCATCAGAAAAAAACTCTCTTGTTCAATTTCCGCCAGATGTGGCAGAAGAGAGACTAGAATAGCACACACAGATTTCCAAATTTCCATAGAAAATAATGCTTGCTGACTTGTAATACATTATACAGGAGACGTAATCTCCTCCCTATTTCCACTCCCCAAAATTAACAGATTTATGGTAAAAGGGAACAAAGTATGGAATGGCTTAAGTACTCTACTGACTTAGTACAAAAACTGGAAACTCAAACTGTGCATGTATATTGCACATGTAGAAATATCCACCCTAATGAAAATATACATTGCTAGTTATTTTATATCTGGAATGAAACATTTATAGCTTAGTTATCAAGAAATAATACATAGATAAGACAGGACTAGGAAGTGGAGAATTACCATCTGGACTACAAGGAGATCAAACCAGTCAATCCTAAAGGAAATCAACCCTGAATGTTCATTGGAAGGACTGATACTGATGCTGAAGTTCCATTACTTTGGCCACCTGATGCAAAGAGCCAACTCATTGGAACACATCCTGATGCTGGGAAAAACTGAACGCAACAGGAGAAGAGGGCGCCAGAGAATCAGATGGTTAGACAGCATCACCAACTCAGTGGATAGAAGTTTGAGCAAACTCAAGGGAGATAGTCAAGGACAGGGGAGCCTGGCGTGTTGCAGTCCACTGGGTCACAGAGTTGACCATCACTCTTTTTGTGTGGGACACAACTTAGTGACTGAAAAACCACCACCACTGTAACTGGGCGGGGGGGTGGAGGGGTGTCTTTTTCCACATCTTTCCCATTTAATTCTTCAGACTTCACCTATAAGATTTGAGGCTTAGGTCAAAGTGTCTAAATAAGCCAAGGCAGACCAAAGTGAATTAGAAAGAGGAACAAACCTTCCTCAAGGACTATATACCAATGTCAGTTATTCACTTAGCAAACTCTGATGGCAGATTTGGTCTACAGATTTCAATTAGAGATAATCAAATAAATGCTATTAAATGCTTCCATTTCTAAAGAAGAACAATCATCTATGTTTCCTAAATGAAGCTCCTGTGAAGCACTGGCCTAGGGAACAGCAATGAATGAGGCTTAGAAAGTACTTAATAGAGCACCTGTTGGAAACTCATACACTGTAAGGCTGACAGGTTACAATCCATACATACAAATATACCTCGGATGACGAAATTACGTAGGCACACTGGAAATGGCAGAACCAAGATAAGAAGATGGAGCTTCAGACTCCTAAGATGATATTCTTTCACTATATTCCCTAGGCTACCTCTCCAGAGTCAGGCCCAAGGTTCCTAATACCTAGCTCAAACTGTTCACAAAAAAATGAATACATACAAACATGGTGGAGAGAGGAAGTAGCAGGAAGCTGCTCGATTTAAGAAAACCAGTGAAAGACAACAAATCGTATCAGGTTACTTCACTAAACATGTCAGCTAATGAAGGGCAAGAAGTAACTTCATTCCCAATTTCTATATTTTTTATTCCCATGAAATTACTAAGACCACTTAAAAAAAATGTACTTGTTTATTTATTTGGCTGTGCAGGGTCTAGTTGAGGCATCTGAGATCTTCGATCTTGGTTGCAGAACGCAGGATCTTTAGCTGGGGCTTGTGAACTCTTGGTTGCAGCATGTGGGATTTAGTTCCCTGACTAGGGATCCAACCCAGGCCCCTGCACTGGGAATGTGGAGTCTTAGCCACTGGACTACCAGGGAAATCTCTCTGACCACTTTTTGAAATGTCCTGTTCCCTGCTTGTGCCCACAAAATGATGTATGTGTCAATAATTTTAGATTTAATGTATGTAAAATTAAGCATACTGATGAAAAATTGTCTATTTAGTAAGTTTTTACATAGAAAGCATTTAAAAAAACCCTTCATCACGTATTTGATCCATTAATTCAGTCAAACATCTATGAGCTATTGCTTCATTCCTACTACAAAAAATTTACCCTCCAAAACAAGGAGCGATCCCTTGGCACCCACTTTCACTTTTAAAAGATGAGACCTATGCTGATTTACACATGATAAAAACAGGATGGAGGCCTTTCCAATCCTCTAGTCTTAGACTGGAAGAAATGGGTTTTGTTTGAATGAGCGGCTATTAAACCGAATAATTCCTAGCACATCTTTCGCCTTCATCAGCGTATACCGCAGTTGGGCTGAGCAACAGCTGTTGCCAAAATAGGCCTTATTTCCTCCCAGTGCTGCTTCAAGGTACAGAACATGAAGGTGTAAATACATCTGTCTTCTGCCATTTGCAGTTCTACTGGCCTTGCAAATGTCTTTGAGTAAGACAGATGGTCCCTGACACTGCACAGGCTTTCAGGGATGTATCTTTCTATAAATAAGGGGGCAGATGTGAAGCGTGGTAAGCACACGTCTATCCCCTGAAGGTTTGGGTTGAGGTTTCCATCTAAATTTGGTTATTTAAATATAGGATCCTAAGCAATCCTTGGAAATCTCTATGCTAGAATGTATTTTTTAATATTTATTTTATGCCATTATGGCAAATATCTAGGACATGGAATATACATTTGTAACTAGATATAATATTAGGTGTATTGGAACTTAATGCCTATAAATGAGTCAGCTCTGTGTTCTCTTTCTACATAATTAATGTCAAATATATCTATAAGCTTTATTTTTTAAATGCTAGAAAACGCATTTCATTGAAGCAAAGTTAGAGTAAATTAGGATTTCCACAATGACCTGGAAAATTAAAAGACTATTTGCTCATCACTCTGGTGACCTTAATGTGGTAATCAAAATCCTCAGGAAACACAATAAAACTTGATGGAAATAATGCAAGTGAGCTAACTGCAGCTTAAGAACTGCTGCTGCTGCTGCTGCTAAGTCGCTTCAGTCGTGTCTGACTCTGTGCGACCCCATAGACGGCAACCCACCAGGCTCCCCCGTCCCTGGGATTCTCCAGGCAAGAGTACTGGAGTGGGGTGCCACTGCCTTCTCTGGCTTAAGAACTGGTCAGAGTGAAAAAAAAAAAAAAAAAAATTAAATAAAAATGAAATTAATGTAAATCATAAAATCTAACGGGAGAAATCTAATGATTCAAACCATTAGATGTGCTTTGGGATGTGCTTCAAATCACCTTATGTCAAAAATGGAAATTCAAGGACTAGCTTACTCTCCCAAAACAAGTACTACTTTTGGTTAGTCAAAATACATGTATGTCAATGAAAATGCTAAGTGTTGAGACAGTAAAACCACAAACTACACTCTGAAAATTCTATGACCAAACAGTACTGTAAGAATTATACAGACAAGGACAGGGAAGCCTGGCATGCTGCAGTCCATGGGGTCGCAAAGAGTCGGACATGACTTAAAGACTGAACAACAAAGAATTATAAGTAATGTCACAATAGCAATTTCTGAATACAGTCAACAAACCCTTCAGAAAATGGTTTAAGAGTATTAGGTCTTATAATCTAGCAGTGACCTGCATAAGTTATGAATACTATCATCAAAGTGTTTTTTGTCATGGTAATCTGTGTTAGTAGGAAGAGGAAAAAAGAATAGTAGGAGGGGAGGGGAAAAAAAAGAGTGGATGGGGTAATTTATGGAGCACTAAAGCTCTGCCACAAGTAAAGAATTCATTATAGACAACAGGCATATGGAAGAAAAAACCTAATAAAATGAGTTTTTGGTGGATGTGTATGTATGTGAGTGCATGTGTATGGAGTGAGAAAAGATAAATAAGGCAAATTCATTAAACTGTTAACATTTGGAAAATCTGGGCATGCAGCAATTCCCTTTTTTATTAAAATAATTGATTTATCTTAATTGGAAGATACTTTCTTTACAATATTGTGGTGGTTTTTGCCATACATCAACATGAATCACCCTTGGTTGCATATGTGTCCCTCCAACCTGACTCTCCCTCCCACATCCCTCCCCAGGAATTCCTTTTACGGGTCTAATAACATTTTTTTCCCCAGTAAGTCTAAATGAATCTCTATCAAAATTTTGGAAATTAAAAGGCAAGTACTCATTATGGGACAAATATTAATTTTTCTCTCTAAACACTATAAGAAAGGACATGCTAAAAAGAATTTTAAAATTTGGCAAAAATAAAAGGGTTTAAGAACTGAGATAAAAGCCCAGCAAAAAATATGATACATGTACCTTAAACTAATATTAATTTCAAAGCACACAATTAAAATTCCTATCACTTAATTCATTAATAATTATTAAATTATCTAGGATACAAGGAACATAATACACATGCTCTAAAAAATCTAAGAACTATAATCAAGTTTTTAAAAAGAAAAGGAAACATAAAAGTTATCTAAGTTCATACAGTATGGTAGCTTAGGAAGAGACTAGATAATAAATAGTTTCTACCCATCTAAGGACACACAGAAAGAATAGCAAGAGAGAGAGTAAAAGACGTGTGATGGAGTTTATCTTTTTATCATGGAAAGTTTCAAATATATGCAAAAGTAAATTCACTTTCTAAGTGTGTATTAGTCACTCAGTCATAACCAACTCTATGAGTCCCAACGGACCAACTCTATGAGACCCCCTAGAGCCCACCAGGCTTCTCTGTCCATGGAATTCTCCAGGCAAGAATATTGGAGTGGGTAGCCATTCCCTTCTCCAGGGGATCTGCCTAACCCAGGGATCAAACTTGGGTCTCCTGTACTGCAGGTGGATTCTTTACCATCTGAGCCACCAGGGAAGCCCCCAGAAAACTCATTTGCTAATCCTCCCCACAAATAGTTTGAATTAAATTCCAACATCACACAATTTCAGGCACAGAACTTTAGTCACCATCTTAGAAATAAAATTAAAATCATGAGGAACAATTTTGAGTGTTCCTTCACTTATATTCAGGAAAGATAGACCAAAAAAGTTACAATTATATACTGACGTCTGTGAATGAAAAAATACTAAGATTATGATTCAAGATTTAGTCTCATTTTTATTTGATTCTATATCCCAGAAATGTATCATCATCCAAAGAAAAAAGCCAGCTATCTGTAAATTTAAGTTCGTAACCCCTTTACTATTCGTAGTCACTCTTATTTATTTTAAAATAAAGAAACTAAAAGAGGAAAGCTACTTAAGCTACTACTGAAGGGTTAAAAAGCTGAAATCAAGTTTTAAAAATATAGCCAAATGATTCGTATCACAAGATGTCAGATTTTGGAGCTAGGTTTGCTGTTTCCCAGCTTCTTTTTTTTCCCCCCTTAATATACCACAAACTCAATTTCTACATTCAAAATAGGATCACTTTATAGGAAAACACCACTCCACTAGTCAGAGGGTCAATTTCAGTGTCACAGTGAAATCTGGAGCTCAAAGGCCTGGTCCGTGAGAATGAGTATTTCTTCTTACACAAGCATCTCATGTCGGCACTTTCCCACCTAGCACAACAATAACGACAGATTATTATATGTAAGTGGTACCTCACTATAGATGCTTTTTCAAAGTATCAGAAGCACGGTTGTCATATTAAGTTCTCTCTCCTTAGTCAAAATTTGGGGGCCATTATAAATCCAAATCATGTCCACAAAATCAAGAAAATGAAACTGTACTACTTTCGGACAAAGCCACAAGGCAGGAACTACAAGATTGAGGAGATGGATCTGGTTTTCATTAGCCAATACGAGTTCCCACAACTTGTCGCTGCTTTGTTTTTCTCTATGAGCGTGTGTGTACATGCTTGTGCATGAACGTGTTTGCGCACGTTCTATACTTTGTACTTAATCAGCTGACATTAAGCCTCATGTGGGCTGGGAATAAAGAACATAATCAAAACCACCCAAAGAAAAAGTATGCTTTATTTTTATGTATTTAATCCTCTAAAATAGCTATTTAAAAAGTATCAAGCCTGAGGCCTTACCCTGTTCGTTTGGTGATGGTACCAAGTGTCATTGGCTGCTTGATTTGGGCGAGAGGCATCAACACCATCAGGCTGGGAAGAGGAGAGAGTCGAGGGTTGCCAGGGTTGTTGTTGGCAAAATTATTGTAGGAGTCTTGGCTGTTGAGCTTCCCTATAAAGAGAAAAAAGAAAGAAAAGCATCACCAAGAGAAGTTTCCTTCTCTGACAGGATTTACACTGGCTCCACTAATCTTTTAAGAAAATTATCAAAGGCAGACATGATTCTAAAAGAATCAAGACTCTATGGAAGGGGGGGAAAAAAAAGGACTCTGGTAATACCAAATATGACTTGACTATGAACAGAGACTATAGTCTTTGAGGATGGAGGCTTGGAGGATACAGAATTGGATAGATGTTAAATGGTTATACAAATAATTGGTATAAAACTGAATTTTGTGGTGTTACAAAGAAATATAAGATAGTAAGAGAAAAAAAAATGAAAAGGTCTAAATTAGTCTAAAGGAAGCATGGAACGTTTCCTTAAACAAGCTATGGAGTCAGAGGGGAAGAATATTCCAGCCATGGCAACCTACAAAGCCTCCAGAGGGCAGAAGAAACATGAGACATAAGGATGTATATCCACAGAGAGTACCATGAGAGACACAGGATGAAACTGATCAAAATCAACAAGCAAAAACATTGCCTGCCTCCCAAAATGTACCACTACCCACCATAAAATTAAAAATTATGAATCAACCCTTTATTTTATGACCACATTAATATAAAAAAATAAAAAGAACAAGAACTATGGCTCACTAACAACCAGGAAAAACAAACTGAAATAAAATCTGATCTGCATAGAGAGACATTACTCTCATCTCACCAATAAGCAAAATTCCTCTTAGGTACTTACCTTTTCTCCCATTCCATGGCTTTGCATTTTCCAGAATGTTCTATAAATGATGTACCACACTGAGTCTTACCTCTTTCACTTGCCAGTAAGCATCTGAGATTCAATCACTCTACATTTTCCTACAGGTATCAATTCCTTCCTTTTTATTTCCGAATATAATCTCATTGTATGGAAGTACTACAGTTTGTTTATCCAGTCATTGGCAAAAGGACATTTGTTTCCAGCTTTGGTTATTACAAATAAAGCTGCCATAAACATTTCTGCACAAGTTTTTGTATGAATGTAAGCTTTATTACATTCAAAGGAGAAAAGGAAAGATACACCCATTTGAATGCAGAGTTCCAAAGAATAGCAAGGAGAGATAAGAAAGCCTTCCTCAGCGATCAGTGCACAAAGAAATAGAGGGAAACAACAGAATGGGAAAGACTAGAGATCTCTTCAACAAAATAAGAGATACCAAGGGAACATTTCATGCAAAGATGGGCACAATAAAGGACAGAAATGGTATGGACCTAACAGAAGCAGAAGATATTAAGAAGAGGTGGCAAGAATACACACAAGAACTGTACAAAGAAGATCTTCACGACCCAGATAATCACCTAGAGCCAGACATCCCGGAATGTGAAGTCAAGTGGGCCTTAGGAGGCAGCACTAAGAACAAAGCTAGTGGAAGTGATGGAATTCCAGCTATTTCAAACCCTGAAAGATGACAGTGTGAAAGTGCTGCACTCAATATGCCAGCAAATTTGGAAAACTCAGCAGTGGCCACAGGAATGGAAAAGGTCAGTTTTCATTTCAATCCCTAAGAAAGGCAATGCCAAAGAATGCTCAAACTACCGCACAATTGCACTCATCTCACACGCTAGTAAAGTAATGCTCAAAATTCTCCAAGCCAGGCTTCAACAATACATGAACTGTGAACTTCCAGATGTTCAAGCTGGTTTTAAAAAAGGCAGAGGAAACAGAGATCAAACTGCCAACATCTGCTAGATCATCAAAGAAGCAAAAGAGTTCCAGAAAAACATCTATTTCTGCTTTATTGACTATGCCAAAGCCTTATACTATGTGCATCACAATAAACTGTGGAAAATTCTGAAAGAGATGGGAATACCAGATCACCTGACCTGCCTCTTGAGAAACCTATGTGCAGATCAGGAAGCAATAGTTAGACCTGGACATGGAACAACAGACGGGTTCCAAATAGGAAAAGGAGTACATCAAGGCTGTATATTGTCACCCTACTTATTTAACTTACATGCAGAGTACATCATGAGAAACACTGGGCTGAATGAAGCACAAGCTGGAATCAAGATTGCTGGGAGAAATATCAATAACCTCAGATACGCAGATGACACCACCCTTATGGCAGAAAGTGAAGAAGAACTAAAGAGCCTCTTGACGAAAGTGAAAGAGGAGAGTGAAAAAGTTGGCTTAAAGCTCAACATTCAGAAAACAAAGACCATGGCATCCGGGCTCATCACTTCATGGCAAATAGATGGAGAAACAGTGGAAACAGTGGCAGACTTTATTATAGGGGGCTCCAAAATCACTGCAGATGGTGACTGCAGCCATGAAATAAAAAGACGCTTGGTCCTTGGAAGAAAAGTTATGTCCAATCTAGACAGCATTATTAAAAAGCAGAGACATTACTCTACCAACAAAGGTCCATCTAGTCAAGGCTATGGTTTTTCCAGTCGTCACGGATGGATGTGATAGCTGGACTATAAAGAAAGCTAAGCACTGAAGAACTGATGATTTTGAACTGTGGTGTTGGAGAAGCCTCTTGAGAGTCCCTTGGACTGCAAGGCGATCAAACAAGTCAATACTAAAGGAAATCAGTCCTGAACGTTCATTGGAAGGACTGATGTTGAAGCTGAAACTCCAATCCTTAGGCCACCTGATGCAAAGAGCAGACTCATTTGAAAAGACCCTGATGCTGGGAAAGATTGAAGGTGAGAGGAGAAGGGGATGACAGAGAACGAAATGACTGGATGGCTCAGTGACTCAATGGACATGAGCCTGAGTAAACTCCAGCAGTTGATGATGGATAGGGAGGCCTGGCGTGCTGCAGTCCATGGGGTTGCAAAGAGTAGGAGACGACTGAACTGAAGTTTTTTAAAATATATATCTAGGAATGGAGTTGCTGATCATAGTACATGAATGTTTACATGGAGATAATAATTTTATGTTTAAGGTGATGAGAAAATGCAAAACACTTTGACAAAGGAGATGATCCATTCACATTCCCACCAGCAAAATACGACACTTCCAGTTCTTCTGTATCCACAGTAGAATTTGGTGTTGTCACTCATTTTGATTTCAGCTATTCTGGTCAAATATGCAGCTGCTGCTGCTAAGTCACTTCAGTCGTGTCCGACTCTGTGTGACCCCATAGACGACAGTCCACCAGGCTCCCCCGTCCCTGGGATTCTCCAGGCAAGAACACTGGAGTGGGGTGCCATTTCCTTCTCCAACGCAGGAAAGTGAAAAGTGAAAGTGAAGGCACTCAGTCATGTCTAACTCTTCAAGACCCCATGGACTGCAGCCCACCAGGCTCCTCCGTCCATGGGATTTTCCAGGCAAGAGTACTGGAGTGGGGTGCCATTGCCTTCTCCAGGCCAAATATGGGTGTTGGCCAAATATGGGCTGATCAGGTTGCTGTTGTTTTGGTTCATGAACTTATCTGTCATCCATTTATTTTCTTTGGTAAAATACCTATGTAAAGCTTTTGCCAATTTAAAAAACTGGGTTAATATTTTTGCTGAAATATAATTCACACACCAGAAGATTGATCCTTTTGAAGTATACAGTTCTATGGTATTTGGTATATTCTACAGAATGATGCTAGGATCGCTATCTAATTTCAGAACATTTTCATCACCCAAAAAAGAAAGTCCATACCCTTAGCGGTCACTCTTCTTTTTCCCTACCCATCAGCTTTTGATACAGGAATCTGTCCAGTTTCTGTAGATTTGTCTGTTCTGGATAATTCATATAAATGGAACCATACAATGTGGCCTTTTGTGAGTGCTTTTCTCAATTATGTTTTCAATGTTTATCCACGTTGTACCACGTGTCAACAGTTCATTCCTTTTAATGGCTGAATAATATTGCACTGTATGGATATACCACACTTATACCAGCTGACGAATATTTGGGTTGTTTTAACAGGCTACTATGAATAACGCTTCTATGAACATTAGTACATAGGTATTTATGTGGACTTGGGCTTCCAATTTTCTAGGGTTCATATGACTAGGAGTGGAACAGTTAGGTCTATATTTAACCTTTTGAGGAACTGATAAACTGTGGCTACACCAGTGTATGAGGGCCCCAAATTTTCCACATCCTCAATACTACTTGTTATGGTCTATCATTTTTATTTTATCCATCCTAGTGGGTGTGAAGAGGTATCTCATTGTAGTTTTGATGTGCGTTTTTTAAATATCTTTTTCATGTGCATTTTAGTTAATTTATATACCTTCTTGGAGAAATGTCTATTCAAAACATTTGCCCAAAATTGAGTTGTCATTTTATTGTTCAGTCATAAATAAGAGTTAAGCATATGCTCAGAATGTAAATCCCTTAGCAAAAACATGGTTTATAAATATTTTCTCCCCTTCCTATGTCATCTTTTCACTTTCTTCATGGTATGCTTTGAAACATACAAGTTTTTAACTTTGATGAAGTCTAATTTATCTATATTTTCCTTAGTTGCTTATGCTTTTGTTGTTATACCAAAAAAAAAACACTGCCCAGTCCAAACATACAAAGATTTATAGCTATGTTTTCTGCAAAGAGTTTTATATTTTTAGCTCTAACATTTAGGTCTCTAATTTTGAATTAATTTTTACAAATCATGTGAGGTAGAAGTTCAACTTCACTTCTTTTGAATGCTGAATATCCACTTGTTCCAGCATTACTTATTGAAAAGATATTCTTTCCCAACCCAGAGGATTATCCTGGCATCCCTGCTGAAAATCAAATGCCTATAAAAATGTAAAAAATTCTTTATGGATCTTATTCTCAAATTTTAAAAGTTCTTTATATATTCTGGATATAAACCTTTTATTAGATATGATTTTCAAGTATTTTCTTACCCTGTTCTGACTTGTCTTTTTGTTCTCTTACAGATCTTTTAACAAGTGGAATTTTTTTTAAAATAAATTCCACTTCATGAATTTGTTTTGTACATTCTTACTATAAAAATTCAATCTAAAAACATTTTAATTTTTATATTTTACTCTTACAAAAATATAATGAGACTTCCCTGGAGGCTCAGTGGAAAGAATCTGCCTGCCAATGCAGGACACACAGGTTTGATCCCTGATCTGGGAAGATCACACATACCACAGAGCAATTAAGCCCCGTGTGTCACAACTATTGATCATGCGCTCTGGAGCCCACAGGGCACAACTACTGAAGCCTGCGAAGAAAAGAAGAGGAGGAGGAGAAGCCACTGCAGTGAGAAACCCACACACTGCAACCAGAGAGTAGCCCCCACTTGCCACAACTAGAGAAAAGCCCGTGCAGCAACAAAGACCCACCACAGCCAAAAATAAACAACTTAAAGAAATATATATATATTTCTTTATGATTCATAGTATTTATATGATACAGCTAACTTTATTGCAAGGTAGAAAATACGATGTTTTAAAACAGAATAACGAAATGAAACAAAGGAAAGGAAATGAAACAAAATCTCTGAAGTTTAACTGACGTTTACTACAACCTTACAAATACGCATTTCGATTTTTTTTGTTTGTTTCTTTAACCAGCATCCTCAAAATAGTACCGGCAATGTCTATTACTTCAATACTGAGATATTTTAAGTCTGAGGCAAGGCGGGATCCATGATCTCTCATTTTTCCATTCAACTGATATCCTGGCCTAAAGACAAACTGAGTTAAATTTTGTTGAGCTGATATGTTGTACCAATTTGTTCTGCTATCTGAAAATAAAAATAAAATATACACAGTCACCGATAAGAGACGAGAATACCAGAAGGGAACTTACTATACTGCAGAGCAGAGCACCCATTTGGGCATTTATTGTTTCTATATCATTTGGTGTCACCACCTTGTAAGCCTACTGCTACAACATTCAAATAAGCTACAAATCTCCCAGAGAGAAGAGTATGCAATGTAAAGGCAGACGTCAGGGTAACATTAGCAACGTCCTCTTCAGATACAAGCCACATGGAATCAGAAAATTTAGATCCCTGTGTTTGTTTTTCTGATTTCTGTAATGCTTTGAAATTCTGCCATATCAGGATGGTTTCTAAAATAGCCATTACATAAATCCTCGCCTAAATACAGACACACAGAACTCACTGAAGATAATACTTTAACTTTCAAAACTCCAAAAACCCTTGTTGCAAGAAGCCTTTTCCCAAGAAAGTATTGTGAAGTATCTCTGTCACAGCAAATAATTGTTTTCACAGGGACTTAAGATAGGAAAAAACAGTAAAATCAGGTTGAGTTGTTTTTGTTTCTAAGACAGTCAGTGGTCTGTTACAAATTTTTGATGGATCATCATATCCAGCAAAACTTTCTGCTTCTACCTATATTTTGTCCTTATCTGCAAAAATGCCAGCTCACATTTTGATAGAGATTGCACTGACTCTGTTGATCAATATAGGAGTGTTGCTATCTTAAGCATATTAAGTCTTTCAAGCCAAGACCATGGGATATCTTCTCACTTATGCAAGTATCCTTTAATTTCTCTGAATACTGTTCGGAGCTGAAATCAGGCCACAACATGAAATATGTCACAAGCTAATGAAATTCAAGGCCTATGTTTAACACACACATTTCACAACAACAGTTAAATATTTGTTGAGTGCCTCAGCCGAAGACCATACGCTGTAAGGACTGCATTCTTTGCTGTTGCAAAGCTTACAGTCTAATATGCATGAAACAGGAATAATTAAGTGCTAATTGCCTAGTACTAAAGATAAGTACACATGGGATCAATTATTTGGAGAAGATATCAGGGAGCACATGGGACATGACCTAGGCTTTGAAAGATGGATAAAATATGGGTAAGAGCAGGAGAGAAGAAATATTCTGAGGATGAAGGATAACATGAAGAGCAGAGATTGTAAAGTGATGCCACAGATGTGAGCAAGAGTACGAAATCTCTTAACTAGAGAGAGAATTATAATGGAAAGCAATGGGAAGAATATAGATTTCAGTTTTAGAAGCAATATTTCAATTGAGGTGGAAGTAGCTAAATTTAGGTATCTAAATTCTTCAGCAAGGGAACAGCACCGATTTTGAGAACACTGAACTTAAGAGATACAATGAGAGTTCTAGAAAGTGAAGCTTTTCACTGAGAAGCTGCAAATCTTGTGGTTTCGTTAGGTTAGGTTGACTTAAAATCCTTCACTGCCCCACCAGCTTAAAAACAACCTCAAGGTACACCACACCTATCCTTCTCCGTCTTTTGCGACACCCAAGTATTTATGAGCTTTTATTCTTGGTGTCTGTATTCATGATGGAGCCTCTGAAACCCAGTGCATCTGAAAGAGTAAAGTAAGCTGGGTAGATTTTATGTTCGTAAGAATAGGGGCAGTGTCTGACTTATGTTTTATTATGTGGCAAGTAATTTATTTAAAACGGCTTTAATGAAAGAAAAAAATGTGTTCAACAACGCCAAGGTTCAGAAAGGCATACTCAGAGAGAAAGCTGCTAACTCTGGTAATCTTCTATTGAAGATTACCCTTTCAAAGAGCTTCCTTGGTGGCTCAGTTGGTGAAGAATCCACCTGCAGTGCAGGAGACCTGGGTTTGATTCCTGGGTTGGGAAGAGACCTGGGTTTGATTCCCGGGTTGGGAAGATCCCCTGGTGGAGGGCATGGCAATCCACTCTGCTATTTTTGCCTGCAGAATCCCCATGGACAGAGGAGCCTGGTGGGCCACAGTTCATGAAGCCGCAAAGTTGGACATGACTGAGTGACTAAGCACAGCATGGCAATCTTCAATAGGGGAGCTTCACTAAAGAGGCGAAGAATCAGATTTGTTGTTGTTGTTGGAAAGGGATAAGCAATGGGTATACTAACAGGAAATGATCACGGTAATGGATACAGAACACAGACTTAAGGACTTTGAGGATAAAAAGACATTAACAAGATGAGATAATGCACCAGGCAAAGGACTCATTCAACATTCATTCTTTCAGTTCACACTTTTGGAGCCTTATTGGTATGAGGCCCTATTCTACGCCTGGCTGAACAAATCCCAGGAATCCTAAAATTCATAACATAATAAGATAGAAAGACTTTAAAGAATTTAAAGGGAGCAAGCATGCCATGAGAGACATCCTCAAAATGTCTCAGGAAAAAAAGGAAGGAGATATTTTGATTATTGTTGTTTTAAATGGAAAATATTCAAATTTTGAGTACAAAGGCAGGAACTTGTATCTTCCCGTCTTTAGTTTCCAACTAGAAAATAATGGATGAGAGATGTGTGAGTAATTAATTCAGGAATTAGTAAAATGAGGGAACTCACATAGACAAGAAATCTCATCATCTCACATGTAATGATTTATACATAAAAATATACCAAATTTTAAAATGAAAGTTCACACAAAAATAGTATAATGATCCTTTCTTCCCCTTTCACTTGCTCAAAGTCTTTATTTAAAGATGATTCTATCACCTCCTTGTGTCATGGATTTTCTTGGGAAATGCAGCTAGAATCTAACAAACCTCCAGATTTATCCTCCACAAAAACTGAGGACTCCTGCAGAGTAGGATCAGCATCTTACTAATGATTGACATCTCAACAGATGTTTGCTGAATGAAGGAAGGAAATATATTTTTTCTCATATCCAGGAAGTACAGGAAAATACAACCCTATGATCTATAGGAAAAAAAATTAATTTTGGAGGGGACCCAAAGTACTTCAGAAGATAGCGAGGGGCTGGAATCTATCGCTTTCACTACTCGCTTTAGCCTCAGGTTGACTCGACCAGGAGCACAGGTTTGGGAACTTTAAGAACAGATCTTCAGCCACTCCCTTACGGTTACATCAGCCAGGATTTTTCATTAAGCCTGAGGCTTCTTACTATAATGAGATTCAGCAGAAGAAACTCATAGTATCCTAAACCTTGGACATGGCTTAAGTGTGTCCCTCCAGCCTATGCTTCAGCTTTCCTTTGGACGGAGAGGGAGAGCAGTGCCCCTTTCTTTATTTCACCTTCTCAGCACACATACAATAGTAACCTTAAAATTCAAAATGTCTGAGGTCAGTGAAGAGTCACTATGTCAATTCTAAATGTCACCTTCACCAACCATTCTCTACTATACTTTACTATATAAGTATAATGAAAACAGTAGAGGTCGTTTAACGGCAGCTTTAGTAGTGGGCGTCACAAAACTTTAAAATACATATAATATTTCACACACCATTCTACTTACAAACCCCAGCTGGGATAAGACCTGTAAGTGACAAATGCCATGAGAGTGGATATTCTCACAGTATTTCTGGCACATCCCAAACAGAGGAAGTCCCAAAAATCTCATGAGAAAATAAGCTCTTCTAAAACTCTCATCCCAGTTTTTTGGGCTTACTCTATATAGATAAACTTCCATAAGCCTTCAGGCTTTCGGGTCTTTAACCAAATCCACCAGAGCTTTGATCCTTTAGAGGTTTACCAGTCCCCAAGATAGACGGCGTTCTCTTGGGGGAGAGGAAAAAATCCCAAGCTCCAATAAAATGGTTTTCTCAAAGCAGGAATTCTACTCGCGAACAGAAAATCATTTAAAAATCAGAGTGTTCAAAACATCCTTTGATGTTTAAAGCAATGATATTCTGTTTTCAGTTGTTTATTTGTTAATGGTTATTATTGTTTTTAACATTACAAAGTCCTAAGCCAGAACAGTTCACATTGGGGTTTAACTACTGACTTTCTGTATTTCCTTGTACAAGTTGGCGTTTTTGAAAAAGGAATTACGAAAACAACCTTGTGGGCTCTCTTCTTCCTCCCGTTCTGCCTTCTGGATGAAGAATACCTGCAAGTACTTTGGGAAAGGACTCTCAGGCTCCTCACGAGTACACAGCACCACTGTCCGTGTGTGAGGTGGACAGGGTGTGATCTCTGTTTACTAAAAAATGCTGCTAACTTCAAAACGCCACCTTATCATGTGTGCGTGGTGCCAAAATATGTTTTCCCACACACTCTACACTGTAAAATCACAGGGGGAAAATGGATGAAGTTGAGGATAAAAGTAAAGACCGAAAATAACAATGGTCTTTGTTGCTGCGCTGGAGCGGCAGCCTGTCAGGTCAGCCTCGCAGAGGTATATTCCCAAACCAGTCATCATTAACGGACTCACTTCCACAGGAAAAAAAAACAGAAAGACAGAGTCTGAAAACTCCGGACAAAAGAAATCCCTGCAGACAAAGTAAAAACAAATTAAAAGACCCATTATAAAACACAGATGCTACAAGGAAAATAAACTTTCCAAGATTTACTGGGCTTTGACAAACTTGAACATTTGTGGAAAAGACATCAGCAACAACTCCCAGGTATGTGGCTGCGAAGCTAGACTCCTTTCTGTTTTATCTTTACCCTCCCTACACAAGCTGCCAGGTTGGTATTCTTAGCTTCTGAACGCAGTGATGTGAGAACATGTGAATGTGGCAAACTGCCAGCCACGAGAAATCTCTAAAGCCGGCAAGAGCTGAAATTATTGACCATCTCAGATTATGTTAAATATTAAAGTTAATACCAGTGTATCTGTGTGTACACATGTATTTCTTCTTAAATGCAAACCAGAAGAGGAAAAATAAGACATACATGCAATTACAGGCTTCCTTCTCATCCTTTAAAAAAATTTCCCTACCCTACCATGCTGTGAACGAAGAGCAGTTAAAATAACATTATGCAATCAGGGGATCAGAGCTGTAGATGAGAAAGTACCTTAAAACAGTATCACATCAGTGAGAAAGAGAAAACTTCTTGTTTCAGGTTTCTAGAGGCACAAGCTACAGATTATTGCTAATGACGGTCCGAGGAAGATTCTAGGAACAGAAGGTATAAGAAACTAAGAACTACAATGGAAACAAGTGGACCAAACGGAGAGGGGGGAGGATAAAGCAGCATTGTCTTTTGTTGTCATTAGGGATGCAGGGATAAATATAAAAATGGCAGAGATTCACGTGGAAAAAAGCAAAAGGACACTAGGCAGAGTGGATGATGCCCTAGGGGAGGGCACAGCTTTAGGAGGTCTGCATTATCCCCTCACTTTTTGACCCTTACCAGGGATACACTCTTATCTCCTTTAGGCACTCCATTTTTCTGAAACTTTACAACAGAAACATATACAAGATGAGACTCTGACAAGAGTTTCAAATTCTGTTCTCATCACCCATTCACAGGACCCACTCTTGTTCTGGGATACAAGCCTTCCAATCAGCGTCCTTGGTCCCCTAATATTTGAAACTCTCATGCTATGCAACTGGAGTAATGAGGCATACTGAGAACCAGTGAGTGTGTGACAGGCTGCCAATCCTGGAAGACAATTCTACAGGAAGAACTCTATTACCATGACTGTCCTTCTTCCAACAGCGTCCTTGCTCTAAGACCTTATGGAGATAAATGGTTCACACTCAACATCACATCTTTCCAAAATAAAAACTGGCAGTAAGTTCATATGGGGCTTATTTTTTGGTGCTTTGGCTTTCCACAGAAGACCGAAATGTCCAGTCTGCTTTTAATATCCCGCTGTGGAATCAACAGGGATAAAAATGCAAAATATACCAATGAGTTTAACCAAGTTAACTCTGTAGTTGAAAAGCTCCTAACTTCTTGACTCTGTCAAAGGGAGTACAATGGTAGCTTGTTTTGAAACAATCACTGGAAATCTAGGCTTTGAAAAGTTAAAAACACTACTGAGCTCTGGCTTGCCATCTAATTTAACATTAAAGCTTTCTCAGCTAAACACTCGATAATTATTTAATCAAAACCAAATAAAGTCCTTTCCGAATATATAAAAAGTATCCTGTGCAAATGGGAATTTCCTGACTGTGGGCTGCTTGGGGTTGACATGAGTGTGTCTATTTCTCTTTTTCTTTCTCTTTTTTTTTCTCCCTTTCCTAGATGAGAATGACAAGCTTCCCAGCTGCAGTTCCAGGACTTTCACCTCCTTTTTGACCTTTTCTCAGGCGTATTCCAGTATAATCTGTAATCTACTCAAGTAGGAAGAGGAAACAGCAGCGCCCTGGTGAGAAACAGCGCCTTCTGACCCACATACCAAACTGGGCGGAAGCAATGCTTGTTCACAGGAGCCAAGGCGAGCAGAACACACACAATTAGGAGAAAATGAATAATGCATCCATATTTTTAAAAAGACTGTTAACAGAACAAGCAAACAGCTTTGGTGACAAAGTGCAAGATAGGAAGTGTTCAAGGCCAATTCTGATTAGGTACTGACTTGCTCTCCCTGTAACCTTTTTGGAGAGTAAATAGGTGGGGAAGCAAAGATACTGTAAAAACGTTTATGCATTTCAAGCAAAAACACTTGTTGCTTTTTCAAGTACACAGCACAAGAGACACAACTACAGGTACTTTGGGGAGGGGCAGCAGGGTAGAAAAACAGGAGAATACCCCACAAAACTGACTTGAAAACAAGAATCCAATTTTTTTTTTGCAAGATGGTGATTGAGGTTTTTAATGATACTGTCATCACTCTTCCCATCACGTACAAAGGAGCTGCATGGAACTTCACACTAGTGCTTGTTAAATGTCAGGAGAATTAAAACTTCATATTCTGGAGAATTAAAACTGCACTAATTATTAAAGTTATCAAGGTATAAATTTATAAATAATCAAATATACAATTTGCTAGGTGGTTTCCTTTTCCATCTGAATACTTTTTCATCAGTTAATTATTACCTTAATGTGTTCACCACTGTTTCATGTAAATGTGTTTTTCTTTCCTTAAATCTAAAACTCAATCAATTTAGAAAATGTGCATGTAAAAACTAAAGTCAAAAGGAGCTGCTGCTAAAACTATACGTAGAACAAGATCAGTCTACACTACTCTTAAAAGATACTAAAGCTGTCTGAGAACAAGGAGCCTTGGAATGCGAAAATAAGCCTAGAAAGGGAGATGAGATCAAGAGTTAGAAACAACATTCATAAAAATACAAATGTGGGGAAATAGAAATATTTCCAGAAATTTTCAGAGATAAAATGTGTATGGGGACAGGCAATTAAACATATTGTGTGAACATGTTTTGTCTACATTTCCTTTCCACTCTATTTCTGGCACGATCTGTTCACAGGGCCAACTCAAATTTACAAAATGAATTTTTAAAATCTTTCCCCATAATTGGGAAGTTCATTACCTTAGTTTATTATTCTTACAGCATTCTAAGATTTGAGATGAAGAACATTTGTAAGAGCTGGTTCTCTTAATATTTTAGAAGTTTCAGCAATTATTAATTCATTTTAAACATTAGGACTGTAGTTTACCACTCTTTCAACAATGAAAAATCAAAACAGTAAACGGACTATACTTAACACTACAGGGAACAAAGCAAACTCTTTGTATAAGAAGAATAAAAGAAAAAGATCTTGGGACTTTTGCTTTCAGATTCATATTATTCCTAAATCTAACAAATTTAAGCAACCTCAAAATTTCCCAGTCTTCTGAAGTGAGCTTAAGCAGTTTTGGGAGTAAGTGCTTAGAAGTGAAGACTCTTAATAAACTTAGTGAAAAAAATCCCCAGAACTAAAAACCCCATAATCTGACATCACTTAAACCAAATTTGGGATTAAATGAGTTCTCCAAAGTATAAATAAATCCTCATTGAAATGCTTTTTAAAAATATACTACGCCCATATCTCTCATACTTAAATATCTTGCAATGAATTCTGTATCATGTCAACAGAGCAAACAGAAGCACTTAACTGAAAAAGGAAAAAGCTTATAGAAACTTACCGGCATCATTCAGTAAATAAATGCTATTATTTAAACTGAACATATAAGATGTGGAAGAATGGGAATTGGCACTGAAATAAAAACAAACACTGTAACAAGATAAAATACTGAATAAATTGCCAGATTTAAGGTGTAATGTTCTTAGACTCGGAGGACTCGAAGTAATTAAAACATTTGCAGAACTGGTCTTTTTCCAGTACGTTAAACACCATATACTGAAGGAAAAACTAAATATTAAAATCCAAGTATTTTCTGCTGAATAACAACTATCATAGTACACTGGAAGCAACTTTCCTAATAATAAAAAAGACATAATTCAAAATAGCAATAGCAAAGATGCTCCCCCAACCTCCTTCTCGCTCCCTTACCCCCACTCCATAGAAGCCTTCCTTCTTTTAACTGATGACCATTAAGGATATTTTCTGGCTCTACTTCAGCATCATGACTCAGGTCATGAGAAGTGTCAAAGATGCATTTCCTTCAGATGGGAAAAAGCAACAGATTTTAACAACCATACAAAGATGGGAGTACTGTGCAAAAGAGCCAAACCAGCATTTTTGACAGAAGGGAAGATAAAACCTTTTATACTCACATATATTTTATTTCCAGCTTAAAAACACTTAAATAGCATTCTATCTAAAATATGCTTCCATGTTCTGCTCAAGAAGAAAACAGGAAACCCATACTCAATTTAGCTGCCTAAATTATCAACAATGTGTGAGAGAGAACTGTTCACCAACCAAAAAAGAAAAAGAAAGTCAAAGTATACCCTACGAACATTAATAAATAGTTCAAGTCTTTGTCTTCTAAATGTATTTCTCCAAAAGCAAAAACCATGAATTCACCTGTTTACATTAAAAACTACTTTTGATAGAAAGTCCTTGAGGGAGAAAATCACAAAGAAGAGTGATGCCTGGCCCTACCTGGGACCTGAGGATGAAGGCTCTGCACACTCCTTGTGACTCTGCTGCCTTAGCAGAGACACTTTTTCTTAATCGGCTGGATTACTGCCAGGAAAGTATATTCAATTAACAGCACTGTCGCTTTACATTTTCTTTCATCCATGATTTTATCAAAGTGTACATGTTTTAATCCACTCCAAATTAGACAGGAGTGAAATATTATTGAACATTTGTTAACTCCTGACTAGGAAAGGTTCTCAGCACTGAAAAGGGAATGCCTGTCTCGTCTGAAGCTGCCAACAGCAGCAATGCCCACACTAACTCCACTCTATCCATTTGGAAACAGCTTCACTCCTGTGCTTCATTCTAGCTTCAATATTCTCACCTGCAAAAACACATCATCCAATGTGAATAACTCTTTCAATGAACCTTAAATCCCCTTCCTTTTCTCATCCTTCTCCAAATTCTCAATGTCATTTTATGCTAAGAACCATTATAGTTTCTATTTCTCAACAGAAACCATTATGGTTTCTATTTCTGTGTAACCCTGACACAGCACTGACCCCACTCGCTATACCTTTCTGCAGTTTGCAAACTTCAAGCCAGTAGTCAGATTTTTACTTCCTGCTCAGATTCTTAAGTTCAAGACTGCTCATGGCTGCTACTCCCAAGTCTCATAATTTCCAGATCTGTTTACTTGGGTCACTCCTGCAAACACTGGTCAGTGAGTATCAGAATTTTCCTACTTAATTATCTTCCTAACTGGAAAACTAAGGCTAAGCTTACCTGCAAATTGATAAGCCAAATCCTCTTATAAGCAGCAAAGAAATGGATCAAAAATTATAACTACCTTTTAAAGAGATAAACAATTTTACATCTATAGAATAAGAAAAGAGTGAGATAATAAAGAAACATTCACAGAAAGGATATTAAAAGCATATTTCAGAAATTTAAAAACCTGTAGAAATAAAAAAAAGAACATACTGTAGAAATTAAAATGCAATAAGCAGGTTAGGAGATAAAGTTGGGGATATTCTTTTAAAGTACAACAAAAAGACAAAGAGATAGAAAATGGAAAAGGAAGTTAGGGGTTCAGTGTAGGAGATCCATTATCCAACTGACATGATTTTGAGAAAGGGGCAAAAAAAAAAAAAACAGCAAGAAATAAATTATCAAGAATTGAAGCCTCTGAGTGGGAGCAGTGGGTGCAGGAGAGTGCAATTTTGCATTATAAAATTGTGATATCATTGTATGTACTGCTTTGGTATAAAAATTTTATTGAATAGGTAAACAAAAATAAAACTCCACATGTCAGCAGAAAAGCATCGGGCCTAATGATGCCTCAGTAGTTGAGTGTAATCACTGCTCCCATAAAGTACAGAGACAGAGCCTTGAGTAGCAATATATAGAGAAACAAAGAAAGGAACTGTTAGAACACACAGACACCACTCCCTCCAATGATTAACTAAAACATCTGCCTTCATTCAACTCCCTAAATTCATTCATAGGAGCTAGGTACCTGGATGAGATACTAAAACTAGATAATCAATGACAGCAGTTTATTTCAAAAATTCAATTCTGTAATAAGACTTTGAGGAATAAATCATAGAAAACGTAATAAAAAGGAAGCTAAGTTATTACAAAATCTTAGACGGCTTCAGTATCCATAGAACACCAGGTTCATGCCAGGGCGGCCATGACTGCAATCATCGGAAAGTTTAGAAAAGATCGCCCTCTAGAGGCGTGTCTCATTAACCATTTTAAAACAAAACGTGAAACCTGCAGTCTATGGCGTGCCAAAGTTAAAATACAGAGAAAACACAAAATATTTCATAAAGAGTAAAGAGCAAAATAAAAAGTACCAATTTTGCTTCAAGTGATAACTACTTTAGCCAGAATTTATTTTACGGAATAAAATTAAAAAGAGAGAAAAATATGCCATATTACAAATGATATAGACAAAAGATAAAATAGTCAAACAGACTGGTTTTTATTGTATTACATTTAATATAAAGTAAAATTTAGAGATAATAAGAGTTTTTGAAATATATTCCATAGGTGGTTTTATTTTTCTCAAAACTATCTTATCTTAAACTTCCTCTCAATTTTGCTATGAACCTATAACTGCTCTATAAAATAATCCATTAAAAAATCAAGCTCTCTTTATTTAGTAGATGGTTTCTTCAACTAGGGCTTCTGAAATAGAAGCACTTTGTTTTCAGGACAGTATTTATTATAAGGCCTCTCTTTTCAATCTACTTTCCCTAAAGAACTCGTCTGCCCTCTCAGAAATAAGAGGGAGCGACATGAAAATATTTTAAGTATGCATAGTTTTTGTGCATAGAAATGTCAAGACAAAGATTATCAACTAACTTATGAGGAAAAAAAAAACTCACTAGGAAAACTAATAGACTTAAAAAAAGAAATTAGAAACTTCACCAGAACTACAAGAAAGTACACGCAACCAGTTAAAAAAAAAAGTACTAAACTATGATAGCCTAAAAGAAGATTTTTATCCATTTAACATGTATACACTATATGTATACTCTGTGTCATATGAGGCATAAAATTTAAAGCAGAGCTACAGTGCACATGATTGATTTTTCTTGGCAAAAATTAAAACATACAAATGGAAACTTCAATCCACAAGTAAACAGTGATGTGGAAAGCGAAGTCAAGAAACATCACATTATTACTGATTGTCCTCAGGACGTGAAACTATATAAGGCTGAAACGTGTGGTTGCTTTGTATTTACAACTGTGATGTGGTCTGCATCAAGAAAACTACCGATCAACAAAAGTAAGTAAGTACAATAAACCACTGAATGAAGGCCATAAACAGAGTTTCCAACAGAAACAAAGAATGCCTCGTGTAGATGCCAGGAAGAAAAGTGATGCTGCCAGTCACTGAGAAGCACTTTATTAAAATAGGGAGACTTCGGTCCAAGCAATTGGAGGCCCCATCTACAGGACTCAGAGTCTTATCAACTAATTCCGTTTGAAAGCAGCAGAATCTGGAATTCAGATGCCTGAAGCTATGATTCCCTTGAGGACTTGTGACTTAATGGGAAGGAGACACCTCTGAGAACCACAGAAGTGAATCCAAAACCTCTCTGTTGATGCAACGGGAAAAAAAAAACAACAGGAAAAAAACAAATTCTTTGAAAGCCCTATCATATAGTAACCGCCATATTCTTGAACCTAAACTGGAAAACTAATTTGCAAAATGAAGAAATGCAAAGGCCAGAGAATGGATGGATTAATTTATTCAACAATATTTCCTAATGTATGGTATCACATACATAAAGAAAGCTGAGCACCAAAGAATTGATGCTTTCGAACTGTGGTGCTAGAGAAGACTCTTGAGAGTCCCTTGGACAGCAAGAAGATCAAACCAGTCAATACTAAAGGAAATCAACCCTAAATATTCATTGGAAGGACTGATGCTGAAGTTGAAGCTCCAATACTTTGGCCACCTGATGTGAAGAACACTGGAAAAGATCCTGACACTGGGAAAGATTAAGGGCAGGAGGAGAAGGGGGCGACAGAGGATGAGATGGTTGGATGCCATCACTGACTCAATGGACACGAATTTAAGCAAACTCCAGGAGATAGTGAAGGACAGGGAAGCCTGGCATGCTACAGTCCATGGGGTCAAAAAGACTCAGACACATTAAGAAACAATGTCAGAAATCAACTTACCAATTTTGAGTCTAATAATGCTACAAGATCCTATACATAATAAGGTCACAATTATATTTCAGTCACTTATTATTGGATGATTTCTTCATTTACTCTCTTTTCTGCATATAAGGTACTATACAAAAATATGAATAGTGAATAGGTCCTATATACCTCATCAGTAATAAACAAATTTAATAATGAAACTAATCACAGCAGCTAATCTTTTCCTAAGTTATTTCATATGTGCCAGACACCATTCAAAGTGCTTTGATCCTCACAGTAACTCTCTAAGGGAGGTAATTTTATTATCCCCATTTTCCTGATAGAGAATTAAGGCACAGGTAGAGCAAGTACTGTGTTTAAATTAAAGGAGTCAGAAAGTCACCCAGCTTCCGCCACAGAAGTCCGACTGCAGGTCCTCCAACTGACTCCAGAAGGAAGTCACAGTTAATAATGGAGATCATCAAAAATAATAGGTAGAAAGCAGTAAGCAATAAATCCAGATAAAGAACTTACAGAAGAAACAAATACTGGAGTTAGGCACTTTAGGTTAAGAGGGAGAAAGCACACTGTGAGCTGAGCTGAGCTGAGCTGCCAAGATGCATTCAACATTTACCTGAAGAAATAAGCAGAAAGCAATTCAGGTGCAGAAACAAGGTGCCGACTGAAGCTGAAAAGCAAAAGCAAGTAATTAAATTTGCTTGAAGCATAAATAATAGTGGCAGAAAGGGTTTCTTCATTCAGCAAAAACTTCCTAACTGGTAAAGGGAATGCCTCATCTCCCAGAGGACTACTTGCCTGTCTCCTTGAAGCTCCCAACACCTGCAACCACACTCACTTCCTATTTCTATGAGAAAACAGAAGCAGTCTTCTCTTTGCCCTCTAGTGTGAGTGCACGCGTGCTCAGTCAGGTCCGACTCTCTGTGGACCCCATGGACTGCAGCCCACCAGACTCCCCCATCCACGGAATTTTCCAGGCAAGAACACCGCAGTGGGTTGCCATTTCCTACTCCAGCTTTGCCCTCTAACTTCTCCCCATTTTCCACCAATGCTCATTGAAAAGCCTGTCAATACTGGCCTCCAATTTCTCTCTTCCCATCCTTAATAAAATCCACCCCTATCAGGCCCCCACGGCTTCACCAAAATTGCCCTTATCAAAGCCACATGTCCTCTTTTGACTAAATGCAATGGTATTCTATCTTTTTCTCAGTCCTTATCTTAATTGTCCTATTGGCAGAATTTAACACATTAATCACTCCGTCTCTTTTCTCAGAAGAAAAAAAAACTGTCTTCGTTTGGGCTCTAGGATTTCTCATGCGTGGCTTTCTTTCTATGCCACCTACTACTTAAAAGTTGGAGGGCCCTAGGGCTCAGACCTGGGACATCTCCATCTTTTCATACTCATTCATTTACTAGGTGATCTCCTTCTGCTTTGGCTTTCTTTATCTATGCCTTCTCAACATTTATTCTCAGCCTGTTCCTTCCCACTGAACTCCAGATTCATAAAACCAACTATCTACCTAGCATCACTAGGTCAAGATCCCTCTTAAACTAAACATGTCCAAAACTTCTGATCCTGTCTTTATCCCCAAACCTGCTTCACCCCCGTGATCCTCATTTCCTGTGATAGTAGTCCCACCCTTCCAGGTGCTCAGGCCAAAAGCCTTACTGATCACCCTGACTTCTCTCTTTCCTCGCCTGGATTTCTGCGATACCCTCTTCATTCATCTCAAAAGGGTTCTAATCTTACCAGACGGCAGACGGTGCATTTTCAGTACACATCTCCATTCTGCAGTCTTGCCATGTCACTCAAAACCCTCCACAGCTTCCCCATTTCACTCTGAGTAAAAGTCAAAGGCTGACATGACCTGGTTGCACTTCCTCTCTGACCGCATCTTCTACTCTGCAGCTTGCATGATGTTTCTTGGCCACATGGGTCTCCTTGCCTCTCCAGGGACACTCCAGACACATTCCCAGCTCAGGGGTTTTCCACTGGCTGTTTCTTCTGCCTGGAACACGTTCTGCAGGTATCTGCATGACTTCCTCCCACACTTCCATCACAACGCTATTCAAATGTCATCTTCTCAGTAAGACCTACCGGAAGCATCCTAATTTCAAACTGCAGTCCTCTCCAGTACACTCTATTTCCCTTCCTTTACTTTGTTCCATAGCACATAAAACTACCTATTTATCCATCCATCCACCTACCATCTATCCTATGTATCATACACATCACTCCACTAGAAAGTCAGTTCCATGGAAACAGAGATGTTTTCCTCTTTTATTCACTGCTGTATCCTTAGAGCTCAGGAACATAGTAACATTAATGAAAAGTTCTTGAATAAAATGAAAGAATCTTACAGATGTTAAAATGAAAAGCAACATTACCATGAATGAAAAGTTCTTCATTCTGACAAGTAATGAATTGTTTTTATTAGAAAACCTTGATAGATGTTTGAAAACTTTCATTTGAAGACTTAGAATCTACATTTTACCAAATACTAAGTGAGGCACCAAGGTACAAATATGAATAAGAAAAAGATCCTCTCTTCATAGAGGTTAATCCACTGGGAGACACAGGCATGCCAATGAACAAATAACATTAAAATATAATAAAATTATGTTCACAGAGTCAATACCAAGCCTGATAAAGAAGACACAACATCAAAAGATGTTTAAAAGAGGTTTAAGAGATGAAGTGACAGTGTTAGCTAGATCAGAATGAAGTAGGGTTTTAGTAAACATTCAGGGAATAAAAATTATATCGAGAAGAGTACGTCAAGAAATGAATATACGTGGCCTTTTAGGGAAGGGTACGGAAATGTAGGTGTGGTGGGACAAGAAGCTGGGAGGAAGATAGAACCTTCCATAACATCCCAAAAGCATGGTGCAACACTGAAACACTGAAAGTAGGAAAGTGGAAGAGTGTATTTATGGTTAACAAAGAAAATGCTTCCAACAGGTAAAAGAAAAAAAAGGGCAAGAGGCTCCTGAAACAGATGAGGTAAGAAATGATGATAAGAGGTTCTTAATCATTTCTGTCGTGGACTACTTCAACAGTCCAGAAAAGTCTGTGGTTCCTTTCTCAGAATAATACTTACAAATGCGTGGGATACAATACACAGAATTACAAAAGAAAACTGTATTATTATATTGAAGTAAAGCTAGCAATTAATTTTAAAAATTAAGTTCTGCTATAGTAACACATGTAAATAAATATTAAAAGCAGTAATATTACCTAATAATATATAAAAATTTTCAAGCAATGATGAGCATAAACCATATTTCAAAATATATCAACAATTCAAAACACTTCAAAATATATTTTTTGTATATGATACAAAAGCATCTGTGTTTTTGTTGGTGACAGTGTTACAAGAACTGCTATTACTGGCATGTGTTGTCTATATTCATAGTAAAAGAAAACATTTAACTTTGGGTACGGGATCATAAACCTAAAGTTGAGATATTTTCCTATCCACGTTCATGGATCTTAAGAATGCCTTACAAAGACTAAGGTCCAGGCGACAAGATTAGAAATGAAAGAGATATTTAGAGAGAGTTATGTTTCAAATAAATAAACATCCTCTGTTCAGTAAAAAAATGGCAAATAGATAAAATAATCCTAACTTAAACTGGATTGCCTCCAGAAAGTAAAAAGGAAATATCCCTATATCAACTGTTATTTAACAGTTTCCTTTACTTTGCTAAAAAGAGCACAGACAAACAACGGTAATACCGCCAAAGCATGATTCATTTTCAAGATGAATCCCTCCCCGTTCAAAAGTTTACATTGTTTTTGACTAGCATCAGATTGTTTATCCACACAAACTGTAAATACATCATTTTTAGAACTAACCAACAACAATGCCCACTTTGTTTTGACATGTACCGTACAAAAAGAACATAAAGAAAAATGACCAGCACTCGAATGTCTGCACTTTAAAAATGAGAAAAAATGACAGAGTAAGCAGGTGAAATTCCAACTTCATAAAACTTCAGCACACATTATGAGGAGGAAAATGTCCCCAGAATTCCTTGTTTTCAAAGGGGAGTTTAAGAACAGCTGTGTCGCCCAATAACCCATAATCTCCTCTCTGAGATGTCTTCTGTTAACTTTATGCAAAAATATTAAGAAAGTTGTGAAAGCAATAATGTTGAGAGAAAATAATATATTTTGACAGAGAATTTAAGTATTACTCTTCAAAGGTCTAATCTTTTACAGATGACAAATCCTTAACTGGTTGGCACTTCGCACTCTTCAGCAAAAATACACAGAAAGGTACTTGCTCAGCACTCAAGTATGTGCTTTTTCCCCTTAGACAAGAGCAGAGATGACCTCAATTTTCGGTGCATCTTATGCCTAAAGTCTAACACAGAACCTGGTATATGTACCTTATTAGAGAAGGAAGAGTGGGAAGAAAAGAGGAGCTCAGAAGAACGCTCTCTGAAAAGGCACACACGGAAAGACTATACACTCTCCCTATTTTTCTACTAATACATCTGGTTCTCTGGTCAACCTAGCCACCCAGTGTGCACACTGAACCTCTCTCCATGAAGTTTACAGTAAAAGTGAAGTTAAGAAAAATATGCAACACAAAAAGCAAAGCCCTTGAAGAACCTATGTTGTTCAATGTTCAGTCGCTAAGTTGTGTCTGACTATGTGACTCCATGGACTGTAGCATACCCGGCTTCCCTGTCCTTCACTATCTCCTGGAGTTTGCTCAGACTCATGTCCACTGAGTCGATGATGCCATCCAACCATCTCATCCTTTGTTGCCCTCTTCTCCTGCCTTCCATCTGTCCCAGCATCAGGGTCTTTTCCAGTGAGTCGGCTCTTCACATCAGGTGGCCAAAGTGCTGAAGCTTCAGCTTCACCATCAGTCCTTCCAATGAATATTCAGGGTTGATTTCCTTTAGGATTGACTGGTTTGATTTCCTTGCTGTCCAATGGACTCTCAGAAGTCTTCTCCAGTACCACAGTTTGAAAGCATTAGTTTTTTGGCTCTCAGTCTATACCACCTCCTAATTACAGAACAAAGTTGTATTGTTGTTGTTTAGTAGCTAAAGTTATGTCCAGCTCTTTTGTGACTCCATGGACTGTAGCCCACCAGACTCCTCTATCCATGGGATTTCCCAGGCAAGAATACTGGAGTGGGTTGCTATTTCCTTCTCCAGGGGATCTTCCTGACTCAAGGATCAAACCCACATCTCCTGTATTGGCAGACTTTACTACTAAGCCAACAGGGAACCCAATGTGACAAAAGTTACACAAAAAATGTAAGGAATCATTTC
The DNA here is from genome assembly GCF_055505025.1 of Bos grunniens. Lineage (NCBI taxonomy): Eukaryota > Metazoa > Chordata > Mammalia > Artiodactyla > Bovidae > Bos > Bos grunniens. The sequence goes on along the minus strand of NC_141183.1, from coordinate 51,421,945 downwards.
TGAAGTAAAATGTCCTGCAAATAGCTGAAAAAATGAATAAATATCTCAAAGCTTTCTAAACCTTTTAAACATGCTAAATACTTTTTTTAATGACTGTTTTTAAAAACATGCTAAATACTTTTTTTAATGACTGTTTTCACCCAAGACTTACTGTAAAAGATTTTCATGGACCACTGCTGCTGCTAAGTCGCGTCAGTCGTGACCGACTCTGTGTGACCCCACAGACGGCAGCCCACCAGGCTCCCCTGTCCCTGGGATTCTCCAGGCAAGAACACTGGAGTGGGTTGCCATTTCCTTCTCCAATGCATGAAAGTGAAGTCGCTCAGTCATGTCCGACTCTTAGCAACCGCATGGACTGTAGCCCACCAGGCTCCTCCGTCCATGGGATTTCCCAGGCAAGAGTACTGGAGTGGGGTGCCAGTGCCTTCTCCCTCATGCACCACTAGTTAAATATAAATGAATCACAACTGTTCTTATAAAAAATAATAGAACCAAAGCACAGAACATCATCTAGGTAGAAAGCAAAGATCCCAAACTTGGGACTTCCCTGGTGGTCCAACAGTTAGGACTTCACTTCCTAATGCAGGGGTTGTGGGTTCCATCCTTGGTCAGGGAGAGAAGATCTCCACATGCCTGCCTTGTGGCCATAAAACCAAAGCAACATAAAACAGAAGCAACGTTGTAACAAATTCAATAAAGACTTTAAAAATGGTCCGCATCAAAAAAATCTTAAAAACAACAAAGGGCCCAAACTTTTCTGAGTTGCAGAATTTCTCCCCAGGATTCTAGTTACCAATGTATTTTTTCAGTCTATCTTAAAATTTCCTCCAAGGAAAAAATATATCTAAATTTATCTATTACATGTATCTTTAATTGACTAAGTATTACAAAAGCACATGTGTTCAAGCAGGAGCTAAAACAAATAAGGATAAGGATATATCCAGAACCATAAAGATACACTCAAACAAGTACTTGTACACACATGTTCATAGTACCACTATCCACAAAAGCTAGAAGGTGGAAACAACCCAAATATCCATCAATGGATGAATGGATAAAATACTGTGGAACATTCACATAACAGAATACTATTCAACCATAAAAAGGAATCAAGTGCTGATACATACTACAAAGTGGCTGTACCTCAAAGAAGCCAGACAAAACGTGACATATTTTATGACTGCAGTTATATGAAATATCCATATCAGGTACATTCATAGAGACAGAAGCAGATTGGTGGCTGCTAGGGACTTGGGCACAGAAGAGCGGGGAGGAATTTCTTAAAGAATATGCAGTTTTTGTTTGGAGTGAAGAAAATATATTTGGAACTAGATAGAAGTTGTTGTTGTACAATTGCTAAGTCATGTCCAACTCATTGCAACCCTATGGACTACAACACACCAGGCTCCCTATGGACTACAACACACCAGGCTGCCCTGTCCTTCACTATCTCCCAGAGTTTCCTCAAACTTGTGTCCATTGAGTCAGTGATGCCATCCAACCATCTCATCCTCTGTCACTCCCTTCTCCTCCTATCTTCAATCTTTCCCAACATCAGGGTCTTTTCCAATGAGTTGGCTCTTCCCATCAGGGGGCCAAAGTATTGGAGCTTCAGCCTCAGTATCAGTCCTTCCAATGAGTATTCAGGGTTGATTTCTTTTAGGATTGACTGGTTTGATCTCCTTGCAGTCCAAGGGACTCTCAAAAGTCTTCTCTAGCACCACAATTCGAAAGCATCAATTCTTCAGCACTCAGTCTTCTTTATGGTCCAACTCTCACATCTGTGCATGACTACTGGAAAAACCATAGCTTTGACTATAAAGACCTTTGTCAGCAAAGTGATGTCTCTGCTAGATTTCCAAGGAGGAAGCATCTTTTAATTTCATGGCTTCAGTCACCATCCTCAGTGATTTTGGAGTCCAAGAAAATAACTACAACCACTCTGGTAGTATCTACCAAAGTCAAGATTTGCATATGTTGTAACCTAGTATTTCCACAAAAATGAGCACACATTTGCACTATGAAACAAGTACCAACATTTTCATATCTTCATTATACATAAGAACTCCACAAGAAACCACCAAACTATAAATCAACAGTTGGAGAAAGAATAAACAAATAAGTAGAAATATATTTATACAAATGGAATATGTAAGAGAAATGGAAATAAATGAATTAAACCTACATAGAAATATATGAATTAATCTCACAAACAATAGTGAGCTATAGTTCACTTTTTTTAAAAGGAAGTGATTACTCTAAAGCCAGAATCATGGTTTGCTTTTATGGAAAGGGGGCACAAACATGGAGTTCTGATGTTTTATTGATTGATTAGGATTGTGGTTATACAAGTATTTTCTCTAAAATAAAGTAACGACTTATATGTGTCTTTGGGATTTGGGGAGCTTTTTGTGCAACACATTAATAGAAATCCCACAGAGGTGTATTTTAAGATAAAATGCAAATGCTGCTCTAAAATATGTATGACTCAAGACTATCGCCCTCCCACAATAGATATTTCTTAATGAACTACAGTACTGACTTTGGTTAAAGCCAGAGTTTTCTGGAAAAGATCTACAGATAAAAAATTCAATCTCTAAATTTATGAAAACAGTCTTGAACACCATATTCCATATACATGGCATCAAGTAATCCTTATACAGTTAAAAAGTTAGGGAGTTAAAATATCATGGTAATGATCATCATCACCATTATTTAAATTTACTAAATGATTTAATATGTTAAGAATGTCCTCAAATGAACCCAAGATCATCTTCGTATGAACAGATTAGAACAATGGGTTTATTTTATCCCAGATCTCAAAAATTAAAGGTAAAAGGGAGAAGGACTGTTGGGAACAGTGAAGAGAGAGAAAACTGAGTTTACCATGCAGAGGGGATCCAGAGGGGCTGCTGGATAGACCTGGAACAGGGCTACAGCGACCTCCTTGCTTAGACGTCAGTTCCTGTTCAATCTCTTCCAGCCCAGCACTCTTCTGGAAACGGCTCATACGATTCACGACTCGTGGTGACATATGCGTTCGAACACAAGGCTGGCCACCATAAGGGTTGATTGGGAAAACATGGGAAGTGCCCCGGAGTGTACTGACCACAACCCAGCGACAGTCATGGCTGAAGCATATGTCTTGCACCTAAAATGAAACACGGGAAAACACAGAAATGACCGAAACTATTCAGATTTGATGAAGAATATCACACACATATTTCCAAATATAAACAGAAACGGTTGCCTGGTTACCAAATTTATCTCAGATCAGGTTATATTTTCAAAATGCTTATTTTAAAGATTAGACTCATTCTGAATAGTGATCAAAACTTTACATCAGGGATTTGATAAGATTTAGATATTCTAAAGGGAATTCTGTCTCTTGTATAGAGTGCCAAATCAGAAAATAAGACCTAGGCGGTTTCACTCTATAAACCTATATTTAAAAAAAAATATATATATATATATACACATGGATAATATTCATTTCTTTAAAGGCATCTGCCTTCCAAAAAGTATAGAAGAGAAAAATTAAAACATACATTATACAATGTATACAAGGTGAAGTTATTAATCTAATCATTTGTTCAACAAATATGCTAAGTAACATGCTAATAAATACTAGGAACAAGAGGCAGATAAAATCATCCTTGAGCTCACAGCCTACAAGGAAGGAAAGACATTAGAAATTAACAAAAATATAACATGTAAAAGTGAAATAACTATTACATATGAGGCACGGTGGTAACAAAAGAGAAGCAATATACAAACTCTGCTTGTGACAGGCAAAAAGGAGATGTTCGAGAGGGTAGATACAGATCAGGAGTGGCATCAAAAAACATGATCTGAATAGTTCTGGGTTCTGGAAATGAGTTTTGAAGTAGGATATATTTATAAAGAAAGGAAAGAAGGGCATTCTAATTCAGACATATTAAGATATTCTACTTTGGATATAAATGCATAGACATAAGATGGAAGGGGCTTCCCAGGTGGCTCAGATGGTAAACCTAAGTTCAATCCCTTGTTCAGGAAGATCCCTTGGAGAAAGGAATGGCAACCCACTCCAGTATTCTTGTCTGGAGAATTCCATGGACAGAGGAGTCTGGCAGACCATGGGGTCGCCAAGAGTCAGATACAACTGAGAGACTAACACTTTCACTTTCAAGATGGAAATGAATGGCAAGTAATTCTGTTTGCCAGAAACAACATGAAAGTCAGAGCAAGTGGTGTCTGGATTTTATTTAGCAAAGAGTGGAGTAAAGATTTCAATTCTGAGCAACTCCCTAGCAGTTCAGTGGTTAAGACTCGGCACTTTCCCTGCCGTGGGTCCGAGTTCCATCCCTGGCGGAGAACTAAGATCCCGCAAGCAGCACAGCACAGCCAAAGAAAAACAGAGCATTCAGGTCTTGAAGGATGACTGTGGGAGTGAAATGCAGGGGAGTGGATTTGTAGTGGAGATAAGGATAGCTGAAAGAAAGTTAGGTAGGAGTTCCTTCAATAAACATAGCAGCTAAAGGACCCTGAAGAGAAGTAGGAAGAGAAAATGTCTCAAAACACTCTAATGATGACCCAAATGCCCATCAATAGATGAACTGGAGAAAAAAGATGTGATACATACATATACACAGTGGAATATTTCGGCCATGATAACAATTTAAAAACATAAAAACTTATGTACTGCAGTGGTTGGCAAACACTGCAGGCCGTATACTCTCTCTCAGCTATTTCAACTACTCAACTCTGCCCTTCCAGGGTCAAAGTTACCATAGAAAATATATATAGATCAATGCATGCAGTTATGTTCATTAAAAAAATGAACTTTTTTACAGAAACAACTGGTTGGCCACAGACCTGATCTAGGTAAAGTCAGTCACTAAATTGTATGACATTTATCAGACACTAATATGGAATTTCCAGTATTTTCAAATTAACAAACTGAATTTATTACTTTTATCTTGAAACCAGTCTAATGGTGACAATTTAAACAAAAATCTCTATTTACGTTTATACTTTAAAAAGATAGCCAAGTAAAATTCAATACTGTTTTAACCACAGTCTCTTGAAAAACAGGCAAGTCACAGGTACATAAGAAAGATTTCTACACTGACTAAATGATAAACTAATTTTCCAGCACATAAAACAACTGTAAAACAGTATTTTAAAAAATAAACCAGACAACAAAAGTATGATAATTTAAAGATGCTGATGAGTAGGATTTAACATGAAAAATGCATGTGTGTCTCTATATATATGAATATGAAAAATATTAGCTAACATTATAACAACATGAACAAGTAAAACTCTCCAAGCAATCCAAGAAGCTAATTTTCAATATATTAAATCTTTGATAAGCCTAAATTCAGCTCAAAATCTTGACTAACATTCCAGAAGTATCCTACAAATAAAAGCTATAAGTATTCATCAAAGTACAAGAGCCTAGAACCTTTGAAATAAAAAGAAATTTTAGTTTTATACATCAAACAAATATTTCATTGCAAGACGACTGATAGGCAAAAATGATCAATACAGATAAACCCTAAAATGAACCACATACCCACCCATTTCAATTACTGTGACACATCCAAATGCCACGTTAATGTTATAATTAAAGAATCTCCTGATTCTTTATGCTGAGAAATTTAACTCCCAGCGAGTCTAGAATTACAAATAGAAAGTCGTTCCTCAAGTGTCTCATCTGTCTTCTTCGCCTACAGTAACTTTCAGCTAAACAAATAACAGAAAAGCAAAAGAAAAGGAAGCAGCAGGACAAAGGAAAGGGTAAATAGCAGAAGCAAGAGAGAAGAAACACAGCACCAGACGAATTTAATAGTATTGTACCATACGCATTAACACAGCCAGAATCAAATAAATAAAAAAACTTTAGGCTTATTGAGTAACTTATGTTCCATCATCAGTGGAACTAAACCATGTTATCTAAAACCTTTTTCCAAAACACTTATAATCAAGACAACTTCTTGGTCTGGTCAAGGAAAAGAAGTTTCCTTCTTTTAAGAATACTTCTGCAATGAGGTGGTGGTAACAAACAGTATCAAGGCAAGAAGACAGAATCCCACTAAATGCTTACTTAGAAAACTGCAGTTAGAGAAGTGATTCTGCTCTATGACCTTAAAGACACATCAGGATACATAAATGAGCAGAGACGAGTTGCTGAAGACATCAGCAGTCAAGAAACTAGGGAAAGTTTAATCCTTTAAATAAAATCACAGAAGATAACAAGTCGCCTATCCACAAAATGCAAAATGATATAACTGTCCATGTTATCAAACAAGTTGGGTGGTTTTTCACATATTGTTAAAAATAAGAAAGATGGGGAACCCTCATTAAGACACTCATTATTATCAGTTTTGAGCTTTTAAATAAGCAAATGTCATCATGCTTAACAAGATATAAATGAGAAATACACAGTGCTTAATTGTTTTGCAAATTTCTACTGGGTTACATAATTTATTGCTCTTTAAATGCATTATTTGGCATATTTATAAGATCTCAAGCTTGCTTCTTATTGTAATGATGAAAAATTTGGCTATGAGAAACCAATTAGGCCTGTAGAAAACTAAATTTTTCTTAAAACTTAATACAGCTGTATTTCAGTAATTCTAATTTATACAAGCATTTTTTCAGCAATCTAAATCAATTTCATTGATTTACTCACCCAAACAATATTTGGGGCCACAAAAGTCTAATATAGCAGACATATATGGAATAATTATGTCCAACATTTTATTAAAACAAAACCCCAAGAATATATTCATTCACAGAACAGGCTGAATTCAAATTACATATAAAATAACAGTATTTGAGCATTAGAATTAAGTGTTATTACATTTAAGAATCTAACATACAACAATCAGCATCACACAAGGCTCTAAATTTATGCCACCAATTTACTCCACGGTCTCAATTAACCAGTAAGAGCAGTTTAAAATTTTAGGGTTATTTTAACATCCTAAAATCCCTAACTTTAGTGTGCTAAGAAGCACCTAGATTATCTAGAAGAAATACAGATTTTTGATCCCACGTTCAGAATTACAATTCAGGAGGTGTTGGGAGATCTTGGGGGAGACACGAGCAACAAACCTGCAGTTTTTGAACACTCAGATAAGGACTCTGCTACTGACCTTAAGTCTCTAACATGGAGCTAGAAAAATTAATAAACTGACCAGAAATAGCAGCCCTGTAGCCCCATACCAAACCTTAGAAATTATGTAAAAGATACTTTTTAAAAAAATTAAGTAAAAGCAATGATTTCCTAGGGTGTGAGTGGGGCAACAGATTGACTGAAAAGGGCCAGAGGAAACTTTCTGAGATGATGAAAATGCACGGTACTTTGATTTATGCTTATACAGATGTAACTAGTGGATGGCACGTGGAGCACCCGACTCCTGCCTTCACAGCCTCACCTGCCACCACTACAGACGCCTCCAGTGCACTGCCCACAGCCTCTCACAGCAGGCGCTGACACAGTTATGATCAGCCAGACAAAGGCAGGATGCTGCTGCAGTGTTCTGGGAAAGTATCCACTTTCCTGATAAAAGGAATTAACATCACTGAAGCTGTCCTTACTGTGTGAATTCATCTTACTGCTTTGAATTCAGAAACGATGCCCAGTAGAGTGAAGTCACTGAGACACTGTACCAAAACCAGCAGCAGCCTTCTTGTAAGGTGAGAAAAATAAACCCTGTGTTTTTATTTCTGTAGCCAAAAATATGCCTAAAGATTCAATTACCAATTCCCTTTCCAACTCCCTTTTAAAAAGAAAGAAAACCTGAAAGCAGAGAGTACTCAGATAAAATATCTCAAATCCCAGAGTACCTACTGTCTTTCAGAAGCCTGTTAAGAATGGCAATCAAACCATAAAGACAAGTCCCATACCACAAATGCTAACTGGTCAAGGTCCAAGCCATCAGATGAGGTTATGTTTAATGAAAATGAAGGAAAATATTTAAAATAAGCTATGTGCCCAAGAATGAATATATAACATTAATTAATATACAATATATTAATATGGGATTCCCTGGTGGCTCAGTGATAAAGAATCTGCCTGCCAATGCAGGAGATGTGGGTTCAATCCCTGAGTTGGGAAGATCCCCTGGAGAAGGAAATGGCAGCCCACTCCAGTATTCTTGCCTGGAGAATCCCACAGACAGAGGAGCTTGGTGAGCTACAGTCCAAGGGGTCCCAAAAAAGTTGGACAAAACTTAGCAACTAAAAACCACATAGACATTCCCAACCCAACAGTTCAATGATTTCTCTTTCAAAATTGATAAATACACTTTCATTTAAAATGGTCTAACTCTGACAAAGCAACAAGGTTAAAAGCAATAAGCTGGCGTGAGAATAAGTTGCTTAAATGGAGATGCGGTAAAGACAGATAATCCATACACAGCATCTAACTCATCTGCCTACTCCCTCCCCATATCGATTCTTCAGATTCATTTATGTAGTCAATAACATATTCAGGGGAAGCCTTTCAAAGCTTGCGCTCTGCTAGGCGCTAAAAATTTGAAAATGAGCTAAAATAAGTAGCACACTGAACTCTTGGGCATCTATGCCAGAGAAATGAAAACTATGTTCACATAACATATTCGTAATAGTGCAAACTGTAAATTGTTCAGGTGAATGTTTATAAAACTGTGAAAGTCAGGTTCCTTACAAAAGGGTAACATGAGGGGACCGTTCAGTATCTTGACAGCAGTGGAGCATACTGCCGACACGTGTGATTAAAATATATACACTTACGTACACATATACACACATGAACACAAGTAAGTCAGGTGAAATCTGAAAAAGATCAATGCGTGGTGCCAATGTCAGTGTATTGGTTGTCACATACTCTAGTTTTGCAAAATTCTAGTGCTGGGATTAATTGGGTACAATGTACATGGGATCGATCTCGTAGTACAATTTCTTGTAAGCGCACATGAATCTATGATTATTTCAATAAAAATCGAAACAAACAAAATGCGGATGTAACACCCTGGGAACACCACGGTGTCAGCAGTGCCACTGGAGCCGACTCCTGCTGAAGCTTGAACTCGAGTGGAGACGAGGATGAGGGGTGGCCCCAAAAGCCAAGGACTACAGTGTGAACCATGGCAGTGCTAGGAGTGGGGACAGAAAGGAAGGGGCTGCTGTGCCTGGATCCTCCCTGGACACTGGTGAGCAGCACCGCTGCTCATCCAGAAATAACTGGCACGAATGCTTGGCCAAATGAGGAAAAAAGGCTAACACTCCTGGCTGCTCCCATAGTATCTGCAGGCTAGCCTCCCCGGCCACAGAGACAGGGGATAATGAGATGACCTGGCAGCTGTCACTGGAAAAACTGGCATGTGCACCTTAAACACATTAGTCCATGTCCTTGTGTAAGGGGAAACAGCCCTTACCCGCGTAGAAGTAAAAAATATCCTAGAGCAAAGCCTAAGCACAGTTCAGAGAACTAAAGTGACCTTGTGCATGCGAGTGTGCCTGCTCAGTCATGTCCAACTCTGTGTGACCCCAAGGACTGTAGGCCGCCAGACTCCACTGTCCATGGGATTCTCCAGGGAAGAACACTGGAGTGGGTCACCATTTCCTTCTCGAGAAGATCTTCCAAAAGTAGGGGTTGAACCTGAGTCTCCTGCATTGGCAGGCAGATTCTTCACCACTGAGCCACAGGCGGGTGTACTATCGTAGTTTATGTTCATGAGTATAACTAGTGGCAGTTTCTGCCTTATGGCAGAAAGCAAAGAAGAACTAAAGAGCCTCTTGATGAAAGTGAAAGAGGAGAGTGAAACACTTGGCTTAAAAATCAACATTCAGAAAACTAAGATCATAGCATCTGCTCCCATCACTTCGAGGCAAACAGAAGGGAAAACAGTGACAGACTTTATTTTTGGGGGGCTCCAAAATCACTGTAGATGGTGACTGCAGTCATGAAATTAAAACATGCTTGGTCCTTGGAAGAAAAGTTATGACCAACCTAGACAGCATATTAAAAAGCAGAGACATTACTTTGTCAACAAAGGTCTGTCTAGTCAAAGCTATGGTTTTTCCAGTAGTCATGGATGGATGTGAGAGTTGGATTATAAAGAAAGCTGAGCGCCAAAGAACTGATGCTTCTGAACTGTGGTATTGGAGAAGACTCTTGAGAGTCTCTTGGACTGCAAGGAGATCCAACCTGTCCACCTTAAAGAAGATCAGTCCTGAGTGTTCATTGGAAGGACTGAGGCTGAAGCTGAAACTCCAATACTTTGGCCACCTGATACGAAGAACTGACTCATTTGAAAAGACCCTGATTCTGGGAAGGATTGAAGGAGGGAGGAGAAGGGGACGACAGAGGATGAGATGGTTGGATGGCGTCACCAACACAATGGACATGAATCTGAGTAAACTCCGGGAGTTGGTGATGGACAGGGAGGCCATGCGGTGCTGCAGTCCATGGGGTCGCAAGGAGTCGGGCACAACTGAGTGACTGAACTGAACAACTAGTATTAATGGCTTAACTGATTGTACTTACATGCTTCTATGTGTCGGGGGGGCATCCTCTGCCATGAAGAAGGAAGCCCATAGAGGCTCACCTACTGGCCTTTCCGTTTCTTCCCATGTTATGTAACAGACACATCAGAATCCAAGGAAAAAGTGAAGGTGGAGGCTTAATGGCTGCTAAAGCATGCAGAGGTGTTATCCCAGTACAACATCGCCACCTGCCTGAGCCAGCATCCAAGTACACTCCCTCTTTTAGATGGCAGCTACTAAACCTGCTTCTGGGTTCTTGTCACTGAACAACTGACTCATGGAAGCTTTGTGGTTTTTCCAGACCCGTACTGGGACAAGTCAATTCCAATCCAATGATGAGTGTGGTGGAAGGTTCCAAGAGGGATTGCTAGTCAAGTGGGAAGGGTATACTCCAGAATGTGTTCCAGAATACCCCCAGGAGCACCTTGTTTTTACAACTACTTTATCACCTACTCTACTGCCTGAAGCAATGCCAGTGGTTCAATAAGCCCTTGAATCACAGAGTTTCCCTTGAATGCCTGACTCACTGATGGTTTGGCTAAGATGAACAGTGATGGTGTCCACAGGCCCAGAGCAGCTGCACAGCACCAACAAAAACTTGGGATAGACAAACATAAGGATCAATCAGCACAGCAGGATAATGGAAAGCTGTCGCCTCTGCTTTTATTGAGGAGTCACTATAACTGTGGGCCAGTGATGCCCATTCATTTCTGTATGGACGTTTTTGTGCTACAGTGACAGGTAATACAGAAAACATATAGAATGCAGAGCTATTTTGCTTTCTGGCTTTTTAAAGAAGTTTGTGGATACCTGCTTTAGATAACCCCCCTAAGGACTATTACTAGAAATGCTATACTTATACTGAAACGTGGGCATCTGTCAATGGCCTTGCCAATGGTCTGGTGTGCCATGAAGGAGCTTATATACTGGCAGATTGCAGATGTCCCTCTTTTAGGGCCAGGAGCTGTACAAATACATCATGGCTGGTAACAGAAGAATCTGGGTCACTAAGGCCCAAGGTGCGAATCGAGCCACTGGTGAGGAAGGCTAGAGTCAAGCTGCTCATCGTATCCACTTTGCCCTGCCCTGCATAGATTTCCATCCAAATTCATCAGTTATGCATCTCTGCCCATCTACTGTCCATTGCTTCCTTCATACAAAGTATACAAGATGTCACAACTTAAAAGCATAAATATACTACAGGTGTTGGGGGTTAGCTGTTCAGGACAAGATAGTTAACAGGACTGCTCAGAGATCTGCCCTTTTTTCCTTATGTATTTAGTTGTCCAGTCGTGTATGACTCTTTGCGACCCCATGGACTGTAGCCCACCAGGTTCCTCTGTCCATGGGGCTTCTCCAGGCAAGAATACTGGAGTGGGTTTCCATGCCTTCCTCCAGGGGATCTTCCCAATTCAGGGAGCAAACCCAGGTCTCCTGCATTGCAGGCAGATTCTTTACCATCTGAGCCACATCAAATGTTTAGAAAGTGTTATTAAACTTAGTTTTAGGTGCACAGACATCTAAATCTTCCTGATAATTTGACTCTTGAACATTGTGAAATATCGCTGGTAATATCTTTTGTCTTAACCTCTTTCTTAGTTTATATTAATACAGTCAAATTTTTAATATTCATATGTTTATTATTTGCATGACATACCTTTTAACATGTATTAACCATCATCATATTAAAGACTCAAAGACAATCTTTAGTAGGTAATTTGTCCCTTTAGTTTGGAGTTCTTTAGGCTGAAATATGTTAATATTTAGTATATGATTTATATGGTTGAATTTTGATGTACTATTTAATTTTGTTTTCTGTTTATCCTGTGTCTTGTGTCTCTGTTCTTCCCTTTCGGCAAAATTACTTTTGAATTAATTAAACCTTTTTTTAGAATTCCATTTTAAATGAAGTTTTGTCTTTTTAGGTACAGCACAAATGAACCTTGGAACAGTATAATTCCATATACCTGTTCCCACCCAACCACAAATGGTATTATGCTATAGCTATCATATGTATTACATGTATACAATATGAGCCCCAGAAAATGTTTAAATTTCCTACATATAAAGTATCTTAACATTAAATTTAAAATGTTAACATTTATATTTTAAATGAATTAAGAAAGGGGGGAAATCCTCTTTACTATGAAATTGATCATTTCTTGGATATTTCATTACTTCCAAAATATCCAAGTTTGCTCTGGTTATCCTTTCTCCCTGCACAACAGTGTGGACTTGCAAGGTTTACTGTTCACTTCGTCGTTCTTAAATGATACTCTTGCTAGATGGACAATTTTTTATTACCAGTACTTTTTTCTTGCAGTCCTTTAAACAAGATATTCCACTGCCTTCTGACTTCCATGGTTTCTGATAAGAAGTCAACAGTTTGAAAATGTTTTTTCTCTGTATATGTTATTTTCCTCTGGCTACTTTCAAGATTTGCTTTGGTTTTCAGAAAGTTTACTATGTCATTCTTAAACTTCAGCTTTGTCATATTCAAAATGTGTCTTCCACTAAATCTGGAACATTTCCCATCTTTATTTCTCCATGTATTTTTTTCTGCCTCATTCTCTCTATACCTTCTCCTACACAGATCAAAACGAATTTTGCTCCAGGATGGATCATACATAAGGTGATAACTACACCTAATTTGGATAATTTTGATGAGGAGATGGGAACTTTGAGTCTGATGATATTTTAAAGAGATTTTACTGTTAAGAACGAGATGCCAGTCCAGGTTCGATGCACGATACTGGATGCTTGGGGCTAGTGCACTGGGACGACCCAGAGGGATGGTATGGGGAGGTAGGAGGGAGGAGGGAGGAGGGTTCAGGATGGGGAACACATGTATACCTGTGGCGGATTCATTTTGATATTTGGCAAAACTAATACAATTATGTAAAGTTTAAAAATAAAACAAAATTAAAAACAAACAAAAAAAGAACTGATGTTGTAATGTGCTGAGATTTCCAGGGATGTTTGTATGGGGTAAACGTATTTTGCACATGAAATTATCCTGAATTTGAGGGTTCAGAGAGGGAGGACTGTAATGAAGTAAACAGTGCGCAAAACAAGACATACCCAGATCCTAATCTGTGGGACCTACATACAGTACATTATAGTACAAAGAGTGACTATTATCTTGTATGACAAAATACATGATTAATATCTAGATCAGAAGTTATCATGGATTATCAGTGCTAATATTAAACGGAATCATTTAATGATATTAAATAATTATTTAATGTACCCTTAAAAGACACAAAGAAGAGGAGAAGACACAGAGAAGAGGAGGAAGAAATGAGGCCACAGAGGGAAATACTGGAGTGGTATCTAGCTGTAAGCAAAGAAATGTTTAGTCACTGGAAGTTGGCAAAGGCAAAGAACAGACTCTCTGTTAGAACTCTAGAGGGAGTGCAGCCTCGCCAACACCTTGATTTTGGACTTTGGGCTTCCAGAAATGAGAGAAAATAGATTTCTGTTATTTTAAGGCCATTTGGTTTTGTTCTGTTATTTTAAGGTAATTTGTTATGACAAGCACAGGAAAGAAATGTGCAGTAAATTTGTATACAATGTGAATTTTCTGTTACGGACTCCCCATAACTGAAGTTGCTGGGTGGTATGGCAAGCTTATGTTCAGATTTTCAGAAACTGCCAAACTATTTTCCAGAGTCGCCGTACGACTGTACATTCCCAACAGCACTGTGTGGAAGAGCCAGTTCCTCCACTCATTCACTTTTTGAGAGTTCCCTTAAAATGTGGTGTAGATACCAGACAACTTGAGTCTAACTCAAAGGGTTTCTCCTGTGTTTTCTTCTAAAAGCTTTACAATCATAGATTTTATACATTTAAATCTATGGTCTAGTATGAGTTCATTTTTGTATATGGGATGAGACATGGGCTAACATTCATTTTTCACACATAAATACCCAGTCAGTTCATTACCACTGTTGAAAAGACTAACTTGTCTTCATTTTGCACCTTTGTCAAAAATCAATTCTACATATGTATGGAAATGTGCCTGTTACTATACCTTTAATAAGTCTAATTACCAGGTAATGCTCCAACTTTTTCTTTTTCAATATTATTTTGCCCAGTATAAGTCCTATGCAGTTATATATAAATTTGAGAAATAGCTTATTAATTTTTATCAAAAATGTTTAATACTGCTGGGATTTTAATGCAGATGGCATTGAATATACAAATCAGTTTGGAGAGAAATTATATTCTAACAATATTATGTACTGCAGCCGAAGAATATGGTTTAACTCTTTATTTAATCAGATCTTTACTCTCAGTGATGTTTTACAGTTTTAGAATACAGTCCTACATGTGATATGCTCATTGTTTTTAACTTAACAATTTTTTTTTAATTGACAATTGTATGTTTCTAGTATATGGTTTTGGTACCCAGAAGTCTTGTTAAAATCACCCATTAGTTCTAACTTTTTGTGGTATTCATTAGATTTTCTGTATGTCATCTTTAATGTAATTTTACTTCTTCCTACTGGTATGACAGTGGTTCTTCCCATGGTTGCAGATTTCTCGGCAGATCTCAAGGGTTTTTCTTTGTAGCTTTCATCTCTCTGCTCAGTCCTGAGAACTCCATGATCTTGGTCTTCCTAGACTCACCAATATCTCATCAACAAAGGGAGTCTAGACTCCATTTGGGTTCCCCTTTCCTATACCCCAGGCTGTTTTTTCCTGAACTGACCATTGCAAAGAATCCGCCTGCCAACCCAGGAGACACAAGAGATGTGGGTTCAATTCCTGGGTAGCGAAGATCCCCTGGAGAAGAAAATGGCAACCCATCCCAGTATTCTTGTCTGGGAAATCCCATGGACAGAGGAGGTTGGCAGGCTACAGTTCATGGGATTGCAAAGAGTCAGACACGACTGAGCATTCACACACAGGTACTTTTCTCCTTGAGAATTAAACATATTAATCATACCATTTTGCAGGATTGCTCTGATAAAGTAGAAGTAACATGTTTCTAATACACAGAGGTTTCCAAAGCAAGTGTACCATTTATCAAAATTAGCATGTTAAGTACAAAAACTACTAGTGTCAGCTTCGGTAAGACTTTACAGAAGTATATTTTTAAATACCGTAATGTTTTACTACATATGACTTTACTGATGAAAACTAAGAATATTTTGCTAACTACACATGTACTTTATGAGGAAAATTACTGTCAGATGCAGAGGATATCCCAAGTCATAGATCATAAAACAACTTAATTCAACATAATTAGATCCACATATTTGATCCTTTTTTCCTTGCATGATTAAAGTATCCTCAGAGTTCTTGGAAGATTCCAGAATGACATGATTTTAAAATACTCAAAGACAGACAGATTACTTGCCATACAGATTTCATCATCAGTATTAAATTTTATATATCATTTCAAAATCATTTCAGTATACACTTATAAAAATTAATTTTATGGTTATCAATTGTGTTTCCTTAGATCTTTATGTTTAAGGTTTAAAAATTTCCAATCTCCTAAATTATAGGATGTGACATAGAACAACACAATTTTAATAACGCCTATTTGGTTTTCCTACCTGTTAAATAGGAATAGCATTGGCATTAGCAAATATTAGCACCTACAAACATTTGTCCATGTGCAGCGCACTGTTTTATGGATGAGAGACCCCAAGAAGCTTAAGCAAGATCTCTGTTTCCGTGTTAGAAATAAAGGTAAATTGAATGACAAATAATGCAAAAGAGGTATCAAAAATGGATATAAATTTTTTAAAAGGTGTGGGTGCTTAAAATGTTCAAATTACTGGAGATTACAGTTGAGGTAGAGCATATTAGTAAGTAGGGAGGATAGGACGCAGATTAAAAAACAATAAAGAAATAAAATGTGGGGCTTCCCTGGTGGCTCAGTGGTACAGAATCAGCTGGCTAATGCAGGAGACACAGCTTGGATCTCTGATTTGGAAAACGTCACAAGCCATGGAACAACTAACCCGTGCACCACAACTAGTGAGCCCGGCAGCTGCAGTTACTGGGCCCACGTGGGGCAACTCCTGAAGCCTGTGTGCCATAGAGCCCGTGCTCTGCAGGAGAGGCCACCGCAATGAGAAGCCCACACACCACAACTGGAGGAGCCCCTGCTTGCCACAACTAGAGAAAAGCCCACGCAGCAATGAGGACCCAGCCAAAGATAAACAAATAAAATTACCTGTTAAAAAATGTAAAGAAATAAAACATGCCCTTTATTGTACAACACAGGGAATATGGCCAGTATTTTTTGGTAACTCTAAATGGAATATAACCTTCAAAAACTGTGAATCACTATGCTGTATACCTGCAACTTATATAATACTGTACATCAACTATACATCAATGAAAAAAATCTTTTCAAAGAAATAACATGTGCCCAGCAGAACATTTTATAGTGAAATAGTAAATCTTTACCTAAAATGCTCACCTAATTGAAAACTTCCATACGAAAGCAATAACAGCAAATGGTTATTAAACAGGAGAAAGCAACTTCACTGTGCCAGAATGTAAGCACACTGTCAAAGAATAATGTACATATTATAAGCTAATAGATGTCAAAGATGTCAAGCTAATAGCTGTCAAACTAATAGGCTCCAACAGGCCAAATCCGGACTGTTCTGAGTACTAAAATAATTTTTGAATGAATATAACTCATTTAACAAAGAATCTATTCAACCAAATGATACGTGTAAATAAAACAAGTAATAAAAAGTTTGATGAGGAATGGGATATTTATATAGTTTTAAGTGACTTCTCCTAGCCCACTATCCACGCAGGCCACAGCACAAAGACAGCAGACTAAAAATGTCCTTCTCCCAGTCTTCCCCTGAAAGCAGTATATTTGCATACTTTAAAAGCTGCAGTCTGAAGGCTCAGCTCTCAATCAGTCTGCATCTAGGTGCTGAGATCCACACCACATCAACAAAATGAAAAATAAAAATCATATGACCATCCCAATAGATGCAGATAAAGCATTTGACAAAATTCAACAAGCATTCATGATAAAAACTCATTAAAGTAGGTACAGAGGGAATATATTTCAACATAATAAAGGTCATATATGACAAGACCACACCTAACATTATACTCAATGGTGAGAAGCTGAAAGCGCTTTCATAAAAGCCGAAAGCATTTGCTATTGCATTTAAAAGAATAAAATACATAGGAAAATTTAACCAAGGAAGTGAAAGACCTGTGCACTCAAAACCATAAGATACTGATGAAAGAAACTGAAGAAGACACAAATAAATGAAAAAATATTCCATACTCATGAATTAAAAGAACCAATACTGTTAAAATATCCACACTATCAAAAGCAATCTACAGATTCACTGCAATCTCTGCTGCTGCTGCTGCTAAGTCACTTCAGTCGTGTCCAACTCTGTGCGACCCCATAGACAGCCCACCAGGCTCCCCCATCCCTGGGATTCTCCAGGCAAGAATACTGGAGTGGGGTGCCATTGCCTTCTCCGATGCAATCTCTATCAAAATTCAAATGGCATTTTCACAGAACTAGAAAACAGTCCTAAAATTTGTAGGAACCAGAAAAGACCCCAATAACAAAAGCAATCATGACCAAGAAGTACAAAGTTGGAAGCATCATGCTTCCCAATATCAAACTATATTGCAAAGCTAAAGTAATCAAAACAGCATGATACAAAGTTTAAAAATAGGGGGTACTATTAACAAAGAAAAGACCACAATTATTACTTTTAATTACATATCGCTTTAGAGTTCCAAACTAATGCAATAACAAAAATAAAACTGAAAATGGTCAAAAATTACCATAATACTTGTCAGAAAGTATGTTCTATATAAGGGCTTCCCTGATAGCTCAGTTGGTAAAGAATCCACCCACAATGCAGGAGACCCCGGTTTGATTCCCCGGGTCGGGAAGATTCCCTGGAGAAGGGATAGGCTACCCACTCCAGAGTTCTTGGGCTTCCCTTGTGGCTCAGCTGGTAAAAAATCTGCCCGCAATGCAGTTGAAAAGATCCCCTGGAGAAGGGCAAGGCTACCCATTCCAGTATTCTGGCCTGGAGAATTCCATGGACATTCCATGGAGTCACAAAGAGTCAGACACAACTGAGCGACTTTCACCTTCTATATGCAAAATACAAGAAAAATTTTTCTGAAAAAGTATTAGATCTCAAAATAGAGTACAGCAAAGCAGGAAAACACAAATCTAATACAAAACAATATATAGCCTATTATACCTCAGCAATAATAATTTTAAAATGTAATAATTCCTAGATGCAAAAATTCTATACTTAATGATGCAAATTCTAACTGCATTAAAATGTAATTTCAATGTAATTCAAATTAAAAACTTAAAAATATTCTTTATATAACTTCAAAATATTTTTATATAACTCAATATTCTTTATATTACCCCATAACTAAAATGCATTTCAATAAGAAAATGCTCAATAGCTGAAAATGTTTTCAAAAATGAACAATAAGTCTGCTATAAAACAGTAAAAGTGAGTAAAACAGCATAATGTTGGTGAAAGGTACTGCTTTATTTTTACTTTCTAGTAGAGGAATTTCTTAATACACACTAAATCTAAAGACTGCTATAATGAACCACCACCATCAACATCACCTAGCTTTGACAATTATTAACATTTTGCATATTGTTTTCAACTTATGTCTTAGTTTACTTTGTTCTGCCAGAACATTCAAAAGCAAACCAGACATATCGTATCGTTTCACCCATAACTACTTCAGCATGATTGCAGAATATATGCCTAATAGACTGGACTTGAAGAAAACAAACAAAAAAATGGTTTTAGGACAGGAAGAGAACAATAAATTGAACTTCTGTTTTATCAGTGTTCATTGTTCACCTACTGCTTATGTTATTAACTGGGTCAAAATAGGATAAAGTTCTTAATTATCTGACCCAGTCTAAAAAACTGTATGAACACACCAACATTAACGTTAAGCTCCAGTATGATACAAATAACCTCTGGATTAGATGCCATATTACACAAAAAAAAACACCTTCTGAAAAAATATACAACTTACTTTGGCTTCAGTTTCTCCCCTGTGAAGAGTATATAAATGATGGACAGCACTTTGTGATGAGGACCAAGGATGAGTCAAAATTTGGAAGACGTGGAAGTCATGGCCAAGGGTATCTGTTGTGACTAGAAGCATTCCTGAAGGACACACCAAAAAGGGGTAAAAACAAACACCATTATGTATGTGGATAAAATATTTTCACAAGGCACTCATCATACTTTAAAATATTATTGAAGGGAAAAAGTGACCAAATGTATAAGAAACTTCCTACAATTAAAAAAAAAATTAAAACACAAGACTTTTTTCCTGTGTGAATACAAAACCTTAAGGTCACATCAGTATTCAAGTATAGTGACATACTTACATGTCAAGGTTTTATGATGTTCTCATACAACTAGTAGAGAAAAGTTTACAATGCTGGAATCACAGAGTTCACAAGCATTTTAAAATAGCAAATCTGATAATAAAGAATGTGAAAGACTTCCCCCCGTGGAATTAAAACCCACTTTCACTTTTTCCATTTCTCAAAACCTGAATTTTAAATTCCAATTTGAGTACTACTACAGCTAATAATACCCTACTCAATTCACCAGTTTAAAAGTTGTCTCCACTCTAGCCTATTTATTTAAATTCCCTACTGTCTTTCACAAAGCAAATTTTGATGAGATGTCATGGCCAAGAATTATGCACCTAACACAAGGTCACAAAAATTTTGGTTTCCTGTTCAATTTCACAGTTTTATATTTTACATTTAGGTCTTTCATCAATTTTGTGTTAATTTTTGTACAAAGTGTGAGGTATTAGAAATTATCTTTTTTGAAAATGATGTTCAATTGTCTCAGCAGGATTTCTTAAAGAGGCTAATCTTTTTTTTTTACTTTACAATATTGTATTGGTTTTGCCATACATCAACATGCATCTGCCATGGGAAGAGGCTAATCTTTATCCTCTTTTATCTATCTTTTATTCTACATTCAATGTCAACATGCCAAAGATCAACTGGCCATATTAGGATGGGTGTTTTTCTGGAAGTCCTATTCTGTTCCATTGATATCTGTGTCTATCATTCACTAGTATCACACTTTCTTAACTTACTATTACTTGGAAATCACATAGAACAAGCCCTTGTTTTCCGACCTTTCCAAGATTGTTTTAGCTATTCCAATTCCTTTGTCTTTCCAAACACAGATTCAGCTTTTCGATATCTACATAATTAGGATAACAAACATCTTAACAATAATGAGTCATCTGATCTATGAACATCACATATTTCTTGATATGTCTTCCTTTTTGTCTTTTAGCACACTGATTGTATTTTCTTAGTGTTACTATCACTGGTACTCTATTTCAATTACCAAATTTTCCTTGGCAGTATATAGAGATATAACTGATATTTATATAAATATCTGTATGCAAGGAGATTGAACCAGTCTATCCTAAAGGAAATCAGTCCTGAATATTCATTGGAAGAACTGATGCTGAAGCTGAAACTCCCAACACTTTGGCCACCTGATGCGAAGAACTGACTCACTAGAAAAGACCCTGATGCTGGGAAAGCTTGAAGGCAGGACAAGAATGGGACGACAGAGGATGAAATGGTTAGACGGCATCACTGACTCGATGGACATGAGTATGAGTAAGCTCTGGGAGTTGGTGATGGACAGGGAGGCCTGGTGTGCTGCAGTCCATGGGTGGCAAAGAGTCAGACACAACTGAGCAACTGAACTGAACTGTGTGCATACCTACACACTCTACAAATTCTAGGAGCTTTTATGTAGATACATGGAATTTTCTTTCTAAACCTACAGTATGTGAATAGACATAGTTTGATTTTTCTCTTTCCACACTACATGACCTACATGGCTTGTTTTTTCTCTTGACCTGCTATTTTTGCTGAGGTAAACAAAAATGACGAGAGGCAATATTCACGCCTTGTTCCATGTTTTAGAAGAAAGTATTCAATCTTTAAGCATGATGCTAGTTGTAGATTTCCTGTAAATGCTCTGTATCAACTTAAGGACATTATTTTCTACTTCTAATTTGTTGAGAGTTTTAATAATAAACAGATGTCAAATTTTGTCTAATGCTTTTCTGCACCTATGAGACGATTATGTGGTTTTTCTTCTTTGGTCAATTAGTATGGTGCATTTTAATAATGAAAGGTTATCAAATGTGGAACAATCTTGCATTTCTGGGATAAATGCCACTTTGTCAGAATCCTTTATTACATGCTGCTGCACTGAATTAGCTACTATTTTGCTGTTGTGAATGTGTTCCTGGGGGATACTGGTTTGTAATTTTCTTTTCTAATACTGTGTGTGTCTGTTTCTGGTACTAGGGTAGAGCTGGTATGGTTGCATAATGTTCCTTTTATTTCTAGACTTTAACAAATGTCCAGTAAAATTTTCCAGTGAAACTATGTGGGCCTTTTTTGTGTTTGTGTGAAGACTTTTAGATATAGTAATTTAATTTCTCTTTAAATTTTGTAAATATAAAATGTAACATAATTTTTATAATGAAAATATATTGTAATGTTTTTTCTTGGAAGAATTACTCTCTGTAACTCAAGTTAATAGTCTGTAGGGTCTTTAGTGATGTCCACTTTTTCATTCAGGATATTGAAATTTTGTATCCTTTCTCTTTTTTTCTTGGTCAGTCTAGCTACTGCTGCTGCTAAGTCGCTTCAGTCGTGTCCGACTCTGTGCGACCCCACAGACGGCGGCCCACCAGGCTCCCCCATCCCTGGGATTCTCCAGGCAAGAACACTGGAGTGGGTGGCCATTTCCTTTCTTCAATGGTCAGTCTAGCTACAGCTTCTCAAAGAAACCATTATGGTGTCACTGGTTTTCTCTTTTCCGTTTTACTGATTTATCTTCCTTCTTTTGCTGTCATGACCCTCTATTACTATTTCCTTCACTGCCCTTGCTTTAGTTTTATTTTCTATTTCTTCAAGTTTCTTAAAAGCTGAAGCTTAGATCACTTTGTCAGGAAGATATGTTATTTAGTTTCCAAATGTTTGGGTATTTTCCAGTTATCATTCATATACTAATTTCAAATTTAACTCCATTATGATAAGAAATTAAAGTTTGTTTTATATCTCAGAACAACGTATCTTGTTGAGTGTTCCATGTACACCTGAACACTTGGTGTATTCTCAGTGTCAATTAAGTTAACTGATACTCTTATTGGATCTTTAACATCCTTGTTTGCCTACTTTTGTGTTCTATTATTGAGTAGAAGTTAACATCTCCGAGCATAGTTATGGATATTTTTTTCAGTTATATAAGCTTCCTAAATTTGAGCCCTATTTTTTTAGGTTCATACACATTTAGGATTGTTAAAACTTCTTGGTGAATCACCTCTTTTATCATAATGTCCCATTTTGACCTTAGTGTCTCCTTTATTCTAAAGCCAACTTTCTCTGGTATTAATATCACTACTTCAGCTTTGCTTTGATTGATGTATGCATGATATATACTTTTCTATTATTTTACTTTCACAGTCAATATAATTATAAAATGACTCTGGTTTGGATAATAACTGGGGTTCAGTTTGGGTTTTTTTATTCCTATCTCAAACTTTTAATTAGTGTTTATAGACCGTTCACATTTAGTGTAACTTGTGGGTAAGGTTGGATTTACATCTACCATTTTGTTACTTTTTACTATTTTTCTGATTGTACCCCTGTGTTTTTTTTCCCCTTGATTTTTTAAAAAATTTTACTTGGTATTGGAGTACAGTTGATTAACAATGCTGTGTTAGTTTCAAGTATATAAAAAAGTGATTCAGTTATACGTGGATCTATTCTTTTTCAAGTCCTTTTCCCATTTAGGATTTTACAGAATATTGAGTAGAGGTCTCTGTAATACAGTAGGTCTTTGTTGGTTATCTCTTTTAAATTTCACCTTTGTTTTTACTTTTGCTTATTTATCTGCTCTTGCTTCCTTCTCTTTTTTTAGATAATTTCACTATTTTTAATACAAAATTTTAACTTATCTATTGGTTTTACTGGTTTTTCCAGAAATTAAAATATACATATTAAAATGTTCGTGTGTTTGTTAATATTTTGTCCAGAATATATTTGCTTTCTGTGAGAAACAGAAGCAAAATCATATTTTGTAACTCCTAAAATCTCTTTGTTGAAAGAATATCAAGCACCTGCGGAAAGATAAAGTGGGCCTTTATATGGGAAGGTGAAGTATATATGAGTTTTCTATTTATTGGCTAACATATGGTACAGCTCCAGTCATTATATTTGATTAAAAAATAGCATATTAGATGCCAGTATCTTGGCTATTTCCAAGAGAATACATTTTAAGATGATGAACTGTGTCATTTATTGAGATCTAGAACAATTTATTTAACATTACCTCCCATTCTGTGCATAGCTATCAGCATGAGGTCAATAAATACTGTTGTCATTCATACAATAAATTTCAAAGATTGGACATGCTCTGTTTTGTGGACAGTGTGTCTTGACTCCTATTTTTTGCTTAGTTATAGGAAGTCTGAATTGTCACAATTCTACTACTATGTTTTCATTCCACATTCCCACAACAAAATCATTTCTGCACATGAAAAACAATTCAGAGGAAACATCATTACGACAGGAAATGTGATGCACTTGTATTTATAGCACAAATATATTACTCATTCCCGAACATAAACTTCACTTTCTTTTATTAGCGTATCAATGATTTGCTCATAATTAGCATTCACATAGTAGTCCCGATTAGCCAAATCAAGACTCTTATTGTTTTGCAAATGAAAGATAATCACAAATAAAAACTTTTCAACATGCTGCGAGTTTTTCAAACTGGCATGCAAAACAACTTCAAATTTTAAGAGAATTAGCCATTGAAAATCTATCCTGATTATCTTCCTGTATCCTGTCTCAAAACGTTTTCTTCCACTTATTCATGCAAATACAGCTTATATAACTCAGAAATAAGTCCAACTTTTTGACAAAACTTTAAAATAATTTTTTAAAAAAATTTATAGAGAGGAAAGGAGGAAACAGCTAGTGTAGTACTATACCAATAATATGCTTCCTTTGAATTTATAATTTCCTCTTTTGCACACATTCTGCAGGAAGAAATGACAAGCTTTTTTTTTTTTTTTTCTAGAAAACAAGTTAAAAAGCAGATATACATAAAAGGAAAAACTTGTACAGAGTAGACTGTGGCTTGAGAACTATTTATGCAGCATCAGAAGACTAAACCAGACTCCAGCCTGGCCATAAACTAAACCCACGCCCCAAATGAGGTGCCAAGCCACAAAAAGCATTTGCGTCATCTGGGAATACAAGGAAAAGAAGGACTTCTAATTATAGGGCCTGGAAGCGGAAGCCTAGAGTGATTAGCTGTTTAGGCGCTGCTGTATGTTTATCTGGAAGCTTCCTTTCCTTCACTCTCAGCCTTAAGTTTGATAGATGAGCGCTAGCATTAGAGGGTAGGGACTAAAGCTGCCGATGGTACATGGCGTTCCCCAAAATCTGAGGTAGCTGAAGACTGAACATTAAGGCTTTTGTGGCCTCATAAGAACATAAGTCTTTTCAACTGGGCGTCAGCTGGTTAGCCCAAAAGGCAAAATTAAAGAGTAGCAAACCTCGACTGGGCATATGCTATAAAATCTTGGAAACTTGAGTAGGGATGTCTTTTCTGCCATATCCTATTTATAACACCTACCTAATTGTATGGTTCTTTATCACATGCACACATATGAACTGGAAGACAAATTACCAGCTTATTCACACTCTCCTCCAAAAACACACATAACCACTGATATGTTGGGTCAAATGGAAATCTTTATAGGAATTCAGATTATCATCACTCATAAATAACTGTACATTTTAGTATTAATCATTGCAAATTTAATACTTTCTCATCAACACCTGTAGAGATGAAAACCTAAAAATTATTAAAAGTTTGTAATTTGCAAACATCCAAACACCTTTATTTAAATAATTACTTTCTTCCTTTCACTTTACATAACATGAAATTGTTACCGTTTGAAGATATCTTTGGCCATATCCAATGGCCACATCCAAAGGCCATAACCAAGATAGAGAACATGTGAAAAAATTCTCTTCTATTTGCAGTCCATCCCCTCCCCATCACCTGGCCCCAGCAACCACTGATTGACTTTCTGTCATTACAAATTAACGGTCGAATTAATGGTAAAGAATCTGCCTGCCAACACAGGAGATGCAGGTTTGCTTCCTGGGTCAGGAAGATCCCCTGGAGGAGGAACTGTGGTGTTGGAGAAGACTCTTGAGAGTCCCTGGGACTGCAAGGAGATCAAAGCAGTCAATCCTAAAGAAAATCAACCCTGAATATTCACTGGAAGGACTGACGCTGAAGCTCCAATACTTTGACCGCCTGATGCGAAGAACTGACTCACTAGAGAAGACCCTGATGCTGGGAAAGACTGAAGGCAGGAGGAGAAGGGGACAACAGAGGATGAGATGGTTGGATAACATCACCAACTCGATGGACATGAGTTTGAGCAAGCTCTGGGAGATAGTAAAGGACAGGGAAACCTGCTGTGTCCATGGGGTCGCAAAGAGTCAGACACGACTGAGCGACTGAACTGAGCTGAGGCACATTTAATTTGATAAGAAACAGAAAATGTTTTTTCAAGCCGGCGGTATCATTTTACTTTCCCATGAATTCCATAATTTTGCAACATTTGGTGTTGCTGATATTCTTAATCACCTCAGTGAGTACTTGGTGGGTTTCTTATGGTTTAAAAATGCTATGCTCCTTGGTGATCAGTGATGCTGGGTGCTAAACAGTTACTTGCATATTTCCTTGACTTTACTGTTCAAATCCTTTGCGTATTTTAAATTGTTTTGTCTTCATTTTATATACATTAAAATTATATTATAAAAATATTCAGAGAAGGCAATGGCACCCCACTCCAGTACTCTTGCCTGGAAAATCCTATGGACAGAGGAGCCTGGTAGGCTGCAGTCCATGGGGTTGCTAGGAGTCAGATACGACTGAGTGACTTCACTTTCACTTTTCACTTTCATGCATTGGAGAAGGAAATGGCAACCCACTCCAGTGTTCTTGCCTGGAGAATCCCAGAGACAGGGGAGCCTGGGGGGCTGCCGTCTCTGGGGTCGCACAGAGTCGGACACGACTGAAGTGACTTAGCAGCAGCATAAAAATATTAAAATATATATACGTGTGTGTATATATATGTATATATATATCAGATATATACTCATGGCTTATATACCCCAGTTCATTTGCTTAACCATAAGTTTCCAAGTAATGAAGACCAATATGATGGTTTGTTTTTTTGGTGTCCTATCTAAGAAATCATCCTCTATGCCTCCTGGGTTACAATGATAGAATCTTTACATTTTTTTTTTGAAGGTTTATAGTATTAGGTTTTAAATTAAGTGTATGATTGATTTTGAGTTAAATTTTTGTCTATGCTGTTAAGGAAAATTTTGCTGTTGTTCAGTAGCTAACTTGTATCTAACTCTTCGTGACCCCATGGAGCATACCAGGCTCCTCAGTCCTTCAACATCTCCCAGAGTTTGCTCAAATTCATGTCCATTGAGTCAGTGATGCTATCCAACCATCTCATCCTCTGCCACCCTCTTCTCCACCTGCCCTCAATCATTCCCAGTATCAAGCTCGTTTCCAATGAGTCAGCTCTTCGTATCAGGTGGCCAAAGTACTGGAGTTTCTGCTTCAGCTTAAGTCCTTCCAATCATATTCAGGGTTGATTTCTTTTAGGGTTGACTCATTTGATCTCCTTTTGTCCAAGGGTCTTCTCCAGCACCACAATTAAAAACCAGCACTTCTTCAGCACTCAGGCTTCTTCATGGGCCATTTCTCACATCCGTACATGATTACTGGAGGAAACCAGTTTACTTTTCACCAAATGGATATTCCAGTTGTTCTAGGACCATCTGTTGAGAAAATCACACTATCCCTATAGTGAATTACTTAACACTTTGGTCAAAAATCAAATCATCATAAGAGTTTGATCAATTTCTGGATTCTATTCCATCCATCTATGACTGTATTTACCCAAAACCATCCTTTCTACATTACTACTTATTTTAAAAAGTATATATTTAAGTAAGTCAGAAATTTAGGTAGAGTCAGTTTTTTAAATTTATTCATCTTTTTCAAGATTGATTTGACTATTTTACTTTATATCCTTTGAATCTCCATATAATTTTAGAATAAGCTTCTGTTGATTATTTTTGGTTTAAACATTCACTTTTAATAAAGTTAACTAATAGTGAACAATATTAACACAAAACACTAATAGGATATCAAAGCACAAAAGTGATAAAATATCTTTATGAAAATGTGGTTATAATCATCACAACACAGAGGTCACTAGGATGGCAAAAACGTACAATTTTTAGATAAAGTAGTTATCTTGGGGACATTATTATGTACCAACACAATGCTATTGTCCTGCTGCTGCAGCTGCTGCTAAGTCGCTTCAGGCATGTCTGACTCTGTGCGACCCCATAGACGGCAGCCGACCAGGCTCCCCCGTCCCTGGGAGTCTCCAGTCAAGAACACTGGAGTGGGTTGCCATTTCCTTCTCCAATGCATCAAAGTGAAAAGTGAAAGTGAAGTTGCTCAGTCATGTCTGACTCTTCGCGACCCCATGGACTGCAGCCTATCAGGCTCCTCCGTCCATGGGATTTTCCAGGCAAGAGTACTGGAGTGGGGTGCCATCACATTCTCTGTGCTATTGTCCTATACCGATACAAATACACAAACACAAAAGCAGTACTAACTTAATGTCACAGACAAAAATTGCCACAAGTTCATAATAAAATATAATTTGAATGAAGGTTAACAGGAATTTGGTAGATCAGTCTGCTTAGAAGACATATTTTACATATTAAAATTGTAAGATTTAATTTGAAAGGTAAATTTGGAAATTTAGGAATTTCCAAAGGAATGCCATTTGATGTACTTCAGAGATGCATGAAAATAGAAACTTTAAATTTTCTAGATGGAACGTATACAGAGGTAGATACGTGTGTATGTATGTGTGTGTAGAAATTCACCAAGCTATACACTTAAGATCAGTACACACAATCTGTATCATATAATTACATCTCAAAAAAAATGAAGATGAACCAAAACAATAACAAGGATGAGGGAACAAGATAATTTTTATGGCTTTATCTAGAGCGAAAGAAGAGATGATACGATGATAAATAGAGCAGTTAGAAAGTTAAAACTCTACCCCTACAAGTAGAAAAAAAGACATCAAAAAACACAGCAGTCACAGAGAGATGTATATGAAATGACAGTACATAGTAGTAAGGAGTCAAGAAAGAGGTCTACAAGTCTCAGATGTGCAATCTGGCCAAATGGTGGTCAAAGCACCATTACTCATGAATTCCACTTTGCATACACGAAAATACAACAGATTTAGTTCAGAATTCTAGCAGGGAAGATCAGAAACTATGTAATGCATAACAATTAGATGAAAGATAAAACTGGGTCATCACTTAGCACTTTCACTTTAGGAATATTTGCAAATGTAGCAAATATTTTTCTTAGCCCATCAGAAAGATATGATTTGAAAAGAAAGACTAACAACAATAACAAGAATAATCAAAATCTTCCCATGAAATAATCAAAGGTATGGCATGGGATTGGGGGAAATCTAGTCTATTTTTTATTTAATAATAATATTATTTCTTCTACGCTGTTGGTAAGACTTTGTTTAGATTATATATATAAAGTTTGAGTAGACTGCTGTTTCTATGTTTTCTTTTTCATCTTCCATTCCTAAATCCATTCCCCACTGCCATCCTTTTCCCACCATAAATACGCATCATATTGAATTTAATATATGTTCTTTGAAATATATTTATCCTTGAAAATTTTTCAGAGTACTATTTAAAAATATATATATATATATAAAGTATGTATAGATAGAGTGTTAGTCACTCAGTCATGTCCAACTCTGTGTGACTTCACGGACTGTAGCCCACCAAGCTCTTCTGTCCATGGGATTCTCCAGGCAAGAATACTGGAGTAGGTTGCCATTCCC
This sequence comes from Bos grunniens, assembly GCF_055505025.1. NCBI lineage: Eukaryota > Metazoa > Chordata > Mammalia > Artiodactyla > Bovidae > Bos > Bos grunniens. The sequence continues at coordinate 51,392,326 of NC_141183.1, read as the reverse complement.
TTCTCCGGAGGATTTTCCCAACCCAGGAATCAAACCCCGGTATCCTGAATTGCAGGCAGATTCTTTACCGTCTGAGCCACCAGGGAAGCCTCCAATACGTATATACATATATTTAATATATGGCAAGAATATAGACCAATCTGAACGAGGAAACTGAAACAAGCCTGAAGCTGGAGAAGGGCTAGAGTATACGAGCAGAGTGGAAAGGAGAAGGGACAACGATAGCCAAGGCTTAACCGTTTTAAAGTTGTCCCAATAAGCAAAAGTTCAATTCAGCCTTGGCTACTTCACCTGTATCTACTTGGTCATAGACATCCTTTTTTACCTTTTTCAAAATTTAATACCGGATCTAATAGAATACTTGCAGCTGCAGTGTTATGGGCATTTATACTTACCTCACATTTTTACATGGTAGGTATGCCACTGTACGTATTCACATCTTTCATTAATCCATTCAGCATTAACTGAGTACCTTTGCTATGGCCACTGCTTGTATTCACATCTTTCGTTAGCTCATTCAGTATTAACTGCACCACTGTATATATTCACATCTTTCATTAGCATGAAAGATGCCATTGTACGTATTCAGTGTCTTCATCTCTCACTAGTTCATTCAGTATTAACTGAGCACCTTTGCTGTGGCAGTGGTGATAGCAAAGGAGCAGGGTTCCTTCTTATTGATGGACATTCAAAATCCAGGGCTGCATTAGGACTTTCATATACCCTGACATTTTTGCCTTCATTGGCCCCTTCTTCCATGAAAAAACTATTTTATGACTACAGTTGCTGGTTTAAACGTATATTATGGATATTAAGGCATTCCATTAAAACTTTATATATATTTTTGCGTTTTAAAGGAGTTAAACATTTTGGTGGGACCCTAAAATGACTGTGGGCATGTTGCCTACTGTACTTTATGGCAAATCACCTGAAAAAATCCCTCTGACTCTCATATATAAGCCCAGTGCCACAATGAATGTAGAGCAAACACAACAAATTCTTCAAGGAGTAACTCATTACGTGAGTAAAAGATATCACTTTACAAGATGAAAAAACAAGAGAGTAACTACAGACTTCTAATGGAAATATCCCCACGACAGGGTCGGGGAGGAGGCAATAAACTCTTCAAGCTGCTTTTGCGCTGCTAGTGACACAGCATACGTGACTAACACTGAGACACCTAAAACTGTCAGGTGAGAGGAAAAACCTAAAGCCACCTAATTCTATAAATTGAGAAGACATTATAAATGTTAACAAAAATCAAGACAAGGTATTTTTCTGACCACTTGCTATGATCAATCGGGAAAACTGCAAAAAACAAACAAAAATCCAACTGTTTAAATGATTAACCCAAGACCACCAGCACCTTTCAATATATAGCATTTAAATAACCAGAAAAATGCCAAGTCTGTTAAAGATGCAGCCAAGCATTCAGAAGGGTTCATGTTTAATCTACTTTACTAGAGACCCAACATTCATTTTCCTCTTATTAATGGATGGAAAAGCAATTTCCCTGCCAAGGAAGGGTAATTATTTAAGACGTGGATGTGTTGCCCTTCACAGCTCTAGGCTACTCAGCTGGCAGAAGTAACGCCTCTGGAAAGCAAATCAATTATTTACTGAATTAAAGACAACAGGTCTGTGTGAGAAACATCAGGCCACACTGCAGAGAGCTGAGAATTTCTTCCTTATGTTTCTAATTTCTAATCTAATTAATTAAAAAACACATATCTTCTTTGATGTTAAATATCATGAAACTAATAATATTCCCATCTAGTGTACCAAGTCACAAAAATGTAGTTTCCACAAGATACTTTTAATTTCAATATTAATCACGTGTGATATGCACCTGCATTTAATATAATTTGCATCATGGAACAATCCCACAATTGAGGGAGGGATACAATTTTTGTCCAAATCAGAAATTGGAAAAAGTTGGCTTTATTCACAAACAACTAAGTACATTACATTAATACCTTATCATGGCCCTGATTATGCTGTTCTTCACTTGTTCAGTCGTGTCCGACTCTTTGCGACCCATGGATTGCAGCATGTCAGACTTCCCTGTCCTTTACTATCTCACTCAGTTTATTCAAATTTCAAACCACTGAGTCTGTGATGCCAGCCAGCCATCTCATCCTCTATTGCCCCCTTCTCCTCCTGCCCTCAATCTTTCCCAGCATCAAGGTCTTTTGTAATGAGTCAGCTCTTTGCCTCAGGTGACCAAAGTATTGCAGCTTCAGTAACACTTCTTATAATTAATAATTAGGACTGATTTCCTTTAGGATTGACTGGCTTGATCTCCTTGCTGTCCAAGGGACTCTCCAACACCACAGTTCAAGAGCATCAATTTTTTGATGCTCAGCTTTCCTTATGGGCCAACTCTCACATCCATCCATGACTACTGGAAAAACCATAGCTTTGACTAGACGGACCTTTGTTGGCAAAGGATGTCTCTTTTTCATACACTGTCTAGATTTGTCATAGCTTTTCATCCAAGAAGTAAGTGTCTTTTAATTCCATGGCTGCAGTCACCATCTGCAGTGATTCTGGAGCCCTAGAAAATAAAGTCTGCTACTGTTTTTACTTTTTCCCCATCTATTTGCCGTGAAATGATGGGACTGGATGCCATGATCTTATTTTTCTCAAAGTTGAGTTTTAAGCCAGCTTTATCACTCTACTTTGTCACCTCATCAAGAAGTTCTTTAGTTCCTCTTTGCTTTCTGCCACTAGAGTCGTATCATCTGCTTATCTGAGGTTGCTGATATTTCTCCCAGCAATCTTGATTCCAGTGTGTGCTTCATCAGCCCAGCATTTCTCATGATGTACTCTGCATAGAAGTTAAATAAGCAGGGTGACAATATACAGCCTTGATGAACTCCTTTCTCAATTTTTAGCCAGTCGGTTGTCTCACATCTGGTTCTGTTACTTCTTGACCTGCATACAGGTTTCTCAGCAGGCAGGTAAGGTGGTCTGGTATTCCCATCTAAGAATTTTCCAGTTTGTTGTGATCCATACAGTCAAAGGCTTTAGCGTAGTCAATGAAACAGAAGCAGATGTTTTTCTGGAATTCCTTGCTTTTTCTATAATCTGTTGGATGTTGGTGAGCCAATGGATGTTCCTCTGCTTTTTTAAGTCCAGCTTGTACATATGAAAGTTGTCAGTTCACATACTGCTGAAGCCTAGCTTGAAGGAGTTTGAGCATTATGTTGTTAGCATGTGAAATGAGCGCTATTATACAGCAGTTTGACCATTCTTCAGCATTAGCCTTCTTTGAGATTGCAATAAAAACTGACCTTTTCCAGTTCTGTAGCCACTGTTGAGTTTTCCAAATTTGCTGGCATATTGAGTGGAGCACTTAATAGCCTCATTTTTCAGGATTTTAAATAGCTCAGCTGGAATCCCATCACCTCCACTAGGTTTGTTCATAGTAATGCTTCCTAATTCGCAACTGACGTCACACTCCAGGATGACTAGTTGAGTGACCACACCATTGTGGTTATCCAGGTGATTAAGACCCTTGTTGTACAGTTCTTCTGTGTCTTCTTGCCACCTCTTCTTAATCTCTTCAGCTTCTGTTAGGTCCTTGCCATTTCTGTCCTTTATTGTGCCCATTTTTGCACGAAATGCTCCCTTGGTATCTCAAATTTTCTTGAAGAGATCTCTAGTCTTTCCCATTCTATTGTTTTCCTCTATTTCTTTGCGCTATTCACCTAAGAAGGCTTTCTTATCTCTCCTTGCTATTCTCTTGAACTTTGCATACAGTTAGTTGGGTATATTTTTCCCTTTCTCCTTTGCCTTTCAGTTCTCTTCTTTTGTCAGCTATCTGCAAGGCCTCCTCAGACAACCACTTTGGCTTCTTTCATTTCTTTTCCTTTGAGATGATTTTGGTCACCGCCTCCTGTACCTGGTGGCTCAGACTATAGTAACAATCTGCCTGTACGAAGGGGACCCAGGTTTGATTCCTGGGTCGGGAAAATACCCTGGAAAAGGAAATGGTTACCTACTCCAGTATCCTTAACTAGAGAATTCCATGGACAGTGAAGCTGGTGGGCTACAATCCATGGGGTCACAAAGAGTCAAACACCACTGAGCAACTAACACTTCTAAGATTATAAAGACAGATAAGACAACTAATTAATGTAACTACTCAATGTACACTTACTATCAACTATGTGAAAATTACCAGGCTAATAATATCTGGGAACAAAATAAAAGCATAATAGCAAGTAGAGATAAGAAAGCCTTCCTCAGTGATCAATGCAAAGAAACAGAGGAAAACAACAGAATGGGAAAGACTAGAGATCTCTTCAAGAATCAGAGATACCAAGGAAAAATGTCAAGCAAAGATGGGCTCAATAAAGGACAGAAATGGTAAGGATCTAACAGAAGCAGAAGATATTAAGAAGAGGTGGCAAGAATACACAGAAGAACTATACAAAAAATATCTTCACGACCCAGATAATCACGATGGTGTGATCACTCACCTAGAGCCAGACATCCTGGAATGTGAGGTCAAGTGGGCCTTAGAAAGCATCACTACGAACAAACCTAGTGGAGGTGATGGAATTCCGGTTGAGCTATTTCAAATCCTGAAAGATGATGCTGTGAAAGTGCTGCACTCAATATGCCAGCAAATTTGGAAAACTCAGCAGTGGCCACAGGAATGGAAAAGGTCAGTTTTCATTCCAATCCCAAAAAAGGCAATGCCAAAGAATGCTCAAACTACCACACAAATGCACTCATCTCACACGCTAGCAAAGTAATGCTCAAAATTCTCCAAGCCAGGATTCAGCAATACGTGAATCGTGAACTTCCAAATGTTCAAGCTGGTTGTAGAAAAGCCAGAGGAACCAGAGATCAAGTTGCCAACATCCACTGGCTCATCAAAAAAGCAAGAGAGTTCCAGAAAAACATCTATTTCTGCTTTATTGACTATGCCAAAGCCTTTGACTGTGTGCATCACAATAAACTGTGGAAAATTCTGAAAGAGATGGGAATACCAGACCACCTTACCTGCCTCTTGAGAAATCTGTACGCAGATCAGGAAGCAACAGTTAGACCTGGACATGCAACAACAGACGGGTTCCAAATAGGAAAAGGAGTATGTCAAGGCTGTATATGTCACCCTGCTTATTTAACTTCTATGCAGAGTACATCATGAGAAACGCTGAGCTGGAAGAACCACAAGCTGGAATCAAGATTGCTGGGAGAAATATCAATAACCTCAGATATGCAGATGACACCACCCTTATGGCAGAAAGTGAAGAAGAACTAAAGAGCCTCTTGATGAAAGTGAGAGAGGAGTGTGAAAAAGTTGGCTTAAAGCTCAACAATCAGAAGACGAAGATCATGGCATCCGGTCCCATCACTTCATGGCAAATAGATGGGGAAATAGTGGAAACAGTGGCTGACTTTATTTTTCTGGGCTCCAAAATCACTGCAGATGGTGACTGCAGCCATGAAATAAAAAGATGCTTACTCCTTGGAAGGAAAATTATGACCAACCTAGACAGCATATTAAAAAGCAGAGACATTACTTTGTCAACGAAGGTCCATCTAGTCAAGGCTATGGTTTTTCCAGTGGTCATGCATGGATGTGAGAGTTGGACTATAAAGTAAGCTGAGCGCCGAAGAACTGATGCTTTTGAACTGCGGTGTTGGAGATGACTCTTGAGAGTCCCTTGGACTGCAAGGAGATCCAACCAGTCCATCCTAAAGGAAATCAGTCCTGGGTGTTCATTGGTAGGACTGATTTTGAAGCTGAAACTCCAATCCTTTGGCCACCTGATGCAAAGAGCTGACTCATTTGAAAAGATCCTGATGCTGGCAAAGATTGAGGGTAGGAGGAGAAGGGGACGACAGAGGATGAGATGGTTGGATGGCCTCACCGACTCAATGGACATGGGTTTGGGTGCACTCCAGGAGTTGGTAATAGACAGGGAGGCCTGGCATGCTGCGGTTCATGGGGTTACAAAGAGTCGAACACGACTGAACTGAACAGAAAACATGTTGAAAGGATACTCTGAAGTGAAGTTGCTCAGTCATGTCCGACTCTTTGCAACCCCATGGACTGTAGCCTACCAGGCTCCTCCGTCCATGGAATTTTCCAGGCAAGAGTACTGGAGTGGGTTGCCATTTCCTTCTCCAGGGGATCTTCCTGACTCAGGGATCGAACCCTGGTCTTCCGCATTGCAGGCAGACGCTTTACCATCTGAGCCACCAGGGAAGTAGGGGAATTGTTAGCCAATTCTAAATTCACATCGCCAGGATGGCTCAAGTCACTCCTTGTTCAGGGATCAGAAGATCTATCTCCTGTCTGTTTTGGAGTACTATCTCTACCAAGCTGTGTTGGCTCTTTAGAGGTATCTTGAGAAATCTTATTCCCAGATACCAGATTTTGAGGGTGTTCATTAGAATGGCACTCATTGGTCCTGAATAGGTATCTGAGACCTCCCAGGGGCTCACAGGTGTATTGAATGTCCTCTTTTGTTTTCTTCCACGGCTTGACTAGTGAGTAGTGAATCCAGGAGTCATGTCCTGGTACCTTGACTGCTGTGGGGGTAGAAAGTATTACAGGGTAGGGGCCCTTCCATGTGGGCTGGAGTTGAGCCTTTGGGGACCCATCTTTCCAGACTTTTTAATTAGGACTTGAGTCACTGGAGCATACAGTGGTGACTCCTTAGAATATTTTGGGTCCTTGTTCATACTCCACAAGCGTATATCCTGTTGGGACTGTCCAATGGCCATGGTATAAGACTGGAGGGTCTGAACCTCTGGATCTAGGAAGAGGTCACTAACATAAACATAAAGGTCTCCCATAACATCTCATAAGGACTAAGACCAACCTGTTCTTTAGGGGCAATACAGATGTGGAGGAAAGCTATTAGTAAAGCCTCCTTCCATCCTGGGAGGTCTCCTGGGTTATGTTTTTTATCACTGATTTTAAGAACTGGTTACTCTAGATGAGTATAAATAAATTAAAAACTAGGATGAGGGAGGTTAACAACAAAGAAAACAACAACAGTTAATATTTATTAAGGTTTCACTATATTTTAGGTATTGTTTTAGATGACAGTACAGCCCTCATTTTATTGATGAGGAAACGAAAGTACTGGGAGTGATCCAAGCAGATTAAGTAACTTGCCCTATTAAGTAGCCAGGTGAAGGGGGGACATGATATCTTACACAGGCTCAGGTAAGTTTTCCCAAAATGATACTTAAGATGGGACTCAAGAGACACTAGGGCTTCCTTGGTGGCTCAGACAGTAAAGAAACTACCTGTTATGCGGGGGGAACCCGGATAGGATCCCTGGGTTGGGAAGATGCCCTGGAGAAGGGAATGGCTACCCACTCCAGTATTCTTGCCTGGGAAATCCCATGGACAGAGGAGCCTAGTGGCTCCTTTGCAAACCCAAAGAGTCAGACACAACTGAGCAAATAACACTTTTAAGAGATAAACAAGAGGCAGGGAAATGAACATTCCAGGCAGAGGTAAAATGATGTAACATGTTTAAGGAGCTGAAAAATAATAGAATGGCCAAATATGGGAGAAAACATGTTGATCAAGTTGAAGTGGTAAGCTTGTGCCATGCTGTAATACTTTTAGACAATACACTCACTAATAAAAAGGTTGTTGAAAGATGTTTGTATCATTAACATTTCTTATAAAATATTTGAATATCTTAAAATGGAAGTAAACATGGAACATGATACAACAATCATAGCTAAACAGGATAACCCAGAATTGGGCTGGAATTAAATAAGACTTTTTAAAAACAAGAGTAACTGAATGATTCTCATACATATGGTTATAGAATAAATGTCTGTAGAGCCCCTAAATTCCTATAATGAAATTCCAGAAACCTACTGGGGTTATATGTGGAGTTTGGGGTGAGAGCTATACGTGAAGTGGGTGGGGGGGGGGGTGGTGTATCTATGGAAGTAATTAAGTTTACATGAGGTCATATGAGTGAAGCCCTGATGTGAGAGTATTAGTGTCCTCATAAGAGACAGCACAGAGATAGCTTTCTTTCTCTCTCTCCCTGCTCCCTTGCATCAAGGAAAGGCCATGCGAGGACACGTTAAGAAGGTGGCCATTCGTTAGTGATGAAGAAACACCTCAGGAGAAACCATCAGCCAAACCTTGATCCTGGTCTTCCAGCTTCAAACACTGTGAGGAAAGAGATTTCTGTTATTTAAGCAACCGAGTCAATGGTATTGCCTTCTGGCAGCCTGAGCTAATACATGTTCACAGGTTATTGTCTAAACCACGTATCATAGAAAGCATTTTACATGTTAAAATGACCACTAAATAGTCTTTTGGGCTGGATTTATAAAACCAAAAGAGGCTGTTGTTCTTGCTCTATGAGAAACTGATGAAAAAACAAATCAAAGTTATAAAAAATACTATTAAAAACTAAGTTCAATACAAAGCAATTAAAAGTAGCTGCTCTCACATTGAGCAGAACAGAAGAAAGAAAAAGGGTTCAAACAGGTGAGGGTAAGGACAACTCAGTAACCCTTTAAATAATTTTCAGTGGCTCCATTTGAGCTGATGTAACAAATCAGAACACTGCCCCCACAAAAATACAACTCTGTACCCAATTAATCAAGAGGGATAAGATTAATAATGCCAAAAGCTGTGAACAAAGAGAGCTGACAATAGCTGAAAGAAGAAATAACCATCAAACTAAACTATCAAATCTAGTTGAAATAGTCCTCAAAATTATGGGCAAAATACAGATGCTGACAGTCAGAAAATGTTAAAAGAAATCATCTTCATCACAGAAACCAGAAACAGCCAACGGAAGTGTGTTACTTAGTAAAGTACAAAAGTAATTCAAAGGAAGAAGGATAATATCTTGGAAAAAAATGATGAAGTAGCAAAAACAGGGACCAACCATGACCTAAACCTGATACATTATACATTAAAAATAACACAAAAATATTTAAATTATAAATTTAAATATAAATGTGAAACTAACATCCTGTTAGAAAATTACATAGGAGAAAATCCTTGCACCCCACCCAGACTGGTGACCATTTCTTAGACATGAACACAAAAATACAACTAACAAAATTTTTACAATGTATTTGACAAAAAGCTAAGAATTTTGCTCTGCAAAAGACCCTATTAAAAAGATAAAAGGAAAAACTTCTCACTGGGAAAAAAGATTTCCACGTCACATATGTTAGAGAGGATCCATAAAATAGAAAATGATGAGACAACCAAATGCTGGCAGAGAATGAGGATGCAGAGAAACCATGTCTAGAGGATTAAAGGGAAGTTTGAGAAGAATGTCTCACCAAGTAGGGGACATCAATAGACAGATAACATTATAAAAATAAACAAACACAAATCTGGAGGTGAAAGAAATCAAAGAGGACACTAATAGATGGAGAAATATACCATGTTCATGGATTGGAACAATCAATATAGTGAAAATGAGTATACTACCCAAAGCAATTTATAGATTCAATGCAATCCCTATCAAGCTACCAACAGTATTCTTCACAGAGCTAGAACAAATAATTTCACAATTTGTATGGAAATACAAAAAACCTCGAATAGCCAAAGCGATCTTGAGAAAGAAAAATGGAACTGGAGGAATCAACCTACCTGACTTCAGGCTCTACTACAAAGCCACAGTTATCAAGACAGTATGGTACTGGCACAAAGACAGAAATATAGATCAATGGAACAAAATAGAAAGCCCAGAGATAAATCCACGCACATATGGACACCTTATCTTTGACAAAGGAGGCAAGAATATACAGTGGATTAAAGACAATCTCTTTAACAAGTGGTGCTGGGAAATCTGGTCAACCACTTGTAAAAGAATGAAACTAGAACACTTTCTAACACCATATACAAAAATAAACTCAAAATGGATTAAAGATCTCAACATAAGACCAGAAACTATAAAACTCCTAGAGGAGAACATAGGCAAAACACTCTCCGACATACATCACAGCAGGATCCTCTATGACCCACCTCCCAGAATATTGGAAATAAAAGCAAAAATAAACAAATGGGACCTAATTAAACTTAAAAGCTTCTGCACATCAAAGGAAACTATTAGCAAGATGAAAAGACAGCCTTCAGAATGGGAGAAAATAATAGCAAATGAAGCAACCGACAAACAACTAATCTCAAAAATATACAAGCAACTCCTACAGCTCAACTCCAGAAAAATAAATGACCCAATCAAAAAATGGGCCAAAGATCTAAATAGACATTTCTCCAAAGAAGACATACAGATGGCTAACAAACACTTGAAAAGATGTTCAACATCACTCTTTATCAGAGAAATGCAAATCAAAACCACTATGAGGTACCATTTCACACCAGTCAGAATGGCTGCAATCCAAAAGTCTACAAATAATAAATGCTGGAGAGGGTGTGGAGAAAAGGGAACCCTCTTACACTGTTGGTGGGAATGCAAATTAGTACAGCCACTATGGAGAACAGTGTGGAGATTCCTTAAAAAACTGGAAATAGAACTGCCTTATGATCCAGCAATCCCACTGCTGGGCATACACACTGAGGAAACCAGAAGGGAAAGAGACACGTGTACCCCAATGTTCATCGCAGCACTGTTTATAATAGCCAGGACATGGAAGCAACCTAGATGTCCATCAGCAGATGAATGGATAAGAAAGCTGTGGTACATATACACAATGGAGTATTACTCAGCCATTAAAAAGAATACATTTGAATCAGTTCTAATGAGGTGGATGAAACTGGAGACTATTATACAGAGTGAAATAAGCCAGAAGGAAAAACATAAATACAGTATACTAATGCATGTATATGGAATTTAGAAAGATGGTAACGATAACCCTGTGTACGAGACAGCAAAAGAGACACTGATGTATAGAACAGAAAAAAAAAAAAAAAGAAAGAAAAGAAAAGTACACTAACTGAAATGAAAAATTCGATAAAGGGGCCCAAATAGAAAATTTAAATGGCAGGAAAAAATCACCTGAAATTATCCAGAATGAGAGGAAAAAAAAAAAAATGAAGAAAAATGAACAGAGCCTTTGAGATCTGTGGGAGGTAAGTCTACGGGAGTCCCAGAAGGAAAGAAGAGGGGGAAAAAGACAAAGAAACAATGACTGAGAGGTCCCAAATTTCATGAGAAACATTTAGGACAGTGAAACTTTTCTGTATGACACTATAATGGTAGGTACATGTCAATAGTCATTTCTCAGAACCCGTAGAAAACACACCACCAAGAGTGAGCCCTAATGTAAACTATGGACTTTGGTTGATAATAGTGTGTCAGGATGGGTTCATCACTTGTAAGAATAAGATCACTGTCAGGTGGAGGGTGGATAGTGTGGGAGACTGTATGTGTTTGGGTGTGGCATGCAGGCGGAGAGAGGGGGAAGGCAGAAATATGCGCGCACTCTGTACTTTCCATTCAATTTTGCTGTGGACCTAAAAGCGCTCTAAAAGATAAAGCTTATTAATTAAAAAAATAAGTTCCCTAGAAAATGTTACTCATTGTGTATCTAAATAATTGAAAGCAACAAACTTACACCACCCCTACTGAAGCTGCCCTGATCTAAGCAGGAGGTCTCTCTGGCACTTCTAAACAAATCATAAATGTTGCCATTAAAATATTTGTTTTAATTCAGGACTCAGAGTCACAGCTAATAAACAAGAATGGGAAGGAGAAATTGAAAAACAAACTGAATACAGCTGCTGAACTAAAAGTTTCACAACTCTCTTTAATGGTATCCCTTAATTTCTTTTCTGAACAGGTTCCACACAAGGCCAAACTGCACGCCACCGAGTCAAGCAATCTACATTTTCTCCTTAATTTCCTTAGCAGTGTTTTTCCACCATGTAAATTGTTTTTAGAATTTCTTAGGAGTTGGACAACATTCCTGGTTTGATCCTGGATTTTGATATCCAGGACATTTTAGTAACTCTGTGATCTAAAGATAGCCTCTCTAAATAAAAATATTTAACAGTGAGATATATACAGGTAAACTAGTTAGAGAAAATCAGATTTACAAACAAAAGACAGGCAATCAACTTTTCTTGTATGTTTTGTTTCACTTACTTTTCTAAGTGAACTTCCCTATACTTTTCTAAGTAGTACCAACAAGTACTACTCTTGTTATTGGCCACAATGCAGACCCAAGGAGAAAATCTTTAACCAAACAGAGAATTACTGGAGTGCCAGTTAAAACTTGCTGAATATAAATAAATTTTGAAATATACATTGGATCCATGTAAGGAAAAACTGGGGTGTTACTGGAGGATCTACAAGTTATATTTTGAAAGGACCAATTTAATTTTTAAAAAAAATGTGTGTGTGGCATGGGATTTAAGTTAGATGCCATTGTGCGTCCCCGCTGAGTGTGCTAAGTCACTTCAGTCATTACAACTCTTTATAGAGAACTTAAATCTTGATAGAAAATACATTTGGTCTCCCCAAAATATTTAAGTGTTACAAAAATAATTACAGGGAAAAACAATAACTACTAAGGTATTTACAAACAGCAAAGAAGCCTCTTGACTCAAATATTTTGTACATATGAATGTCTCAGTCTGAGAGTGTTAGAATAAACCAAGAAATATGATATGGAAATTAAACAAGCAAAATAAAATGTGACCTAGTGACAGGAGCTGGATAACAGGTAGTCACAGCTGAGTCCAACGCCTTTCTCTGAGAAGCTGTTCAGCTACTGAATAGCTAAGACAAAATCAAGGCTTTCAAGTCATTGAGAATTGAATATTTCATACATACACTTGTTCATACTCAAGCAATAAAATTCATGTTCTGAGCAGCAGAAATACTCAGAAATAAACAATAAATAATTAAGATGAATTGTAAGCAATGGCATGAAATCTGTGCCTATCAGCTTCTATAGAAGATCCTGCAAACCAGTTTTCTGAGTGCTTGCTGAATTATAACCCATCATTTCATTCAAACTTTTAAACAGATACAAAGCAGAAATGATGACACACTGAAAAATTAATCTGCCACATAATAAACTGATGAGTCCACTGTACACAGCCCTTACTTCAAAATCTGTGTCAGCCGTGCCATATTTTTCTTGCCTCATTCATTCAACAAATATTTATTTATTTACTAGGGACTGAATCCTTATTTCCGAATCATCTTTTGGCTCCTGTTTAGAACTGGCTTTCTTTTGAAGAACTTTCCCCAAAAGCAAAATACCAAGTTAATATTCATCTCCTAGCATTCTGTCCTTGCTCCACAAAGGACTTGTCTTCCTTTTTCCTTTTTTTGGAAGTCCCTATTCCACCAGCAGACTCCATGGGTAGGGACTGAACCAGGCACTGCGAATGAAGTCTAGCTTGCGATGCGTTTAGCTGAAACGAGTGAAAGCATAAATGGGCTCATAAACATTTTAGTGCCATGAAAATTTTCAGCAATATGATGAAGCCTAAGAACCTCTTTCTCAGAATAATATTTTTTAAAGGAAAAATACTTAGGGTTATTAAAATTGACATGCAGCAGAATATGTGATTTTTTATTAATAGTAATACATTAAAATACAGGCTCTGCCATGATTTTGAACCGTTGCATTAATTAGAGAATTATATAAATAACATCAAAAAGATATGAAAATACCCATTATTTATATTACAAATTCACAAAAAAGCTAATATTTCAGTAGTTTATTATACATATTGATAAGTGAAAGAATTTTCATTAAAGGTTAAAGAAAACAGGGCTTCCCTAAGCAGCTTAGACAGTAAAGATTTCGCCTGTAGTGCAGCAGAAATGGGTTGGATCCCTGGGTCGAGAAGATCTCCTAGAGAATGGAATGACCACCCACTCCAGTATTCTTGCCTGGAGAATCCCATGGACAGAGAAGCCTGGTGGGCTACAGTCCATAGGGTCACAAAAAGTCAGACATGACTGAGGGACTAACACTTTCACTTATCACTTTCACTAAAGAAAATAAAGATGTGATTTTTTTTCCTAAGTTCACATACTCTCTAAATATTCTCCGTGGACCTCACAGACCCAGGTTAAGAAGCTGTATTTTAGATTCAAGAAGAAATGTAAGAGATCCTAAAACTCATAAAATATCAAGGCTTCCCTGGTGGTCCAGTGGTTTAGAACTCACCTGCTAATGTAGGGAACATGGGTTTAATCCCTGGTCTGGGAAGACTCCACACGCCAAGGGGCAACTATGCCTGTGTGCCACAATTACCGAGTCTTACCCTAGAGCCTGTGAGCCACTACTGAAGCCCACACGCCCCAGAGCCCGTCCTCCTCAACAAGAGAAGCCACCACAGTGAGAAGCTGCAACCACAACCACAAGGGAGCCCTCACTCTCTGCAACTCAAGAAAGCATACACGCAGCAACAAACACACAGAGCAGCAAAATAAATAAATTTTTTTTAAATGTTGACAATTCTCATAAAATTCTCTTTCTTCCAAGAAATTGTAAGATTCGGTGTGAGACTGAATAAAGATACAACAGTATAAAATGTCGATTTACATGTGTCGAGGCATTACATACCAAAGGAAAGATCAAAGAAATAATTGATATTGCACTTCATTAAAGTTAAATACTTTGATCTTCGAAAACCACTTCAAGAGAATGAGAAGACAAATCACAGACTCGGAGAAAATATTTACAAAACACATATCTGATACAGGACTGTCATCTAAAACATACAAAGAACACTTAAAACTCATCAATCAAAAAACCAACAAACCAATTTAAAATTGGTCAAAAGACACAGATGGCTCAGTAAATAATATATACAGATGACAAAGTATGATACAATAGAATATTATTCAATGCTAAAAAGAAATGAGCAATGTAGGCATGAAGAGACATGGGAGACTTGAACACATATTAGTAAGTGAAAGAAGCCAATGTGAAATGGCAAACTATGTAACATTCCAACTGTATGACATTCTGAAACTATGGAAAGAGAAGAAAGATCAGTGGTTGTCAGGACTTGAGAGAATGAGGAATGAACAGGCAGAGCAACAGGGACTTTGTTCGACTGTTCAAACTACTCTGTACAGCACTACTGTGACGGGTTGCTGCTGTCATTGTTTAGTCACTAAGTCATGTCCAGCTCTTTGCGACCCCATGGACTCCTGCCCACCAGGCTCCTCTGTCCGTATACTTCCCAGGTAAGAACCAGTACTGGGGTGGGTTGCAATTTCCTTCTCCAGGCGATCTTCCCAACCCAGGGATCGAACCCATGTCTCCTACATTGGTAGGCAGCTTCTTTACCAAGGAGCCACCAGGGAAGCCCTTATAATGGTGGATACATGCCATTATCTATTTGTCAAAACCTTGAATGTATAAGACCAAGAGTGAATCCTAATGTAAACTGGGACAGACAGGCTAGCAAAAAAATATTTAAAGAAATTATTACTGCAAGATAAATTATACAGTTATACAATTAACATGCTAGGAACAGAGCAAAGTACAGGACCTACACAGCACAGGGAATTATATTCAATATCTTGTAATGACCTACACTAGAAGCTGAAAGAGAATATATATATTATACAACTGAGTCATTTTTCTGTGTACCTGACACACTGTAAATCAACTATACCTCAATAAAAAAAAATAAAATTTTAAGTATAAACATAAACAACTTTAATCTTGCCATTAAAACATAAATTTGGGAGTTAAAACATAAATCAAGTGGCAAATGTAAACAAAACTATGAAATCACAGAAATTTATGGTCTTCTAGAACTAACTGCTACACGATGACAGAGGTAACTACAATATCCTTTAAGTTATGTAAGTTGTTTTTATAACAATGGAGATTCACAGACAGGAAAAACTACAGCTTCAAATGTCTGAAGCATCCCAACTCTGGCCATATGAAACACATATTAACACAAAGGAGATCTGACATAACAGATGGACTATCAAAAGTGAGTCAGAGTGGTTACTCTAAGAAGAGTACTGTAAGTGACATAACTTCCAGATTGTTTCTTCAAATTCAACTTAAATCCCACAACATTCAGAGCATTTAAATAAATCTGTCTTCATTAATTAAATCTATCCACAGATCAACAATTACTACAAAATCTTCCTCTCTATTGAAAATGGCTACTAAAGAGGAGGAAGATTACTCAAATACTTTATATTATCCTCATGATCATCCTTGATCTGAAAAGATGAAAAGAAGGAGGAAAAAGATAGGTCTTTCCATTAGTTTTAACTAATATTCTGCAGAATAAGATATGGCAGTCTCCTCAGACCCACCAAGCAAGGAAAAGTCCACAAACTAATGAAGACTATTTCAGCTCTGAAAGCATTAGAGCAATTTTATCTTTTATTCATAATCAAAGTATTTTTAAAATAAGTCCACAGGAGTGAACTTTCACCACTGGAAGTATTAAACCAATTCCTAACTACGAAAATTGGTAATTAAAGAGGAAGTATAACATATTTACTCTGCCTTTTACATCCAGGAAAACTGTGGCTCATTTCTGGTTAATGAGAGAAAACTCTTTCTTTAAACAGAGTTAACAGAAGTTAATCAATGCTGAAAATATGATAGAAAAACCACCATTCTATAGCCTTCAATGTATAGTAACAAAACTATTAAGTAAACACTTGTTTCAGAAATGAGACCAAGGGTTCCCTGCTGGTTCCATGGTAAAGAATCCACCTGACGATGCAGGAGACACAGGTTCGAGACCTGGTGTGGGAAGATCCCACGTGCGACGGAGCAACTAAGCCAGTGCACCACAACTATTGAGCGTGTGTTCTAGAGCCTGGGAACCCCAACTACTGAAGTCCACGTGTCCTAGAGCCCGTACTCCACAACAAGAGAAGCCACTGCAGTGAGAAACCCGTGCACCACAGCTAGAGAGCAGCCCCTACCCTCTGCAACTACAGAAAAGCCTGTGCAGCAACGAAGGCTCAGCACAGCCAAAAATTAAATAAATTATAAAAAAATAAAAAAGCAAGAAATGAGGCCAAAGTAACACTCTGCACTTGCTAATCTCCACGAGAGAATTTATTTTCAAAATACAGACATTTGATGGTCACTAACTTATTCATGTGATCAAACGTAGTATTATAAATGACAAGACAGCCTGATTTAATGTATCCCCTGCCAGGATGAAGTGATGTAGACAGCAATATGTAGGAAGTTTGAAAAAAATCATCTTCAGGCCTGAATGTATTTAAAAGCCTTTAAGGAAAAAAAGGAAAACATTATTATAAAGAAAATATATGTGACAAACGCAGAATTTGGACAAGATAACTAGTCTGGACATTGCAAGTAAGGGGGGGGGAAAGGTGAAAGCTATAAACTGGATTAAAAAGAGCTAAAGAGACATAAACTGGAGAAGGAAATGGCAACCCACTCCAGTATTCTTGCCTGGAAAATTCCATGGATGGAGGAGCCTGGTGGGCTACTGTCCATGGGGTCACAAAGAGGCGGACACAACTGAGTGACTTCACTCACTCACTCACAAAGAGACATAAAACATAAGGAGTGAATTTTAATTAGATCTTGATTTGAATCAGTTAGAGAACTCATTTTTGAGACAGTTGGGAAATTTTAAATTATGACTTGGATTTTAGCTAATATAATGTGTTGTTTTTCTGAATATAATATACTGCTGCTGCTAAGTCACTTCAGTCATGTCCGACTCTGTGCAACCCGATAGACGGCAGCCCACCAGGCTCCCCCGTCCCTGGGATTCTCCAGGCAAGAACACTGGAGTGGGTTGCCATTTCCTTCTCCAATGCATGAAAGTGAAAAGTGAAAGGGAAGTTGCTCAGTCGTGTCCGACTCTTAGCGACCCCATGGACTGCAGCCTACCAGGCTCCTCCGTCCATGGGAGTTTCCAGGCAAGAGTACTGGAGTGGGCTGCCAGGGCCTTCTCCATATAATATACTATTTGGTTACAAAGTACAAGAAGGGCCTTACTCTTAGAAAATGTATGCTTAATTTGTAGTTGGTAAAATGTC
Organism: Bos grunniens; assembly: GCF_055505025.1. NCBI lineage: Eukaryota > Metazoa > Chordata > Mammalia > Artiodactyla > Bovidae > Bos > Bos grunniens. Next base: position 51,374,357 of record NC_141183.1, on the reverse strand, counting down.
ATCACATATGTAACTTACATTCAAACATTTTAGCAAAAGACATACACATTATATACAATGGGAAGACTTGTTTAATCAACATGACATCTGTCACTGTACTGTTTAAAAGGAACATGCAGTTACAGAGAAAATGCCATTCACATACATAAGTAGTTTTGAATATTAAAGTCCTTGCCTTATAACACAGAAATAAATGTAATTCAACAGCACTGTTTATGTACTATTCTATATCTACTATTTATCTTTACTACTCAATCACAACTTTACTCAGTAAAATTAATCTTTATAGGATTTCTAAATTTTTATTATAAATTTATTCATTCAATAATCACTGAAAACTACTTACTTAGGTCATATACCCTAACACATATATTTCATATTTTCTATTTCCAAAAAATTGGATAGAAAACTCATAATATAAATAAGGGTGAGGGGAAGGACATACCACTTGTATTAAAAGCCATGCAGCACACTGGTTTTTCATGAGCAGGGAAATGGGCCACGATGCCATCACTGTCAGAGTCCTCGCTCACAAGCACCTGTACAGAAAGGAAGAGGCAAACGGAAGTTAACCAATTACTGACCTTGAAGAGACACAACACCACTACATCCCTGACCAAGTAACAGGCTTCCGCTACATTTGAAGATTATTCTTCATAATACAAGGTGGGCATGCCACTTCAGAAATAGGGAAAAGATGTATTTTGCCCCCAGGGAATCAATCACATAACCTCTAAAAACAACTGGTTGACCTGACTGCAGGTGACAATGATTTCTTGAAGCTTCAGTTCAGAAAAAATGAAAAGCCTAAAATCAGCTCTATACAGCTTTATCTAAAAATAGGAACAGGAGTTCTTATTGTGTTATGGCCTGCTGAAAAACTCTTGCCCGTGACTGGAACAGCAAAAAAAAAAACATAAGTTAAATACAAACAAACAGGCATACATATATTTAGGGGAATTACCAAATATTTTTTACTTAAAGTACAAACACTGTGGTCTTTAACCTCTAGTTTTTAGACGGACACAACACTTCTTTGAAAATACTACCAGTAGAACAAGCAGTTTCGTATGTCAAATTCATTCCCCTTCATTTTCTTATAAGCATACTGAAATACAATTTACATTCCATACAATCTGCCTATTAAGAGTGTATTATTCAATTATCCCTAGGGAAAAAAGTTTTAAAACAGCATGTATTCATTTTGCAAAGCAAGCAATTAGCTCAAGAAATTAAAATCTTTACATATCTAATGTTACAAAGGGAACGCCTACTGTACCAATATTGGATCATGATATTCAAAGAATTTATCTGAAGCAATCCAGGAAGTAGTCCTACACTGGCAAGGTTAATTTTTCTTTTAGACTTAAAGAGTTTTACAGAGGTATAATTTACATAAAAGTTACTTATGTTTACAATTCAATATTTTTATATAGTACTGTAACTGTTACAACAATCCATTTTATAGGAATGCCTTTTTTGTCATCCTTTTCCTATCTTAATGCTTTCATTTTCTTGCCTTATTGTTCTGGCTAGAACCTGCAATTCAGTCAAGCTGCAGATTGTCAAATTTTTTGTCTACAGGTCTTGTTTTTATTACCACTATAACCATTTTTAAGTATTCAGTTCGGTACCGTTAAATATATTCACATTGTTAACAGATTTCTAGAACACTTTCACCTTGCAAAACTTAAATTCTATACCCACTAAACACTAAGTCTTCTTTTTCCCTCCTCCCACCCTTAGTGACCACCTTTGAACTTTGTTTCTATGCTTTGACTATTTTAGAAATTCAAAATAAAAGGAAGAATTTAGTGTTTGTACTTTTGTGACTGGCTTATTTCCCTTAGCACAATGGCCTCAAAGTTTATCAACACTGTAACATGTGAAAAGATTTCCTTCTTTTTAAAGGTTGTGTAATGTTATTACACTGTGTGCATGTGCGTGTGCGTGTGTGTGTGTGTGTGTATACATTTCTCTTTATCCATTTACCTGGTGGTGGACATCTGGATAGCTTCTACCTCCTGGGTACTATGAATAATGCTACAATGAACATGGGTGTGTAAATATCGCTTCAAGATCCTGCTTTCTATTATTTTGCATATAAAGGCAGAAGTAGGATGACTGGATCACACAGTAACTTTATTTTCATTTTTTTTAGAAATTTTCATGCTGATTTCCATAATGGCTATATCATTGTGTACTCCCACCAAAAGTTCCCAAGGGTGCCAACTTTTCCCCATGTTTGACAACAGTTATTTTCTGTTCTGTTGATAGTGGTCATCACCTGATAGGCGGGAGATGATACTTCACTGTGGTTTTGATTCACTAATGATTAGTGATTCTGAGCATTTCTTCATATGTTTATTAGACATGCCTACATCTTCTTTGGAGAAGTATCTTGATTCAAGTCCTATGCTCATTTGTTAATTTTAACTGTTGAGTTGTAGAAATTCCTTATTTATACTATATATTAACTCCTTATCAGATATATTATTTACAATGATTTTCTTCCACCCCATAGGTTGCCCTTTCACATGGCTGGTTATTTCCTTTTAGGCACAGAACTTTTAAGGTTTGATGTAGTTCCATTGGTCTATTTTTTACTTTGTTACCTGTGCTTTTGGCATTATATTCAAGAAATTATTGCTTGATTCAGTGTATTAAAGATTTTCTCCTATGTCTTTATGCAGGAGTTTAATAGTTTCCGGTCTCACGGTTGAATCCAAAATCATTTTTATATATGGTATAAGGTAAGGGCCCAGCTTCATTCTTTTGCATTAGCTATCCAGTTTTCCCAACCTCATTTGTTGACAGTGTTTCCCCACTGTGTAGTTTTTTTCAACCTTGTCAAAAATATTTTGGATGTATATGCATGGGTTCATTTTCACATTTTCTACTCTTTTCCATTGGTCTACATATCTATCTTTATGCCAGTATCACATCATCTTAATTACTATTGCTTTGTAATATGATTTGAAGTGAGGCAGTGTTTTTTTTTTTCGGAGAAGGCAATGGCACCCCACTCCAGTACTTTTGCCTAGAAAATCCCACGGACAGAGGAGCCTGGTAGGCTGCAGTCCATGGGGTCGCTAGAGTCGGACACGACTGAGCGACTTCACTTTCACTTTTCACTTTCATGAACTGGAGAAGGAAATGGCAATCCACTCCAGTGTTCTTGCCTGGAGAATCCCAGGGACGGGGAAGCCTGGTGGGCTACGGTCTATGGGGTCGCACAGAGTCGGACACGAATGAAGCGACTTAGCAGCAGCAGCAGCAGCAGCAGCAGTGGTTTTTTACTCCAAAATTGTTTCAGCTTTTCAGGGTCCCTTCAGATTCCATATGCATGGTTTTCCTCTATTACTACCACAAAATGTCATAGAGCCTTTGATAGGTACTGCATTTAATGTCACATTGGGTACTATGGATATTTTAAGAACATTAAGTCTTAAAATCCACAAGCATGAGATGTCTTTCCACTTTTCTATATCTGAAAGATGCCTTTCACGTCTTTTAACAACATATTATAGTTTTTAGTGTGTAAGTCTCTCATTTCCTTGGTTAAGTTTATCCCTAAGAGTTTGCTTTCTTAAAAAAAAAAGACAAAATTGACAAACCCTTAACTAGATTAACAAAAACAAGAGAGAAAATTCAAATAGCTAAAATTAGAAATGAAAGAGGAGCCATTAAAACTGATGTCACAGACATAAAATGGATTATAAGATATTTCTATGAGGCCCTCATTGCCCTGATACCAAGAGACAAAAAGAAAACCACAAATCAATATCCCTGAAGAATAATGATGCAATCATCTAAAAGAAAATGGGATCAAACCAAATTCAACATATTAAAAGGATTATACACCAAGAAAAGTGAGGTTTATACTTGGAATGCAAGGATGGTTCAACATACAAAAATCAATCAATGTAATACACACCACATTAACAAACTGAAAAATAAAAACCACATGATGATTTCAATCAGTGCGGAAAAAGCATCTGACAAAATTCAACCACTTTCATGACAAATGACTCAACAAACTAGGAATACTGGGAAATTACCATGTTTAGTAATATAATAAGTTACATACACAGAGTCCACAGTTAACATTATACAAAATGGGGCAAGACTGGAAGTTTTTCCTCTAAGATTACTAAAAAGGCAAGGACGTCCTCTCTCAGCACTACTGTTCAACACAGTACTGTGAGGTCTAGTCATAGCAACCAACTCAAAAGAGAGGGGGGAAGAAAGGGAAAGAAATACAAGGCATACAAATGGTTAAAGAAACTTCCCTCTCTAGATTACACACATACACACACAAAATTCAACAAAGTTGCAGGATACAAAATTAACACTCTTAATTTTATGGCAAAACCAATACAATATTGTAAAGTAATTAGCCTTCAATTAAAATAAATTTATATTTTAAAAAAATGAAATCTAAAAAAAATTAAGAATTTTTAAAAATCAGCTTTTTTCTATATATTAACAAACACTAATTTTAAAAAAAAGGAACTAAGAAAACAATCTCATTTGCTATACCACCAGATTTATCAAATTTGTTAATATTTCCAAAGAACCAGTATTGATTTTCCCGATCATTTCACTGCTATTTTGTTGACTGTTGGTCATATTTCTATTATTTACTTCATTTGTCTTACTTTCATTATAATTTGCTGTTTTTAAACTCTCTTGATGGAGAACTAAGGTTATTAATTTAGGACCATTTTTCAAGTTATAATTTTCCCATTAAGGAATAATATAGCTTGAGATTCTTTTATACCATAATTTCATTCTATTACTGATTTCCATGCTTTAGATTTGCTTTATGGCCAATCATATGGCCTATCTTGGAGAACATTCCAGATATTCTTGAAAAGAATGTGAAGTCTGTAGGTTGGGGGATGGGGAGTCTCAGATCATTTTGGTTGATAGTGCTAATCAAGTCGTTAAATCTACCAATCTCTTAAAATTTCTGTATAGTTTTTCCATCAATTATGGAAAGCACAGTATTTAAATCCCAAACTATAAATGTTGGCTAGAACCTCTTCTTTCAGTCTGTCGGATCTGGCTCGTGTTTGTTGCCCTATGTTGCCACGTGTTTATCAGTGACTCTCTCATCATTATAAAATGTCCTTCTTTTTCTCTGCAGTATTCCTTGACTTAAAATCTTTTATCGGATATTAATATAACCACTCCAATTCTGTTACCGTTACTGTTTGCATGGTACATTTCTTACAACCTTTTACTTCAGTCAATTATGTTTCTGAATCTAAAGTGATTCTGGTGGGACAATCACTCTCTTTTAACTGGAGTCCATTTATAGTTAATACAATTATACAGATAATTGGATTTAGGTCTGCCATTTTCCACTTACTTTTATGTCTCAGGTGTTTGTTGCTCTGATCCTCTTCCTTTGTATTAAACAATTATTCCTAATGTTTACTATTTTTATCTTCTGTTGATTTTGGGGGAGCAATTTCTTAGTGATTTGCTATACAGGTTGTAAGGTGCTTTATAGAAAACAGGATTACAGGTTAATTTCAGACTTAATTTTGATAAATTACAGCTCCTTGCTCCAATATAGCTCCATTTCTTTTCCCACTCCTTTGAGATACTCCTGTCTTGTCAATTACCAACTAAGAAACATTGTATTCCCTAAAACAGTCTTCCAATTATATACATACATATGTTGGTGTGTTTGCTGCTGTCCCAGAGGTCTCTGAGACTCTCTACATGTCCTCAATTCTTCCTCTCTATTCTTTTTGAATGGGCCCCAAACTGAGATTGCAAACCCGGGCTACGAGAGCACACATTATCCTATTCATCACCTACCAAGTCTAATGAAAACACTATTGGACTTCGGTTTTAACCTTCTATTCCAAATCAAGTAAATCCATCCTCTAAAAGGGAACTGCTTGTTTATATGGCTTACTCTGCTCTGCTTAAACTACCAAACTCACCAAGCCCCTGGCAGATGTAGATAAGAGAAATGTGAATTTATGTTTATCACTTCTTTCTTAGCTTTCTGATCAATTTCTAGAGCCCTCCCCCCCCCCTCAAATAGTTACTTTTGAAACTTCTGTCCATAATGTACTTATTATCTGGGAAAAAGGGACTGTGAGAACAGAGGGGTGGGGAGATATTATTTAATGGGTACAGATAATGAATAATTCTGGACATGGATGATAATGATGATTATTCACCATTGTGAATGTACTTAATACCACTGAATTGTAAACTTAAAAAAAGGCTAAATGGCAAATTTTGCATTATATATATTTTCCCACAAGTGGGGGGCAACATGCATTACAAATTATTTCTCTGATCTCTCTTTTCCATTCTTCCATTCAATTTTCAAAAATGTTAGAGAGGAACACAAGAAAAAGCAGTCTTACAGGAGCAGTCTCCAGGAAAGTCTGCTACATATACTAAGGATTTGCTTTAGGGTACATGGCATATTCATAGAGTTGTGCAACCATTATGACAATCAAATTACAACATTTTTATCACCTAAAAGAAACTTCATACTATTAACAGTCACTCTGCAACCCCCTGTTTTCTTCAAACTCCCAGCCCTAGGCAAACAATCTACTTTCTCTTTCTATAGATTTGCCTGTTCTGGACATTTCATATAAATAGACTCATACAAATATGTATTCTTTTGCAACTGGCTTCTGTCACTAAGCACAATATTCTCAAGGTTCATTCATTTTGTCGCATTAATACTTTACTTCTTTTTACTGCTAAGTAATATTACATTGTATGTCTATGTCACATTCTATTTACCCATCCATTGATCAGTTAAAGTACATTTATCTGGGTTGCTCCTATTTTCTAGCTATATGAATAATACTGCTATAAACATTCATGTACAAATTTTTACACAAACATGTATTTTCATTTTTCTTGGTTATATACCTCCTAAGAGCAGTTCTCTTAGGAGACAAATGCCCAATCAAATGGTAACTCTTTTCCAAAGCAGCTGCACTGTGTTACGTCCCCACAGCAGTGTGCCAGGGCTCTCATTTCTGCTCACTGGCCAGTGGTATATTATTTCCAGAAAGATGTCTATTCAAATCCTTTGCTCATTTTAAAATAAGGCTATTTATCTTTTTATTATCCAGCTATAGGAGCTCTTTCAATATTCTGAAAACACACACAAATGAATGCAGGTAAAAACAAATGGTGAAAGCTAAATATGCTCAGAAGCCTAGTTAACAGTAAGGTGTCATTGTCAATAACCTGGTTCTGACATTTTATGACCGCTATGTAAGATGTCACAGTTTGGGAGAACTTGGAGGAAACTGGGGGAAGAGCACATGGATATATCTGCAACTTACTGTGAGTCTACAATTATTTCAAAATTAAAAGTTAAAAATGTAGAGCATACCACAAGATTTTTAATTTCTCTCGTACTGATAGATGACAAGTGGTATCCTGGTACAGTTTTGTCTTTCTCTGATAACAAGTTAAATCTATAGATTTTATACCAGTGGTATATACTTTTTTCTGTGAAATATTTTGTCCTTGCCCATTTTTCTATGTCAAACCAATCTCTTATAAGAGCCTATTATCTTTCATGTATTATAACTCTGTACCCTCTCTTTGCAATACAATTAGTATTGAGTACTCTATTTGATGGTGCTAACACAGAAGCCATCGAGCAAAAGGGCTCATTAATCTTGGTGAGTACCAAAACCTCCTAAAAATATATAGACTTCTTTGAATCTTCTCTGTATGAGCTTCACAAATATAACCACCACCAGATACTTTTGAAAAGATTGTCTCCACTGCATCATCACCTTGCCCAAAATATCAAACTAATACCAAAGATATCCCAAATCCGTTGTCCTAAGACTTTATTTTCACTCACTATCTAAACAGGCTAAAATCCTGTGAGTAACAATTCAATATTATTAAAGCAAAGCGCTTTAATTGATACAAGGTGGATAAGGCTTTACCATATGAACAAAAAGAGAGACAAACACCACAGGAACCACTAAATTATTATGAACTACACTTGTATTTACACTCAGGGCAAGAATAGCTCTAGTTTATGTCATCATTCTGGAGCATTTTTCTTTGATTAGAGACTTTGCCACCTGCTAACTTAAATTATGTTACTTTATAAAGGCAAATTATATTGCTTATGCTTTTAAATAAAACATGGAAGTAACATAGACAAAATGGACAGTCAACCAAATCTATTCCTCTTTAATGCAGTTACCATACAGTGATCCTGCCACCATCAAATAATACTAATCAATTCACCATCAGAAGGATGGTGAAACAAATTTTATATACTATCCCTGTAAACATGAAAATATCTTTACTGAAGTCTCAATGGATTTAAATAGCAAAAGTGAACATAATGTCAGCTTTAGTTCCTAAGATGGAGATGGACAAGGAAAAAACACTACAGTTAAGGTCAAACATCAGTGGGAAAGGGCTTAAAGTGATAAATCCATGACATTAACCACTGCAGTCTTTTTAATACAATCCAGCATAACTTAAAAACAGCTCTGTACTCCAACTGAACTATTTATCAGAGACAAAAATGTCTTCTTGACAAAAAACAGATTCATGTTAATAAAAGAAAGCAGTATTATACTGAAGAAATCTTATTGCTTTAAAAAAACACTTATGATTCCTTAAAAATGTACATAGCAACTTCTCATTTATTTCCTGTCTTTTAATAGAATTTTTATTTTTTTTTCTTCTAATATGCCTTTTTATTTTTTTTTATTCTTCCAATTTTATTTTATTTTTAAACTTTACATAATTGTATTAGTTTTGCCAAATATCATAAATCAAGCAAAATTTCAGAATATAAGTAGGAATGGAAAGAGATTATGCTCTGAACAAATGATAGAAAAGATAAAATTTCTCAGGTTGAGCAACACTTTCAATTTTTTAACTTTTAAAAGCTAACATTTTATTATTCTTATTTCCTAATGAACTACTTCAGTTGTTCCCAATGTTAACAATGCACTTCTCACAGAAAAAATAAACTTTCATATAATCTACAATCCATTTCCATATTCCAAATGTGAGAATTCCAACTGAAAGTTATGAAGAGTTAACAAAGAACTAGGGGGGGAAAAAACAAACCACATTTGAAAACACAAGACCTAAGGCTATGCTTTTTGTATAAATTAAATTCTTTTTACTCATTATATAAATTAACGAGTTATAGCTCTATTTCATCAAAAATAATAGGAGATAACAGTTTCAACTTTTAAATCACCACACATCAGTCTGTCAACAAATGCTAGATGTTTAACATACTTAGGTATACCCGCCAAACTAGACAATATTGAGGAGGGTTGTTACTACTTAGTAAACGTGGGTGGCCTTGGAGGTGAATTAATTAAGAATCAAAGGACAAAAGAAAATATTTGTTAACACTCATAAAACACTAAGCGTTTAAATATTTAATTCCAATTTAAAAAGAGGACATCTGTATGTGTCTGTCAACTCGAGCTAATTAACACAATGTTAAAAAAAAAGGCATTACAGTCAACTGAAAAGTTTGCTAGCACTTCATTAAAAAGATTTTTAAACAGGAATACAAGCCTGTAACATATCTGGTTAACCACAAAGTTAAGATGGGAAAGGCAGAGAATTATATTATTCATATTTCAAATAAAATATAATAGCCAAATTCAATAATAGCCAGAATTTTAAAGATTTTTTTCTTTTCACTGCAGCACAGTCTGTATTTTTTTGAAACGCCACTTGATCTTACTACAGGAATTAGTATATGAGTACAGGCCAAATGTAATCTCTCATCAAGATGCAGAACCATATATACTGGAAGCAGATTTCTAAAAAAATATGCAATATTTAGGATTAATATTCTAATGGATCACATAATTATGTTCTGAAAACAGAATTAAATATAAGTTCTATGTTTATATTTAATATTTAAATAAATATAATATAAATTGAAATAATTTGTATTTCCAAATCTTGCTCTACTCCTATCTCATTCTAGTAATCAATTTTAGATTGTGTATTTACAGCAAAGATCACAAGCCATTAAAATTACCTTCCTTTAAGAAATGTATTTTAAAATTCATAACTGATTCAAAAGATAATAATTTATGAATGCATGGGGGAGAAAAACAAAACTAAACTGGTTTATTTCTAGCAAGACTTACATAAGCATAGCGTATTTTTCCATGTTTATAATCACTCTTAAATGTTTCTAAACCTTGACTGTAAAAATCTGTTTTATATGAATATATAAGATCTATTTTTTATCTGAACATATAATAAGTTATTAACATTTACATATTCTAATATACTCTTTGAGATTTTGTGTATTTTTTTTTGTATTTGTCAGGAAGTATCGGTAATAAAATTTGTAATAAAATTCATTATTGTCATTTATAACCACCACGTGCACGCATGCTAAGTCACTTCAGTTGTGTCTGACTTTTTGGCACACTGTGAACTGTAGCCTGCCAGGCTTCCCTGTCCATGGAATTCTCCAGGCAAGAATAATGGAGTGGGTTCCATGCCCTCCTCCAAGAGAACTTCCCAACTCAGGGATCGAACCCACATCTCTTGGGTCTCCTGCATTGGCAGGTGGGTTCTTTACCACTAGCACCACCTGGGAACTGTAATTAGTTATAATTAGACTGATTCAGCTTATACAAAGTGTCATTTAAAAAAAAAGAAACAGTATTAAACAGTATAAAAGAGATATATAATTATTTATTTATGGAACAGATGTCCTGATGAGGTAACAGGAGAATTCTAAGGAACCTCAATTTTAACTTCAGATTTGATACGTTAACAGTGTTTGAAATAACAGGTTTTAACATGTTACTTCCCAGGTGGCTCAGTGATAGAGAATCTGTCTGCCAAGGAGGAGACGCAAGTTTGATCCCTAGGTCGGGAAGATCCCCAAGATAAGGAAATGGCAACCCACTCCAGTATTCTTGCCTGGAGAATCCCATGGACAGAGGAGCCTGGTGAGCTACAGTCCACAGGGTTGCAAAAAGTAGGACACGACTTAGTGACTGAACAATAACAATAATGCCACTTATGGGGCTTCCTCGATGGTGCTAGTGGTAAAGAATCTGCCTGCCAATGCAGGAGACATAAGAGACATGGGTTAGAGTCCTGTGTTGGGAAGATCCCCTGGAGAAGAAAATAGCAACCCACTCTAATATTCCTGCCTGGAGACTCCCATGGACAAAGGAACCTGGAAGGCTACCTAGGGTTGCAAAGAGACAGACATGACTGAAGCGACTTAGCACACAACGCATGCCATTTATAATTATTACAAAATATTGGCTATATTCTCTGTTGTACAATAATTACTCATCATTTTTTGAAAAAAACAAACAAAATTCTAACCTGAAATAACCTTAACTTTCTACAATTCCAAATTAACACATCTCTGAGGCCAAACACACTTTGTACGATCTTGATCCCAAATGATATTCTTAATTGCTCCATCCTCTGCACAAAATGAACATTACAGGCATCACAAACTCTTACCTGGCCCTCTCCAACTGTTTCAGTGTCAATTACTGTGATGATTCCTGGGACCAGAGGACTCCGCCGTGAATTACTATGGATGGCAACATCATCTTCCGTCACACCTGAAGGGAGCGTGCCCGTCAGCTGGGTCACCACTTTCCCAACCATTGTCAAGCCAGTTTTCAGTGTCTAAACAATGAAAGGTAAATGTATCATTTTGCATCAATACTTGGATTCTAAATAGAAATATGTGTTTTGATAATTCAGATTAAATTCTTTATTTTCTAATAAGCTCATATGTAGCAGTGCACTGTCACAGAAATTGTCTGACTTTTTACACAATCTTAAATTTTAGTTAGAAAATTAGCACTAGGTTGAGTAAATGGTATCAGTAGGTACCCCCAAGTCAGCATGGTGAGAATTAGGCCATAGGTAAATAATTACAGAGTTTGTTTCACATGAGAATACAATTCTATTTTTATTAAAAATATTTTTTCGCTCTCCTCAGTGCATGTAACTTAAAATATGTGAAATATTAAGAAATAGGAACTATGTGATATTCTATTTTTTTTAACTGTATACACCTAATTTTCAGTCTACTTTTTAGCATAAAAAAGACTAAGCTACAGATAGAATCCATACGTGAAAACGACTTTCTCATTTAAATCTATAACATGATGCTATATAATACTGTACATCAAGATTTGGTATGTAGGTAATGCAGACTCCATCTAAGATACTTCAATTACTACATGAATGAAATGTCATAAAATTAGTTAAAAGGGTTCTTTTCTCTCCAGAAACAGAAAACAATTTAATGCAATATTTCTAATATATTATTTCAATTAAAGACATGTTTCATAATTAATTTTAGTTCCATTTCATTCAAAACAAATAGATAAAAAAACTAACTCATCTGTATGTTTTCTTTTATGTGAATTTCATCTGATTATTCTCATAACCATTAACAAACAATTATGTTAAGTAATGGGAGTTTTTCTTATTCTCTGAAAGGAAAGAAAGCAAAAACAAAGAGAAAGCTGTATGATTCATACACATTAAATCTAACCATTAAAGCCAAAATAAACTGTCCAGTCTACATGGACATATCAAAAATTATGTACAATATAACAGACACATCCTCATTGTGAGTTTTTATTAAGCTACTTTAAATTAATCTTCAATAATGTGACTTGCTCTTTTAAAATAATTATGCACCTATATTCTGACATATGCTGCATCTAAATTTTAAGAAGTATATTGCTTCCACAGCATATCAAATATTAATTTACAAATGATAGGCAAAGAAGGTTGTTTATAAAGGCCTAAATATAATTTAAGCAACAATAAGATGGAACTTAAAAAAAGGAAATGCACATAATATATGTATATTTTACTGTAGCTATTAATATATTCCATGGAACCTTTATTATGAACTCGAATTGGTCAAGGCTCTTTAACAAAGATGTAGATAGGTTTCCTCAAACACCTCGGGTTTATAGAAGAGAAAACTGAGGCTACAGAAGTTAGGGGAAATAGCAGTTCAAACAGCCAGTCAATAACAAAGCCAGAACTCAAAACCAGGACTTGCTCCAAACCACTATCCAGTAATGCCCTGTAATGTCTTCCTGATACTACTTGTGATCTCACACTTCATGAATTCAGAACACAAATGTATACTGGGAAGGAAAAAAGGAAAAATAAAGACTCTTATAGTGTTTCCTAATAAATACTTAAATAAAATGACCAGCAAAGCCATTTGCAGAATTCAAGCAAAATGATATAACTTACAGCTGACTGAAACCAAGAAAAAGCCACAAATCAATTGTAACAGTTTTGTTTAGTGCTAAAAACTCAAACTGCAGTGATTAGAAAACACATTGGTGTTCTTCAATTAGCAGCCAAACATTTGTTTCAATAATTCACAAGAAATGACTTACACCACGACTGTTAGAGTGTTGTCCAGAAAGCCTCCAGAGGACCAACAACACCAGGCGCCACAGTGTATCGATGTCAAAGGCCACCAGGAAGCCTGATTAACCTCTGAGATGCCTCGGCCGATGGCCTCGCTCCATTAATGCTAATGGAGATGCTCCCACTTCAACGGAGCTATCCCCTTTATCAAAGGAATGCCTTTCAGGTTTAACGTCTTGGATTGTATATACTCCCCATTTGCCCTTGAGCTTATTATTTCATGCTCTTATACCAATGAAAAGGAATAAAACTAAAATAACTGGAGCACACAGAAAGTGGGAAGTAATGTACCCAAAGCAACCACAAGATAAAGGGAACAGTTAATACCAGAGAACCGGGGGAAAAAAAACTCCAGAAAGAGGGGGAAAACAAAGTAGTACGTTCCATAGTCAAAGGTGAATAAAGTATTACAGGAGGAGTTAATGATGTTTCTCACCCCCCAAAAAAACTCAGGCCTACTGGTGGCACCTTATTAGTGGACCAAAATCTAAAGCCCAAACTTAACAGCCTCAGATCTGTACTTTGTATAGTAAGTGACAGGACAGTACTCTCATAGCTCATTAACTTTCAAAATAAGGCCTTAGGGTGTAGAAGAGGGATACTGAAAGCTTTCCACATTAGTAAGGACCTTTACCTTGGGGAGAAGTTTGTTTCCATGTTAGAATCACACGTACCAATGAGCACTACTGTCCTCACAATCTGAAGAATATTACAAGAATACTCACAGAACTAATCTGGACTGTAAAGCGCTGAACCTAAGACTATAATGTATGTGTCAGATAATCTACTGTGACCAAAACTTCAAATGAACATGGTACTGATTCTGTTCTATTGCACAGAGATTTGCCAAAGGTCACTAGTCATCTTTAACCTTTCTCAGGCCGTATCAGTTGTCCTCCTTATCCATTAGGACTAATGGTGCTGCTCTCACAAAAGCTGTTAGTTGTCCTAAGAAGTTATCAGATAACACAGAAAGCAGAGGCATTTTTATTAAATCAATTCACCACGCTGGGTTTAAAACACATTAAGAGGAAAACTCAAATAGGACAGTTGCAGGGTAACTAGAAATATATGGACCAAGATTTAATAAATGTTTCAAAATAATCCAATTTGAACAATTTCAATATTAAAATTTTTCTTTCAACATGACCTCAGAGAATTTATTATTATTATATTCTTTATAAGGAAAGTCAAATTATTTGGAAGGATGAATTTTAAGTGCTGTTTGAAAATCCAGGGAGGGAAAAAAAGATTATTTCCTTAAAAACAATCCAAGCACATATACAATTAATACAATTTATATTTACATTTGTAATGTGAGACATCAAAAAGAATTAAAAGTTTAATAACTAACCCTTCTATATAACAAAGAGGTAACCTCTATGAAGCCACATTAAGAAGTCACATCTCTCTGTCGTCAGAGAGAAAAATATCAATGACTACTTTTGTCAGAGAAAGTGACATACACCATGGCTTTTAAATATTTTTTCATGTTACAGCTCAACAAATATCATATTACCTAGAAATTATTCAAATGGTAAGAATAATAATAATAAATTTTATTTTCTATTTTCAATATGATAGGCTAGGTAAATCAGATCAATCCTACCAATGAAAACAAGTAGGAAAACTAGAGTCTTTTATTTTTTTTTAACTCTGCTTGAAGGTACTGAATATTTAACAAAACAGTGATGAGTTATCAGGTCCAAATCCAAGAGAACAGGGAAATTCAGCTATGTGAGCTGGTATTTAGGCCTAAATGCACTGGATAATGGGCTTCCCCAGTGGCTCAGCACCAAAGAATCCACCTGCAATGCAGGAGACAAAAGAGACACAAGTTCCATCCTTGAGTAGGGAAGATCCCTTGGAGGAGGGCATGACAACCCACTCCAGTATTCTTGCCAGGAGAATTCCATGGACAGAGGAGCCTGGCGGGCTACAGTCCATGGACTCTCAAGAGTCGGACATGACTGAGTGACTCAACAACAACAACTAAGAGACTGAGTAGTGCTTCTGACAGACCTGTGGTGGGACCTCGGCTGTCATGTCCTGCTTTCCCTGCATGCTTCATGGTGAAATATAAAGGGACACACAACAGAAATAAGAGTGAACCTGTACTAATCAGGATCCCACAGCTATTTCAGGTGACCTCTATTTAAATAATTTAAGTACTTTCAATCCATGAAATTGGATAAAGATGATCCAAGCCTGAGAGCGTCACAGAACTCTGATATCATCTCAAACTAAAAACTTTTTCTAAAGATCTTTTAAATATATTTTAGCAAACAAAGAGTCAAGACATCATAAATGAGAACTAAGAGAAAAAGTAAACAACAAAAACACAAAAATGGAGCCAGATAATGGAATGATCAGAAACAGAGGGTGTTTACTGTGTTTAAACAGTTTGGCAATTTGACAAAAATTGAATTCATGAGAACGAAAGACTATCAGTATTTACTAAAATGTTTTACCAATACACACATGTTCGATTTCATCAACCCCTTTTGGTACATAGATTGAGGTAATTTTTATCATTTTCTCCTTTATTATGTTAATGTGGCAATGAGACCCACTGATTCTGAGTAATAAACCAGTCTTATATTGTGGAATTATCCCAAATGAATTGTGACACATTACCCCTCTGTGTAATTTTTTTTCTGCTAATATTTTATTTAGGATTTTTCATATCTATGTTAATGATTTAATGAGTAAGACAGGACTGTAGCTTTCCTTTTTCATAACACTCTTGTTAAGTTTCAACATCAAGGTGATCTTGCATTATGAAACAAGATTAGGCATAATCTGACCTTTTTATTCTATGAGTCTTTGCAATATTGCCATTGTTTATTCTTTTTCTAACTGAAGTATAGTTGATTTACAATACTGTGTTAGTTTCAGGTGTAAAGCAAAGTGATTTAGTTATATATATACACATTTTTCAGGTTATTTTCCATGATAGGTTATTATAAGATATTCAATATAGTTCCCTGTGCTAAACAGTAAATCTTTATTATTTATCTATGCCATTGGTCATCTGCAAACATTAGATAGAATTCTCTGGTCAAAGTTTCTAGATTTGAAGATATCTTTAGTTTTACTTAGTAAAGTTTTTATACCCACTTAAACAACAAAGTACAGGAATTATCATGTAGAAAATGTAAAATAATAAATTTCAAATTATACTGCTTAATTATTGCAGTAACGTTTATGTTCTTACCACGGAAAACTAGAACTGCTTATATCTCAGAAGGTTAATTTACCCACAGTTACTAATACTGAGTAACTTACTAGAAGAAATTACATTTGGGGGAAAAATCATCCCAACTTTCCAATCTTTCCCATATAAAATATCCACACTTTGTGAAATGAAGAATCATTCCAGATCTGATAACATTTTAGGAAAACAATTCAACAGTATTTTCAAAGAAATCTCAAAATACTCATGTCATCTAATTCAGGAATCCATAAATGCACAGAAAAAAATTATATTAACTATAAGAAAAATGTTTTTAAAATATTTCATGAAATTTAAGCTAAATATGAGTTAAAAGAGCAGGGTTCAATATATGACAGGACGTGTTAAGACTAGCAAGAAACGAGTGACTTTTGCATTCATGGCTATATTTTTTTCCTTCATTTTATAAATGTATAAGCAAGAACATGAATAAGCACTAAAATCAGGGTAAAGTAGTTAAAAGAAAAATTAAACATTAATCACTTTATTTAGGAGTTAATGGCAGAAACTTCTCTTTTGTCAGAGGTAACAAGGAACTGCAATCAACACCAACTGCACTGGTGACTAATGGCCCATTAAGGAGCTGTCATCAGCACAGTTTCGTGGAGGTTCAGTGTGGAAGACATGAGTGCGTTCCTCACCGGTCACAATATTGTGGTTTAGAAAATTAGGGAGTTTGGACTTGCTTTTTTTCAAAGCACATCAAGTCTAGCCTCGTTCCAGTAAGTCTATTTTCAGCTAACAGATAAACAGCTAAACAGTTACTGAATGAAGTAGGTCACTTTCCTTTTAAGTAGGCACACAAACACACAATTATACCAAAGAAGAGCTGGAAAATTATCGCTGGTCACACAACTAAAAATTATTCAGAATAACAATACAGTGAGCTATCCTGACCAAAGTGTGTGACGCAGATAAGTCAGAAAGAAATTGAATACTTGAGAACTATATCTCATTGGTATATTGTAAATTAACTAAATAACACCGACGCTGCCTTTACTGTTTCAGATTTCTCTTCACTGAGCTAACCATCATAACTTTTTCATACCCAATAGAGAAAAGTAAGCCATTCTTACAGAGATTCTGAAATCTAATATATGCTGCTGTAAGCAAAAAGCCATTCAGTATTTTCCTTTGACTGAAAAATACGTAACGCTTCTCTCATCAAACCCCATCATGGAAGCATTTGCGATCAATCTTGAAGTATTTCTGTATTTGTTTTACATAAAACAGTGTGACCTTTGATTCCCTCCCTGTGGTTTGTTTTAAACGGTTGTTCTTCTCTGAATAGTTGTGCTTTCTATTACATGCTGTCATTCAGATTCACGATGTCATCCCTATTATTAGAACTGTTTTGTTGTATACTTCACAATTCAAAAGAACGGTGATTATAAGGATACCTTATAATCAGCATAAAGTTTACGAGCCATCATCAAAATGAACCCTCGCGCATACACAAAAAGAACTCACTTGACAAACATGCAGGGGGCAGCTCTGTGACATGAAAGGGTCTTTGAATGCACCAGGGCCTTCACTCAAGTTTTCTTAATGACTAATATTCTTTTTGTGTCAAGAAGATTCATAAATATTCAAAAATGCAAAGGGATGTCAGTATGGGTAGAATGATTCAAATCACACACACACACACACACACACACAAATAGAATCCAGAAGTCACTACTTAAAATATGCAAAGCTTCTTTCCAAAGTAATTAGATTATAGACTTCAACCTAGCAAACAGACATAAATATCTTAAACTGGACAAACCTTAAAATCATTACAAGAGAAAATAAAGTGTGATTTAGGAACCTTAAGAGATTAAATACCTAATCATTTAGGCACCAATTCTCAGGTGACAAAATAATTCTGACTTACTTCCTAAATTTGTTCGACACTTGTGAGTGAAAAGGGAAGGGAAAATCTCAATACAATTCAGGAGAGAAATGGGATAATTACTCCACGTAATCAAACCTCCCAGAGACTGCAGGCTACTCACTTTAGCAGCACTAATGACTGTGGCGGTGTAAGACTGAATGTTGTCTCCACAGGCTCCACCACGGGACTGATGACATCGAATCAACTGCAAAGAGAGAGAGAGTGACCATTCTGTTCCACTGTTTAACTCTACAGGCTCTTAGGACAGAGCTTATTTACCACATAGAATGGTGGTGATGGGTGGGAATATTTGCATGAGCCCTTTTTCGACAAACAGCTAAAAGCCCTGCTGAGACACTTTTACCCCTTTTTATAATCTATCGGTGCTACTCAGGCAGTTTCATGCTCAAATACGATTTTTAATTACAAGATGAATAGTCTTTAAGAATTTATAAACTGAAATGGTAGGATTTGAGATCTGGCAGACTTTCCACAAATAAATTTTAGAAACATAATCAAAGGACTTAGCCACAACTTCCTAACATTAAATATTTAACATGCTAGCAAATTGGAGGTTTTGTCCTTTTAATTCCTACATAAAGACAGCAAAAGGAAACTTTAAAAAACAGACAAAAGAGTGTGCCATATTTCCATTTTCGATTGTGTTTGTGGGAAAGCGGCAGAAATTGTGCATAAATCAACTATGACACATATAATAGCTGTCCACTTCAGAGGGCTCACTAGTTTTAACATCAGAAGGAAAGAGACATGTCCTTATTCGTGTCTGATGTAAATAAGTAACTTGCCAATTTTCAAAATGAATCACTAGTTTCAATGCATGATTCTCTCATGTGTTGAGCAATAAACCAGGACTAAAGCCTCCACTGCCCTTACACTCTCCAAATTTAGGCTTAAAAAAAAAAGAAAGCGAAATATAAAAATTATTAGCCATATTTTTATACCGAAAGGTTTTCAAATAAAATGGCAATAGACTATTAGAATAACTCCACACTGTGATATGAATTATTAAAAGCCTATAGAAATCAAAATCTTCCTCTCCCAAAACACACACACACAAAAAGCCTTAGATAATTTAAAACCACCCACCTGATAAAAACTAATGTGTGAACTTTTATTCTTTTATTTTAAAATCAAAATTTTCTTCATCTCTGACATTAAAAAGAAACAATCCCTTAAAACAAGAGTGGTGAGGTATTTCCCAAATCACAGGTAATTGGTAAATATAGTTCCACACATGGGAAAAGAGAGAGTCTGAAAGGTGCTCATTTTAGCTAATGAAAAGAATCTCCCTCATTCAACCACTCACTCATTCATTCATTCATTCACAAATACACATTTGAAGAATTATAAAAATTATCCCTCTGCTGCCTCCTGCAGGACATGCAAGGAAAGACATTATCTTAGAAACACTACCATCTTCTCCCAGTCTCAGCTAATTAAAATAATCAAGGAAAAGAAGCCATACTATTACCTCTTCAATTCAACTAAATCTGAGTTAGCATTTCTACATAAACATAACTAAGTCAGAACTCTGTTTAAAACTGAGACCCATTGCAAAAATTATATTTGCATCTGAGGTACATCAGAATGAAAGATAAAATCAGAAACGTCTGTAGTGCAAAACTCTTATCACGACTAAATTCTAGGAAATACTGGTGAGTGAAAAAAGCAGTGTACAAAAGAACATATATATCTATACACACACACACACACATATAAAATGTTATCTTTTAGGAAAGAAAAAAATAAATATATCAAACACATGATAAAATATATAAGCATATAAATAAAATATAAACAAAAAATACACAATTACCTACCAAATAATACATTATTTATACACTATTATTTGGTACACAATCATAATTGAATAATACAATGTAACAACAATGGAGGAATGCAAAAAAAAAGGGACAAAGAACAAACTAACTCAACCTATGAACACAGTATTTGATCTTATATCTTCAGTCTTAGGAAGTAATAAAGCAGAGAGAATTGCAAAAAAAATCCTGAACGCTTTTTAGTTGGTTTGATTTTTGTAGCAGTGTGAGCAAGCAATTCTACAATTCCTTTTTGTATTACAGAACTGAAGAGATGAAGAAAACGTGCTGATGTCACAGTCTCCTATCTGAAACAAAGGACATATAAATAGGAAATGGGGGACAAACAGAGAGAATCCTGTGGAAATGCCAATGTGAACTCTTCATTTCCAAAATGTATTATGTATATATGGAAATACATGGGTGCACAAATATGCATCTATGTATATTTGCCTATTTATGTGTATATATAGAAGTATGTTTGGGTGTATAACATGCCTGTTTGTGAACTCTGTCCACTGAAAGAGTCTAGAAGCAAAAAGACCCCAGAAACAGTAAGTATGTCTACTGGAGAAAGTTTAGGTATCTGATATCACTGTCAATTTAAAAGAACCAGTAAAATCAGAGAATTCCAGGCCTGAGACAGGGCAAGTACAAAGATTTATGATAGTGAGCAAGGAAAGAGTATTTCTTTTTTAATTTTGATGAAGCCACAACACAATGTCACAAGAAGCAGACTAAAGAGGCTCTTTTGATTGACTCTGGGATAATCTGAAAGCCAAAATAATTACAGACAGAAAAATATTAAAAACTACTGAAAAAAACAGGAATCCATGAGCCCATATCAAAAATACAGATACAGTAAGACTTTTTTAAAGATGGGGAAGTTCTTGATTATAATAAAGAGCCAAATACCTACTGGTGTAGAGTGGAACTGGAAAATCATTGACTTGGAATATTTGTAGGAAAGACTGATTCACGCAAGAATCATCGATGGGTGCTAAGCTTAGGTAAGGCTAAGATTTTGATGAAAAGTAGGATGTAAGCCTGCTCTTTCCAAATTATCTATTGGTTAACAAGAGGAAAAAAACAGTGATTATTCAGTATGGAAACTGGACAAGACCCTGACAAAATTAGCATTACCAACAAGGAACAGATGTGTATCGTGTACCTCCAGATGTGATGCTGTGGGAATTACAGAACAACCCCCGCGCACTGTTCCAGCCAGAAATACAGAACCCGGTTATAATCAAGAGAAAACATCAAAAAGCTCAAAAGAAAAATCATTCTATTAAAATAAAAAGAATAAGGGGCAGAGGTAGAGGGTTGTTACCAATCTTGTAAAAGACAAAGCAAGAAAGGGACACTCCTACAAAATATAATACCTGATCCTAGACCTGAGGCTGCACCACAGGAAAGAAGCTTTTTACAAATGACAAGATAGGGTTAATTGACAAGATTGGAACAGGGACAGTATAACAGATAAAAGTAATTTATCAACATTAAATTGGCTGATAACAAGTATTTTGGAGGCACTGAGATATATGCAACTTACTCTGAAATGGTTCAGAGGACAAGCTGAGTTGAGAGTACATGGGTACAGTTGATTGGACAATTTTGTGGTGCCCAATTAAAACAAAACCAAACTAGTAAGGTACACATTCATTACTAGTTGTGAATTACCTTTGGAAAACTCAACACTTGCTCCATAACAAATATTCCAACATGGGCTCTGCTTACCTTGTTTTCTGCATAAGCAAGCCAGCGACTCCCAAGAGCAACAGGATTCATGTTGGGTCCAGGACAAGGGTAGCAGCCTGAAATTGATCAAAGGGCAGTATTAAGAAATTTCTGAATAAATTTTCTGTTGGTACATCATATTTTGATGCCATAAAACCAGAAAAATCACGTGCTTTTTTTCCTCCAAATCTCACTTAAAATTCTCATAACCTAGCTATTATTTTAATAGCTCAAAAAGGTTCCTTTTTTTTCCTCCTCGATAGTTTCCTTTGGCTTTTGACTCTGTTCCAATAAGAAACAAATCTGGGAAGAACTGGTATTCGCTTTTTGCAAAAATTGGGCATTTTTAGTTACTCCTAGAATAAGAGAGAGAAGCCAAGAAGAACCATGTAAAGTTCATAACCCTACAGTTTCAAAAGTCTAGCAAAATCATCTGAAGAAGAAAGAAAAGGATACAATTGACTCTGGAATTTAAGGGCAAAGAAAAGGAAGATGTACACCTTAAATGAAATGACATCAATATGAAGGAAGGAGGTAGAAGAAGTAAGTTAGGTATGGGGCCAATGGGGAGAAGAAATTCACACAGGGTGCATGAGCAGATGCTGGGGAACTAATTTACACAATCCTGAGCATTTCCTTTAAGCATCCAACTTCATTCTTCTTGCTTTCAGCCAAGCCAATAACAAACTGGTAAAAAGGATTATTTGCAGTTCTTTTCCTAAAAAAAAATTAATCCCATATTCCCGACAGTGGACACCCACACCATGGAAACACCAATGCCATCTTCCTGAACTCCACTGAACAAGACACAACACAATTCATTCAAGTAAGTGGTACGTGTCATCCCTGAGGCTCTCATCTGCCCTCCTGACTACGCCAGTAAGGTCTCTGGGCAGAATGTCCTCATCCATCAGCTACACAGGACAATATTTCAGTGGCTCACAGAACTGCTTTTAAAGGACTACTCAAAGGAGACTGGAGAATCAAAGGACACCAAAAGCCTAACCTAAAGAATTTGAGGTCTATCATTCCACAAGTATCTCATTAATATTTCACAAACACTTTTCTCTAAAATGTACACTAAAGCAAGGGCCCCCAACCTCCGGGATCTAATGCCTGATGATCGGAGGTGGAGCTGATGTAATAATAATAGAAATAAAGTGCACAATAAGTGCAGTGTGCTTAAATCATCCTAAAACCATCCCCTCTCCCCAGTTCGTGGAAAAATTGTCTTCCATGAAACCAGTCCGTGGTGCCAAAAATGTAGGGCGCTAGAAGATCAAACTGAGGTTATCCGTTTCATAGTTTGGGGCTCTATTTGGAATCTGAATTAATATAATGAGACAGGTTTTTATAAAAAAAATAACTTTTCTTACCATGGCAAAAAAAAAACAAAAACAAAAAAACAGCCAAACTGCACGAAACACATGAGTGTAACTGGAAAACAGCAGCATGATTGCAATAGCATGAACAGCACACCTGAAAATCTCTGCCCCAGCAGAAAGCCTCGGTCTAGTACTGATCCTGAGAGGAAGGGAGCCATCAAGGCATGAATAGTAATTAACTACTTTGACTTGTACTGTCAAAAATAAAAATAATTTATATGTTCAGTAATATACTATCTTTTCGCTTTATTTTCTATCTTCCTCCCACTTGATAAAGATCAAGCGTTTGTGTCTTTTGTTCACAGCTAAATCTCTACTGCCTAAAATAATACCTGACAAACAGCTTAATAAAAATGCTGAATAAACAATGTACCTAAATATTAACCAACCTTAATATTTATCAGGCATATAGGCAAAAAAAAAAAAAAGTCATCTACTGAAGAAAATTTTTCTAATAGTGTGCTTGCCTACTCTCTAGGTTAGGCTTTCTGTGTTCATTTTAAAGCCATTTTTTAATAGAAATCTTCCTTAATTGTACATTCGTGCTTCCCTGAATTCAGGAAGACTTTTGAGTAGCAATTTCTGAACTGATAATGCTGTTGTTTTCACAACCACTAGACAATCACAAGTCTCTGTTGTTTCTGGTACCCTTTAATTTTCATTTCCACTCCTTCAACTCCATCAATTTTGAGTTTACTATTCTCTCTCTCTTTTTTTTTTTTTGGCTACATTGAGCGCCTTATGGGATCTCGATTCCCTGATGAGGGATTGAATCTGGGCCCTTAGCAGTGAAAGCATGAAGTCCTAACCACTAGACTCCCAGAGAATTTCCTGAGTTTTCATTTTTAAAGAAGATGAGGAACTTATAAAGAAGATATGATCCTAAGAGAAAGTCCATATGTCATACAAAAATACAAGGTACTACCAGCTTTATCATTTGCTGCTCACTGTTAAAAGAAATTTTTTCTGTGTATTTCAGAGTTTAAAGGATGGTGTATGGAAAACTTTGGATTCCCGAAAAATCAGCTGCTGGGTAACTGTGATGTTACTATAATCACTGAATGCACATTATGGACGTATCCATAGGAAAAAGGACTTCCGTGTCGGCTAAGCGGGTAAACAACCCACCTGCAACGCAGGAGACACAGGAGATGTTGGTTCAATCCCTGAGTCAGGAAAATCCCCTGGAAGAGGAAAATGGCAACCCACTCCAGAATTCTTGTCTGAAAAATCCCATGGACAAAGTAGCCTGGTGGGCTACAATCCAAAAGGCTGCAAAGACTCAGACATGGCTGAGTGACTTAGTATACAATATAAACAAAGACAACATACTTTAACATATATATTGCACAGTATTTACATAGTAGATTTCATTATTACACTCCCATCTAATTCATACCAAAATGTACTTTATCTGCCTGCCAATATAGGAGACATGGTTTCGATCCCTGGGTTGGGAAGATCCACTGGAAGAGGAAAATGGCAACCCACTCCAGTATCCTTGCCTGAAAAGTCCCATGGACAGAGGAGCCTGGCAGGCTACAGTCCATGGGGCTGCCAAAGAGTTGGACACAACTTAGTGACTAAACAACAAATATACATATTTCACATACACTTTCAGAACTGGAGAAAAGAGCATAAACATGGTCTATAAGAAAATTTCCCCTTTTAAAATGTAATGTAAAAAAAGAACCAAATGAAAACCAGAAATAAATACCTGTGAATTGTGGCATTATATTAGAGGTGAATAATCTCTTGAATTTTAAAGTCAACATGTGCTTAGTTGCTCAGTCAAGTCCGATTCTTTGCAACCCCACAGACTGTAGCCTACCAGGCTCCTCGGTCGATGGGGATTCTCCAGGCAAGAATACTGGAGTGGGTTGCCATGCTTTCCTCCAGAGGATCTTCCCAACCCAGGGACTGAACCCAGGTCTCCTGCATTGCAGGAAGATTCTTTACCATCTGAGCCACCATCTAACTCGATTGTGATAACAGTTTTGCCTCAACAGATCCTAATAAGTATATTTGCTTTCCAAATACTAAAAAATACTAAGGAAAATGTAGTTTACAATTCTTCATTTCACTTTTTGAGTCAATGTTTTTAGAAAGCCAGTGGACCTCAAGAATCAGAGTGTATTGGTATGAAAGCAAAGTTTTTCTGCTCTCCAAAACACTTTTTACAGCTAGAATCAGCAGACCATCAGCCTCTCAGCACTATCCCAACTTTCTAAGCATGACTCCTTTAAACATTAACCACTGCCTCCAGCTAAACTTTGAAAACAAAGTGAAGGAAAACAACAACCACCACCTAAATCTCTACAATACTAGGACTAATTCTAACAAGTTTACAATGTTTGTGAACAAAGTAAAAGAGAACTGGATATTAAAAAACCTCAAGTTTACAAATTTGAATAAAGGTAAGATCCACGAAAAGCCCCGCTAACATGAAGATGATTCCATAACTAAAAGACTGATGGCAATTTTACATGGCATTCTGGCAAAACAGGGGCCCTAGTGGAGAGAAGGCCTGAACTGATTTTGAAATACAAAGGGTTTAACTACTCTCTGTAATACCCTGCTTTATTTTCCTTGAAAAGAACAACTCAAAAGATTGCACACCTTTTTGGAAAAACACAGATGTCTGCACTTATGATCAACTGACTTTCAACAAGGCTACCAAGACAAGTCAATGGGCAAAGAACAGTCCTTTCAACAAATGATGATGGGCCAACTGGATATCCACGTGCAAACAAATGAAACTGAACCCTGATGTCGCACTGCATACAAACTGGAAATGAATAAAAGACTAAAGCTAAAGCTTGGAACAAAACCGTGGTAAATCTTCATAACCACAGGCAATCCTTTCTTAGTGCAAGCC
Source organism: Bos grunniens (assembly GCF_055505025.1). Taxonomy (NCBI): domain Eukaryota; kingdom Metazoa; phylum Chordata; class Mammalia; order Artiodactyla; family Bovidae; genus Bos; species Bos grunniens. The sequence continues at coordinate 51,347,929 of NC_141183.1, read as the reverse complement.
TGCTCAGTCATGTCCGACTCATTGCAAACCTATGGACTGCAGCCGGCCAGGCTCTCTGTCCATGGGATTCTCAGGCAAGAATACTGGAATGGGTTGCCACTCCCTTCTCCAGAGGATCTTCCTGACCCAAGGATTGAACCCGGGTCTCCTGTATTTTAGGTAGATTCTTTACCATCTAAGCTACATTTAGGTCTGTGATTCTTTTTGAGTTAATTATTGTGAAGGATGAATAGTCTGAGTCTAGATTCAGTTTCATGCCTATGAATGTCCAGTTGCTCAGCACCATCTGCTGAAGAGACTATCTTTGCTCTATTATGCTACCTTTGCTCCTTCATCAAATATTTATTTCTGGGCTTTCTATTCTGTTCTGTTGATCTATTTATCTGTCCTTCTGCCAATACCACACTGTCTTGATTACTGTAGTTTTATAGTAAATCCTAAAGTTAGGTAGCAACATAGAGGAAACTTGATATTATTAAATGAAATAAGCCAATCTGAGAAGGCTATATACTATCATTCCATCTATATGACATTCTAGGAAATCCAATGGTTGCTGGGGGTGGGGGGCCAGTGTGGGTTGGGGAGGGCAGCGATGAACAGGCAGAGCACAAAAGATTTTTAAGACAGTGAAAATATCCTGCATGATATTACAATGATGGATATACAGCAATATGCATGCACACATGTGTGTTCAGTCGTGTCTGACTCTGCAACCCCATGGACTATAGCCCGCCAGGCTCCTCTGTCCATGGAATTTTCCAGGCAAGAGTACTGGAGGGGGTTGCCATTTTCCTCCTCCAAGGGATCTTCCTGGCCCAGAGATTGAACCCACATCTCTTGTCTCTCCTGCACTGGCAGGCGGATTCTTTACCACTGGGGAAACCTGGGAACCATATGTGCCATTATACATTTATCGAAGCCCAGTGACGTACAACACCAAGAGTGTGTCCTAAGATAAACAATGGACTCGAGTGATAATTTTGTGTCAACGCAGGTTCATCAAGTGCAACAAATACGCTACTCTGGTGAGGGACGCTGACAATGGGGGAGACTGTGCACGTGTGGAGCTGGGGGCATACGGGAAATGTCTGTGCCATCTGCCCAATTTGCTGCAAATGTAAAACCACTCTAAAAATGTAATAGTCTACTATGTTCAGTGAAGGACACAGAGTCACAAAAGACCATACACTGAATGAAGTTCAGAAAGGACTATAAAAACCTCTCCAGAAAGACATTAGGACATAAAATATGAAATACCACTTCAGAGATTTATTTGACCATCTTACTGATGATTAATGACCCTCTTAAGATTCCATGAGCTTTGAATTTAAAACTTGATTTCATTTTTGCTTTATTTTTTACGTATACAAAACAGTAATGCCATTGAAAGGCTTAATGGGTGAAAATTACTAATATGTGCAGAGAATAGGGAAACCATGTTATTTCATGGCACACATGTTTAGAATCCACTTCATACTGCACACCTGCCTGGGCTACAAAAACATCATGGCAGCCTAGCCTTTCGTATATTTATGGGAACCCAAAAGAATAGCGTTTTAACTTGAACTGGTCTTAGATGTCACATTAACCTGCCCAACTCTCCTTACAGAAGTTACAAGCTTCCTTAGAAGCATAAAAAGAAAGGCTCCTCTTCTCAAAATTAAAAATAATTTTGCATTTTAAAGATCCTTTAAATACATTCTTTATTTATTATTCACCACTAATATAAATGAAGAATATACACTGTAACACTAAGAAATAACAATAGGATTGTAAGGAATAAATTTTCCTCCTCAAAGCAAAAACAGAAGCCAATGGAAAGAGTTACTTACTACACAATACTCTGGTCTCTCTGGAGACTTCGTATCTGAGTTTAAATTTAAGCACACTGGAAATGACTGCTAATGACATCTATCAGTCTTTGTCTTTTGTTTTCTTAATCATACTGGGTTTTGGATTTCCACATCAGACAGCTGCTCAAGGCCACCTTTTCTGTTGAGCCAAATACACAGGCATCTCCTTTCTCATCACATTGGCTGCACTCCCTTTCCAGCTCTTTATCGGCTCTCTTTAGCTGACCCTTCCACCCTTTGGCACAAATCCCCATGATGCTTTCTCTGATGAACACAGTTGTGTCTACTTATTTTACAGACTCATCATTGTATTCATACCCAACTCAGGCAATCACGATTGTATTACACAAGAGCTTTTCAAACCCTTCGAGAAATTAAATGCTTGCATGAACAAAACAATATCCTCATTAAGAATGTGTCGCTCTACATGGCCTTTAGTACTAGCTCTTTAAAAACTAGAAACCAGTCAATGGGGGTTGGGGAGAGGACTACACGGCACAGGCAAATGGAGCACCAAATATGCTATTCTCAGTGTGCCCGTCAGCTCGCCTGTCCACCAGGCCCTACACCCTGGCTTACAGGCATAAACAACCCAAATTTGGAGAAATACACATAACCTATACCATGCTTCTTTCGACCTGCCAAAAGTTTCAGTCTGCTTAAAGGAATAGGGGAGAGGGGAAACTGCAAAAATTGGGGGAAAACAAACTTCTTTAAAGTCAGAAAATGGCTCCATTTGTTTCTTGATTTTAAATATTAAGTCTTGCTCAATTCTGCTCAAAATATTGATAAGAATTTCTTAAGGTACAGTTGCATTTCAAAGAAAAGAAGCCAAATTTCTTCAGACAAACATGTGTCAAATATCATCAATCTTACAAACCTAACATTACTTGAATAAATCTGGTCTACAGGGTTTTCAAGTAAAATAAAATAACATGTAACCAAGAGTGCAATACTTCTTAATGGAAGTATGAAATGAGGTATGTAACTACTACTGGCCAGAGTATTCGATATGCAAGGTTTGGGGGGGATCTGTTATGAAATGCTACAATAAATAGCGATCAGAGTGTGAGGAAAGAAATCACAAACTTTTGTCATTTTTGATGCTTTCTGAAGTCTTTTTTTTATATATAAACTACAACACATATTTAAATACGATATAAAGAAGTACCCAAGTCAACCAAGTAAACATATGCATACACATGAGCAGTACTCAAAAGAAACAGGATATTACAGAATCCCAAAAGCCCCTTCGCACATCCCCTCTTTCCAGGTTATGCAGCATTCTGCATTCTGACACACTAGTTGGGGCTTCCCTGGTGGCTCAGATGGTAAAGAATCTGCCTGCCGAGCAGCTTTTAGTACACAATTTATTACATTATATCCATCATTTATCACCAAGAAATGGCAGCTGTACTTTTATACTACCCCACTTTGCAGCACTTAACATACATTTCAGATTTAAAGAAATCCACCACTCCAGATTCTTGCCTGGAGAATTCTATGGACAGAGGAGCCTGGTGGGCTACAGTCCATGGGGTTGCAAAGAGTCGAACACATCTGAGCAACTAAGCCGACTAAACAGACTTCATGGCATCTTCAAACTGTGAGCGCCATTTCACAAACAGAAGACGTGATAATCCTAATGGATCTGAAATAATTGAAAATTCACTACTGGAGCCTCTACCCTGCTTGACCAGGACTTACTTATAAGCTGCATGCCACTTAAAAAGCATCTGACTGCAACACTAAAAAAATCTGGTGATCCTTCCATATCTTGTCTTCCCATCATGAACAATTCATGGAATACAAGAGAGACTAATAGTTTAATAACACTTGTTCAAGTAATATTTTAATAATACTTGTTCAGTGGTCCAGCAATACAGAGGGAAGCATTTAAGACTATATAACAAAGATTCTAAAAAAAACATTAACTAAATAAAAAGAATAAAAGTTAAGAAAGTAATAACATCTCAGTCTCCCATTCATTTTTATCAAAATCAACCGATATTTTGTGTTTCCTAAAGGCTTATAAGGGCTTCTCAGGTGGCTCAGTGGTAAAGAATCTGCCTGCTAATGCAGGAGACATGGGTTCAATCCCTGGGTCCGAAAGATCCCCTGGAGAAGGAAACGGCAATCTACTCTGGTATTCTTGCCTGGGAAATCCCATAGACAGAGGAGCCTGTCAGTCCAGGAGGTTGCAAAAGAGTCAGACACAACTTAGAGACTAAAACAACAACAAAGGCTTCTAAAACAGAAGCTCCTATTCCTGAAAGGGGAAGCAATACTCCAGATACGGGAGAGAGACTCAAGAGCTGATCATTCAGTTCAGTTCAGTCGCTGTAGTGTCCGACTCTTTGCGACCCCATGAATCGGAGCATGCCAGGCCTCCCTGTCTATCACCAACTCCTGGAGTTTATCCAAACTCATGTCCACTGAGTCAGTGATGCCATCCAGCCACTCATCCTCTGTCGTCCCTTTCTCCTCCTGCCCTCAATCTTTCCCAGCATCAGGGTTTTTTCCAATGAGTCAGTGCTTCACATCAGGTGGCCAAAGTATTGGAGTTTCAGCTTCAGCATCAGTCCTTCCAATGAAAACCCAGGACTGATCTCCTTCAGAATGGACTGGTTGGATCTCCTTGCAGTCCAAGGGACTCTCAAGAGTTTTGTCCAACACCACAGTTCAAAAGCATCAATTCTTCGGCACTCAGTTTTCTTCACAGTCCAACTCTCACATCCATACGTGACCACTGGAAAAACCATAGCCTTGACTAGATGGACCTTTGTTGGCAAAGTAATGTCTCTGCTTTTGAATATGCTATCTAGGTTGGTCATAGCTTTTCTTCCAAGGAGCAAGCATCTTTTAATTTCATGGCTGCAATCACCATCTGCAGTGATTTTGGAGCCCCAAAAAATAAAGTCAGCCACTGTTTCCACTGTTTCCCCATTTATTTTCCATGAAGTGATGGGACCAGATTCCATGATCTTCGTTTTCTGAATGTTGAGCTTTAAGCCAACTTTTTCACTCTCCTCTTTCACTTTCATTAAGAGACTTTTTAGTTCCTCTTCACTTTCTGCCATAAGGGTGGTGTCATCTGCATATCTAAGGTTAGAGACTCAAGAGCTGATCATTACAAAGATATAAATTTTCAAATAAACTCATACTTTAAAAAAGTTTGTCCTTATTCCAACCAGAGGGAGAAACCTCATTCACCTATGCATTCATATATTCATTCCTTTAAATACTCACCAAATTTATAATTCCCAGATCAAACCCGTATCACTTTCTCTAGAGACGAGTACTGATCTTCTACGAATAATTTTCCTTCTCATCTGATTACTTTTGATAGCGTTGCACTACGTTCTCAACCATTTTGGCTAACTAAACATTCTGGAAAAGAACCACTGATGCTTCGAAACTTGAAATAGTTGTGATAAATGTTTTCATATTATAAGGAGCAAAAATAAGCATCAGAAATATTTTTAAGTTAGCCAGAACATAATGGATATATTTTACCTTGCATGATGGACCTTATTTTCTTAAACCAAATCAAGATGCACAACTTTGTTCTCAAGAAGATTACTATAGGGTGTCAAAGAAAGAAGGAGTAGACAGAAAACACATACAATAAGACAGAAGGTAAGTGTCTTAACAAAGGGAGAGATAATACTATAAGAGCATTCCCAAAGGGTACTGGGTAACAAAAGAGATCTCTAATCAGATAAATCTGGGAAATACTGAAATGTAGTAAATAAATTTAAACAGATTAAAATGTTAATCACCACTGGCATCCTCCAACAGAAGGCAGCATTTCCTAAGTCTGTTTTACCAGGGCATCCCGAATTACACAGCATGTTGAAGGTCTACTGTTCTGCAGTCAGATTTGGGAATTGCTATCTTCAGGGATTTAGGAGGAGAGGCTACTTTAAACTAAGGGGATCAAGAAATACTTCATATAAGAACTAATATGCACACTGGGGCTAGAAAGACACATGGGATTAAGTCACTATGCGGAGACAGATGGTAGTGAAAAGGCCATTTCAGGCAGGGAAGCAAAGCAACAAAGCATCTCCAAAAGCTGAGATTCATGAGTGACTCAAAGTAAAGGTAGCATAAGCAGCATGAAAATGGATTGTAGAAATAAAAGATGTAGCAAGGACACTGGATTTTGGTAAAGAAGGTTTATCTATGTCAAAAACCTTGGGAGTTCAGTTGGAAGGGATGCACAAGTTTACACTTGTTGACCAAAGTTAAATCAACTATGGCCTTTGTTCAAATCAAAAGACCTCAGTTTAGACGACAAGTTACTTGATCATTTGGCAACAGAGAAATAACGATTCTGCAAATTCTTGTCATTTAAACATAGATGATAGATTAAATTGTATGTCAGGGATATGCTTCGAAATAATTTGGGAAGGGTATAAATGAAAAAGATTGTCCACAAGTTAGTACTTATTGAAACCAGATCATAAGTACGTGGTGGTTCATTACACTACTGTCTTTAAACAACTGTATATATTTCCTGAAATAAAACTTTGAAAAAAAAAAAACACTCAAAGGAAATGAAATGGTAAATCTATGACTTCAGTAATTTAATAAAATGCAATATTTTACCATATCACTAAATGACCACATTTATCAAATATGCAAACTTTCTGAAAATCAGAAGTGACTAAAAATTCACCTTTCTGCAAGAACTGCATAATTTCAAGTAAGAAAAAGAATACATATTATACTCTTATCTTTTTCTGCTTAAAGGTATTTTTGCTCTTATTTCTACTATAAATGGTTTAATTGAAAAAGCACAGTAAAACCCCATGAAAATATGGAATTTCTTTAATGTGCCAGTTTCTATATTGATCCTGCCAACTGATTCAAGAGCTTTACGTATCTGATGTAAGATGACCCAAATAAGGATATTCCAAAAACAAACTCTCCTACTGTAAAATCTCAGACTGCAAAACACTCCCCCAGTAAAGCTGCAAATATCATTAATGTGCAAAAACAAAACTTTTTTTTTAAAAAACTGTAACTACAGCCTACAGTGAGGTAGGATTTTGTTTAAATCTTATTTATAAATCCTTATACATTTCTATCACTCATTAGTAAATAACAGACATATGTCAGTTGAAACAAATTTCACTCATATTTAGATATATACAATTAAAGATACAGGCTATATGTACATGATTATATGCAAAATTCAATTAGACCATCTAAGCTTAAAAATAACTGATAAATTTTGCATATTTTCTCTAATTAAACAGAGTACTATGAAAAGCCTACTGATTCTAATGTATCAAAATTATTACAAAGCCTATCCTTTGAATCTAACTATGAAACACACAAATCTAATTATTTTAACTATCTCTTTATTATAAAATTTAATTTTTTCTTTTAAAATTCTATAGTGGATATTAAACTAATCAATGAAAAATCTATATAGTTTACTTATCCACTAAAAAAAACCAACATAAATATGGAATGCTGCTGAACTGTGGTGTTGGAAAAGACTCTGGAGACTCCCTTGGACTGCAAGGAGATCCAACCAGTCCATCCTAAGGAAATCAGTATATTCATCGGAAGGACTGATGCTGAAGCTGAAACTCCAATACTTGGCCACCTGATGCAAAGAACTGACTCTTTTGAAAAGAGCCTGATGCTGGGAAAGATTGAAGGCAGGAGGAGAAGGGGACAAGAGAGGATGAGATGGTTGGATGGCATCACCGACTTAATGGACATGAGTTTGAACAAGCTCCGGGAGTTGGTAATGGACAGGGAAGCCTGGCGTGCTGCAGTCCATGGGATTACAAAGAGTCGGACACGACTAAGTGACTGACCTGAACTGACTGAACTCTCCATTATTAACTTACTTACATATATTAATTTCTCTCTAGTCATTGTGACAACTGACTTCGTAGCCTAACATTTATTACAAAGAAGGAAACTGAAGTCTATTGACAAGTGTAATATTACTTTCAACATACAAAACGCAGTAGGCACAGTGTTTAAATAAGGCTTAAATTTCAACACATTCATTGTCATTTAAATAAACTATTTTAACAAATAATTATTGAAGAGTTCTCCCCAATTTAACACTCAGCTGAGGCAGCAAGAGCTATCCATAAGTATAAAATTAAAATGGACTCACAACAGAGATATCTAACTTTTCAGAAGCCAAAGCACATGTATCTTTAATCAATGATAAACAACAGAAAACTACTGATAAGATGTAAAGACAAATGCTCAGGAAAAACTGGCATCTTAAGCTGGCTGTAATATTCATATTCCATTTCAACTTACTCCTCTGTAGCCCACAAACTTGGAAGGATGGAAAGATTTATACATGATTCCTCTATTTCTCTACTTGTTTTAATTCTAACAATGAGTGACATGATTATAAAGTAATATGTTAATGCATAAGGTTTGTATAGGAACAAAGAATTAATATGCTAAGACAGGCCATGTAATATCCAAAGCTTACTGTATTAGGTGCATACAGCATTTGTGAATGAAGATGTTAGTAACAAAGCTATGCTCCCCCAAAGCTTTTAATTTATAGATGAAACAATAAAAGATCCTTCCTAGGAATCTATATTTAATAATTATTAAGACATCAGTAAATTTCGGATCAGCACAATATAACTAACTAATAAGTAGGTCAATGTACTCATCATTCAAGAAATATTTAATGAAAGCCTACACTAATGTCCTAGGTGCTAGAAACACGAATGTAAATTGGTAAATGGTGTACATTTCACCTTGTCATAAAACAAAAAATATCTCAATGAACATAGTCTCTAGTATTATCTCTGTAGATCTCTGAGAGAAATGACTACAAGATTAAGGAGATGAGTTGTATACTGTATTCTTCTTCATAGTCTACAAAATGATAAACTATACGTTACAATGAATTATTATGTATTGTTATGTATAGTATATATTATATAATCTATGCAATTACATACAGACTACAAGGTATTATCAAGAATATGAGCTCTTATCAGAAAGGAATAATGTCTACTACCAGGGCTTAATATACAGATAAACATCTGATAAGTAAGTGTGTAAATAGTTTTGATATTTCAGGAGATGCAGTAGTATGACTGGGATTCCCTATACCTAACAAAATTGAGCTCTATTCCAAAAGAACTATTTCTGCAGCATACACAAAACAGAGTCTCTGAAAACACAGCTATAGCTTTGATGGTGAGTGTTAGACGTTAAAACATAAACGAGGGTAAACTGTTGCTTCACTACACTGTACTTTGAAAAAAATCTAACTCCAGACTTCCTACAGACTCAGCCCTTGGAATTTCCACCCTGCTGGACTGCCCTATGTGTGGGTGTGTGTCTGTGTGTGTGTCTCTGTGTGTGTGTATGTGTATTTGGATCCAGAATCTAGGCTTATTTCTGCAAATCCAGGCAGAGTTGTGAGAGGTAGGGGAAAGAAAGAGTGAAAGATTGACACATTTCCCTCATGAATGATAATACAGTTACATCCACAAGTATGTTATGTTAATTAAATAATTTAACAACACAGTTACACAGACCTAAATTAGTCACAACTACGCAAGGAGAATATACAAGGAAAAACTGAGTGTACAACAAAGCGTCTACAATAACATGAAGAAAACATGCTGTGGGCTGAACACATATGCCATAAAATTATATTACTAAATAAGGCGTGCACAGAAACAGAAATACAGTAACGGAAGAAGCATGAAATATTGATGCTATGATTCCAATTAGTCTGTTGATTCTATCAAGAAAATAATATAAACTCAAAGGCATATAATAGGAAATAAATCAAGTTGATACATACTTGTGACAAAAAATTTTTTCGTGAAAGTACAGCTATCAAAGGCAGCAATTTTCTCCTGCAATACTACAACAAGGATCCTAAAATTAGAGGGAAAAAAATCATAAACTATAAACTGAATCATAAATAAGTTAAATCAGTATCTACCATAGCAATTTTTAAAAATCAAACACATAACATATAAGCTAGAAACATCTGCTTCTTAGATATAAAAATATAACCCCAAAATCCTTAATATGACCAATACAGACAAGATTAGAGAAAGAAAAGTGATAGGAGAACTACACCTCAAAATAAAATTTTATTTTTTTATAATATTTTAATTCATTATAAATCAAATGAACCTATCTTCATTAAGAATGTATGAGATCAAAAAAATGCTGGCTATTTACTACAAGTGTTTTTCCACTGCTGGCTCAAAGTCATGGAATTAAACATAAAATGGATTTATACAATTCACTTCAAATGACTACAGAATTTCCCAACACAAGAGCCAAAGAAGAGAGGGAGGGAGGGAAAACAGGAAGGAAGAAAAGAAGAAGGAAGGAAGGAAAGGACTGAAGGAGGAAGAAAACTCAGACAACTGTTATTCAGTGTAAATGAGATATTTCTGATTAAGGATATATTAAAATTAATCAGAATTTGCATTTTTCCCAAAGTCCAAGATTTAGAAATAATCATGAAAAAGTTACAAGTTTTCAAAACTAAACTGCATCCAAAATGAAGCTACTTTAGAGTATTGCTACATGCTATCTTGTACGAGAAACACATGAAATACTGCTTTACCTTTTGTTGCAATGGAGATCATAGATAGGCGTTTTAAACTGAATGGATTTGACCATCTCCCCAGTACGAAGTGAATATAAATCCACACAACAGTAAGGTGGACTTGTGCTACAAAAACAAACAAACAAAAAAGACAAGAGTCATTATGCTTTAAAAGGTGGGAAGGCCAGTAACTTTTCTTGTTAACAATACATGCAAACTGATTGTGCTGCTGCTGCTGCTAAGTCACTTCAGTCATGTCCGACTCTGTGCAACCCCATAGACAGCAGCCCACCAGGCATTCCCATCCCTGGGATTCTCCAGGCAAGAACACTGGAGTGGGTTGCGATTTCCTTCTCCAGTGCATGAAAGTGAAAAGCAAAAATGAAGTCGCTCAGTCATGTCCGACTCTAGCGACCCCATGGACTGCAGCCTACCAGGCTCCTCCATCCATGGGATTTTCCAGGCAAGAGTACTGGAGTGGGGTGCCATTGCCTTCTCTAACCTGATTTTATATATATATATATTCCAATCAATTTATCTCAGGAATGCCAAATGAAAACAAATAATGAAACATCACTCAATACTGTAGAACAGGAAAATTATAAGATGACCTCAATAAATGAAGTAAAGCATGTGAGAGAATTAAAACCAGTTCATAAAAAATATTTCATTAATCTGATTAAGGATACCAACCTTAAAACTAATCAACAAAACTGTGAAATACTGAAATGTTTCACCCCAAAATGAGGAATTAGAAAAGGATATTTGAAGACTATGGCAGTGTACCCCATATAGTATGGAAGGTCTATGCATAAAATATTACTACAAAAAAAAAGAAATTACTACAAGAAAGGAATAAAGCTACCATTATTTGCTGAGAACTTGATTGTATAAGACCTAATAACACAAAGTGCAATATATATACAGACAAGCCTGATAATAATAAAAGACTACACATTAATGTATGCATTAATTTGTAAACTGATTATTACTATGGATTATCAATTAATATATGGATTTATCAAGGTCACTAGATAAAACATCACCTCTACTATTATAAACTAAGGATAAACAATTATGAAGTGAAATCAAAGATACAAGTATTTGAATATCTCAAATAATTCAATTTCTAAAGGCAAGATTTCAATACATTTACAGGAAAAGGAACAAAGCAAACAAAACAAAAAGGCCAAAGTGAATGGATGTATACACCATAGGCTGACCCTTTCTAAACAGATACAATTCAAGCCTAATCAAGAATCTACCAGAAATGAGATCTCATCCTAAAATATCCATAAACATTCAAAATAAGATTTAAACTATAAACACAGTGTGCTCCAGACACTAAAACAGACGATGAGATCAATGTTTCCACCTTAATAAAGTATGAAAAGAGCAAGTTACATCAAATCAAAGTGAAATGGAGGAATTAACAACAAATCAATGAAATAAAACTTGGGAAAGCAAAAGGAGAAAATGAATGAAACTAAACCTAACTCCTTGAAATAGCTAATTTGAATATTCCAGTATCTATAAAGGAATTGAACTCATAACTTAAAATTTCTTACAAAGAATTTCTTAAAAATGGCTTCATTTGAAAAGTTTACCAATTCTTGAAACAAGTTTAGATATCCTACATAAATTCTTTTAAAGGTAGAAGAGAAGTCACCAACTTATTTTATAAGGCCGTAACACCTGATTCCCAAAATAAATACTTCACAAGAAACTATATATACGTTTATAATGTCTCATGAATATACGTCAAGAATTCTCAACAAAATATCAATAAGTCAAATCTAGCGATACAAAATTAGATGAGATTCTTCCTAGAAATAAGACTGTTGAATAGAAGAGAACTTCTTCAACTTAATGAGGGGCATCTACAAAAAACCCACAGATAGAAGATCAACACTTTGCTGAAAGATGAGGAACAAAGCAAAATCACCTACTCTTAACTTCAATAATCACAGATACGCAGATGACACTACCCTTATGGCAGAAAGTGAAGAGGAACTAAAGAGCCTCTTGATGAAAGTGAAAGAGGAGAGTGAAAAAGTTGGCTTACAACTCAACATTCAGAAAACTAAGATCATGGCATCTGGTCCCATCACTTCACAGCAAATAGATGGGGAAACATTGGAAACCGTGACAGACTTTTATTTTGGGGGTCTCCAAAATCACTGCAGATGATGACTATAGCCATGAAATTAAAAGACGCTTACTCCTTGGAAGAAAAGCTATGACCAACCTAGACAGCATATTAAAAAGGAGAGACATTACTTTGCCAATAAAGATCCATCTAATCGAAGCTATGGTTTTTTCAGTAGTCATGTATGGATGTAAGAGTTGGACTATAAAGAAAGGAGCGCCGAAGAATTGATGCTGTTGAACTGTGATGCTGGAGAAGACTCTTGAGAGTCCCTTGGACTGCAAGGAGATCCAACCAGTCCATCCTAAAGGAAATCAGTCCTGAATATTCATTGGAAGAACTGATGCCGAAGTTGAACTCCAATACTTTGGCCACCTGATATGAAGAACTGACTCATTTGAAAAGACCCTGATGCTGGGAAAGACTGAAGGCAGGAGAAGGGAACGACAGAGGATGAAATGGTTGGATAGCATCACTGACTTGACAGACACGAGTTTGAGTAAGCTCCAGGAGTTGGGGATGGACAGGGAGGCCTGGCATGCTGCAGTGCATGAGGTCGCAAAGAGTCGGACACGACTGAGTGACTGAACTGAACTGACCTACTCTTACCACTCCTGTTCAACAATAACAACCTAATTTTTAAATCTTTATGAAAATTCATAAAACATAGTTTGGGGTACTTTAAATGTATAAGAAAAGAGGAAATCCTGCCACTTGACAACAACATAGGTTGAGGGCATTATGCTAGGTTAAATACAAGAAAAATACTCTATGATATAATTTATATAGTGAATTTAAACAAAAACTCAACTCATAGAAAAAAGAACAGGGGCTTCCCTGCAGGTCCCGTGGTTAAGGCTCTGAGCTTCCAATGGAGGGGGTATGGGTTTGATACCTACATCCCACATGCCACGAAGCATGACCAAAGAAAACAAATGAAGGGTTTTTTTTAATCCAATTTAAAAAAATTTAATAAAAAAGAATAGATTAGTAGATGCCAGAGCCCAGGTCAGGTGGGGAGGTATGAAACAGGTGAAGATAGTAGAAAGGTACAAACATACAGTTATAAGATCAATAAGTCCTGAGAATGTGACGTACATCACGGTGAATACAGTTAACAATGTGTGTAGGTGCTCAGGTGTGTGCACCAACTGTTTGCGACCCCATGGACTATAGTCTGCCAGGCTCCTCTTGTCCATGGAATTTCTTAGGCAAGAATAGTGGAGTGAGTTGCCATTTTCCCCCTCAGGGGCTCTTTCCCACCCAGGGATCAACTGGCTTCTGATTTTTATGCCCTGGTCGAAGTCTCAACCATTTGATTGCCAAGGAAGTCCCTGGCCATAATGTTTTAAAAGATACTTTACCATGGAAGATACATATATAGTAACTAAGGGCTTGAAAAAATGTTAAATATCACTAATTATCAGGAAAATACAAATTAAAACCACTAAGGGATACCACTAGTACAACGACTAAGATTTTACAAGACTGCTAATTCAAGATTGCAAGACTTTCATACATTGCCACTGGGAATGCAAAAAGGTAGTAACTTTGAAAAGTAGTTTGGCAGCTTCACATAAACATATCTAAGTCATGCTGTGGGACTTTGTTATTCATAATTTTGTTTTTGCACAGTTAAATGTTGATCAACAGGTGAATGGCTAAATGTATTGAGATATATTCGAGCAACAGAATATTAATAACAGAGCAAACTATCCAACTAACAGCACATATGAATTTCAAAACCATCATCAAGTTCTTGGGGGAAACAAGGTCAAACATAAAAGTCTACATACTCTATGGGTCCCTTTCAATGAAAAGCCAGAAAGGTAAAACTGTAATAATAGGAGGCCGATCAGTGGTTGCCAGCGGCCAGAGGAGGAGGGGAGCTACAGAAAAGCGGCATGATGGGTGCCCACTTACAGGATGACAGAAATGGTGCTGGGTCTTGATTGTGCTAGAGATTTACACAACTGCACACAATTGGCAAAACTGAAGATGGGGAGCATCTTGTAAAACCTAAACTCCCAACGCCAAAACGGACACAAGGCAAAAATTCTTTTCTTAATGTTCCCAACTAATTAATCCAGTCCTCTGCTGAGAAGCAATGAGTTAATAATGAATGAAATTTAACATTTTGCCAGACCAACTGGGAAGGAAAAAACAGCTTGTCACCTTCAATTAGCAGCTCATTAGAGCCATGGTACACTAGAAACTTGAATTCTGATCATTTTGCTGGCATCCATACAATGTCACAACTGAGAGTCTTCCTGCAGAAAGCCTTCAATAGTAGACAAAACAAATGCTGTGAAGGTTCAGTTTAGAGTTGAGTGAACAAGACGCGGTAGAGCTAAAAATTCTATTTATATATGGAAAAAAACCTCTTCTTCAATGCCTAATAGAAAAAGATAATTCATTTAAAATCAGTTTTCAGAAAGTCACACATTCATAAAGGAGTCACGCTATCTGCCAATAAGACAGTTGTGTACACGCCTGACATATCCTTTTGTTCTCTATTTTCTCTCTTTTTAAAAGCCTTGACTATTTCCCTGGGACACAGCAAGACAATCTTAATTTTCCTCATGGGTAGGCTGATGCGAAAGCTTTCCATAACATCAGCAGTATGCAAGCCCCATAACAGAAAGGACGTGTGTTGTGCTACAATATACTGGTAAGAAAATAAGCTTTCACTTTATTACTAACGTGCACCACGCAGTGTCAAATGCTGTATACAGAAGTCTTCATTAGATTTCTGGAGCTCAAATGGGTTAACATTTTTATTGGTTTGCATCTGACATTTAAACCTAAAGTTGTGACTTCACTTTAAGATAAACCTAATTAATACCTTAAGGAGAAAAAGTTCACACAGAAGTGTAGAGAATCTAATTTAGAACATAACTGAACCTATTGCAAGCAAAACCAGAGTGGGAAAGAAAAGCAGAAATGATGTAATTTGTCTTATTAAATGATTGGTTAAAGGACTCTAAACTGTGCCCAGGCACCACTGCCTTTCCAACACATAAATAATCAACAAGGGTAACATAAAGTTATTTAGTACTTTTAATGAAATATAAAATAGAAATGAATGCAAATTCTGCTTAACTGACCCTTCCTTTACCTAAGTAACTTGTTTTACAGTGAGTAACCAGGACATACATTAAATTTTTTTGCACTGGAGCAATCTGTTACCTGCTATACGCATGACCTATACACAAAAAGGAAGTTATAAAGCCTTTATTAGCAAGGGCCTAGTCCTCTCAGAGCCAAAGGTATGGAATTTACACATTTAATTCATTTCAGTGAAGAGAGTTTCCTTCAATTATTGAAAGAATAAATTTTTAAAACTTCCATTACTGAAAATGAAAGGGATAAATTAAACAATTATATAATATAAAATAGCTAAGTTGAATTTCTTAAAAGCAAATCCTGAAAATATACAGAAGATAAACACCAAGAGGAAAAGACTAAGGATTTTCATCTAAATATGTGGCTTATTTTATTATTTCTTAACTTCTCTGTAATCTTTCTCATCAGATTTAAAATTTTTTTCACGTGCTTAATGTTTTAGAAAAGTTTTTGGCTCACAACAAAACTGAACAGAAAGCACAGATTTTCCCATGTGGTCTCTGCTCCCGTTGGTGCACAGTCTACTCCATTACCAACTTCCCCTACCAGAGTGGGATATTTGCTACAACCTATAATGACACATCAGAGTCACCCAATCTCCACAGTTCACAGGACGGTTCACTCTTGGTGTTATACATTGTATGGGTTTGGGACAAATTTACAATGACATACATCCAACGTTATAGCAGCATACGTAACAGTCTCACTGCCCTAAACACCGTTTTTTGTCTTCCTGTGCATCTCTCCTAACACTCACCTTCTTACTGTCCTGCTGTTTCTGTCTTTTCCAGAATGTTGTTTACTTGGAACCATACAGTACGTAACCTTTTTAAACTGGCTTCTTTCACTTACTAATATGCTCTTAAAGGACCCCAGCCCCTTTCTTTTCTTTGAAATCTTTGAAAAGATTGCAAAAGATTGAAAGGTTGTTGCTTCTCAATCACCATGTCAGGACTGACTCTGGGACTTCCTGGACTGCAGCACACCAAGCTCCTCTCTTCTCCACTATTTCCTGGAGTTTGCGCAAACTCATGCCCATTCAGTCCCTGATGCCATCCGACCATATCATCCTCTGTCCCCCCATCTCCTCCTGTCCTCAATCTTTCCCAGCATCAGGGTCATTTCCAGTCAGTCAGTTCTTCGCATCAGGTGGCCAAAGTATTGGAGTTTCAGCTTCAGCATCAGTTCTTCCAATGAATATTCAGGACTGATTTCCTTTAAATGTACTGGTTTTAGTCCTGAATAATATTCCATGATCTGGATGTACCACATTTTATTTATCCTTTGACCCACTGAAGGACATTTTCAGTTCAGTTCAGTCACTCAGTCATGTCTGTCTCTTTGCAACCTCATGGACTATAGCACGCCAGGCTTCCCTGTTCATCACCAACTCCCGGAGCTTACTCAAACTCATGTCCAGCAAGTTGGTGATGCCATCCAACCATCTCATCCTCTGTTGTCCCCTTTTCATCCTGACTTCAATCTTTCCCAGCATCAGGGTATTTTCAAATAGGTCACTTCTTCGCATCAGGTGGCCAAAAGCATTTGGAGTTTCAGCTTCAGCATCAGTCCTTCCAATGAATATTCAGGACTGATTTCCTTTAGGATGGACTGGTTGGATCTCCTTGCAGTCCAAGGGACTCTCAACAGTATTCTCCAACAACACAGTTCAAAAGCATCAATTCTTCAGCGCTCAGCTTTCTTTATAGTCCAACTCTCACATCCATACATGACCACTGGAAAAACCATAGCCTTGACTAGACAGACTTTTGTTGGTGAAGTATTTTTACCATGCTGTCTAGATTGGTCATAACTTTTCTTCCAAAGAGTAACCATCTTTTAATTTCACCATCTGCAGTGATTTTGGAGCCCAAAAAAGCAAAGTCTGTCACTGTTTCCATTGTTTCCCCACCTATTTGCCATGAAGTGATGGGACTGGATGCCATGATCTTAGTTTTCTGAATGTTGAGTTTTAAGCCAACTTTTTCACTCTCCTCTTTCACTTTCATCAAGAGGTTCTTCAGTTCCTCTTAATTTTCTGCCATAAGGGTGGTATCAGCTGCGTATCTGAGGTTACTGATATTTCTCCTGGCAATCTTAATTCCAGCTTGTGCTTCATCCAGCCCAGCATTTCTCATGATTTGTTCTGCATATAAGTTGAATAAGCAGGGTGACAATATACAGCCTTCATATACTCCTTTCTGTACATGGAACCAGTCTGTTGTTCCATGTCCAGTTCTAAGTGTTGCTTCCTGACCTGCATACAGATTTCTCAGGAGGCAGTAGGTGGTCGGGTATTCCCATCTTTTGAAGAATTTTCCAGTTCGTTGTGATCCACACAGTCAAAGGCTTTGGCATAGTCAATAAAGCAGAAGTAGATGTTTTTCTGGAACTCTCTTGCTTTTTCAATGAGCCAACAGATGTTGGCAATTTGATCTCTGGTTCTTCTGCCTTTTCTAAAACCAGCTTGAACATCTGGAAGTTAATTCCTTCATCCCGGGACCATGCCTGCGGAATGAGGAGCCGCATTAGGAATTACTGACAGTTAATGGTTCATGTACTACTGAAGCCTCACTTGGGGAATTTTGAGCATTACTTTGCTAGCGAATGAGATGAGTGCAATTGTGCAATTTTTTGAACATTCTTTGGTATTGCCTTCCTTGGGGACTGGAATGAAAACTGACCTTTTCTAGTCCTTTGACCACTCCTGAGTCTTCCAAATTTGCTGGCATATTGAGTGTAGCATTTTCACAGCATCATCTTTTAGGATTTGAAATAGCTCAACTGGAATTCCATCACCTTCACTAGCTTTGTTCGTAGTGATGCTTCCTAAGGCCCACTTGATTTCACATTGCAGGATGTCTGGCTCTACGTGAGTAATCATACCATAGTGGTTATCTGGGTCATGAAGATCTTTTTTGTATAGTTCTTCTGAGTATTCTTGCCACCTCTTCTTAATATCTTCTGCTTCTGTTAGGTTCATACTGTTTCTGTCCTTTACTGTGCCCATCTTTGCATGGAATGATCCCTTGGTATATCTAATTTTCTTGAAGAGATCTCTAGTGTTTCCCATTCTATTGTTTTCCTCTATTTCTTTGCACTGATCACTAAGAAAGGCTTTCTTATCTCTCCTTGCTATTCTTTGGAACTCTGCATTCAAATGGGTATATCTTTCCTTTTCTCCTTTGCCTTTCACGTCCTTTCTCTTCTCAGCTATTTGTAAGCCCTCCTCAGAAAACCATTCTGCCTTTTTGCATTTCTTTTTTGGGGGGATGGTCTTGATCACTGCTTCCTGTACAATGTCACCTCCTTCCATAGTTCTTCAGGCACTCTGTCTATCAGCTCTAATCCCTTGAATCTATTTCTCACTTCCACTGTATAATCGTAAGGGGTTTGATCTATGTAATACCTGAATGGTCTAGTGGTTTTCCCTACTTTCTTCAATTTAAGTCTGAATTTGGCAACAAGTAGCTCATGATCTGAGCCACGGTCAGCTCCTGGTCTTGTTTTTGCTGACTGTACAGAGCTTCTCCATCTTTGGCTACAAAGAATATAATCAATCTGATTTCAGTTTTGACCATCTGGTGATGTCCATGTGCAGAGTCTTCTCTTGCATTGTTGGAAAAGGGTATTTGCTATGACCAGTGCATTCTCTTGGCAAAACTCTTATTAGCCTTTGACCTACTTCGTTTTGTACTCCAAGGCCAAATTTGCCTGTTACTCCAGGTATCTATCGGAGAAGGCAATGGCACCCCACTCCAGTACTCTTGCCTGGAAAATCCCACGGATGGAGGAGCCTGGAAGGCTGCAGTCCATGGGGTCGCTGAGGGTCGGACACGACTGAGTGACTTCACTTTCACTTTCCACTTTCATGCACTGGAGAAGGAAATGGCAACCCACTCCAGTGTTCTTGCCTGGAGAATCCCAGGGACGGGGGAGCCTGGTGGGCTGCCGTCTATGGGGTCACACAGAGTCAGACACGACTGAAGTGACTTAGCAGCTTAGCAGCCAGGTATCTATGACTTCCTAGTTCTGCATTCCAGTCCCCTATTTTGAAAAGGACATGTTTTTGGGTGGTAGTTCTAGAAGGTCTTGTAGGTTTTCACAGAACCATTCAACTTCAGCTTCTTCAGCATTACTAGTTGGGGCATAGACTTGGATTACTGTGACACTGAATGGTTTGCCTTAGAAACAAACAGAGATCATTCTGTCGTTTTTGAGACTGCATCCAAGTACTGCATTTCAGACTCTTCTGTTGACTATGACGGCTACTCCATTTCTTCTAAGGGACTCTTGCCCACAGTAGTAGATATAATGGTCATCTGAGTTAAATTCACCCATTCCAGTCCATTTAAGTTCGCTGATTCCTAAAATGTCGATGCTCACTCTTATCATCTTCCGTTTGACCACAATGGAAACAGTGACAGACTTTATTTTTTTGGGCTCCAAAATCACTGCAGATGGTGACTATAGCCATGAAATTAAAAGACCCTTACTCCTTAGACGAAAAGGTATCACCAACCTGCTGCTGCTGCTGCTAAGTCGCGTCAGTTGTGTCCGACTCTGTGCGACCCCATAGACCGCAGCCCACCAGGCTCCCCCGTCCCTGGGATTCTCCAGGCAAGAACACTGGAGTGGGTTGCCGTTTCCTTCTCCAATGCATGAAAGTGAAAAGTGAAAGTGAAGTCGCTCCGTCGTGTCCGACTCTTCGGGACCCCATGGACTGCAGCCTACCAGGCTCCTCTGTCCATGGGATTTTCCAGGCAAGAGTACTGGAGTGGGTTGCCATTGCCTTCTCCGATGACCAACCTAGACAGCATATTAAAAAAACAGAGACATTACTTTGCCAACAAAGGTCTGTCTAGTCAAGGCTATGGTTTTTCCAGTAGTCATGTATGGATGTGAGAGTTGGACTATAAAGAAAGCTAAGCACCAAAGAATTGATGCTTTTGAACTCTTTTGTTGGAGAAGACTCTTGAGAGTTCCTTGGACTGTAAGGAGATCCAACCAATACACCCTAAAGGAAATCAGTCCTGAATATTCATTGGAAGGACTGATGCTGAAGCTGAAATTCCAATACTTTGGCCACCTGATGCGAAGAACTGACTCATTTGAAAAGACTCCAATGCTGAGAAAGATTGAAGGTGGGAGGAAAAGGGGATGACAGAGGATGAGATGGTTGGATGGCATCAACGACTCAATGGACATGAGTTTGAGTAAGCTCCGGGAGTTGGTGATAGACAGGGAGGCCTGGCGTGCTGCACTCCATGGGGTCGCAAAGAGTCAGACATGACTGAGTGACTGAACTGAACTGAAGTGAATTTGCCTTGATTCATGGACCTAACATTCCAGGTTCCTACGCAATACTGCTCTTTACAGCATCGGACTTTACTTCCATCACCAGTCACATCCACAACTGTGTGTTGCTTGTGCTTTGGCTCTGTCTCTTCATTCTTTCTGGAGTTATTTCTCCACTCTCTCTAGTAGCATATTGGGCACCTACCTACCTGGGGAGTTCACCTTTCAGTGTCCTATTTTTTTTTTTGCCTTTTCATGCTGTTCATGGGGTTCTCAAGGCAAGAATACTGAAGTAGTTTGCCATTCCCTTCCCCAGTGGACCACGTTTTGTCAGAACTCTCCACTATGACCTGTCGGTCTTTGGTGGCTCTACATGGCATGGCTCATAGTTTCATTGAATTAGACAAGGCTGTGGTCCATGTGGTCAGATTGGTTAGTTTTCTGTGATTGTGGTTTTCATTCTGTCTACCCTCTGATGGAGAAAGATAAGAGGCTTATGGAAGCTTCCTGATGGGAAGGACATCTTGGTTGCTTCCAAATTCTAGCAATTATCAGAAAAGCATATAGAAACACCTATGTGTAGTCTTTTGTACCGATGTAACTCCTTTGGGTTAATACCATGGAAGACAATTGCTGGATTGTATAGTAAAAGTATGCTTGGTTATACAAAACTGTCAAACTGTCTTCCAAAGTGGTTTTTACCTACCAGAAATTAATGACAGTTCCTACTGTTCCCCTTTATTGGCATTTGATATTGTCAGTTTACTGAATTTTGGCCAGGTGTATAGTAGTATATTCTTGTTGTTTTCCTGATGACAGATATGGAGCACCTTTTCATATCTTTATTTGACATTTGTATATATGGTCCTTCAGATGAGGTCTTTTGCCCAATTTTTAATCAGGCTGTTCATTTTCTTATTTTTGAGTTTTGAGAGCTTTGTGTATTTTGGATTACAGTCCTTTATCAGATATGTGTTTTTCAAGTGCTTTTTCCCAGTCTGTGTTTTAGAAGAATAGGAGTATGTAATTTTAATGAAGTCCAAGTTTTATTCCAGAGAAGGCAACGGCACCCCACTCCAGTACTCTCGCCTGGAGAATCCCATGGATGGAGGAGCTTGGTAGGCTGCAGTCCATGGGGTCGCAAAGAGTCAGACATGACTGAGCGACTTCACTTTCACTTTTCACTTTCATGCCTTGGAGAAGGAAATGGCAACCCACTCCAGTGTTCTTGCCTGGAGAATCCCAGGGATGGGGGAGCCTGGTGGGCTGCCATCTATGGTGTCACACAGAGTCGGACATGACTGAAGAGACTTAGCAGCAGCAGCAAGTTTTATTCAGAAAATTGAATCTGTACAGGAAAAACCTCAGAAAAATTTCCAGAATGAAAAAACAAATAAAAGATGAAGTGAAAGACAGCAGATTAAAAGAACTGAACATAGAGATTCGACTTATAAAAATTCATAATCCTCAAGAATGCAGTGTCAATCTCTACCTGATAGTTTTCAGCAAGCTAGCCTTCTCTGCTTCTTCTACAAGCCCAATCACATAAGCCAATTCCTTGAAATGAAAACCACATGTGTTTGTGTGTGTGTGTATACTGAATGATATGCTGCGGAATCTAGAATATAGCACATATGACCAGAGTCAATGCTTGCTCAACAAAGAACTATGACTTTTGACTTCACAAGCCAGAGGTAAAGGCTAAGGCACAATGGTAGGTGGTATCATGACACATGCAAAGGGCTGCCCCAAATACAGTCTTTACAAAAGGTGCTTGAAAAAGTCAATAAATGATGCACGGCTATCGACCTCAAAAAGCAAAACAGCAAACCCTCGGAAAGGGGCACAATATGATGTTCAAAGTTGCCACATTACCATATTCAAAATGTCCACTGTTACATAAAGAATTGCAATGCACACAAAGAAACAGGAAGGTATGGCCCATCCAAAGAACAAAAATAAACTGTGAGGAAATGACATTGAAGAACCTACACAAAGAATTTAAATCAACTGTCATAAATAAGCTCAAAGAGCTGAAAGAAATCACAGACCAAGAATAAAGGAGAAAAATGAATTCACAAATTAAGACTATCAATAAGATATTGGTACATTAGGACAAAGGAATCACAAAGACATAATGGAACAGAACACTTTATTGTTCTTTAGTCGCTAAGTTGCATCTGACTCTTTTGCAACTATAGACCACCAAGGTCCTCTGTCCATGGGATTTTCCAGGTAAAAATACTGGAGTGGGTTGCCATTTCTTTCTCCAAAGGATCTTCCCAACCCAGGGATCAAACCTACATCTCCTGCATTGGCAGGCGAATTCTTTACCATTAAGCCACCAGGGAAGCCCAAAAACTAAAATGAAAAAGGCACCGAAGGTTTCAAAGTATACCTGAAGAACAGAAAAGGCAAAAGAAAGAATTTCCAAACTTGAAAATAAGATGAGGGAAATTACACATCAGAGCTGCAGAATGAAAACAAACAAAAATAAACACAGCTTAAGTTTAACAATATACACCAACTAAACTTAACCAACCTATAGAAGACTCCACCCAATAATGACAAAATACACATTCTTTTATGTTAGCCACAAAACAAGTTTCCCTAAATTTAAAAACAATGAAAACAATCTCTCTAACCAAGCTGGAATGAAGTTACAAATCAAAAGCAAAAGGAAAACTGGAAATTCACAAATATGTGACATTAAACATGGCATTTCAAACAATCACCATGTCACAAATATGTGGAATAAATAATAAACCCTTAACAGTCAACATCACATTAACAGAATGAAAGGGGGAGAAACAACATGATCATCTCAACTGATACAGAAAAAACAACTGCCAAAATTCAACACCCTTTCATGATAAAAAACATACAGGAAACTAGGAACACTCCGGGTCGAAATCCGGGAGTTGGTGATGGACAGGGAGGGTCGAAACTCCGGGAGTTGGTGATGGACAGGGAGGCCTGGCGTGCTGCGATTCATGGGGTCGCAAAGAGTCGGACATGACTGAGCGACTGATCTGATCTGATCCAAATATGATAAAGGGCACTTGCAAAACACTGCACTCAGGGACAAAAGACTGAATGTTTTTCCTCTAATATCTGAAACAAAAAATGGATGCCTATAGTCAACACTCTATTGAAAGATCTAACCAAAGCAATTAGGCAAGAAAAAGAAACTGAAAACTCCTAAGTTGTAGAAGAAATAAAACTCTATTCACAGACATGATCTATATATAGAAAACTCCTAAGAAGTCACAGAATAGTACTAGAAATGATAAATTCAGGAAAATTTCAGTGTACAGATCAACATATATAAACCAGTAATTACCAACCCAAAATAAAAGAAAGCAGTTCTAGTTACAATAGCAATACAATCTCCACCAACATTCCAATGGCTTTTGCAGAAATGAAAAGTCAACCTAAAAGGAAACGAAATTGCAAGAGGCCCCAAAAAGCCAAACAAAAGAAAAAAGAAAAAAATTGAACTCACATTATCTGATTAAAAAAATTACAACAAAGCTATATTAATCAAAACACTGTGATACTGACATTAGACACATAAATCAATGGACTAAAATTCAGAGTCCAAAAATAAACCCATATATGTATGATCAATTAATTTTTCAAAACAATACCAAATATCTTTAGTAAATGGGCTGGGAAAACTGAAGTTTATATGCAAAATTTGGACTACTATCTTATTTACTTTGGCTGCATCACGAGGCATATGGGATGTTAGTTCCCTGACCAGGGATCAAACCCACTTTCTCTGCATTGGAAGCGTTAAGTCTTAACCACTGGACCACCAGGGAAGTACTGCTATCTTAAAATCATATATTAAAATTAACTTAAAAAAAATTAACTCAAAATGTATTAAAGACCTATGTATAAGAGCTAAAACTATACAAGAAGAAAATATAAGGGTAAACCTTCAAAATATTTGACAATATTTTCATGACACCAAAAGCACAAGTAACAAAAGAAAAAATTATGTTATACTACTATTTAAAACTGTTGTGTATCACAGACATTGCCTTAAAAATTAAAAAACAATCAAAAAATAGAAAATATTTGCAAATTGTGTATCAGATAAGGGTCTAGTATCCAGACTATATTGAGAACTCTTGCTATTCAACATTTAGAAGACAAACAACTCAATTACAAACTGAGCAGAGGACACAAACAGATGTTTCTCCAAAGAAGATATACAAACAGCCAAGTATGTGAAAAGATTATCAATATCATTGATCAGTGGTGAAAGGCAGATCAAAACCACAATGAGATATTACTTCACAACCCTCTAGGTTGGTCGTAACAAAACAACTGAAAAGGAGGAGGTGTTTGTAAGGACACACAAAAAGGAGAATCCTGGTCCATTACTGGTGAGAATACAAAATGGTACAGTTGCTGTGAAACACGGTTTGGTGGTTCCTCAAAAAGCTGAAGACAGAATTACCATATGACCCAACAATTCCACTCCTAGGTATATACCAAGAAATGAAAGCATGTGTCGACACAAAAACATGTATATGAACATTCATATCAGCACTGTTCATAATAACCACAAAGTGGAAACAACCCACATGTCATTTTAAATGATGAGTGCATTAACAAACTGTAGTATCCACATACAATGTAGAATTATGGTGCCTTAAAAAGAATGAAGTTCCAACCATATGACACTCTAGAAAAGGCAAATGTGTGGGGACAGTAAAAAGATGTACTACTACTTCAAAATAACATTCAGTTGCCTTTTCACTTACTTATTTGAATATTAAATTTCAGCAATCTAGAGTAATGATTTACTGTTTAAGCTTTCAATCTAATTTCTTTAAGTCATATATGGACAATTATGTTAAATTAACACACATGTAAATAAATTTTTACTATTATAAACTACTCTGAACCAAATCTGAGTGGGCTTCCATTTCTCATGTTCTTCCATAACACACTACAATTGTTGGTATCCTTTTCAGTTGGTTTTATATACAGATAATGCTATACACGTTGTAAACATGGTGAACTATTCTGACAGTCTGTTTCAAATGCAACAATTGCTATTTAAGGCAAAAGTCAGCAATACAGTGAGGCCGAATTAAATGCACCATTAAACGGAGCAAGGAGCATGTATTGGTCAAAGAACAGGAATTAAGTAAGAGTTTTAGGTATGTGTAGTTAAGTATTCTAGTTAAGTATTCCTATCGAAGTACATCTTTTCATAAAGAATCAATAATCCCTTTTCTAATGTCAAATACTCAGTCAATATCATCTAGAAAATGAGGAATGACCTAGGTATCTTGGGCTTTCTGTGAATACTTAGAATAATGCTGAGTAATTGAGCTTCTTTTTACTTATATAATTAGTAATTATACAATAAACATATATACACTTAATATATATACAGTTAACGCACAGAAGAATGATGATGGTGATCCAACACTTACATTGTTGAAATTTAAAAACGACTGAAAATAATATATTACCTAGGTGCAAACTATTTTTTATGCCTGACAGAAATAAGAATCACAAATAATATATATTAAGCCTCTAAACTTATAATTTTCTATCAAAAATACTTAAATTTTGAGTCTCGGAGTCTACTTTTGAAGTTTCTTAACAATATTTTTTCCTAATATTCATATATATTATTAGAATCATAGCCATCTCTTACTCTGGACAATGTTTTTAAAAAGTTTTTTTATAATGCGATACAATGAGCATCACATTAAAGCAATGTGAGATATGGCTTTTATGATTTGAAAGTTCTAAATATTAATACCATTTTCCTTTACAAAAACTTTTATTGTTTTTATTCATTATATTTAACAGATTGAACCAAAATTAGGAAAAGCGGAACAAAGTATTTGAAAAAGTGACATTTTCCAAGAATGTGCATGTATAAGTGAAACACAAAATAGCAAAGACATTTTAAATCTACCACAAATTGCAAGAAGCATGGAAACACTTATTTTTAAATGGGAAAAAGCTGCACAACCTTCAACATGTGTTACTGAATCTAATCCTTTAAATATAAGAGGAAAAATTTTGATAGTATTACATTATTTGTATTCTTATTCTGCTCCTAAAGAACAAAAGCCAGTTGGTGGCACTTATTTATTAAGTAATTAAAAAGAAAAAGCCAAGTAAATGGAAACTGAACCATATTAAAGGCTAAATTTTTGATTAGCCTAGTTAATAACAACATTTTTTCTTCTGCAAAGTTCAGAATAAACACTGGATAATTAAACCTTCCAACACTACTACAAGTTGAGAGAGTGGTATTAATAATGCTTTTACATGGGGCGGTACCCAGGCAAGAAGGAGTAAGTCTCCATACAAAAACAGGAGGCAATGTAAAATTTGGCTTGGAATCAGATGCTCTTCAATAGGGTCACACACTAAATAAGAAGCAAAGACGTAACACACTATATATATATTTTTTTAAGTAAGTTTCTATTGTTTGCAATTAAATACAAAGATTAGTTAGAAATATTCTACCTTCAAGGAGATTTCAAAAACAATTAACTGGTTTGTTTTTAAGGACAGAAAATAGTTTTAACACAAGGAAATATGTTTAATATACCACCGTGGAAAAAAGTGCAATGAAAATTCAAACTACAGAAGACATGTTACAGGGAACAAAAAAGTTTGCAGATTAGTTCATATATCCATATACAAACAATGTAAACATTATATAATTTACACATTTATGATACTGTTTTTCATTTATGCCTAAACAATTTTTGTCCACTAAACACTATTCCTAAATACAATACTTAAAATTTTGTTTAGGAAAAATTTTCAAAACTTTATAGAGTGTGGTACAGATCAACAAATTTATATTCCAAATCCAACCCCCACTGCTAGTTTCACCAGAATGCAGCCACACCCATTTATTTATTTGCTATGGCTAAGTTGAGTAGTTGCCACAGAAATTATATGGTTCTCTGAGTGCTTCCTATACAGAAAAAAAAAAATCTTTACTGACCCCTGTAACACAGTTCTCCATTTCTAGTGTGGAGAAGACTTTTCTCAGGGTCTTTTAAGTATACACCTCAGTAGAGGACAAATATAAGGTGAGCCTGAGTTCCTGAAATATAGAGCTCTACAATGATATATTTTGGGATTAGCCATTTTCATGACTGACATTTCCTCCACTGCATTACTTCACTTTTCTTTATTTGGGAACTATACAAATATTCTAATTTTATTCCCATTTTCCCCAAGCTCTCATTTTACTCAGCTTTCTATCTAGTCTTCTTTCTCTACTTTGTAATTCCTTTTATCAGTTCTGTGATGAATTTGTGAGGCTTTTTCCTTCTGTTTCTTCCTATAGGTCATGTCTCTCATATTATCTCACCCTGCTTTCCCCAAGTTCTTGTATTTCTGCTTTGTGCTCTTTATAGCAATGATTCTGAAATATCTATTTGCAATTATGAACTACTCCATGGCAACATTATTCTATTGACTGGTCTTCATTTACCAATAACTATTCTCTAAGGACTTTCCATTTGTACATTTCATGTTAAGTTTTCCAAGATCAGTAGTCTTTGACTCCTTGCAAACCCCATGGACTCTAGCCTGCCAGGCTCTTCTGCCCATGGGATTCTCCAGGCAAAAATACTGGAATGGGTAGACTCCCTTCTCCAGGGGAATCTTCCCAACCCAGGAACTGAACCCAGGTCTCCTGCACTGCTGGAGATTCTTTATCATCTGAGCCACCAGGGAAGCCCAAAGTTGTTCCTAATACTGCTTATTATCTTTATCATACCATAAGATCTGTAGTAATGTCCTTTCATTTACTCTTGATGTTTATAATTTGTATGTTCTATTTTTCTTGATTGTCATACTAAAAGGTTATCAATTTTACTGGTATTTTAAAAAAACTAGTTTTTCACTTAACTGATTTTCTGCTGTTTGTCCATTTCTTTTATTAAATTCCATTTATCATTTCCTTCCTTCTACTTATTTTAGGTAAACTTGCTCCTCTTTTTTAGATGCTTAAGGTGAAAGGTTTAGACCTTTCTTCATGCCAAACATGAGCATTTAGTGCTATAAATATCCCCGTCCCTTCTTTAGTTACATCCCATATGCTGTGTTCTTCATTCCTTCAGATCAAAATCTGCTCTATTTTCTCCTGATCTCTGTTTGACCGTTTTTTAATTTCTAAACATTGTACAGGTTTTATAGACACATGTTTATTACTGAATTCTAACTTAATTGCATGGTGGTTATAAAAAAATACTCTGAGACTTGCTGTAACATCCAGCATATGATCAGTCTTGGTCAATGTTCTATGTACAGTATGCGGATGTAATATTCTACACATATCAGGTGAGTCAAATTGATGTTGTACTAAAAGTTGATGTCTTCTATATTCTGACTGATTTCCTATCTCCTAGGTCCACCATTTGCTAAAAGAGGATTGCTCATCTCTAACTTTAATTGTTTCACTATTTGCCTTTCAGCTGTAATATTGCTTCATGTATTTTAAAACATAATTGAAAAGTCATTTTTTAAAAGACTGAACATATTCCAGGAAGAACAAATAAATATATGTCAGTCATCACAACTAAAGAAATAAATATTAAATAATAAAATACTCATTACACATGGGTAGGTATTTTTATAGTATATAGTGTGTTAGTCATTCAGTACTATCTGACTCTTTGTGACACTATGGACTATACTCGGCCAGGCTCCTCTGTCCATGGAATTCTGCAGACAAGAATACTGGAGTGGGTTTATATTCCCTTCTCCAGGGTATCTTCCTGATCAGGGATCGAAGCCAGGTCTCCCACACTGCAGGCAGATTCTGTACCATCTGAGTCACCGAGGAAGCCCATTTTATAGTATTTAAGTATGCCAAAGCCTTTGACTTGATTATCACAATAAACTGTGGAAAATTCTGAAAGAGATGGGAATACCAGACCACCTGACCTGCCTCCTGAGAAACCTATATGCAGATCAGGAAGCAACAGTTCGAACTGGACATGGAACAACAGACTGGTTCCAAATAAGAAAAGGAGTACATCAAGGCTGTATACTGTCACCCTGCTTATTTAACTTCTATGAAGAGTACATCATGAGAAACACTGGGCTTGAAGAAGCAACAAGCTAGAATCAAGATTGACAGGAGAAATATCAATAACCTCAGATATGCAGATGACACCACCCTTATGGCAGAAAAGTGAAGAGGAACTAAAAAGCCTCTTGATGAAAGTGAAAGAGGAGAGTGAAAAGCTTGGCTTAAAGCTCAACATTCAGAAAATGAAGATAATGGCATCTGGTCCCATCACTTCATGGGAAATCGATGGGGAAACAGTGGAAACAGTGTCAGACTTTATTTTGGGGGGCTCCAAAATCACTGAAGATGGTGACTGCAGCCATGAAATTAAAAGACGCTTACTCCTTGGAAGCAAAGTTATGACCAACCTAGATAGCATATTGAAAAGCAGACAGTACTTTGCCAACAAAGGTCCATCTAGTCAAGGCTATGGTTTTTCCAGTGGTCATGTATGGATGTGAGATTTGGACTGTGAAGAAAGTTGAGCACCAAAGAACTGATGTTTTTGAACTGTGGTGTTGGAGAAGACTCTTGAGAGTCCCTTGGACTGCAAGGAGATCCAACCAGTCCATTCTGAAGGAGATCAGCCCTGGGATTTCTTTGGAAGGAATGATGCTAAAGCTGAAACTCCAGTACTTTGGCCACCTCATGCGAAGAGTTGACTCATTGCAAAAGACTCTTATGCTGGGAGGGATTGGGGTCAGGAGGAAAAGGGGATGACAGAGGATAAGATAGCTGGATAGCATCACCGACTCGATGGACGTAAGTTTGAGTGAACTCCGGGAGTTGGTGATGGACAGGGAGGCCTGGCGTGCTGTGATTCATAGGGTTGCGAACAGTCGGACACGACTGAGCGACTTCACTTTTGCTTTTCACTTTCATGCATTGGAGAAGGAATTGGCAACCCACTCCAGTTTTCTTGCCTGGAGAATCCCAGGTACGGGGGAGCCTGTCTATGGGGTCATACAGAGTCGGACACAACTGAAGCGGCTTAACAGCAGCAGCAGCAGCAAATTTAGAGACAGAGGGGTAAAAATCTAAGGCAACTACAAATAAACTGGATTAAAGTTCTAGTCACGTAGGAGGTATGGTACTCTGCTGGAAATAAAAGAGCTTTAAACAAAGATATGAATATTTGGAACAGCTAATTTTTCAACTTCTATTACATCTATTTATTTAATATACCATCCAAATCTAAATAGTTCAATATTCTGACATCTGTTAAGAAAAGAAAATTTTTCCGTGGCTAGAAAGTTAAAGGGCAATCGTTCAAGAATAGAGCAAAATCTTCCAAATCTCCAAGAGATCATTAGATCTCTTTTCCCAATAACACAAGGGACAAGTTTGTCAACCCGGCAAACATCTCTTCAAAACTCAAAATCTGAGGATATACCATCCCCCCCCCAAAAAAAATCATTAAAAATTAGAACATTTTAAAGCCTCTCAACTGGTTTTAACCAGACTAAAGAGGTACAGGTGAAATATATCCTAATTACCATTCTATATAACATGATAAATTTGGAAAACTCAGCAGTGGCCACAGGACTGGAAAAGGTCAGTTTTCATTCCAATCCCAAAGAAAGGCAATGCCAAAGAATGCTCAAACTACCACACAAATGCACTCATCTCACACACTAGTAAAGTAATGCTCAAAATTCTCCAAGCCAGGCTTCAGCAATACGTGAACCGTGAACTTCCTGATATTCAAGCTGAATTTAGAAAAGGCAGAGGAACCAGAGATCAAATTGCCAACATCCGCTGGATCATGGAAAAAGCAAGAGAGTCCCAGAAAAACATGTATTTCTGCTTTATTGACTATGCCAAAGCCTTTGACTGTGTGCATCACAATAAACTGTGGAAAATTCTGAAAGAGATGGGAATACCAGACCACCTGACCTGCCTCTTGAGAAACCTGTATGCAGGTCAAGAAGCAACAGTTAGAACTGGACATGGAACAACAGACTGGTTCCAAATAGGAAAAGGAGTATGTCAAGGCTGTATATTGTCACCCTGCTTATTGAACTTATATGCAGAGTACATCAAGAGAAACACTGGGCTGGAGGAAGCACAAGCTGGAATCAAGATTGCCAGGAGAAATATCAATAACCTCAGATATGCAGATGACACCACCCTTATGGCAGAAAGTGAAGAGGAACTAAAAAGCCTCTTGATGAAAGTGAAAGAGGAGAGTGAAAAAGTTGCCTTAAAGCTCAGCACTCAGAAAACTAAGACCATGGCATCCAGTCCCATTACTTCATGGCAAATAGATGGCGAAAAGTGGAAACAGTGGCTGACTTTATTTTTCTGGGCTCCAAAATCACTGCGGATGGTGATTGCAGCCATGAAATTAAGAGACATTTACTCCTTGGAAGGAAAGTTATGACCAACCTAGACAGCATATTAAAAAGCAGAGACAGTACTTTGTCAACAAAGGTCCATATAGTCAAGGCTATGGTTTTTCCAGTAGTCATGTATGGATGTGAGACTTGGACTATAAAGAAAGCTGAGCACCGAAGAATTGATGCTTTTGAACTGTGGTGTTGGAGAAGACGCTTCAGAGTCCCTTGGACTGCAAGGAGAGCCAACCAGTCCATCCTAAAGGAGATCAGTCCTGGGTGTTCATTGGAAGGACTGATGTTGAAGCTGAAACTCCAATATTTTGGCCACCTGATGCGAAGAGTTGACTCACTGGAAAAGACCCTGATGCTGGGAAAGATTGAGGACAGGAGGAGAAGGGGATAACAGAGGATGAGATGGCTGGATGGCATCACCGACTGAATGGACATGGGTTTGGGTGAACTCCGGGAGTTGGTGATGGACAAGGAGGCCTGGCGTGCTGCGGTTCATGGGGTTGCAAAGAGTCGGACACGACTGAGTCACTGAACTGAACTAACATGATCTAACACGAAGTAGTATATTACAATGCTGAGGTTACAAAACTAAAACCTTAACACATAGAAAACACTGCATTTCAAACCCCAAAAATAATATATGACAATTCATAATAATACACATGTGAGATATTTATAAATAACAATGAGCCATATTAATAAATTCCAACTAGTCCAAGGACAATGACAATAACATTTAAAACATATAATGAATTTCTCTAACAAATAAGGAAAAGAACTGTCCATTAATTTTGCCAAAATATTTTCCATGATTTTTTTAAATCATTTGGAGATATTAAAACATTCTTGTGGGGGGAGGGAGGAGGGCACGCGGGCGTCGGCGTGGCCCTTGCGCTCTCCCTTTCTTCCAAAAAAAAAAAATAAATAAATAAAACATTCTTAATGAAGGAATACAAAGGTACTAAACAAATCTAGTAAATGTCATCTATACATTTCATGAACTTACATGCCCTTTCACTCAAAAGAACTAGAAGACTTCTAAAGGGCAGAAAATACACTTTATCACTGCACAGTGAACATAACACTACTGGTTAAAAGAATCTATTAAGAATAAGAGAAGAATATTAACTACTTGCTATCAATTAACAATGCTCTACAATTCTTTGATACTATAGTGGTGTATACATGTTTATCCAAAACCACAGAACATAGGTTTGTCCAAATATATATTTATATACCAAAACCACAGAAAGTACAATGCATTACTGAACAAACTCAAGAGAGATACTTGGTAAAATTCCATTTATGAAGATATGAAAATGCTTGACACTCTTATCTTTTGACTCTCACTTTTCTAAAAGAAAGTGCCACGCTGTGGCTGCTCTGTAATTTTTATTATTGTGCATTTGATAAGTACCAGCCATTGTTATAAAGATAATGTAATGTATTATTTCCTTTAACCCTTATGTGATCTATTTACAGAGGAAGGTTTTTCATTAAGCCTTTTCAACAATGAATGATCACAGGAAAACGTTCCTATCAACAGCAAAGACTTCAAATATTGAACAGTTAATGTTTTAAATTTATCATATTAATTTACTAATTGATTAGGGAAATGATTTACAGAAACAGGATACAAAGAAAACAGACTGAAAGCTGTAAACATGACTCACTAGCATCAAGTTTCCAAAAAATCAAACAGAAAACAAATAAATCTGCCTCTGGTATCCACACAGTAAATATTATAATTAGTCATAATTACAGTATAAGTGTTATACTGTATTCTTTTCAATTAATTATTCAGGATACTAAAATCTTACTTTGGGTATGGAACAGGGAACGACTGGGAGTTTGGGATTAGCAGATGCAAGCTATTACACATACGATGAATAAAGAAGGTGCCATACAGCGCAGGGAACTATACTCAACAATCTGTGATAAATCATGATGAAAAAGAAATATTCATGTGAATAAACGTGTAGCACAGCAGAAACTAACACAACATTGTAAATCTGCTACACTTCAATAAAATTTAAAAAAAAATAAAATCTTACTTTGTAAATCCCAATGTAGAAGAAAATCAGTTTTTCTTGATAACAGCAGAAATGTTAAAAAATTGCTTACTATTTTATAAATTTTGAAGATACACGAACTTGGGGAGTCTAAATTCTACTATGATCTATTTTTTTTCCTTTTCATGGACAACATAAGGTAAATCATTGGCAGAGGGATACCAAACAACAGAGGAAAAAGGGTAATTTAAAAATTAAAATTTTACTTAATGATTAAGAAATGGATTATAAGACAGTTCCCTAAAGAAAGAAGTTAATTTTGAGTCATGATATTATAAAGAAACTTTGAATACTAGAAAAATACACTTAGAAAAATTTGTGTGTTCTTTAAGGTACAAGCAGTAACACTCCAACAAAATAAAGCAAAATCTTGCTTGAATTTATTTCCTCAGAAAGCAAGCTAATTTGTTAAATGCTCATCTGTCATGATAAAGTGTATACAAAATCATTTTGCATATCAACAGATAAATATAACTGCACTTTAACTGGAAAATGTAAGATACTTGAAATGAGAACACTATACACACACACACACACACACACACACACTTTCAGAGCACAACTATATTGTTCAATTCTTCTAATTTGACTTACTAAAACACAAAAAAATCATTATTTGTACACTAGAGTACGTTTGTTTGAAACCTATGAAGAATAGTCACAATTTGTAATACCTGATAAAGCCACAGATTGTCCTTTCTGTTCCTATGGTATCAGGTTTAGAAAATAAACCGATGATGCTTTACATACTTATAATAACATGCAAAGTTATTTTATAGTGAAGTATAAACTAAATTGCAACACCACCAAATGCCTAAGATACAGATATGGTTAAAAATTAAGAGTCATTTTCCATTTTGAACAGCATTATTTCTATGAAAGATTACTTTTTCTTCAGTAGTTAGAAGAAAAATGTTTTTCTAATTTGACTGCTCTTATAACAGTAGGTAGAACCAGGAGTGGTCGAGAGGGATCACAAAACAAACCAAAGCTGTGAAGTACACATATTACACCCAAAGGGGCTAATCATAAATTTGAAACAGTATGTTAGAAGTAAAATGTATAACTGCCTTCCACTAATTAAAAAGTTTTTATAAACATCTATAGGGAAGAAAGTGAAAATAAATTATTTGTAATATAATTTTGAAACTCTTGTAATTCAGAGGAACAATCCTTAGTCACAGTTCACAAAGAAAACTACTATATGAATGGCCACAGATGCACTTATACAAAATACAAAATACTACGGTTATATTGGAGCAATTTGTAACCACAGCTTAACCACAGCAAGATGTGAATTTTTGATCCAACCTTGTAAGAAATCTTAGATTTAGATTTCATTATGAAGAATAAAAATGTCCTTATTGCCCAGGATCAAGAAAACTAATAATATACTACCTTCACAAATTAACGCTATCTACACAATACCTAAATAAAAGACTGCCAAAATAAATTTCTTCCCAAGTGAAACCATGAATATATTTGCATTATAAAACAACAGTGCAATTCGATTTTTCAAAAATTACATAAAAGATATTTAAGAAGACTAGGAGACAAAAGTTAGCACAGACATTCATATGACACAAAGGCAGACTGATTGAAATGTAGATTCTTTCAGAATACATAAAATACAAGGTCAAAGTATTTATCCTATATATAGTATAGCTACACTGATTTTAAAAGAAAAGGATGAAAAGCAGGTGGTGACAGATGAATGGAACCCAGTAAAGCTTCAGAGAAATTAAAGGGAAGTATCTCTAAGGTTCTGGTCTGAGCTAAAAATGGAAACTGGAAATTCCCATTTCAGCTTCCAGGATTAAGCAGTTTAACAGCCATCAGTCTGATGCTCCAAAAGTTTATAAGCCTCCAAAAGGCTTTATTTTGAAAAGTATACTTTAATATCTAACTTCTCCTAAGAAATGGGCAGAATGTTTCTTCTCATTTATCAAAAAAAAAACTTCTTTACATTTTGAACCTAGATTTTTAAATAAAGGAGAGACTTTAAAAAAAAAAAAAAAAAAAAAGACCATACCTCGGGCAAGCCTCAGTTCACTGGATCTATGTCACATTGATTTATAACAGTTATTTCTTAGGGGGAAAAAAGCACACACAGATGCAAACAATTACTCTATTTTTGTAGGCAACAAGTGAGGTGGGTGGTAACTGAGAAATTTTTTTAAAATCCTGTCACAATATTCTGCTTTTTCTTAAGAAACCCTCCTCACACAACAAACGTTTGCCACATCAGAGAATTTCCAGGGCCTGAAGCACCACTTTGATTCCAGACCGCTGCAGGCATTAGCAGGAGGTAATTAGGGTAAAAAGTTCAGCCACAGTTCCATGTCTAGAGTCCTGCCAGAAATAAATTTCCTCTCTATTCACTGGTTTCTACTGTACCCTCCCTAAGAATCATATTGAAAACACATTTATCTTTGTGGAGTTTGTTCCTCTTCTAATTAACGTTATGGCGTTTACAGTGTTTAATAATTTAAAACGTCCCCCCATCGCAGCAGTTTTTAACAGTGGAGGGGTGCATTATCATTTTTCCTATACTGCGGCTTCATTGGACAAGTGACTCACAGAAGTATGCAGCGCAGCTGTTTTCCTCAAGCTCTCTGGTCATCATAAACTTTACTTTTATTTCCTTGTTTGAAAAAGGTGCATGGATGAAACTGACAACAGATGCGTTCAGTATGTTCAGTGAAATTTTTCAGGGAAATGAAGACTAATAAGGGAATATATGTTACTTTAACACAAATTTATTATATTTCATTATTTCCACAGAGATAAATAAAAACTGTTACACTTAAATAAGTGATAAAACCAAAATATATCACACATTTAAACACTTAAAACTTTAAGGAGGGAGGTTCAAAAGGGAGGGGATGTACGTATACCTATGTCTCATTCGTGTTGCGGTTTGACAGGAAAGAACAAAATTCTGTAAAGCAAGAGTCGGACATGACTGAGCGACTGAACTGAACTGAACTGAATTATCCTTCAATTAAAAAATAATTTTAAAAATATATTTAAAAAAAAATTTTAAAGAGGACACTCCAAAAGGGACACTCAAAATTCTGTCTCTTGTTCATTCCTATCCACAAGCACATTGATCCACCCCCACACCAGGAGGCTCTAATTAACATGCCAGTTATTGTATAATAATAACTGTTTTAACCTTTGGATACTGTGTTTGAAAAATAAGATGTTAGTAAAATTACTTGAATGCCAAGAAAAAAGACTTGTGATACCAAAAGTTACTAACAAAGACAAAATCACTTAACATTAAGACATAACACATTCAAAATACTTTAAAAAAAAAATCTTGCTTCTAGGATAATATACTGTTTGTGACAACTACCTTTAGGCCAGATTTATTTTTTAAATAACAGTAATCTGCTTCTAAACATAAAATAATACTTCAAGTCATCTGTAATTTTAAGCTTCTCGGCAGAGTGTAAGTCCAAAGGAGTTTTTGTATATTGCTCCTCCATATTCACAGGTATATTCAGCTTTACAAACTGAAATAAAGAAGAAAATTGTGGCCCTCTGTAATATCTCACACAGAATATAAATCCAGGATCTTATCACATCTTAAAAAGAAAATTAACCAATCTGCTCTACTATTTTACTTTCCCACACTATTCAGGACTTCCTATTTGTCCATCCTTCCCTGCCCCCCATCATGATATGGATGGCTTCAAGAATTTCTGCCATCTTTGAGGGAAGTTTTCCAACTAGACTTATAGAACAATATCATGCTTTGTACCATTACAGTTGGATTTACATTTCTTGAACATTAAAGATCTATTTAAAGGCATTCTATAATTGGAATTAAACTAGGAAAATAAATTAAGAAACAGAAGAATTTTTAAACAAATACCAAAGGAGAAAAAGCAAACCTTAAGATTTCAAATCCTAATTTTTTCTTTTTTAAATGTATTTTTTAATTGGAGGAAAATTGCTTTACAATGTTGTGTTGGTTTCCACCATTAAACAACGCCAATCAGCCATAATTATACATATATCCCCTCTTCATATACTGACATTAAGTAAAGGTTCATAAAATAATAAAATCCTGGCTTTTCATTGCATTTACATAACAGGATATCATATATAAGTCATATACCAATAATGAAGCAATTTTCTATATAATATTGAAACCAAAAGAATATAAATGCTTTCCTTTATGGTGAGTACATATTATATTCTGTTTAGGGACTATGTGCCCACCTTAAAATCATGAGGGTATTTTCTTCATCTTCAAAATATTTTGTTCCTTTTTTCTGTGACCTTTAGGCCTACAATACATCTTAAGTTGATTTTTACATGATATGTGATAGGAAACAAGTTTCTTCATTTTCCATATGAATACCCAAATGACCCAAAACCATACATGAATCATCTCTGTACTACAGAGCCATTTTTTATTATAAAAATATGTGAATCTGTTTCTGGACTCCCTAGATATTCCACTAATCTAACGGTCTCCCCTTATGCCAATGCACCTTGCTTCATAATATCAAGTAGTGTAACCCTATCAACATTGTTCTTTAAAACTATCTGGGCTATTCCTGGGCCTCTGTATTGATAATCATATGCATTCTGGAGTCAGATTCATGACCTTGAGGTAAACAGAATATAAGATATACTAATCCTAAAAGCATGGACAGGGCATGTATTAAATCTACTCTGACAAGTGAGTTAAAAAAGGTCATTTAACACAAAAGAAAAACAGGCTTAAAACTTGGTCATGCACTTCAGAGGATGCTGAAATAGATTAAAATATATATAAAAGTATTCAAATTCCATAGCTGTCAATAAAATTAAAACAAAAATCACCTGAGATGCTAATGCATATTCATCAAGATGGCTAAAATGAAGACTATCAAGGCCAAGCTCTCACACAAAGTACTGCAACTGGAAGGCTTATGAAGGTAACTGGTATAGCCACTTTAGAAACCTGCTTGGTAATATCAAGCAAAGCATAACTTATGACCATGCAATTCCACTGCTGCTGCTGCTGCTGCTAAGTCGCTTCAGTCGTGTCCAACTCTGTGCGACCCCATAGATATTAGAAATAGACACCAAAAATTGTACACACATATGTACAAATGTTCATATCAGCGATGTTCGCTACAGCCCAAAACAGCACATTATCCAAATGTCCATCAACACAGAACACTGCCCTAACACTCTCTAACCACGTTCTCTAGTATTTTTTACACATCACTTGCCACCATAATATATATTTTATTTATTTGTTTCTCTCTCCCTGCCAGAAAGTCAGCTCGGTCAGCATACAGATCTTTTGTCTCCTTAGATCCAAGTGGCTCAACCTTAGCCCTATTGACATTACAGGCTGGAAAATTCTTTGTTGTCAGGAGTTGATGTGTACTCTATAGGATGTTTAGCAGCAACCTGGACTCTACCATAACACTAGCACATCCCAGTCCTTAGATATGACATCCAAAAGTGCCCCAGGCATTGGCAAGTGTCTCCTGGGGGCCAAAACCACCCCTCTCATCTCCTTCTCACCTCAAAGCCACTGCCTTGGATTATTACTGTACTATAAAAGCTGCTGAAATATAGTAGGGACCCATAATGTAAGTACTCATAAACATTTCTTGAAAGAATAAAATTCCTGCTTAGGACAAAAGGGGGAAAAACATTAAAGCACTTTTTGAGATAGCAGCATAGGTAATCTATAGCAAACATTTTAAAATCATACACACAGGTATGATTTATGTAGGAGCAAACAAGGATTCCTTACACCTTACAGAGGCATGCAGTAAATTTATTATCAATTAATTAGCTTACTCTTTGACAATAACATATTTAAGTTTTAGTTAAAGCAAATTACCTTTCTCAGTTCCCAGTACTTTGATTCAAGTAAGAGAACTATGAGATTTAGCAACATTTTTATTCTGGCTAAATACCATACAACTACATCACCAAACTATTTTCACCAGAATTGTGA
The DNA here is from genome assembly GCF_055505025.1 of Bos grunniens. NCBI lineage: Eukaryota > Metazoa > Chordata > Mammalia > Artiodactyla > Bovidae > Bos > Bos grunniens. The sequence continues at coordinate 51,307,428 of NC_141183.1, read as the reverse complement.
AATACTTGATTTGAAAACTAACATGGTTCTTCATGATGAATTACCTAGTTTTCAGCAACAATTTTGTCTTTGGGATAAACACAACAGTGATCTCTTTTCAAGGCTTGTTCACTGTGCACATGCCCGGTTCCACCAGGAGGAAGCATGCCTGGACGGAATTCCACAAAGTCAGAATCTATGCAGATGTTCTTCTCCTTTTGGTTTTCCTTTAATTTACAAATCTTGTAATCTAAGCCTGAAGTTGACTGAACCAACATTTAAACCAGTACAGCAATAGCAGCCAAAAACTCAATCTGTTTTCTATTTATATGTCAAGACTGCATCCTTTTGGTGGCTGAAAAAACTGTTGTTTTGAAATGATTACACAGAAAACTGCAACCCCTTTAGTTGTTTTGTGAACCAGTTCTAGAGTGAAAATGTTTCTTTTAAAGGGCCTTTAGTTTAAGATACAGAGCAGAAGAAAAAACAACTTTGCATTCAAGGTTCCCATCTTTTGTTTTGAACTACGTAATAAAACAGTCACATTAAACAACATGACAGCAAAGTTATCTCCCCTCAAAAAAGATCTCAAGGATACTCGAAGAGACTTAGTACGTGGAAATGTGCTTCTTCTACTGAGCGCTGGGAGGGGCAGCAGGGGCACATTATGAAGAGGCATGAGAAAACCACTGTGGGTGGTGGACATGCTCATTATCTCCACCAGAACGACTGTTTCATGGGTGTGCACATACGTCAAAATTTATCATAACATACACTTTAAACACGTGCCATTTGTTATGTTTCAATTATACCTCAATAAAGATATAAGTAACATGGGCTTTCTTGGGGAATATAAACAAATTACCATTTTCCAATGAACATAAAGGGCTTCAGTTCATCAGAGATACTAATAGACACAGTACTGGGTTAGGACATGAAGCCTACAAACCTGTAGCACAAATTCTGGACAAACTGGGCACAGCCGCATGCTTCCAACAGTCACACAGACAACACTTCCAATCTATGCATCAATATATACTATGTATATATTTCTTTATATGTATATGAAAAGAAATTCCTAGTAAAGAGTTTTCCTTGGGTGCCCTTACAATCTTTCTAACCAAATAATCCGAGGTGCATCTAACAGGGGCCTGACATTGTACTAAACACCTGAAAATACTGCCTTATTTAATCCTCACAAAGACACAGCCTAGGGGTTATAAATGAACACCATCCTACACTTAGGGAAACTGAGACTGAGAACTATTGAATAATTTCAGTCTAGTAATTCATATCTAGGTCTGTGTGACCCCAATCCTCTGTTCTTTCCATTATTCTATACTTATCCATGGATTCAGGGGTATCAGTGAATATTACAGGGTACCAACCTTAGGCTAAATGCATACGCAAAGACTATTAGAGAGCCCAAAACAAAAATCAGATCCATTAAACATAAATATCACTACAGATAGAGTTCCTATTAGATCAGCACTACAGAAGCTGCCACTGAAGGCCCACTGTCATCCAGGATATCATAATGTCAAACTCTGTCACTTGTCAGAACTAAAATTTCCTGGCTAACAGCTCTGGATTGATTAAGCTACAGATCTGTACAAGTAATAAGAAACCGTGATGGTTTCCACTCAGAGGTAGTCAGAAACGTACACCTGTAAGCCCAAAGCAAGGTAAGAACAACTTTGTTATTGCTGTTTAGTTGCTAAGTTGTGTCCAATTCTTTTGCAACGCCACAGACTATAGCCCGCTAGGCTCCTCAGTCCACGGGACTTCCCAGGCAAGAGTACTGGAGTGGATTGCCATTTCCTTCTCCAAGGGATCTTCCTGACCCAGGGATCAAATCTGCATCTCCTGCATTGCAGGTGGATTCTTAACCACTAAGCCATCTAGGAAGCCGAGAACAGAGTCCAATAGAAAGACAAATTGAGCTATGTAATTTTAAATTTTCTAGTAGCCACAGTAAAAACAAGAAATAAGTGAAATCAATTTTAATACATTTAATGTAATATATCCACAATATCAGCACTTTCATTGGCACCAACCATGTTTCAGTTGCTCAATAGCCAAATCTGCTTGAAGAGTACATGAAGAGAATATCTAAGCAGCTAATAATTTAGGTGCATAAATCCTAAAGAGAAGTGGTAACACTCAAAACACATCCCAAAGAAAGAGTTATCACCATGTTCCCAATTCACTGTAATGACAGCATTTCAATACTTACTTTCTGAATAAAGGTTCAAAAATTGATGTGGATGCATTCCCCAAGAACCTCTATTAAAATCAGGTAGAACCACAAAACAAGAATTAGATGTAGCTCTTTGCAACGTGGCCACAGGAAATGCAAGCAGTAGTTAAATGAAGGGAGAGATGGTCCCATTTTAAATAAAATCTGTGGCTAATTTCTGTTCTCAACAAGTTTCAAATCAGATAGTATAGGAAACAAACCTTTCACGAGTGCTTTCTTCTTCTCTGATTACATCGCTCTCTGACACAAAATCTTAAAAAGCCAAAGAAGAAAGTTTTAGATCTGGTGGCAGCATATGATGGCCTATTTAAAGCTTTAAGCTCTTTCCATTTGTGACTAATATTTTAAACTGTGTATATTAGTATTTCATATTAAGGAATATGCATTAAGTAGGATAATGTATATAATACGGTAGCACCAATATTCATCATTAAATGAAACATGCCATAATATATTAATAAGAGGCAAGAAAAAGCAAGGTGCAGATGAGAACAATACCACCCAAGTATTTTTACAAACGCGTTTGTGCAAGTATATAACACCACCTGGGCTTCTTCTCTGGTGGCTCAGATGGTAAAGAATCTGCCTGCAATGCAGAAGACCCAGGTTCAATCCCTGGGTCAGGAAGATCCCTAGGAGAAGGGAATGGCAACCCACTCCAGTATTCTTGCCTGGAGAATTCCATGGACAGAGGAGCCTGGCGGGCTACAGTCCATGCGGTCGCAAAGGGTCGTACACAACTGAGCAACTAACACTTGACTTGACTTGATAACACCACCTAACTTTGAATCTCCAAAGGTCTTTGAAAAACACCACCTGTCAACAAATAAGGCAAATGAATCACCCTGAAATCACACTACAGCGTAAGTATGAGAGGGATGAGAGAGAAAAGCTAAGAACTTTAAATAATATTTACCTTATGGCAGAAACTGAAGAGGAACTAAAAAGCCTCTTGATGAAAGTAAAAGAGGAGAGTGAAAGAGTTGGCTTAAAGCTCAACATTCAGAAAACTAAGATCATGGCAGCTGGTCCCATCACTTCATGGGAACTAGATGGGGAAACAGTGTCAGACTTTATTTCTGGGGGCTCCAAAACCACTGCAGATGGTGACTGCAGCCATGAAATTAAAAGACACTTACTCCTTGGAAGGAAAGTTATGACCAACCTAGATAGCATATTAAAAAGCAAAGACATTACTTTGCCAACAAAGGTCCGTCTAGTCAAGGCTACAGTTTTTCCAGGGGTCACGTATGGATGTGAGAGTTGGACTGTGAAGAAAGCTGAGCACTGAAGAATTGATGCTTTTGAACTGTGGTGTTGGAGAAGACTCTTGAGAGTCCCTTGGACTGCAAGGACATCCACCCAGTGCATTCTGAAAGAGATCAGCCCTTGGATTTCTTTGGAAGGAATGATCCTAAAGCTGAAGCTCAAGTACTTTGGCCACCTCATGCGAAGAGTTGACTCACTGGAAAAGACTCTGATGCTGAGAGGGATTGGGGGCAGGAAGAGAAGGGGATGACAGAGGATGAGATAGCTGGACAGCATCACCGACTCGATGGACATGAGTTTGGGTAAACTCTGGGAGTTGGTGATGGACAGGGAGGCCTGGCATGCTGCGATTCATGGGGTCGCAAAGAGTCGGACACGACTGAGTGACTGAACTGAACTGAACTGACTGAGGCAGAGGAGCAGGGGACGAAAAGGAGATCCTGATTCAATACTGGCAGAGCCGGGAATTTCCTGCGGTCCAGGGAATACGACTCCATGCTTCCACCGCAGGAGGCATGGGTTCAAGCAAAGAAAGTGCCTTCTCTGCTGACGGAGAGCAGAGGGGGATTACTTGCAAAACAAGGAGAGAATGCAATAGTCTTACGATGGTGGAGCACAGTTAAACCACCCAGGATTTGCTCTCAGAAGCAAAGGGGTCTCATCCTGAGTAGGGAAATGCCACAAACAGGTCTGAGATCAGTTGGCTCACACCCTTGGTTACTAATGAGTCAAATAGGGCGATGAGGGGCTTCCCAGGTGGCGTGAGTGGTAAAGAATCTGCCTGCCCATGTAGGAGACACAGGTTCGATCCCTGGGTAAGAAGATCCCCTGGAGGAGGAAATGGCAACCCACTCCAGTATTCTTGCCTGGAAAACTCCATGGATAGAGGAGTCTGGTGGGCTACCACCCACAGGTTTGCAAAGAGTTGGACTGTGACTGAGCATGCACACACACACAGGGGGATGAGAGTGTGTGCAGGACCAGAGATGCTTGCATGTTTTTCCGTAAGCTCTGTACTAATGATTATATAACAACCCTATATCTTGCTCGAGGACATGTTTCTCCTTCTTAACAAAAACCTTCTGACTAATCCTGTTATCTTAAGATCTAAGTTGTGGGAGTGGGTCTGGTAAGATTTTTCTATTGTTAGTAATCAACTGAAAAAGTATGTAAGGCCTTGATAAGACTAGTGGGACAATCTCTGCCCCCTCTATGTCAGAAGTTTTCTCTATTCCTTTTCACTTTAATAAAACTTTTGCTACAAGAAACTCTGAGTGACTGAAGCTGCATCTTTGGTCCCAAAGTGAAATTATCTCCTCTGGAGATCACAAATCTGACACGGTTCACCATAAGCTATCACAGAGAAAAACTGGTTCAGACAAAATAAAAACTAAAACCAAGAATACTACAAAACACACACAAGTAGTGACCGTAAACAAGAAACTACAGTCATTAAAAGTACTGCTACATCATCCTTTTCACTAGGTATACAAAGGAACAGATAATACGGTTCATGCATCTACTGCTGTGTGCCAAACCACTAGAAATCATACTGGCTTAGGACAATAAAAAAGGTACTGCTTGCTCAGTCATGTCCAACTCTTTGCAACCCTCTGGATTGTAGCCTGCCAGGCTCCTTCCATGGGGATTTTTCAGGCAAGAATACTGGAGTGAATTGCCATTTCCTCCTCCAGGGGATCTTCCTGACCCAGGGACTGAACCTGTGTCTCCTGAATGGCAGGAGGATTCTTCACCTGCTGAGCCATCAGGGAAGTCCCACTTTATTTCTCACGAAAGAAGACTGAAATCAATTGACGGTTGAGAGAATAGAAAAACGGGACATGTGCAAATTAGAACTACAATGAGAAAGCATTACATATTTATATTATAGTGGCTAAAATTTAAAAGTCTGATAAAGTCAAGTAAGGAAGTAAAGGAATTAGAAACCTCATACACTGATGGTAGGAGTATAAAATGAGACCAGTCACTTTGAAAAACAGACATCTAACATATGATTCAGTCATTCTACTTGCAGATATTTGACCAAGAGAAAAGAAAGCACATGTCTATATGAAGACTTGAACATTAGGTTCAAAGCAGCATTATCTGCAAATCCGAAGTCTAGAAACAACCAAAATATCCCTCAACAGGTGAACTTAAGAACCAAACTGTGGTACATTCATACAGTATGAAACTAGTCGACAAAAAAAGCAAATGATAAATGCAACAATATGAATGGATCTCAAAATAAAGATACTCTGTAACAGATATACTTACAAATATACTTTTTAAGTATAACAAATATACTTTGTGTATTTTTTGATTCCACTTTTAATATAAAACTCTAGAATATGCAAATTAATATTCAGTGACAGAAATAAGATCAGTTTTTCATGCTACAACACAGCATACAAAGTATATTTTGTTTTTTGTTTGTTTTCCGGGTATGATTTTTTATTTTGGTCACGCTGAACCTTCAATGTGGCATGCAGGCTCATCTTGCTCTAGAGCACAGGCTTAGTTGCCCTGCAGCATGTAGGATCTTAGTTCCCTGACCAGGGATTGAACCTGTGTCCCCTGCATTGAAAGGTGGATACTTAACCACTGGATCATCAGGGGAGCCCCACAAAGTATATTTTGAACACAGAGTTCATTAGCTCAGTTGAATACAGAAGGAACCAGGCTCATCGTGGCTCAGTCTGACCATGCGCGTAGGCAACAATAAATGTTATAGCTTATTCCTCCCTGGTCTTTGTTTATCTTGTTCCTTCCTCTCTAACTTAACAGTCTCAACTCTTCCTTATACCCGTATTCCACCAAGGCTCCTTCACCTTCTTTTTAAGGTGAAATTCCATATTTACTAGTAAACTTTTTATCAGTATGAACATTTTTTAAAATTTTAATCAGGATTATTGCTCTGATTACTTTGCATATTATTTCCTCCATATCTGTTTTCCCCATAACCTCAGTTTTAGTGTGAAATTTTGCAGAAGATAAGCATGCTGTCCCCTCTAAATACACTCTGCCTCCACTGCACCTGGCTCCTTGCCGTTGGGAGACTGGCTGGCCTGTATCAAACAGACTGCAGCAGTGGGCTCCCTAACCCCTCAGAGCGCAGCCTCCAGCTTCCGGCCGGGTTCAACCTGAGGGGCCACTGGGTGGCTGCTCTGCTGTCAGGTTAGAGCAGATACACCGAGTGCCTCCACCAGCAGCTTCCACCAGGTAACCTCCTGATGTGGCTCTCACTGTAGGTTCTGCTAATGGCTCTCACCCCTTGCTGAGAAACGGTAAAGGGTCTCAGGCCCTCTTCACTTTACTTAAACTCTCCTCAAAGTACCCAGTTGGAATATGTCTTCTATTTCTGCCAGGACCCTAACAGCACAAGTTTTGGGGAATACATATATCATGTAATAGCAAGAAAGGCAGTTCTTTGAAAATTTAAACCAGGATTCCTTTGGTTTGGTCACCTACATATAAACATTTTGGTGGGCTATTTGAGATTTGTACCAATTTCAAGGCTTGCAAGGAAATATACAACGTCTATAAAGATGATATTATAGCAAACTACCAAAGGGCATCCATGGTTCAGGTATTATATTTTAAAATAAATACACTAAAAAACTTTCCCCTGTTACAGTAATGTCATCTTATTTCCGTAAGGTTTTGTTTCACCCATAAGCAGATAAACAGGACAAGCTCTGAGGGCTCTGATGGTCCAAAGATAATACTAGAAGTCAAGAGGTCCATGAACAATCCATGATATCGGACAGCCCATCTCATGAAAAATCTCTGTGCCAGAGAGGCAGGTCTCACATAAATGGTATATCGAAGATGGAAAAGCCCAGTCTTTGAAAGCAGTAAAGAGAGTCAAAAGCCAGGCAGAAAGCTAGAAGAAAATGCAGAACACCCACAGAAATGTAAAAGACCAGAGAGATGAGCAAGTGAAAAGACTGGGTGCCTGAAGGAAGGCTAAGGAATAGCTCAAAAAGCCCAGGTCATAGAGCATGGAACACTGGAAGCATGGCCTAAATCTCTTTTTGGATCTGCACAAGTAAAGCCAGCTCAAACTGTGATTCCATCAGATCTCACAACACAGCAGGAAGAAAATACGTTAAAACAAAATACTTAGGGACTTCCCTGGTGGTCCAGCAGTTACGGATCTGCCTGCCAATACAGGTGACAGAGGTTCCACCCCTGCTCCGGGAACGACGACGCCACGTCATGGGGCTGTACTTAATCCACGCGCCGCAACTACTGAGTCTGCGCATCCCAGAAACCATGCTCCGCAAACAGAGACGCACCGCAGTGACAAACCCGAGCACCGCAATGAAGGGTATCCCCCGCTCACTGCCACCAGAGAAAGCCTGCATATGGCGACGACAGCCCATGCACCACACCAAGAACAGCACAGCCAATAAGAAAATAAACAAATAAATAAAATAGTTAGCATCACATGTAAGGGTTCTGTGACATTTCACGACAAAAAGAACTGCTGGATACCCGGTATCCCAAGCAGCCTCCCTTTTGGTTCTATTTAACATAACCCTTATTTATTTTAGACACAAGTTGAAATAAATCCTCTTCAGTAACACTTCAGGGTGGTGAAACTGTGCTTAACCTCCACCTAAATAACTGCTGCTTTAGCTCAGTGGCTAGCGAACACCAGTCTCACAGAATTCTGTCAGTCCAACGTGACCTTTGTTAGCAATCTGTAGCAAAAATGCGAAACTATTAATGTTGTGAACTAAGTGTATTTTATTTGATAAACAGTCCTTAATTTTGAAATCAAGTCTTTATTTCTGTTCAACTATTAAAATTATTTTGCTTTTTTCGAGGTAAATTTAAGATGTCTGTGGTTTGCCAAAATTTTCATCTTTCTAGAATTATTAAAATTCAATCTTGGAAATATGGCCATTGAGTGCATATTTAACAAGAGATAAGAGACTCCTAACTAACTGAAATAAAGACATTTTCTGACTCTTTTAATTGAAGTATAGGTGGCTTATAAGGTCAGTTTCAGGAGTACAACACAAAGATTTGGTACTTCTATAGATTACATACCATACAAAGGTATTATTATAAAATATGGACTATATACTCTGTGTTGTCTATTACAGCCTTGTATCTTATTTATTTTATTTACAACGTCTGTACCTCTCAATACCCCTCCTTCCATCCTGCTCCCCTCTTAGAATCACTAATTTGTTCTCTGTATACATGAGTCTGTTTCTGGAGAAAATTTTCTCACTCTTACAAGAATTTGCCACCACCAAACAGATGTATGTATGGTATGAGTCTCCAGATAAGACTTTCTTTATCTCATATGATCTTCAAGTTTTTTTCTAACATTCTGTGATTCTATGTAAAAATCACATCTCCACTCCAATGTGTATAATGTGATGATATTATATTGGATTAAACATTCTTCAAGGTCTGAAGTCAGCTGCTGAATAATCATACTCTTTTGCAGTTATTCATAATACCAAACAAAATCCTAACCATGAACAACTTCATTACTGGAGCTGGTTAGCATGTAATATACAATACGTTTTCATTTCCTAAGAAAGTGTACATTCCTTAGTATGTTGTCCACACTTCCCCTCCCTCCCTCAAATTATTACACAAGACATTGACTTAATTCCTGGATCAGTAACGCAACAAACATTATCTCCCACCTAGACCTTAAATGGCTTATCTGAAACGATGATGGAACAGTGTATGTGTTTCTCTCTCCTCCCTCCCTCTTCTTCTCCCTCTACATAGACATATAAACATGAAGAAAGAAAACGTTACTATAATACAATATAAAAGTAAATGGTATTTAAAGACTGTCATGAATGTAGTAAGACTCTGTATTAAAAATTGTGGGCTCAGTTTGCAATGTGTAAATATCTAAAGGATAAAATATGAGGAAGGACCAGGATTATTTCCATAGCAAATTCCCCCCTTTCTTTGAAAAGGGATTGTTGTTCAGTCACTAAGTCGCGTCCAACTCTGTGACCCTGTGGACTACAGCATGCCAGGCTATTTCGTCCTCCCCTATCTCTTGGTGTTTACTCATTCATGTCCATTGAGTCAGTGATGCTATACACATTTATAAATAAGAAAATTTATACATCAAAAGGAAATTTTACTGAACTTCCCTAAGATAAACTTACTAGGCGGTATTAATTGTGAATATAAGCAACTGACAAGTGTCCAAAGCACCTTGTGCTCAATAAAGCATTTGTCATGGAAATGAATGGCAACAGACATGTCTTGTACGTCCCAAGCGGTTAAGGGGGTCCTAAGATTTTGTGCACCACAGGCCTTTGAAGAAGACATCAACACCCAGGTTCAGGACATGTGGTTCCTCAGATTAAGACATTTTCTCAACCATAAAAAAAAAAAAGTGTTACTAATATTTAAATAAAGGATGAGTATGACTGTACAGAAAACTTATTAAAATTCATTTAGCAAAAAACAAATAGTTTGGGGCCATGCTAGTTAGACGGTGCTATGCTTAAAACCAAGAAGGAAATATCTTCGCGTTCATTTATCAATAACAATTCTTAAAACAATCCAGCAAAAGATACAGACATAGAGCCATCTCTTTGCAGAATGATTCTCCTACTATGAAATAAATATAAGGAGCAGACATGGGAGAGGGGAAGTGAGTGTCTACAATAGATTTTTTCCAGTAGGCAAATGTTATTTTAATCAGAACTATATTCATCGCCCCTGTGGTGATTAATGTGTCAACTTGGCTAGGCCACAATAATCAGATTTGGTCAAATACTATTCTAGATATTTCTGTGAGCATACTTTTTTACATAAAATAATATTTAAATTAGCAGAATTTGAGTAAAGCAGGTGATGCTTCATAACTTGAATGGGACTCATCCAATCAGCTGAAAGTCTTAATAAAATCTTCAAAAAATTGACTTCCTTGGAGGAAGAGGGTTAGAAATTGCAACTCTTTCCTCAGTCTGCAGATTTTGGATGTTCAGGCTTCACAATCATGTGAGTCAATTTCTCAAAATCAACACCCCCATTCCCTTCTTCCTCTCTCCTCATATATATAATCCCTCTTCCCACTGGTTCTAATTCTCTGGATTAGACTAATATAACCCACATACCATCAGAGTCATCTCTCAATAAATAATCTCATCACCTCCTATATATATTCAAGTGACACCTCAATAAATGAATCCTGTAAAAATAAAAATAATCTCCTTGGGACTTCCCAGTTGTCTGGTGGTTAAGATTTCACGTTCCCACTGTAGGGAGTATATGTTCAATTCCTAGTCAAGGAAGTAAGATCACACATGCCACACAGGGAGACAAAAAAAAAAAAAAAATCTTAATCATACAGTTAAACAGGGTTGCTAAAGAATGGAAAATCTTTCAATACTTGCAAACCAAACTCAGCAAATAGTTGACTATCTTCCACAAACACATCTTTTTGTGGGGCTTCAACAGGACTGGGTGTGCCTGAATCGCAGAGGTTTAATAAACATCAGGAAAAGTGAAGTCAAGGAAGGTTTCTTTCACCACAGATACTTCTTCAACTCTTCTCCACGGTTTCCATTCCCTTTTTCTTTTTCCCTTTAAAATTTATTTATTTATTTTTGGCTGTGTTGGGTCTTTGTTGCTGCATGGGCTTTCTCCAGGTGCTGAGACCAGGGGCTACTCTCTAGTAAATTACATTGCACACGGGAGCTTCTCACTGCGGTGGCTTTTCTTGTGGAGTACAAGTTTCAGGAGTTGCAGCATGTAGGTTCAGTAGTTGTAGTGTGCAGGCTCAGCAGTTGTGGCGCACAGGCTTAGCTGCTCTGTGGCATGTGGGATTCTCCTGGACCAGGGATTGAACCCCTGTCCCCTGCATTGGCAGATGGATTCTTAACCACTGTACCACCAAGGAAGCCCCCCCAATTCCCTTTCACCTCTCTTGTTAACATAACAGGTCTCTGATCCATGTGCTGACCTGAATATAGTGTTGTATTCTTCTAGAAAGCTTTTTTTATCTCCTCCACTCTAGAATTTCCATTTGGTTTTTCTATAACTTATTTCTAACTGAGATTCTCTACATGTTCAGTCATTGTTACCAAGCTTTCCTTTCATTCCATAAACACGGTTCATTTAGTTTTTAGAACATATGTATAACAGCTGCTTTAAAAGCCTTGTCTCTAAAATTTAACACTGGAAGCAATCAGCAACAGTTTCTATCACCTACTTCCTTTCTCAACATATCATACTTTGCTATTTCTTGGCATGTGTCATAATTTTATGTTGGAAATTAGACATGTTTTATAATATGGTATAAGAATTCTGGAAAGCTACTTTGCTCCACGATATATAGTTACTAATTAATGCCTCTGCTGGATTTTATTTTTAATTCTTGCTTTCATTTTAAAGCCTGCTTTCCCAGGGGCTGCCCCTGTGTCTATGTAGCTTAGTGATTAGCCAAAGGTTCAACAGAGAATTTATTCAACCACCCTGAGTCAATAAAGGTTGTCATTCTTTCCAAAAGGATCTCTGTGTGCAGAGGTCAGACATTTTCAAGTCTCCCAGGTTTTAGTTTCATAGGATGCTTTCATGGCTCCTTTGCACATACATGAAGCTTTAACTGATCATGATTTTAGGCTAAAAGAGCCATTGGCCCACACAACCCCGTGACCATAAGTTCCATGGACAATGCTGCTGAGCATGTCCATGACATTCCCCACGAATGTCATGGCCATGAATCAACCAAGTTGGAAACAGAAGGGGTGGAGTGTGACTCAAGCAGCTCCAGGCATGAATGCCACAGATTCCCACAGCTATGACTTAATATTTACCAGTCTCTCAAACATAAACACTTTTCACATTGTTGGAAGCCTTTGGTTGAGTTCTAGAGAAATGAAATGGTTGTTATTACCTATCTTGCAGATGAACTTCACTGTAAGTCACAAACCTCCATCTTTCCTAAGACTATTTCTACCAGTTTCTGTTCCCCAGCTACAGCTTTATAACCTACTCTGGAAGTTCTTAGTCTTCTATAACCCTGCCAAACTTTCTTATTCCTTTAGGTCCAACACATGCTGTGCCTTCTTCATGAGGCTTTCTCCTATCAATCCAGGTACACTGACCTCTACCTTCTTTGAATTCCAATTAGACATCACTGGGCTTTGCAGGTGGGGCAGTGGTAAAGCATCTGCATGCCAGTGCAGGAGATGAGGGTTCAATTTCTGGGCAGGAAGATTCCCTGGCATAGGAAATGGCAACCCACTTCAGTTTTCTTGCCTGGAAAATTCCATGGACAGAGGAGCCTGGAAGGTTACAGTCCATGTGGTCACACAGGATCAAGCATGACGGAGCACACATGCACACGCACACAGATGTCATTATCCCATAATCATCTTCTATGTGCTATGTTTTTGCTTTCAACAACATTCTTAAATCTTTGAGACACAGAATTAGGTTTTCATGTTTTGTATCCTTATCCCATACCTAGCAAAGTGATGAGTACACAGTAAATTTTTGCTCACTTCAACCCAAAACTTTACACTGGAAGAAAATTGCCTTGTAACACATGGAGTCAAACCATTTCCCCAGAAAGCAACAATTAAGACTCCAAGATCAATCATGTTACACCATACCATTAGCACGTTCTTTCCTTGTGCACTGCATCCATGACCCAGACACTATCAGCTGAAAGCACATGGCAAGGACTGCTGGTTGCCAAGCCTAATACTCATTTTGATCCTCTACCTTACTAACAAAACCACAGTAATATCCCTAATTTCCTTGTAGCTAGGAGTTCAAGATGAGATACTAACTGATAAGACAGTAGCCTTCTTGAGATCATAAGGGGAAGGGGTCATATTCTAAAAGATGTCAAAGCTAGAAATGGAAAGAATCTAGATCATTAATGACACATGGCAGAAACATTTCACTGGCCCTGTACTGCCTACCCAGTCATTCAATTCCAGGGTTTGCATAGGCCATTGGAACTTTACCAGCAGTTGAAAACAATTCCTAACTGGAATTACACAGTGATAACTAAATCACTATAAGCTATTATGAAGAATATTGTTCTCATTTAATATATAGAGAAAGTAGGGAAAACTTGACTTCATGAGCAATAACAATTAATCATCTTAGTCAGTAAGCCTCTTACTGTCCCAAATGCAATGAGCATGGAACTAAGAGTATGCCTGCTTGAAGAGTCTAGAAAAAGAGTGGATATATGTAGATGTATAATTGATTCACTTTGCTGTAATCTGAAACTAAACACTAAAAATCAACTATATTCAATAAAAATTTAAAAAAAAAAAAAAAAGTATGGTTGCTTGGGTTTGAATCCACAGTTTCACTGTGAGAATTCACTGCCTGTAGTTTCTAAACTACAAAATAGGAATAAGAACAGTATCTATTTCAAAGTATTGCTAACAGAAAAAAAAAGAGAAAATTCATGTAATGCCTTTAGAACAGTGTTAGGCACATGCTACAGCAACAATAAATTGTTGGCTAATACACAATACACACTATGCTATATTTTATTATCATTAAGATATATTAAAATATCTTATATTAGCATCTTACCTAAGGATCATGACAGATATTCTAATATAACTATAAAAGCATGATGGAATACACACTACTATATAGAAAATAGATAATCAACAAGGACCTACTGTATAGCAAAGGAGGAACTCTACTCAATACTCTGTAATAACCTATATGGGAAAAGAATCTGAAAAAGAAAAGATATATGTATATGTATAACTGAATCACTTTGCTCTACACTTGAAACTAACACAACATTGCTAATCAACTATACGCCAATATAAAATAAAATTTTTTTAAAAGATCCTCAAAACAATGTAAAATATAAATGTTAATAACAGTTGATGACGATGATGTCCTAACAGTAACTTCTAATCCACTGTAGAAGGCCATTATAAATACTAAAAAAATAAATAAATAAACAAAATGAAACGTATTTTTCTTAATGATGCTGCTCTTTCATGACTGAATTCTGATATACTGCTGGCTTTCTTTCATGTCCTGCTATCATCCTACATTTGAGCGAAAACAGTTGAGCAGAAAAATAAAGTGGCCTGTATGGCAAAAACCTTAAATATGTTATTACGTCCTGTCCCATCCCTTCTGTAAAAGCATAGTCTTATGGTAAACAAAGACTTGAAGACATTAAAGTTCCCCCCTCTGAAATAACACAAAATTTTAATAGTGGTTCAAAAAACTTTTTTTTAATTCCTTACCCAGAAGATCCAGTGCTCTTACAAACACCAAGGAGGGGCCTTTTTTCAGCAAAGTTGTCACACTTTTGAGCACCTGATAAGGAACATGAAGTAAAATGTAAAACAAAACTTCAAAAAGTATTCTTGTATATTTCCATTATTTTCATCCTCTCAAAATATTTATGGCTAAAGAGACAGCAAAACATTCATTTAATTCAATATATTTATATAATTGAACAAAAAATAGAAAAGCTAGAAATAAACCTATAACTGCTTCTAAAATGAACCAACATTTAAAATCTTTTTTATAATTGGCAACAACAACCTCAATTTTACACATGTTCTCCATGCAATCAGAAAGCCACCCCCAATTCCACCAACTAATTGCCTAAGAGTTGTATAATTTTGATGTCAAAATTAAATAAAGGAAGGTCACAACAGAAACTTTAAAAACCTCAAAATTTCAGGCCATTCTCAATGTACAACAATGTAAAATCCTAAAAAAAGACTAGTAAACTGAGTAGCAATGTATTAGAAAATAAAAATCAGTCAGACCATGAAGAATGAATGAAAGACACTGTCAAGTAAAGAGCTCCAAGAAACAGCACAAGCAAAGCACGCTGAATGAAGTCAGAGGATGCAAACATACATCACTTGCAATCAACTTTTTAGTTTGCTGCTTATAAATAGGTAAAATCACCTGGAAATGTGGCTAAAAAAAAAACCAAAAAATTTGAAACTATCATTAATAATCTTTTAAAAATATAAGAAGATATTTTAAGCATGAAACAAAATAACAATGCAAAGAAAAACTGATGCTTAGAAATGAAAGAGAGATCTTGGAAATTAAAAAGATGGTAGATATTATTTAAAAACTCAATGCAAGAATATGAGAAAATTTCCTAGAGAACAGAATCCAAAAAAAAAAAAAAAACCCACCCGCAAAAAAAGAGAAAAACAGCATTAATCTATATACACATAAACAGGCTTCCCAGGTGGCTCAATGGTAAAGAATCCACCTGCTGATGCAGGAAAGGTAGGTTTGATCCCTGGGTCAGGAAGATCCCCTGGAGGAGGAAATACCAACCCATTCTAGTGTTCTTACCCAGAGAGGAGCCTGGCAGGCTACAGTCCATGGGGTTGCAAAGAGTGAGACACCACTGACTGAACACAAACACACGCAAGAGAACTGTTAAAGGACCATCTCAGAGTTCCAACATATAGACAGGAATTCCAAAAAGAAAGAACAGAGAAAAATAGAGGAAAGAATCCATGAATTGTTTCAAAATTTTTCATAGAACAAATATGAGTCTATAAGCCCCCTGTAGGTCTAATAAAATGAATTCAATAGCTGAACCACATGTCCATCATTTCAGGATACTGAGTCCTAAAAAGAATTTTCTATAGAACCTCCAGGGAAAATAAAAAAGGTTGTTTACAGGATCAGAAATTTAAATGATTGCTCTAGATACTACACTACTTATCCAAAAACCTACAGCTAACATCATGAATCCATACCCCTAAGGTCAAGAAAAGGTCAAGAAAAAGGCAAGGTCTCCACTCTCACCACTATTTAGTTGAATGCCAGCTATTCAACACGGTACTGGAAGTTCTAGACAAGACAGAAAAGAAAGCGGGGGACTTCCCTGGTGGTACACTGGAATCCACCTGCCAATGCAGGGGACACAGGTTCGATCCCTGGTCCAGGAAGATTCCACAGGCCACAAAGCAACTAAGGGCCACAACTACCGAACGCAGGCTCTAGACTCTGAGAGGAGCAACAACTGAGCCCATGCTGCAACCACAGCAGACTGCGCACCTGGTGCCTGCGCTCCACAGCGAGAGAAACCACCACGATGAGACACCCGCGCACCTGGCGCCTGCGCTCCACAGCGAGAGAAACCACCACGATGAGACGCCCGCGCACCGCAACGAGAGGGCAGCCCCTGCTCACGGCAGCCAGAGAAAGCCCCCGTGCACAGCAAAGGCCAGGCACAACCAAAAACAAGCTTAAAAAGTAATAACTGTAAAAAAAAAAAAAGAAGTAGAATTAAAGAACAAGGATAAAAAGAAAAGAATGGGGAGGAAAATCATATGGATAAGAAAGGAATAAATAAAACTCCCAATTTGCAGGGCTTCCCTGGTGGCTCAGATGGTAAAGAAGGTGCCTGCACTACAGGAGGCCTGGGTTCGATCCCTGGGTCAGGAAGATCCCCTGGAGGAGGAAATAGCAACCCACTCCAGTACTGGTAAATCCCATGGACAAGAGGAGCCTGTAGAGCTACAGTTCATGGGGTCACAAAGAGTCGGACTCAACTGAGTAATTTTTTATAGATACACACACACACACACACACACACACACATCTTTGCAGACAACACAACTGATACATCTAAAATCCCAAGTAATCAACAACAACAAAAACTCCTAGAGCTCGTGAGTTAGCTCAACAAGGTTACTAGAGTCAAGATCAACATATAAAAATCAACTATATTTCTAGGACTTCCCTGGTAGTCCAATGGTTAAGAATCCACCTTGCAAAGCAGGGGACACGTGCCTGGTCAGGGAACTAAGGCGCCGCAACAAATGATGCCGCATGATGCGATGAAGATCCAGCGTGCCACAACGAAACTCCAATGCAGCCACATAAATGAGTAAATGTATCTTTAAAATTCTTAATATAAAAATGAGGAAAAGATCTGAACCGACACTTAAAGTAAATATAGAAATGGGCAATAAGCAGATGAAAAAATGCTCTACATCACAGGTCATCAGGGAAATTCAAATTAAAACAATAAGACACCATTCCACAAGCATCACACTGCCCAAAATGTAAAACAACAACAATACCAGATGTTGACAAGGAGGAGGAATAACAAGAAGACGCCACCATCACCAGAGGGAACGCAAAATGGTATGGTCACGCTGGAAAACAGTGGACAGTTTCTTACAAAACTAAACGTACTCCTACTACAAGATCCAGCAATCATGCTTCTTGGTATTTACCCAAAGGAGCGGAGAACCTTGCTCACACAGAAACTTGCACATGGATATGGACATCAGCTTCGTTCAAGTTGCCAAAACTTGGAAGCAATCAAGATGCCCTTCAGTAGATGGGTGGATAAATAAATTACAGCACCTCCAGAATCTGCTGTATGACACAGGGAGCTCCAATCTTGTGCTCTGTCACAACTGAGAAGGTGGGAGGCAGATCAGGAGGGAGGGGACATATGTGTATCTATGGCTCATTCATGTGATAATATGACAGAAACCAATAAAATACTGTAAAATCCTCCAATTTAAAATAAATTAAAAATAAATAAATATAGTGCCTCTGGACAATGAAATATGACTCAGAATTTTAAAAAAAAATTAGCTAGCAAGCCATGAAAAAACACAGGGGAGGCTTGCATGGCTCTGGAAAAGGCAAAAGTCAGTTTTTAACATTGAGACAGTAAAAATATCGATGGTGTTCAGGAGTTTAAAAGGAGGGAGGCATGAATTAGTAGAGCACAGAGGATGTTTAAGGCAGACAAACTATAGGGACACAACAGTGGTGGAAAAGGTCAGTTTTCATTTCAATCCCAAGAAAGGGTAATGCCAAACAATGTTCAAACTACAGCACAATTGCAACTCATTTCACATGCTAGCAGAGTCATGCACAAAATCTTTCAAGCTAGATATCAACAGTACATAAACTGAGAAATTCTAGATATACAAGCTGGATTTAGAAAAGGCAGAGGAACCAGAGATCAAATTGCCAACATCTGATGGATCATACTGCTCATGGGGTTCTCAAGGCAATAATATTGAAGTGGTTTGCCATTCCCATCTCCAGTGGACCACATTTTGTCAGAACTCTCCACCATGACCCGTTTGTCTTGGGTGGCCCTATACGGCATGGCTTGGTTTCACTGAGTTAGACAAGGCTGTGGTCCATGTGATCAGATTGGCTAGTTTTCTGTGATTGTGGTTCCAGTCTGTCTGCCCTCTGGGGAAACAGTGGAAACAGTGGCTGACTTTATTTTGGGGAGCTCCAAAGTCACTGCAGATGGTGACTGCATGAGAAACGCTGGACTGGAGAAAGCACAAACTGGAAGCAAGATTGCTGGGAGAAATATCAATAACCTCAGATATGCAGATGACACCACCCGTATGGCAGAAACTGAAGAGGAACTAAAAAGCCTCTTGATGAAAGTTAAAGTGGAGAGTGAAAAAGTTGGCTTAGAGCTCAACAGTCAGAAAACAAAGATCATGGCATCCTGTCCCATCACTTCATGGGAAATAGATGGGGAAACAGTGGAAACAGTGTCAGACTTTATTTTGGGGGGCTCCAAAATCACTGAAGATGGTGTCTGCAGCCATGAAATTAAAAGACGCTTACTCCTTGGAAGGAAAGTTATGACCAACCTAGATAGCATATTCAAAAGTAGAGCCATTATTTTGCCAACAAAGGTCTGTCTAGTCAAGGCTATGGTTTTTCCAGTGGTCATGTATGGATGTGAGAGTTGGACTGTGAAGAAAGCTGAGCGCCAAAGAATTGATGCTTTTGAACTGTGGTGTTGGAGAAGACTCTTGAGAGTCCCTTGGACTGCAAGGAGATCCAACTAGTCCATTCTGAGGAGATCAGCCCTGGGATTTCTTTGGAAGGAATGATGCTAAAGCTGAAAACTCCAGTACTTTGGCCACCTCATGCGAAGAGTTGACTCATTGGAAAAGACTCTGATGCTGCAAGGGACTGGGGGCAGGAGGAGAAGGGGACAACAGAGGATGAGATGGCTGGATGGCATCACTGACTTGATGGACGTGAGTCTTAGTGAACTCTAGGAGTTGGTGATGGACAGGGAGGCCTGGGGTGCTGCGATTCATGGGGTCACAAAGAGTCGGACACGACTGAGCGACTGAACTGAACTGAAAGTTACTGCAGATGGTAACTGCAGCCATGAAATTAAAAGACACTTGCTCCTTGGAAGGAAAGTTATGACCAACCTAGACAGCATATTAAAAAGCAGAGACATTACTTTGCTGACAAAGGTCCGTCTAATCAAGGCTATGGTTTTTCCAGTGGTCATGGATGGATGTGAGAGTTGGACTGTAAAGAAAACTGAGTGCAGAAGAATTGAAGCTTTTGAACTGTGGTGTTGGAGAAAACTCTTGAGAGTCCCTTGGACTGCAAGGAGACCCAACCAGTACACCCTAAAGGAAAAAAAATCCTGAATATTAATTGGAAGGACTGTTGCTGAAGCTGAAACTCCAAAACTTTGGCCACCTGATGCGAAGAACTGACTCATTTGAAAAGACCCTGATGCTGGGAAAGATTAAGGGCAGAAGGAGAAGGGGATGACAGAGGATGAGATGGTTCGATGGCATCACCAACTTGATGCACATGAGTTTGGGTAAACTCCGGGAGCTGGTGATGGACAGGGAGGCCTGGTGTGCTGCAGTCCACAGGGTCGCAAAGAGTCAGACACAACTGAGAGACTGGACTGAACTGATGGATCATAGAAAAAGCAAGGGAATTCCAGAAAAACGTTTACTTCTACTTTACTGACTATGCTAAAGCCTTTGACTATGTGGATCACAACAAACTATAGAAAATTCTTAAAGAGATGGGAATATCAGACCACACGACCTGCCTTCTGAGAAACCTGTATGCAGTCAAGAAGAAACAGTTAGAACCAGACATGGAACAATGAACTGGTTCCAAACTGGGAAAGAAGTATGTCAAGGCTGTATATTGTCACCCTTCTTGCTTAACTTCTATGCAGAGTACATCATGCAAAATGCCAGGCAGGATGAAGAATAAGCTGGAATCAAAATTGCCAGAAGTGTCAATAACCTCAGATATGCAGATGACACTACCCTAATGGCAGAAAGCGAAGAGGAGCTAAAGAGCCTCCTGATGAAGGTGAAAGAGGAGAGTGAAAAAGCTGGCTTAAAACTCAACATTCAAAAAAACTAAGATCATGGTACCTGGTCCATAAATTTAAGGCAAACAGATGGGGGAAAAATGCAAACAGTGACAGACTTTACTTTCTTGGACTCTAAAATCACTGCAGACGGTGACTGCAGCCATGAAACTAAAAGATACTTGCTCCTTGGAAGAAAAGTTGTGACAGACATAGAGTATTAAAAATCAGATACATCACTTAGCCAATAAAAGTATGTATACTTAAAGCTATGGTTTTTCCATACTCTCACATGTACGGATGTGAGAGTTGAATCATAAACAAGGCTGAGTGCCTAAGAATTGATGCTTTTGACTCTCAAGAGAAGACTCTTGAGAGTCCCTTGGACTGCAAGGAGATCAAACAAGTCAATCCCAAAGAAAATCAACCCTGAATATGTACTGGAAAGACTGATGCTGAAGCTCCAATACTCTGGCCACCTAATGGGAAGAGCTGACTCACTGGAAAAGACCCTGATGCTAGGAAAGATTGCAGGCGGGAGAAGGGGATGACAGAGGATGAGATGGTTGGATGGCATCACCGACTCAATGGACATGAGTTTGAGTAAACTCTGGGAGTTGGTGATGGACAGGGAATCCTGGCACGCTGCAGTCCATGGGGTCGCAAAGAGTCGGACACAACTGAGTGACTAAACTGAACTAAAAGTAGTCAAATCCTAGAAACAGAAAGAAAAATGTGATTACCAGGGCCTGGGATAGAGGGATAGAGGGAGAAATAGAGAGCTGCTGTTCAATGGATATGGAGTTCTTTGAATGTACTTAACACAGCCAAGCTTTATAATTAAGTTTACCAGGAATTCCCTGGTAGTCCAGTAGTTAGGGCTCTGCACTGCCACTTCAGGGGATATGAGTTCACTTCCTGATCAGCGAACTAAGATTCAGCATGTCACACTGCACGCCTCCCACCAAAAAGAAGTTTGTAAAGATTTACAGACAGTAAATCTTTTGTGATTTTTACCACAGTTTTGAAAAAGGTACAAAGAAATTGTGTGGTTGCACAAGTATGTGCCTATTGGCTATGTGTCATTAGGCAGATATACAGACAGATATTTAGTAACCTTAAGTGCTAAAAACAAAAACACATAAACATCAATTTCAGGATAGAGTAGTCTTCTTCGGGGTTTAGGATGGAGAGAATTTCCAGGAGGGGTATAACAGGGGGCTCAGGCACTCTTAACAGTGTTCCACTTCTTTGCTAGATGGTATACACCAAGTGTGGGGCTTCCCAAGCGGCACTAGCAGTAAAGAACATCCCTGCCAATGCAAGAGACACAGGAGACGCAGGTTTGATCCCTGGGTTGGAAAGATCCCCTGGAGAAGGGCATGGCAACCCACTCCAGTATTCTTGCCTAAAGAATCCCATGGAAAGAGGAGACTGGCAGGCTATATAGTCCATAGGGTCACAAAGAGTTGGACACGACTGAAGTGACTTAGAATGCATGCATACACCAAGTGTAATGTAAATGTTAATAATCCACATTAACGGATCCCTCCAAAAATAATGAGGTTTAAATGTGGCTACACATTTATATTGTGCTCTGACATAATATACTTTTAAATTGTGATAATAATTATACAAAATAGGTTAAGACAAGTTATATGATCCATTCACAGCTGTATTATCACACCTTAAAAAGATCAAAACTATAAACACATTATTGATGAATAAAGTTCCCCATAACCAATTTAAATTATGAGAAGCTTAGAACAATTAGTGTCTACATTTTCACTAAACATTAATTTACTATGGATTGTGTGCTTTTCCCCCTGCTAAACAAATAAATCAGATTTCACAATTAACAATATGACTTTCAAATGAAGTACAAGTTAAAAATTAACTAGTCCAAAGCCCAGGATATTTATGCTTCAAATTAATTATAACTGAATTTCAGCCACACAAGGCCAGTTCTTCACTCCTACATTTTTCACCTTCACCTTTAACAATACCTATTTTGCCTCTGCCTCCTGGTGTTTTGACAAGGTCTTTATGGTTTGTACCTGGTATTATACACACCAATTTTGATGAGTGTCACATCATGTCTTTAAAGTGCAAATAATACTGGCAAGAAAGGTTTGATTATCTTTGTGTTTTTCAAACCTGAACTGAAGAACCTCATTGGTTTCCACTGAACTACTGGGTTACAAATGGAGAAGGAAACGGCCACCCACTCCAGTATTCTTGCCTGGAGAATTCCATGGACAGAAGAGCCTGGCAGGCTGCAGTCCATGGGGTCGCAAAGAGTCGGACACGACTGAGCGACTAAAATACACTGGGTTACAACAGTCCTACCGAATTTGCTCTCCAGGTCAGTCACCTGACACTGAAGATTTATACTCTTCATGGATATTTAGAAAAGGTATCCAAGCAAACAATTTACACTACAAAATAAGGCCCTCACTAAAGAACAACGTAAAGCCAAAAGCACCCACTGTACCAGCAAAACTGTCCAGAAATAGGAAAGACTAGTCTACAAAAAGCACACAAATCATAACAAATCCTTCAAATTTCTTTGAGGCACACTGTCCACTGAATTTTTTTCAAAGCTGGGAAACTATATAACATAACCTTAACTCTGCCTTAAATAATGTTGTTGTGGACAGTTTGAATAAACACAATTTTTTAAAGTGTTGGTATAAAAATTCTACAATCTCATGAACACTGTAGCTATTAACCTGATTTTTCTTGCAATATAAATAGCATGTACTCTCCATGATGCCTAATGGAGTCATCACCCTCCCATAATGTAATCCTCCAAATTGTAGAGGATTAACTTTTTATATATAAAATTGTGTTTATTTGCATGTACAATAGAGAGAATGACGTTACACACACCTGTTCTACAGCATTTAACAGAATGTAGCACGATGATTGAAATGAAAAGTGGTTAGCTAAATCCATCAAATATAAAAACTATTGCAATCCTGTTGCAAAGTCCTTTTGTTAAACTCCTTTTATTCTAAATCCTTTTAATTCTGTCCTATAACACTAAAACATTTATAAAAAAGCTTAAAATCCTAATAAATCGCACAATTAAAGTAATGAAAATGGGCCTGCCCACCAAGTCACCAAACTCCTTCCCCCTCAACAAAATTCAACAGTTTTCATGCCAGAAAATGTTAAATGATACCCCCTACCACACACACCATTGTGAACTCACTTAAACTGAAGCATGTAAGTTCATTAATCAGTCAAGAATTTCAAGATACCAAACAGAAACCAGTTCTGCATGGATCCAAAAGCATATTCAGAGGCAAATCAACATCCAACTGATATTAAGATTCTAACTCTACTCTGTGATGTTGAGGATGATACCTGAAAAAGAGAGATTTTTACGTACAAGTATGTTAAGTAGGCACTAAGGAATTTTAACTGAGACTGCCTGCTGCAGAAAGATTCCACTGAACAATTTAATTCATTTTATCAGTTAAGCTGTTTCCAAGTCTTCCATTCCATTTGTTATTTTATCGAAATGATTCTTTCAGAAAATATTTAAGTCAATGGGGTTGTCCAAACCCATTTTCCTTATAGATTCTCTCAGTATGAGCTTCAAGCTGTAGTCATATTTTGCAGATATAAATTTTAGGCAAAAAGTATGATCCTATTCAGTTGTAGTCAATATATCTTATTGTATGTAATTTCAGATTTTGGGTAGATATTTTCCCACTAAAAAGTTCTATTTAATTAGACAATGTTCTATTTTGTGCTATAAAAAAATCTCCATTATGAACTAGGTTACTTCTCATGTTTACTTCTCACCTAAAAGAGAAAAATGTAACGAATATTTTAGTACAAAGAAGACAAAGATAAAATGGAAGATGTGATGAAGAGGGAGAAACGGGGAAACAGGTACACAGGTTGCAGCTACCATCAACCAACCACAAGAAAAACAGGACAGAAATCTTATTGCCTTAAATATGTTTTATCAAAACATGATCACCAAGTACAACTCTGCATTTGCCTCAAATATCCAAAACATGCATATACATTTTAGACTCCACAGTGACACAAAAACATTAAAATGTTAAAGCAACATTTTTTAGTTCTTCCTGGCTTTGTTATCTTCCTCCATAAGTTAAACTCTTCAGTATATGAAGTATCCCTTAATATACAATAGTGTCACATTATTTCTCTTCAAGGATTGATCAGGCCCTTTATGTTCTTTCCCAGATTTGACTTGCCAGACCTTTTAACAAACACCAAACACAAATCATACATGTGACAAAGGAGTAAAATGAGACTTTGAGAGGCTAAATCATTTTCCCAAGTTGTTGTGGTACTAAACTCCATGTGAACCAAAATAAGAGCCCAGAATTTGTTCCTCTGTTTCTCTGGCTCACTGAAAAAATCACTGCCAGAAAGTTATGGTTGAGAAGAACTCCACTGGAAAATAAATAAAACTACTGATAAAGGCTAATGTATCTAATCGCTTAGCGCTTTAATTCTCTCATCTGCAAAGTGGAGATAAGTACCCGTACCTCACATAGGATTGTTGTGAGGATTTAAAAAGATAATAAATGGAATGGCCTAAACAAGGTGATGTGACAAGAAAGAACTCAATAAACTTTATGCAGTTATTACTGTTGCCAGCAAATGTCATATTGTGAATCCATTCATCTACCTTCCTGGTAAGAAAAAAATACTGTTCACAACCTTAACTCCTTCCGTGCTCCTCTACCATGGTGTCGGTGTCTCTCTGACCTAACTCTCTGCCCTGCTAACCCACACTGGAATGTGCCAAGGACACTTCTGCCTCAGGAACGCTCCATTTTCAGCTATCTCCTTAGAACTACCAAGTTATACTCTAGTCACCTCCATAGTTGTCTTACACACTTTTTTTAGGTCATTGCTAAAATACCTTCCAATCAAAAAGATCATCCTCTATCATGCTTCCACTCCTTATTTTGACTTGTTTTTCTTTAAAGAACTGAACAGAGCCTCGTATTACACACATTTAATTGATTTACCTATTTCAACACACTCAAATGGTGACTCAAACTCCATGACACAAGAAGACGTCATGACAAAGTTCACAACAGCTTTACTCATAACAGCTCAAAATATATGAATTCAACTCAATAGAAAATGAAAAATATAGTCATAAAATGGAATACGATTAAGTAATAAAAAGAAAAGATGTACTGATACATGCAACATTGTCAAGAACAGGGAAAACGACTCCTCTAAAGTGAAAGTGAACAAGAGAGGCTTCCGAGGGGGTGAGGATGACCGGGAAAGGGCATGTAAGGACCTTCTGCAGGAAGAGAAATATCTTTATAGAAGTATGGGTTACATAAGTGCATGCATTTGTCAAAACTCAAGCTGTAACAGGTAAATCTCTGCACTTCTCTACTGTAAATTACACCTACATTAAGAAATTGAAGCAAATAAGCAAGTTGTTCAGCAGCAAAGGAAATAAACTGTGTGCAAGACATGAATAATGGTTGATTAGACTGGTGAACAGAGGTGGGCTTTTCCCTCTTTTTCATCTAAAATGTGACCAAAATATCAGTAGTTAGTCTAGGGGAAGGGTATACGTGAGTTGACTGTCATATTCATTTCACCATTCTGCAAGTTTTATGTTTTTTGCAGAAACAAGTTGGAATATGCATCCTAGTAAGTATCAGCCTGGCGTGCTACGTCCATGGGGTCACTGAGTCAGACACAACTTGGCAACTGAACAACAGCAACAGTGCATTAGAATAAAAGGATTAACATGAAGATGTAAAATACGGTATCACAAACACAAAATGTAAGGGAGGGGAGTTAAAATGTAGACCTTCTAGGTGTTAGAACTTAAATCATTACCAATTTAAAGCAAGGAGATAGAGTTAAAGATCAAAATTTATGAACCCAATGGTATAACAAATCAAAAGCCTAAAATAAATACACAAAAACTAGAGAGAAAGTAACACAAGCATACCACTAAAAAAAAAAAATAAAATCACAATGGAAGAAGCTAAAAGAAGTACAGAGAAGAACTATAAAAATAACCAGAATAAAAGGAACAAAATGGCAATAAGCACAAACACTTCTAAATGTCAGTGGAATAAATGCTTCAATCAAAAGACACAGCTGTGGGGCAGGGGAGGTGGACTGGATTAAAAAACAAGACTCACCTATATTCTGCTTAAAAGAACTAAAGACATGCACAAATTGAGTGACGAGAAGTAAAAAGAAATTTCATGCAAATGGAAACAACAAGGGCGGTGGTAGCAATATTCATATCAGACAAAATAGACTTTAAAGCAAAGTCTATAAAAAATAACAAAGAAGAACATTATTTAATAATAAAAGGATTAATATAAGAGGATATAACATGTTAAAATATATGCACTTTAAATATTTAAAGCAAATATAAACATGGACACAAAAGGAGAGACTGACAATAATGCATTCATAGTAGGGGACTTTAACACCTCACTTACATCAATGGACAAATCATCCAAACAGAAAATCAAGAAGGAAACAGAGATCTTAAATGACACATTAGACCAATTAATCTTAATAGATATCTACAGGACATTCCATCCCAAAAGATCAGAATACACATGGAATGTTCTCCAGGATAGATCATATGTTAAGCCAAAAATAACTCTCAACAAACTTAAAAGAATAGGAATTGTTGTATTGAGCGGTTTCTCCAACCACAATACTATAAAACTAGAAAGCAGTTATAGGAAGAAAAATGGGGAAAATGAAAACATTGTGCTACTAAAAAACCAAAATGGGTCAATGAACAAATCGAGGAAGAAATCAGAAAATAGCTCAAGACAAATGAAAATGGAAACACAGCTTTCTAATATCTATGGGATGCAGCATTTGACAAAATTCAACATTCATTCATGATAAAAACTCTCATCAAACCGGTTACAGAGGCAACATATCTGAACATAATAAAGGCCACTTATAACAAGCCCACAACTAACATCATACTCAATGGTGAAAAGCTGAAAGCCTTCCCTCTAGTATCAGCAACAAGGCAAGGATGTCCACTCTTGCCACTTCTATTTATAGCACTGGAAGTCCCAGCCACAGCAATCAAAGAAAAGATACAAAAGGCATCCAAACTGGAAGGGAAGGAGTAAAACTGTCACTATCTGAAATGGCATGGTATTACATACAGAAAATCCTAAAGATGCCACACACAAACACACACACACAAAAAACACTATTAGAACTAAAAAATTACTTCAGTAAAGTTGCAGGATACAAGATTAATACATTTAAAAAGTTATTACTTTTCCATACACTAATATTAAACTATCAAAAAGAGAAAGCAAAAAAAAAAAAAAAAAACCATTTAAAATCATATCAAAAAGAATAAAATACCTAGGAATAAGCTTAACCAAAAAAGTGAAAAGACTTATACTCTGTAAACTATAAAACACTGATCAAAGAAACTGAAAATGACATAAAGCCATGGAAAGATGATATCCTACGTTCATGGACTGGAAGAATTAATACTGTTAAAATGTCCATACTACCCAGCACAATCTACAGATTTAATGTAATCCATATCAAAATACCCATGACATTCTTCACAGGACTGGAACAAATAATCCTAAAGTTTATATTTGACCATGAAAGGTCCTGAATTGACAAAACAAACTTGAGAAAAAAGAACAAAGTGGGAGATATCATTCCCTGACTTCAGATTATATTACAAAGCTACAGTAATCAAAACAGCATGGCACTGGCACAAAAAGAGACACATAGAACAGAGAAAGAGAACAGAGAGCCCAGAAATAAACCCATGCCTTCATGGTTAATTAATCTACAACAAAGAAAGCAAGAATATACAATGGAAAAAAGACAATCTCTTCAATGAGTGGTGCTGGAAAACTGGACAACTACATGTAAAAGAATGCAATCAGAACATTTCCTCATACTATATACAAAGATAATGTCAAATGGATTAAAGATCTTAAGTCTGGAAACCAAACATAAGCCAAACACTCTTTGAATTTTGGCTTACTATTAGCCTTGACTGCATTCTGTACAGAATTCTGACCACATGTGAGAAGTTGACATACTTTCCTGATACCAATTCTATGAAGTATATGTTTTATATTATACTCAATTTCTATGTCCACAGAGCCACATGTCATTCAACCTCCCCAAGTTTGAGCACACTTTACATGATACAATTTTTATCATATGATAAACAA
The DNA here is from genome assembly GCF_055505025.1 of Bos grunniens. Lineage (NCBI taxonomy): Eukaryota > Metazoa > Chordata > Mammalia > Artiodactyla > Bovidae > Bos > Bos grunniens. Next base: position 51,278,558 of record NC_141183.1, on the reverse strand, counting down.
AACCTAGGGATGTCAAACATAAAATGAGAAACAATAAAGTCAGAAATAGTTTCAAACCATAGATGTGGCATTATCTCATAGTTTATAAATATGGAAACTCTATATACCAGGAAAGAATACATTTCGTTTTGAACAAATATGCTCAAGTAATTGAAAATTAATTCTGGCAATTATTGAATATAGAAGAAGAAAACTATAATAGCAAAATCTTAAAATTGTTTAGAAATCATCTATATTTATGTACACAATATGTAAAAATAAATATATAATCACTTAAGATATTTAACTAGCATAATGTTAAGCCTTAATTTCAAATGTCCAAAGACCAGACAACGTGTTTTATAGTCACAAAAACTAATCTGCACATGAGCAGTTTGAAGTCAGACACAAACAGACTTAAGGTTTATGACCTTAATTCTGAACTTCAGTCCCACATTTGTAAACTGGAGATTCTACCTTACTTGAACATAGCAAGTGATCAAAAATAGTAGCTATTATAATAAAGTAAGACTAAAATGAAAGAATTCTGTGGGACCTAATGTTTAAAAGCTGGTAAAATAAACTGTTAACCATAAATTAAACATAGCAGGCAATTATTAAGTAGTAATTATGAGCCTCACAGGGCCACATCTGAAAGGATGAAACAGATAAACAACGTCATCTCTTCTGAGCAGGAAGTTCTAGACTACTCAGAAAACTAGTAAGAAATTATAAAAAGCAAAGTAAATAACAGGCATTAAGCTCTCTTTTAAAGCACCCAAAAAGCTCAGATATATAAACTTTCCTTGGTTGATCAGAAAGGTTCAATGGAGGTGCTTCCCTGGTTAAGAATCCATCTGCCAATGCGAGGGACATAGGTTCAATCCCTGGTCTAGGAATATTCCTCATGCTATGGAGCAACTAAGCCCAGGCACCTCAACTACAGAGCCCACGTGTCACAACTACTGAAGCCCATGTGTGCCAGAACCCATGCTCAGGAACAAGAGAAGCCACCACGAAGAGAAGTCTGAAACCTGAGATGCCCCTGTTCACTGCAACGAAGACACGGCGCAGCCAAAAATAAAGTAATATTTTTTTAAAAGAAGAAGAAAAGAACGGTTCAATGGAGAATGTCAAAATGAATTTGGGTTCCTTGGAGAGAAAGGATAAAGGAATTAAGAAAAAAATCAAACATGGACACAAGAAAATACAAATGAACTAAGACTAAAGTCTAAAGTATGTATAATCTGCTGGAGAAAGGCTTTTCCAACTGACTAACAGAAAATAAAGTAGGGGAAACGAGTCCAAGAAGATCATGTGGAAAGATCCTGAATTCACCTCCTCTCATGGACATACCAAACCTACAGCTACACAAAGATCATTTCCACCAGGAAATGATCTAAAAACTAGATGAACTGCTTCCCCACAACAAAAGACCACAACCAGACAAGTAAAAGGACAGACTCAGGACTTCTGTGGTGGTCTCCACACTTCTTCACGCTTAACTTCTGTGGTTAAGACTCCACACTTCCAATGCAGGGGCCAAGGGTTCAATCCCTGATGGGGAAACTAAGATACCACACGCTGCATAGTGTGGCCAATTTTTTTAATTAAAAAAAAAAAAAAAGGGCAGAGACAAGGTCTCAGCAAAAACCCCACCCCTGGCTCCACAACACCAATAGGGAAGATTCACCAATCTAGAATGCCCCTCCTGGAGGAGTAGGATTGATGCCTCACATCGGGCACCCCAACCCTCGGGATGTGCACTAGAAAGACAAGCCCCCAAAATGTCTTGCTTAGAAAACCAACGGGGCTGACATCCAAGGGACCCAAAGCACTATATGAAAACTGAAATTCCCCTTTCAACGGGTCTGCATGCAGTCTCACTCAAACTAAGACCAAGCAAGAAAAGAAAAAAAACAGCAATTTAGAAACTGCCTAGACTATATGCGAAGGAGATTCATTTGCTCATCTAAGAGCAACTGCTGGAGGGACAGGGAACAGCAGAATCTCGCCTTGGAGAGCGCTGGTGGACACCGTTACTGCAGTCTCCTGCTAGCCTGCCAGCAGAGCTGGGCTCAATCAGAGGCAGCACCCTCCCTCCAGCCTTGCTAAGTCAGGCAGGGGAAGGTGATGGCAACCACTGCCCTGCTGAAGCCGGAAAGCTCAGGGGGCTGCAGCACGCCCTCTTTACTGGTTGGAGTGATGAGCAGAACAAACATTCTATTGCTCCCTAGCTAAATTCCAGCGCTACATTTAGCCACTCCCTGGCTGAGGCTGACAAGCGTGAGCGGGGCAGCATTCTCCCACCCCCAGACCAAAGCTGGCAGGGGTACACAGGAAAGGCACCCCCCTGCTGCACGGCTGAAACCAGGGGCATGTGGACTCAAGACATTTTCCCACTGTCTCTGGAAAGCCAGAGGGTCAGCCTGCCACTGACACTCTCCAGCTGACTTGCTAAAGCCAGCAGGCATGTGCAATCCACACAAGGGCCACCCCCTTGATTACCTAGCCCTGTTGGACAAGGAGGCCAACATTATTGAGCTCTAGGGGACTATAACAATTGAAAAGACAGTTCTTGGCAGGCCACCACCCCCAGGGCACTGCATAGAAAGTCAAATGAAATTCAACCCTAGTCTGCCTGTGAAAAGGCCCCGTTTACTTAGCCTGGAGCTTCAGCCTAAGGGACAGGTTTCGGGTTTCCCACACACCCAGAGCTAAGAGGTGCTCCCAAGGAGACACCAGCCCTACCTTCTCCTCTGACCTTACTACAGCTCTAGAAGACCTTCCAGAAAGGAGCTGCACAACTGTCTAGAGCTTCAATTTTTCTGTCACCCAGGGAACTACAGCTCTCCTGGACTGGAAGCCAGCAGGAATTACAAACGTGATGCACAGGACTGGATATATTTCTATACTTTAAAAGATCCTGCCTGGGGGTCTGGCTTCCAACCAGCCTGAAACTAGGTGCTAAATGAGATTTCTCCTATTACAACATTGATAGGTCTTAGCACTCCCTCAAAAAGCCTACAAGGGGAAGGGAATCCATAGAGAGATTCCAAAAGTTTGGCAACTGAATATATGGAGGAGACTGTAAGGATGAGAGATAATCTTTAGGCTTCTTATGGTGGCTAAGGTCAGCAAGGATAAAAGATATACGGAAGTTCCCATAGCAACACCCTGAATGTAGCATGAGAGGGAGAGAAAGGGAGATGGGAGAAGACACAGGATTCTAGAGCCACTTTTTCCATCCCGCCAGTGGTGGAATGGAGGTCATGGGGCACCCTCTTAACAACTGCTCATTTTAGGCACTTTTTCAGTGAAATTAAAAAAAAAAAAAAATTACAGCTTACTTCATTTGTCCTGGTGAGACAGGATAAAGAAAAGTACTGTTGATGCCTACAATCAATTAATCTTTGACAAAAGAGATAAGAGTATACAATAGAAAAAAGACAAATCTCTTCAGCAAGGGTACTGGGAAAGCTGGACACCCACTTGTGAATCAATGAAGTTAGAATATTCCCTCACATCATACACAAGATTTGCCAAGTACACTACGGAAAACAGTACGGAGGTTCCCCAAAAAACTAAAAATAGAGTTGCCCTATGATTCTGCAATCCTACTCCTGAGCACATATTCAGAGAAAACTATAATTCAAAAGATACAAACACTTCCATGTTCATAGCAGCAGTATTTTACAATAGCTAAGACATGGAACCAACCTAAATGTGCATCAACAGATGAATGGAAAAAGAAGATGTGATACATACACACACACACACACACACACACCCCCCAGAATATTACTCAGACATAAAAAAAGAATGAAATAATGCCATTTGCAGCCACATGGATCTAGAGATTATCATATTAATCAAAGTCAGATAGAGAAAGACAAATACCGTATGATATCACTTACATGTAGAATCACAAAAAATGATACAAATGAACTTACATAAAAGATAAAACAGACTCACAGACACTGAAAACAAACTTAACCACTACCAAAGAGGAAAGAGAGATGGGGAATAAATTAGGAATTTGGGATTAGCAGATACAAACTGCTATATGTAAAACAGGTAAATAATAAGGTAATTCTGTAGAGCACTGAGAAATATATTCAATATTATGTAATAAACTATAATGAACAATATATGAAATATATGAATGAATATATGTGAATATATGAATGAATATAATGAAAATATTGGGAGAAGGAAATGGCAACCCACTCCAGTACTCTTGCCTAGAAAATCCCATGGACGGAGGAGCCTGGTGTCCATGGGGTCGCAGAGTCGGACACGACTGAGCAACTTCACTCACTCACTTTATAATGAAAAATAATTTGACAAAAAGAATATGTATATATACATATATAAAACTGAATCACTTTTCTGTATACCAGAAGCTAACACAATACTGTAAATCAATTATGCTTCAATTTTAAAAAGATTTTTAAAGGAGAATATCATTTACATTTGAAAGACTATAAAACTATGGTATAAAAATATAATAGACAATGAACTTGAAATCATACTACAGTGGCCTGTTCAAAATATGAATAAAAATACCAAGCACAGAAGATAGCCACAGTCATATTCTGGTTAGAGAAAACATACATAAATACACTACTTTACAAATGCAGAAGTGACTTAATACTGTTAAATTTTTAAAACATTAGCACCTTTCAAGAATACATTTTTATAAAAGACAATCTCTCAAGACAAAATATATACAAAGAGAAACATCCCTCCTTCTTATTTCTTCACTCCAAACTTTTAGTTCTCATTTCTGATTTCCACTTCTGACCAAATATGGTTTCTCTTGCTTGTACCTTTCTCCTCTCCACTTACAGCCCCAAATACAAAGAATTAGACCATTAACAATCCTTGGTGGGGGGCTTCTCTGTGGCTCAGACAGTAAAGAATCTGCCTGCAATGCAGGAGACCCAGGTTCGATCCCTGGGTAGGAAAGATCCCCTGGAGAAGAGAATGGCAACTCACTCCAATATTTCTGCCTAAAGAATTCCATGGACAGAGGAGCCTGGCGGGCTACAGTCCACTGAGTCACAAAGAGTCGGATACAGCTGAGCAACTAACACTTTCACTTTTTCAACCCTTTTTAAATGCTTGGACTTCATTTTTTATATTTTAATAATATAATAAATACCTATTAACCCATCACCCAAGATAAGAAGTAAAACATTACCAACAGTTTCCATTTACTAACACATATTCATACATCCTAAACCCTGTCACTCACCCACTACTGGGTAGCCCCTCTTCTAAATTTTGTGCTTTTCACTCATTTGCACACACAACGCGCACACACACACACACACACACACACACACACAGTTGTATTTTCCATTTTTGTATTATAAAATTTGAGAGTTTTGATTAGTCTGTGTGCCTGGTTGTTGCTGTTAACTGTGAAGCTATATAAAGTCACCTGGCCTCAAATTAGATTCTTTCCATGTTCCACAAGTGAAATAATGGAAATTCCAAAATATTCCCAGAGGGAACATACATATACATAAAAACTGACAGACTAAAAATGACAAGAGGGAAAATCTTAGTGAAAACTAGGTTAAACAGGAGGTGCCAAGAAAATATTCAAATGGTAACAACTGAGGCCCAATAATCTTGTTTTTTAAGATTAAAAGCATCACAGGCAAAGAGGGAAAAAATGTCATTCTCTAAAAGGTAAGAATCATCGTAATCCCTTGACAATAGTAAGGTGAGAGAGAAAGTTCAAGCCTCCTTTACCTATTCATGAAATCAAAAGGAAAAAAGAATCCCTTGATGTTTTTATCATTTTCTTTTTCTACTACATCTAGTACCAGAGAGAAGAAAGCACAATTAAAAGTACAATAACTAAAAATGCTTGCTACCTTTTAAATGATCCGATATTCAACTTCCCCAAAGATACCTTAATATTTAAACTATTCTACAAATAAAATCCAATCCCATTTTTCTTTATTTACAAATAAAAACCCCACAAGCCTAAAATATTTTCTTGCTGACCCTTTAAGAAAATGTTAGCACACTCCTGCCTTAGACTGAAGGCTGTTTCGGACATACCGAACAAAAACTGAGTAATTTGACTATATTTCAGAATCAAGCCCAGAAATATTTAAAGGAATACAAAATATCAGCCCTGAGCAACATAAAATTCACAAAGTGTGGCATCCAACGGAATGTTTCAAGGCAAGCAAAAGCAAGAAAAGCTGATTCATAATTAGAAAAGCAATCAATTGACAGAACAGATTGACATTTCTTTAATGATCTATAGCTGACTTACAATGTAACATATGTTTCAGGGATATAACATAGTGAGTCACAATACAGTAATTCACGATTTTTAAAAGCTATACCCCATTTATAGTTATTATAAAATATTGGCTATATTGCCCATGCTGTACCATATATCCTTGTAGCTTATTTGTTTTTAATTGAAATATTAGTTTCTGGTGTACAGCAAAGTGATTCAATTATATATCCATATATATATATACACACACACACACACATTGTTGTTCAGTTGCTCAGATATATCTAACTTTTTTGTGATCCCATTTACAAATACTCTTTTACAAGATACTGAATATAGTTCCCTGTGCTATTCAGTAAGACCCTGTTATCTGATTTTTATACAGTGGTTCGTATCTCCTTGTAGCTTATTTTATACCTAATAGTTTATAACTCTTAGTCCCCGACCCAATCTTGCCCCTCTCCCCTTCCTTCTCTCCACTGGTAACCACTAGTTTGTTCTCTGAAAGTCCACTTCTTTTCTGTTACATTTACTAGTGTACTAGATTTTTTAGATTCCACATATAAGTGACACCATACAATATTTCTGTATGACTTATTTTTCTGACTTAAATCACTAAGCATAAAACCCTCCGAGTCCAACCATGCAAATGGCAAAATTTCACTGTGTGTGTGTGTGTGTGTGTGTATACATCTTCCTTATCCATTCATCTGTTGATGGACACTTAGATTGCTTCTATATCTTGACTACTATAAATAGACTTTATTTTGGGGTTCTCCAAAATCACTGCAGACAGTGACTGCAGCCATGAAAGTAAAACTTGCTTGCTCCTTGGAAGAAAAACTATGACAAACCTAGACAGTGTATTAAAAAGCAGAGACATCAATTTGCTGGTAAAGGTCCGTCTAGTCAAATCTATGGTTTTTCCAATAGTCATATATGGATGTGAGAGTTGGGCCATAAAGAAGGCTGAGCACCAAAGAACTGATGCTTTCGAACTGTGGTGTTGGAGAAGACTCTTTGAGAGTCCCTTGAACAGCAAGGAGATCAAACCAGTCCATCCTAAAGGAAATCAGTCCTGAATATTCATTGGAAGGACTGAAGCTGAAACTGAGGCTCCAATACTTTGGCCACCTGATGCAAAGAGCCAACTCACTGGAAAAGACTCTGATGCTGGGAATGATTGAGGGCAGGAGGAGAAGGGGATGACAGTGGATGAGATGGTTGGATGGCAACACCAATTCAATGGACGTAAGTTTGAGCAAACTCTGGGAGATAGTAAAGGACAGGGAAGCCTGGTATGTTGCAGTCCATGGAGTCCCAAAGAATCGGACACAACTGAGCGACTAGGGTACATGTTTCTTTTTTAATTAATGCTTCAGCTTTTTTTCTTTCTGGATATATACACAGGAGTGGAATTGTTGGATCATACAGTAGTTCTATTGTTAGCTTTTTGAAGAACCTCCATACTATTTTCCATGGGGCCCCAACAATTTACATTCCCACCATCAGGGTATAAGAGTTCCCCTTTCTCCACATCCTCACCAACATTTGTTATTTGTGGCCTTTATGGTGACAGTCATTCTGAGAGGCATGAAGTTTTGATCTGCATTTCTGATGATTAATAACGCTGAGTATCTTTTCATGTATTTTTTGGCCATCTGTGCAGCTTCTATGGGAAAATGTCTATTTAGATCTTCTGCTCATTTTGTTAAATGAGTTGTTTTATTTAATGTTGACTTGTATGAGCTGTTTATATATTTGGATATGAATCAGTCACATCACTGCATCTTCTCCCCTTCAGTAGACTGTCTTTCATTTCGTCCACTGTTTCCTTTGCTGTGCAAAAGCCTTTAATTAGGTCCCATTTGTTTACTATTGCTTTAATTTCTGTTACTTGAGAAGACAGATTAAAAAAAAACATTATACAATTTATGGTTTCTGGTCTTCTATTTAGGTCTTTAATCCATTTTGACCTTATTTTTGTATATGGTACATGAAAATGTTCTAATTTCACTCTGGACATGTAGCTGTTTTCCCAGAGCCACTTATTGAACAGACTGTCTCTACTCCATTGTATACACTTGCCTCCTGTGTCATATATTAACTGACTAAAACTGCATGGGTTTCTTTCTGGGCTCTTTATTCTGTTCCACTGATTTCTGTCTGCTTTTCTGCCAGTGCCACACTGTTTGGATCACTGAAGCTTTGCAGTATAGTCTGAAGTCCTCAAATGTGATACCTCCAGCTCCATTCTTTCTCAAGATTGTTTTGGTTATTCGAGGTCTTTTGTGTTTCCATATGAATTTTAAAGTTATATGTCCTCGTTCTGTGAAAAATGTCATTGACATTTTCACAGGGAGTGCACTGAATCTATAGATTGGTCTGAGGAGCACAGTCATTTCAACAATTTTAATTCTTCCAATCTGCAAACACAGTATAGCTTTCCATAGGATAGACTGACATCTAAATGCTATGATAAACATGCTCCATTTATACAAGAAGGTAAAAGAGAATGCTAACATGTTAAAAAAAAAGACATGGGAGATCTCTCCATAAAGAAGCATATAAACACACACACAACTCCTAAAAATGAAAAATGCAGTGTCTGAGATGAAAAATATACTAGGATAGATTAACAATATATTAGATACTGCAAAAAAAAAAAAAAAAAAAGATTAGTAAACATGAAGAGGTAGCAATAGAAAGTAACGGAAACACAAAAGGGGAAAAAAGACCAAAGAAATATACATACACACAGTTATCTGAAATATGCAAGTAACTCTTAAAACTCAACAAGAAAATAAACAACCTGGGCTAAAGACCTGATACCTCATCAAAGAAGACATACAGATGGCAAATAAGCATATGAAAAGAAGTGTCCCATCACATGTTATTAGGGAAAACAAATTCAACAAAGAAATATCGTAACACAGGTAGCAAAACACTGACAACATCAATGCTTGTGAGGATGTGGAGCGACAGGAACTCTAATTTCACAGAATATATGAGTATTCTCTACATTTTCTGTTCAGTGTTTCTGTAAGCCTGAAATTGCTCTTAAAAAATAAAATGTAAGACCAGAAACTGTAAAACTCCTAGAGGAAAACACAGGCAAAACACTCTGACATAAATCTCAGCAAGATCCTCTATGACCCACCTCCTAGAGTAATGGAAATAAAAGCAAAAATAAATAAATGGGACATAATTAAACTTAAAAGCTTTTGCACAATGAAGGAAACTATAAGCAAGGTGAAAAGACAGCCTTCAGAATGGGAGAAAATAATAGCAAACGAAGTAACTGACAAAGAATTAGTCTCAAAAATATACAAGCAGCTCATGCAGCTCAATACCAGAAAAATAAATGATCCAATCAAAATATAGGCCAAAGAACTAACCAGACATTTCTCCAAAGAAGACATACAGATGGCTAATAAACACATGAAAACATGCTCAAAATCACTCATTATCAGAGAAATGCAAATCAAAACCACAATGAGGTACCATTTTACGCCAGTCAGAACAGCTACTATCAAAAAGTCTACAAACAATAAATGCTGGAGAGGGTGTGGAGAAAAGGGAACTCTCTCTTACACTGTTGGGGGTAGGAATGCAAATTAGTATAGCCACTATGGAGAACAGTGTGGAGACTCCTTCAATTCAGTTCAGTTGCTCAGTTGTGTCCGACTCTTTGCCACCCCATGAATCGCAGCACATCAGGTCTCCCTGTCCATCACCATCTCCCGGAGTTCACTCAAACTCATGTTCATCGAGTCAGTGATGCCATCCAGCCATCTCATCCTCTGTCGTCTCTTTCTCCTCCTGCCCCCAATCCTGCCAGCATCAGAGTCTTTTGCAATGAGTCAACTCTTCGCATGAGGTGGCCAAAGTACTGGAGTTTCAGCTTTAGCATCATTCCTTCCAAAGAAATCCCAGGGCTGATCTCCTTCAGAATGGACTGGTTGGATCTCCTTGCAGTCCAAGGGACTCTCAAGAGTCTTCTCCAACACCACAGTTCACACGACCCAGCAATTCCACTGCTGGGCATACGCACTGAGGAAACCAGAATTGAAAGAGATACATGTACCCCAATGTTCATCGCAGCACTGTTTACAATAGATAGGACATGGAAGCAACCTAGATAGCCATCAGCAGATGAATGGATAAGAAAGTGTGGTATGTGTACACAATGGAATATTACTCAGCTATTAAAAAGAACACATTTGAATCAGTTCTAATGAGGTGGATGAAACTGGAGCCTATTATACAGAGCGAAGGTAAGTCAGAAAGAAAAACACCAATGCAGCATATTAACACATATATATTGAATTTAGAAAGATGGTAACGATGACCCTATATGCAAGAGGGGCAAAAGAGACACAGACCAAAAGAACAGACTTTTGGACTCTGTGGGACAAGGTAAGGGTGGGATGATTTGAGAGAATAGCATTGAAACATGTATATTACCATATGTGAAATAGATCACCAGTCCAAGTTCAATGCATGAAACAGGGCACTCAAAGCCGGTACACTGGGACAACCCAGAGGGATGGGATGGGAAGGGAAGAGGGAGGGGAGTTCGGGATAAGGGGACACCTGTACACCCGTAGCTGATTCAGGTCAACATATGGCAAAAACCACCACAATATTGTAAAGTAATTAGCCTCCAGTTACAATTAATTATTGCGACCCCACGGACTATACAGTCCATGGAATTCTCCAGGCCAGAATATTGGAGTGGGTAGCCTTTCCCTTCCCCAGGGGATCACCCCAACCCAGGGATCAAACCCAGGTCTCCCGCATTGCAGGTGGATTCTTTACCAACTGAGCTATCAGGGAAGCCCCAATTTTTTTAAAAAAAGTCTATTAAAACAAATATATCTATGTATTTTATTTCTTTAGTACTTCATACCCAAAATTCTTCACAAATCCACATTTTTTAGAAAGCACCATACCACTTTTCACAGTGGCTGCACTAGCAAAGCACATGGATTCCAATTTTTTCCAACTCCATCATCACCAATACTTAATTTTCTGTGGGGCTTTTTTTCTTTTCTTTATTCTAGCCATTATAATGGGTGTTATATAATGGATGGGAAGTGTTCTCTTTTTGTGGTTTTTATTTGCATTTCCCTAATGATGATGCTCAGAGAAGGCAATGGCACCCCACTCCAGTACTCTTGCCTGGAAAATCCCATGGACGGAGGAGCTTGGTAGGCTGCAGTCCATGGGGTGGCGAAGAGTCAGACATGACTGAGCGACTTAATTTTCACTTTTCACTTTCATGCACTGGAGAAGGAAATGGCAACCCAATCCAGTGTTCTTGCCTGGAGAATCACAGGGACAGTGGAACCTGATGGGCTGCCATCTGTGGGGTCGCACAGAGTCAGACACGACGGAAACAACTTAGCAGCAGCAGCAGCAGCAGCAATGATGATGCTGAGCATCACGTGCTTATAAGTCATTTGTATATCTTCTTTGGGGAAACATCTATTCAAAATCTTTGCCCATTTTTTCAATCAAAATGGGTTTGTTTTGCTATTGTTGTTAAGTATTTCCGATTTTTTATAATCCGTGAAATGGTATAATATTACTTGAAGGTAGGCTGTGATGAATTAAAGATAAATACTATAAATCATAAAGAAGCACTAAAAAACAAAACAAGACAAAAAGACATAGCTAAGATATACAACACAGGAGATAAAATGGAATTATTTTATGATTTAAATCCCATAATACACACATTAAATAAAATGGTCTAAAACACAATGATAATCAGGATACAATATTGGATAAAAATTACACACTGCCTACAAGAAATGCATTTCAGGTATAAAGAAAATCAAAGGTTAAAAGTAAAACAACCATAAGAAATGTACCATGCCAAAACTACTCAAAAGAAAGCAGGACTGTTTCAGAGCAAGAAATAGTATCAGGGACTTCATAAAAAACATATCTATACATAAAGAAGACTTTACTATCCTAAATGTTTTGCTCCCAATAACAGAATGGCAAAACACATAACACAAAAACTCATAAAATTACAAGAATTCACTAACAGCGGAAGATCTCAACAACCAACTCCTGTAACGGATAGAATAAGCAGAAAGACAATACGTAAGGATATAGAAGAAAGGAACAAGACAGAAAATATTCTAGGACATAAAACCTATCTCAGAACACTTAAAAGGACCAGAATCACATAAACTATGCCTTCTAATAACAATGGGATTGAATTAGAAATTAATAATACAAAGGTACCAGGAAAATCTCTCAAAATTTAAAAAGAAAACAACATCCTTCTAAATAATTCATGGTTCAAGGACAAAAATCACAAGGAAACCTAGGAAAAAACCTGAATGAAAAAAGAAACACCAAAATCACAACCTGTAAAAGAAAAACACACACACACACCAAATTCAGCAAATTGGTAAATAAAAATGAATGAAAATTGAAAGGTAAAAACTTTTGAAAAACCTGTATTCTGAGAGAATGTTGATAATGGGGGAGAAAAAGTATGTACAGAGTCAGGAAGGTATAAGAGAAATATATGTACCTTGTGCTCAATTTTGCTATGAACCCAAAGCTGCTCTAAAATGTAAAGTCTTTCTTTTTCAAAGCCCATTAGGGTAAGTCACATGAAGGAACACATCTTTGTACATATTTTATATACATATACACACACATATCTAAAGGAGGGATTCTACCTAGAATATATACAGGACTCTTACACCTCAATAATAAAAACACCATTAAAAATGGGTAAAAGATTTGGAGAGACAATTTTATAAAAACAATAAAAAGGCAAATAATCACAAGAAAAGATGATTGATATTATTAGTCATTAGGAAAACTGGAACACTGCCAGTGGGAATGAAAATCAGAATAGCCACTTTGGAATTCCAATTTAGCATTTTCTTACAAAGTTAAATCGACACTTACTATGTTTGTGCTAAGTCACTAAGTACACACAGCCTTTTATAGCTGTGTTTTTTTAATTAGCATAATGTTTTCAAGGTTCATCAGGTTTAGTATTTATCAGAACTTCAATTATTTATGACCAAATAATATTTCATTAGAACCACATTCTATTTACAAATTGACAGACATCTGGATTGTTTCTACTTTTTGGCTAATGTGAATAATGCTGCTATAAATATTCACATACAAGCTTTTGTGTAGATATATGTTTTCATTTTTATTGGCTATACACCTAGGTGTGGAATTGCTGGGTCATATGTCAACTCTGTATTTAACAGTTTAATAACTGTCAAGCTATTTTCCAGTGGCTATACTATCTTACATTCT